>NC_138352.1:0-600000 GCF_046562875.1 Panthera onca
GGGATTCACTGTGGGGTGGCGTGTCCCGTCTGGGCTACTTGCACACTGCCAGGCTTGTGTTGCTGGGGATCTGGCGTATTAGCTGGGGTGGGTAGGCAAGGTGCACGGGGGCTGGAGGGGCAGGCTTAGCTCGCTTCTCCTTAGGTGATCCACTTCAGGAGGAGCCCTGTGGCAGCGGGAGGGAGTCAGATCCGCTGCCGGAGGTTTGGCTCCGCAGAAGCACAGAGTTGGGTGTTTGCGCGGAGCAAGCAAGTTCCCTGGCAGGAACTGGTTCCCTTTGGGATTTTGGCTGGGGGATGGGCGGGGGAGATGGCGCTGGCGCCTTTGTTCCCCGCCAAGCTGAGCTCTGCCGTCCGGGGGCTCAGCAGCTCTCCCTCCCTTTGTCCTCCAGCCTTCCCGCTTTCCGAGCAGAGCTGTTCACTTATGACCTCCCAGACGCTAAGTCGCGCTTGCTGTCGGAACACAGTCCGTCCGGCCCCTCCGCTTTTGCCAGCCAGACTCGGGGGCTCCGCTTGGCCGGCGAGCCGCCCCTCCGCCCCGGCTCCCTCCCGCCAGTCCGTGGAGCGCGCACTGCCTCGCCGCCCTTCCTACCCTCTTCCGTGGGCCTCTAGTCTGCGCTTGACTCCGGAGACTCCCTTCTGCTAATCCTCTGGCGGTTTTCTGGGTTCTTTAGGCAGGTGTAGGTGGAATCTAAGTGATCGGCCGGACGCGCTGTGAGCCCCGCGTCCTCCTACGCCGCCATCTTCACAATACTCCTCTTGTTAAAATTATTCTTAGGCATTTTATGCTTTTCATGCTCTTGTAAATGAAATTGCTTTCTTAAGTTTTCATTTGCTTGTTGCAACTCTATAGCAATACAGTTGATTTTTGTATGTTGATACAAGACTGCATTTTCTGCTTCTGAAATTATTCAGTTCATGCTATTTTTGTGAAACTCGTATTCATTCTACCATTACATGAATTATGACTTTTCTTACAGCCAATGGAAAGTTATATCGTAATAGACTACTGAAGGCTATGAAGTCTCTCAAAAGTAAGTAAAAAACAAAATTATAAGGCATGTTATCTAGGTCTCCAGATACACCATCCAAGGATGAATCTTGGCCCTATCTAAGCTTTTAATTATAATTCTTCCAGCATAACTACATCTTACCTGCTGTTAATATATACTTTCTCTTGGCAGGAAGTCCACTGTCTTCTTAGATTTTTTTCAACTTTTTCTCAGGAAGAAAAACCAACCCTGGCAAAAACAAACAAAAAACCCTGGTTGTTATTGAAAAGCAATGGTCAGCTACAATAATAACTAATAAGTCAAAACATAACCCTACTTTTTATGCAGAGTAATTCAGTTAGTGGTCTGCAGTTCTGTTTGTTCCAGCACCTTAACCTTGTTTTACTTTGTAGGCTTGTCCACAAGAATAGACTAAAGGAAATACAGTTCTGACTCCATTGACTTTCTATTTGAGTCTTTAAGTGGAAAAGTCTATTTGGGATTTCAGCCTTGTCAAAGTGTAATAATAACAGAGGCATGAAATATATTTTATCTTTTGTTTCTTTTGTTTTAATAGTATGTGTTCATTAAAGTTAATAATAGTTTTCCTAAAAAACATTTTTACATTTTACTATTATACAACCTTTTTTTTCAAATGTCGCTTTACTGTCTCTTTCCTAAGATGGGAAGATTAAAAAGAATTACCTCCATACTAGTTTGGGAAATATGGGAATGGGGCTCACAGACGAGGAACTTGCTGGATTGTCAGGAGACCTACAAGTTGATGGTGAGTGCCAAAGATAGCATTCAGGATCTATTTATCTTGATCTTCGATTTAAAGGAGTATCAATTAAAATTATGTTGTGAGACAGATTTAGCTGGACTTTATTATACTCTATAAACAAAGTGTATCTTTTTCTGAGCTCATGTCATTGATTACATGTCTCTTTTGGACTTCTGTAGCAAACGGGAATGTTGATCTGCATGACGTGATGGAAGGAATGAAAGCTATTACAGGTGAGCACAAAGTCACTATAAACCTAAATTCCCATTAGAACACTAACTATATTTTACCATTAACCTTAAATGCCATGTTGATTCTGTTACTGTGCTCCTTATTATAAATATTTGTCCAGAGTCGGGCTTTGTGGTATTCGTGTTTTGGTAATAAAATTTTAGCTTCAAGTCTTGGTAGGAAGACCCTTACTCTCTTAAAAAAATAATCTAAAAATAACTTTTTTAGACTCACTAAATTTCCCTCACGAGCCTTTCTCTTTCTGATTAAGGGAAAGTTGACATCAAAAACCTGGAAACCGTTCTAGGTGACATGGGAATCAAGCTCACAGACCAGGAACTTGAAGATCTGAAAGAAAACCTGCCAGTCAGTGGTGAGCACGTGAGATACCATTGGATTTTGAGCTTTCGGTGTTATGTACCGTTAGCAATGAAAGGAATGGAACGAGGGAACTTTCTACGCAGAAGAGGTCCAGATTGTAGATGGGACAAGAACACTGACAAAGAAGTTGAGAATGTAGTATTTGGACACAGGTGGCGTGGCTACTAGAAGAGTCTGCGAAGTTCTGAGGACAACAAAGTTTGCCTTTACAAAATGGCCGCTTTTGAATCTCATCTTTTTGTTATCAAATTCAAGAGTTGATATTTTATGAAATAGAAAGTCAAATTTACATTTTTTAAATAAGTATATTTTTAAAATTTTAAATCTTTTCTTCTGTTCTATACTGAAGCATATTCTGAGTAAATGTTTGTTGAATGGCTATTTAAAGTGCATAACAAAATGCCCAGTAACAAAAGGCTGTTATAATCTGAAGGGGAGGAGAGCGTTCTTACGCTATTTTATATCACTTTATGAGCTTCAAGTTATGTTTTTTTTGGTTACAGTTGATAATACAGTTGCTCTGAAAACTTTGAAGGATGAAGTGAAAGCTTTTACAGGCAAGAATTTGTTATAAATGATTTGCAACAAATTGTGATTGACACTAAAAATTTTAATAGCATTTTCTCAAAATTCTACTACTGCTTTACAGATTCACATACTTTCAGTATTCATTTTGATAAATATGTGCATCTACTGATCAACATCTTAATCTAACATTATCTGGGTTTATAAGTAAAACAAAAGGACTATTTCTTCATTGTAAGTCATATATTCTTTGATGCTTTTTTTTCAGTAAAAGTGCCTGGCTCTTATTTATAGACCCAAACCTAGATGATCACAGCAAAAGCAGGGTGGAGCTTTAGAAATAAAAGTCCATTACCAACAGCTAATTACATAGTTTTAACAAAGTAAAGTAAAATATGTCATACTTTGTTAATTGTGTCTTGTATCATACTAACCGTCTCTTGACCTTATTTCTGGATAATTATATGACCAGATTTGCTTCTGTACTATGTGATATCATTCCCAGTGTTAGGGATACATCCCATTTGCTAATACTGAGGGACAAATTCTATTTTTTTATTTAGCATTTGACTCTTTTTAGTAGCAAATCTTTCACTCCATCTTTCCTTTTCATTCTGGTATCAGAGAAAGGACTAGAGCAGCAAAAGTAAATGTTTAGACCATGTTAAATAATAAGATTGTCCGTTAATAGTTTAACCTGTAACTATTCTGTCTTTTCAAAGGAGAAAAGGTTGATTCCAGGGACCTACAAAATACTCTAAAAGACATGGGGATTGAGCTTACAGACGAGGAGGCCAAGCAACTGAGGAAAACACTGCCCCTTGATGGTAAATAAATGCCACATAAATGCCACCATGCCTTCCAGGAAACCTGACTTTATGGGTCAGTGCGAGCCATTCTCAATCTTTGAGTAGTACAGTTTTGTCTTAAAATGCCATAAATTAATAGATAAAGGCACTTCTGACTTGAAAAGAAATTCTTTCAGTACCTCTTGGAACACAATCTGAGATTCATCGCTACATTGCCATATAGTAATCTGAGTGATTAATACTATCCTCTCAGATTGGTATTAGTTTTGCAATAAGAGCAAGGAAACATAATGAAGGAGAAAGAGGACATCAGTAGAATAAAAAGGAAGAAATATTTTAATGTATTTTTTAGAATTGCACCATGGGAGAGTTTAATAAATGTCTCTAATTCCAAAGAATGGGTAAGTTTGTCACTGTGGAAAACATCTATCTATCTATCTATCTATCTATCTATCTAGAGCACACGAGCAGGGCAGGGGTAGAGGGGGAGAGAGAGAGAGAGAGAGAGAGAGAGAGAGAGAGAGAGAGAGAGGGAGAGAATCTCAAGCAGGCTCCACAGTCAGCACAGAGCCTGACATGGGGTTCAGTCTGATGACTGAGATCATGACCTGAGCCCAAATCAAGAGTCAGATCCTTAACCGACTGAGCCACTCAGGCACCACAAACATTTATATTTTTAAATGTCCATATCGTATAACTATAAAATAGATGCATTTTTAAAGCAAATCATTGAAATGTATCTTTCTACAATCATATAATTTGTAATGTTTTGGTTTTCTGGAGATCTGAATTGTACTTTTTCTTACAGCCCACGGAAAGGTGTTTCAAAGCAGGTTGCTGAAGGATGTGAAGTATAATAAAAGTGAGTAAGAAGCACAAAGATGAGGCATATGAAATATCCTTAAGCATTAAATTTATATCACTAGAATATAACACCTTATTTTGCTTCTTGTACCACATCTATGTTTTTGCTGGTAGTAATCCTTACTTTATCTTAGATGAAAAGTTCTCTACTGCATTGTGTTTTTGAAGCTTTCTCTGAAGAAACAATTATATGAACAGAAATAAAGATGGAAGGAAAGGAAGGAAGGAAGGAAGGAAGGACGGCAGGCAAGCGTGTGCAAGGGAGGAAGGTGGGAAGGAGAAAGGAAGAAGGTTTGGGACTTACTCCAAAATGTGAGCAGAAGCAGACAAAACAATCTCAGAGTAAGAGTTTAGGAAAGGACTATAATCTCTCCTTCTTGGTGGAGATTACTGGTTATTGCTCTTTAGTTACACTTGCTCAGCCCTGCCCCACCTAACTTTTTCCTGGGCCTGTATGTTTAACGTTTGAGGAAACAAATTCTAATTCTAACTCTGCTTTTAACTCTTTATTTTTTTTTAATTTTTTAATGCTTTTTTATTTTTAAGAGAGAGACCGAGAGAGACAGAGTGCGAGTGGGGGCGGGAGGGAGCAGAGAGAGAGGGAGACACAGAACCCAAAAGCAGGCTCCAGGCTCTGAGCTGTCAGCACAGAGCCCAACGTGGGGCTCGAACTCACAAACCATGAGATCATGACCTGAGCTGAAGTTGGACGCTCAACCAACTGAGCCGCCCAGGTGCCCCTGCTTTTAACTCCTTAAATTGTAACTCAGCTTGTAAAGAGTTGTACATATATATTGTAGTTTTGTTCTTTGCTTGAAAATTTTAGCAGTTATGCTAGATTGTGAAGTCATTCTCTTTTAGCAGTATATTCATGTAACAGCACCAACTATTACTATCTTAAAGAGATATTTGCACCCCCATGTTCATTGCAGCATTATCTGCAATACCCAAGACAAAGACACAACATGTCTCTTGACAGATGAATGAAGAAAATAGAATAAATATATATAAATATGTACATACATAATACATAATAGAATATTATTTGACCGCAGAAAACAAGGAAAGCCTGCCATTTTCAACAAGGATGAAACTTGAGGGCATTATGCTAAGTGAAATAAGTCAGACAGAAGAAAACAAATACTATATGATACCTCCTATGGGTGGAATCTAAAAAACCAAACTCATAGAAACAGAGACCTGATCGGTAGCTGCCAGAGGCAGGGGGTTGGGGAGAGGAATAGGTGAAGGTAGTCAAAAGGATGCAAACTTCCAGCTATAAGAGGGGTAAGTTCTGGAGATATAATGTAAGGCACGTTGACTATAATTAACAACACTATCATATTTTTGGAAATTGCTAAACGAGTAAATTTAAAAGTTCTCACCATACACACAACCAAAAATGTAACTATGTGAGATGACAGATGTGTTAACTAAACTTATTGTGGTAATCATTTTGCAGTGTATATATATACATATATTGTACACCTTAAACTTATACACTGTCATATGTCAATTATTCAATAAAACTGGGGGAGGGGCGCCTGGGTGGCTCAGGGGTTGAGCGATGGACTTCGGCTCAGGTCATGATCTCGCAGTTCGTGAGTTTGAGCCCCGCGTCGGGCTCTGTGCTGACAGCTCACAGCCAGGAGCCTACTTCAGATTCTGTGTCTCCCTCTCTCTGCCCCTTCCCTGCCCATGCTCTGTCTCTCTCTGCCTCTCAAAAATGAATAAACATTAAAAAAAATTTTTAAATAAGATAAAACTGGGGGAAAGGGGGAAAACATTAATGTCTGTTAGTTGAAGATAATAATATACGTTCATGAATTTTTCTAAATATTTTGTATTCATTCCATTTTTTCTTTCCTTTTCATGTTTTCAAGGAGGGAAGATTGATGTAAATAACCTGGACCCTGTTTTAGAAGCTATGGAGGTCAAGCTGACAGAAAAGGAACTGAATCTGTTAAAGGATCTTCTGCGTGGTGAGCATTATAGAAAACACTGTGATTTTAAACAGATGTGCTTGCAGGATTAATTTTGACTGTTTCAAAAGTTTAAGTTATTTGTTGCCTGAAGACATTCGAATAGCTTGCAGAAGAACTCAGGGGGTAAAAAGGCTGTTCTTTTTTTTTAGTGTTTTTTTTGTTAATGTTTATTTATTTTTGAGAGAGAGCCAGACAGAATGTGAGTAGGGGAGGGGCAGAGAGGGAGACACACAACTCGAAGCAGGTTCCAGGCTCCAAGCTGTCAGCACAGAGCCCAATGCCCAGGAACCGTGAGATCATGACCTGAGCTGAAGGTGATGCTTAACCGACTGAGCCACCCAGGTGCCCCAAAGGCTGTTCATTTTTGTTGCTTTAAAACCTCTCATCTATTTCTTTATACATCTTGGACTAGGGGTGGATGCTAGTGAGAAGGGGAGGGATTTTTGTTGTCTGGTTTTACAAAAATAGGATCTGCAATGTGGTTTTTGTTTGTTTGTTTGTTTGTTTTTGCTGATCCGTATATCACTGCCATTCACACCGTGGTGCAGAACATCATCCATGAGAGGCTCCACTCCTCAGTGCCAAGGCCATTGTGTGTACCTGCCAAATACAGTCCTCTCTGTGTTCTGACCATTGAGCCGGATGGCTTATTCGCTTATAAAAGAATATGAAGATTTGACAGCCACTAAGTGCACCTGTCATTGACACAGGGTTCTCAAAACTAAAACCTAGAAATGCCACACACCTATCTGTGCCTTCAGGAGAAAGCTCCGTGTGTCAAATCTTAATAATGCAGTATGTCCTGTGTAAAGAGGAGCCTGTGTAGATTGGCACATTCTGAGGAATCTGTCAGTGTAAAGTGGTAACATCTGCCTTTTTTATTTACAAATGTAAATGAAATGTAATTATTCAGCCATTCCTCATTTCTCTATTCATAGATATTGAGATGCTTTCTTTTCTGGTCACTATAACAAAGAAAGTTAACAGAAAAATATGTGTAGTATTACAATTTTTAAAAAATATATGTAATACACTTTATAAACATAAGAAAGTTCTGGAAGGCTATACACAAAACTGTTAGTAATAGTGAGGAGAGGTACTGAAGCTGAGGAGAGGTAAAAGAAGGGACATTTACCTTTTCTTAAACGCTCTTTTTTTTTTAGCCTGTTACACAAAGTATGTTTTAAATTCTACTTTTTTAAGCTTAATTTATTTTGTTTTTAATTTAAGATGAATACATGGGGTGCCTGGGTGGCTCAGTTGGTTAAGCGTCCAACTTCGGCTCAGGTCACGATCTCACGGTTTGTGAGTTTGAGCCCTGCATCAGGCTCTGTGCTGACAGCTCAGAGCCTGGAGCCGGCTTCGGATGCTGTGTCTGTCTCTCTTTCTGCCCCTCCCCTGCTCACATTCTGTGTGTGTGTGTGTCTCTCTCTCTCTCAAAAATAAATAAACATTAAAAAATTTTTTAAAAAGATGTGTACAAATGGTGTGGTAAAATGACAGGATTTTGGCTGTTTTTTTATCTACCAATTAGGTTCAGCGGATCACTGAATTGACCACTTAAGTAACTAGTTCCTATCAAATATCCCTCACTGCTTAACATTGGTCTCTACCTGCCCATTGCATCAACATGTGGTAACACAAGATAACAATCCTAACGAATACTGAGAGATACGTAATTTTAAAAAGTGAGGAAAGTAAGATTGAAGGATTACTCAAATCACACAAAGCCACTAACGAATGTGGGCCTGGCAGAGTTAGAACATTTAATAATTGAAGAAGAAAAATTGTACATGAATAATATGTACATGAATAATATGATAGGACATTCAACATACAGTGTTTTCAATCTCAAAAGATTTTAAAGGACCTCTTGGAACAAAGTCAATCTTTTGGTAAAGGTTATTTTTATACGTCTCATTTCAAAGTTCAAAAGCTGTGGAGTACAATAACCTAATTTGCTCAGAAAAAAATCACATCCCAACACACTTGAAACAGTCGGCATTGAATTCATTGTTTCTTCTAAGAATCATGGAATAGTTATAACGTGAATTTTCTTAAATATTAGGTGAAATAAACTTTGACAGTTTTCATCTTTATTATTTAATGAAACCATTTAAGATTTTTTTTTTTCATTATTTATTATTAAATCTTGGTCCTCATTGCTAATGAATTATTTTCCTTGGTCATCTTCTGGAACCAATCTTAGATTGGTTAAATCTTAGATTTAAAAAAAAAAATCTTAGATTAAAAAAAAAAAACCTCCTGTCCTATGTATCTTTTTTCTGAGTCCATGTTATTATTCTTCTCTGATTAAACTTTGTCTTACAGGCTCTAAGAAAGTTGATCTGCAAAAACTTATGGAAAAAGTAGAGGATGTTACAGGTGAGGAAAAAGTTACCAAATACATATGATTCTGATTCTTTACACATATTCTTCCCTGTTACTTTATATTCCTTTTAAATTATGATATTTTGGGGCACCTGGGTAGCTCGGTCAGTTAAGTGTCTGACTCTTGATTTTGGTTCAGGTCATGATCTCACGGTTCGTGAGATCAAGCCCCGCATCTGGCTCTGCACGGAGCCTGCTTGGGATTCTCTCTGTCCCTTTCTCTCTGCCCCTCCCCTGCTTACTCTCTCTCAAAATAAATAAGCATTAAAAATAATAGTAAATAAATTAGGCATAATTTTTAATAAACTGATTTCCTGGACTTTGGTTTTTCAGGGTTTTCTTTTTTTTTTTTTAAGTTTTTCTTTAAATTCTAGTTAGTTATCATATAGTGTAATATTGGTTTCAGGAGTAGAATTTAGTGATTCATCACTTATGTAACACCCAGTGCTCATTATAACAAGTGCCCCCCTTAATACCCATCACCCATTTAGCCCATCCCTTGCCCACCTCAGTTCGTTCTCCATCAACCCTCAGTTTGTTCTCTATAGTTAAGAGTTTGCCTCCCTCTCCCTTTTTTTTCTCCTTCCCCTGTGTTCATCTGTTTTGTTTCTTAAATTCCACATAGACTGAAATCAGAAAGTATTTGTCTTTCTCCGGTTTGTCGATGCTTTAACAACAAAACATAGTGCCATATTTTGTTAGGCCCTATAATCTCATTTTTTCCAGATTTTTACTAAAAACATTAGTGCAATAAAAAGAGACTAAAGTTTTATTACCTACTAGTAATCTCCCACAACAGAATATTATGAAATGCATTACTATGCACTCTGTTATTTTGTCTCTATTATTACTAAAGTTATGGAAATAAACACTTTAATATTTTACCATAACTACAGTCAAACAGGACTCATTTGACTTTATTATGTATTGAGTAGTTGGTGCTAATAATTAAACAGTAATAAGAGATTTCATTATTATTTAGAATAATTAGATGGTTCTTTAAAATCTCACATGTTACCATTTCTGTCCTTTTAAAGGAGAGGAAATTGATGTCAATGACATGGAAACAGTTCTAGGAAACATGGGAATAGAACTCACAGATAAAGAACTCTCACAACTGGTGAAAAATCTGCCAGTTGATAGTGAGTATTTAAAAAAAAATGTAGTCATACAGGGAAGTGTATTGTTAACTTGTGAAAACTTGTAAAATTGTCTCTATCTTATTGCTTGTCAGAAATAATTTCATGATTCATGTTACATAATTTTAAATGACTATTATATGTTAAAATTTTCTCTGTGCCAAATTTATCTTTAGTTTGAGAAGTAACCGTTGTATCATCGTGGCTCCTATCATCAGGATTCAGTTATATTACTTATAACTTTTGAGTCTATCAAGAGATGTAAAATTTAATCCAGAATAAATGAGAAAAAGAGAAAGGAGTGATCTAATAGGGGAAAATGAAAATATCACAAAAGAAAAGTAAAAGATATTTTTCAGGATGGCAGAATGTCAGTATCCCCATCCCTTACAATTTCATTATTTGCCACTAAATCAGAAAATTTCTAAGGCAGTTCACAAAAGATGTCTTACTGAAATTGCTGATTTCTTACTAGACAGTAATGAAATTCCACATTGCTCTTCTGTGATCTGAATAGTCCTTTTCCTTACAGATGGAAAGGTCTATCGAAGAAGGTTGCTGGATGGTATAAAGTTTCTTAAAGGTAAGGGAGAAACTTAACAAAACACAAATGAGTCTGAGATCATCACGTTTGGCATTTAGACTAATTCCTTGTGATTAAATTGTCAACTCTGCCACTTAACACATTATTATATACTTTTGTTTCTTTTGTGGATGATCGTGTTCTTTAGGAGATCATCTTTTATGTTGTAACTTGGAAAGAATTCCTATGCTTTCTCGGGATTTTTCAAACTTTGACAGAAGTAGAAATTATCAGAGCCCAGGAAACATAGCAAAAGTAAAGGGAAAATTAGCACCTCTTCAGTTAGTTTATTCAGCAACAAAAGACTACTAATCTGACATTTAGACCAAGAGAGCAAGAGAGTGCTAGAAAGTCTCCAAGAAACTGAAAGAACATGGGACTGAATAGATAGACAGGGAGCAGGCCAGGAAAAAGGTCATGTCTAAGCAAGGTTCCGAATACCACCTTCATGATTTCTACCAAATCCACACACTATTTGTACTACTATTAATATTTTCACTGATACTGATTTACTTTTTACTTAAATTTTAAAAAATTTTAAATGGTAATGGAAAAACAGCATGCCTTAACATAACTAGACATTAATTGTAAAAACGAACACAATCAAAATGAGACAATAGTGGTTAGAAAAGCTGGAATTGTTATCACCCTACTAGAATTCTCTGAGAAGTCATTCTGTCACCTTTCAGTTTTTATACTGGGCGTGCTTATATTAAGATTAAAATTAAAACAATAAACTCAAACTCGAACTCTTATTATTGACTCTGTCCTCCTGTAAAGATCTCATCAGGCTTTGGTTTTTTGGAGGAACATGATAACCATAATCCTCTGGAGGTGAGGGTTTATCCCACATTTTAGGGACATTAACTGTTACCTGTATACTTCTTTTTCCATAAGGAGGGAAGATTGATTCCAGTAAAGTGGATGAAGTTTTGGGAGCTATGGGCATGGACCTCACTGAAAAGGAGCTTAAAGACATAATGCAAAATCTGCCAGTTAATGGTGAGCATTTTGGATGCCACTGAACACTCCAGAAAAACTACTTTTGTAAGCCTATTTATAACAATCATTCAAAATGCTTGTTTGACATCAAGAAGGCATTCTGAAAAGCTTGGGGAAAAAAACTCAGGTCCAAAGAAAGAACGCATCCTGTCTGTCGCTGGTTTCACACGCACACTAGAGAAAGATTTCAAGATAACTTGACTTTTTCACTCAACCTTACCTTTTTTTCCCTACAGAGTAAGGGAGAATTGATAGGTATTGCTCAAATTACAATTGAGCTCTTTGGCCACATTTGCTAATGCGTGACATCAGTATTTATAAAAAGGGTACTTAGTATAGCTGTGGCTATCTGTAATGTTGTTGTTACTTTTCTTTGTTAATATGGCCAGAGTATCCCTGCACTACATGGCCGCCATCTCAGTGTTTGTCTGTGTCTCACCTTCACATGGGTCCTATGGGGAAAAGTCTATTGCAAGCAACTTAAAACAGTTCTTCTCTAAATCTGTAGCCCAGTGAAGTCACAGAAGTCACAGAGCCTCCCTTCCACCAAATGCTGTTACTGAAGCAATCACAAGACCCTGCCCAGATTCAGTCTAAGCTTTTGGTGGGAGATGTATCAGTCACACTGTAATAAGATCGTGTGGGGCGGGAAATCTATGTCTCAGCCATCCTTGAAACATATGTTCTGCCACAGCTCCTTTTACTCAGCATATGTGTTTTAGATTCATCTCTGGTATTGTCTGTGTCAGTGATTTGTTTTGGTGGGAGTTAAGACAGTGGAGCAGCATGGGGACCCTGAGCTTGCCTCATCCCTGAAGCGCAGCTAGATCAGCAGCAAACCACGTCAAGCACCTAGGAAACTGAGCTGAGGATCAGCACAACAATCTGCATAACTTGAGCCACAGAACTCAGCAGGTACACAGTGTGGAGAGGTGGACTGGGGGAGAGAAAAGCCACGGAGGGTAGGGAGCTGTTTTTGCTGAGAGAGGACAGAGAAAAGAGAGGAAGAGAGCGCGGTCCATCACGATCATGGAAGAACAACACTTCCCTGAAAGTAGCTGGAGAGAAAGAGAAAGAGTGAAAACACTCTCAGGGGACTGAACAAGAAATCTGCCCCCCCAAATCTATTGATGGGAAGAAAGGAGAGGGTGTCAGTACCACCAGGATTCTATAAACAGTGGAGCACAGAGCCTGAAGTTCTGGAGGTCAGTGCCTGGTGGTGCTCTGGTGAGGAAGTAGGGCAAATCCCCAGGGGCAGGTAGTGGGGTTTGACGGGTCCTTGTGCCAATAAGGAGAAGCAGTTCTCCTACTTGGGGTGCATTTGGTAGAGGCCATATGGCCTCCCCATGGGCAAAAGTCCCGTCAGACCCCAGAGAGCAGCCACGTTTGCTGGTATTGGACGTCAGAGTACGATGAAACCTGGAACCGGCTGTGTGTTGTGGTTTGCCGTAATCCCTGACCCTCTGCCACTGCACGATCGCACAAATGTCTTCTGGGGCAAGTCAGCACCTGGCCATTGCTCAGCAAGACTCTCCCCAGAGTTGGCACGGGTCCCAGCCTCAGGGGTCTCTCAAGTGTCTGGGGTTTTGAAACACAGCTCCATCTGAGATAAACTCTAGAGGGAGGTGCCACCTGGCAGGTGGACAGCTTGGACACAGACCGGGTAGGGACAGGGAGTCGAGGAAGGCCTGAGACAAAGGAGGGGTGCTTGATTGTGTCAGCGAAAGCACAAAGTTCCTATGCCAGAGACTAGGGAGCTGGGCGAAGCCACCTCTCCCTTGCACGCACATGCTCACCACACTGATCCACCCCAGCAAGCTAAGCAGCGCCACCTAGTGGAGAACAGACTGTTACACCAAGCCCCACCCAACTGCGCTTCCAGGCACATCTCCTAGAAGACCAGCACAAGTCACTCCACCTGTTTAGTGTACGGTCTAAAGAAGACTTCGTAGTTCCAGTTCTAGGGGAAACTGGATATAACTTCATTCAGGTTTCATTCCACTTGATGGTTCATTTATTTCTTCATTTTCTTTCCTTCTGTTTTTGCTTAAATTGTTTTCTGTTTTTCCTCTTTCTTGGATACAGAAAGAGAAAATTTTATTTTTATTTTTTATACCTTATTCTTTATTTTTAAAAATACTTTCTTCCATTTCATTTTCTTTAATTTTATTATATAAATTTTCTTACCTTTTTTCCCCCTTTTCTTCCCCCTTCTTGCTTCTATTCTATCAAGCTTCTTTTAAGAAGCAGACCAAAACACATATAGGATCTATCTTCCTTCATTTGATATTTTGTCTTCAATTTTTTAATTTTTATTTTTTATTTAATTAATTTTTCTTCCTCTAAAATGACAAAGCGAAGGAATTCACCCCAAAAGAAAGAACAAGAAGAAATGACAGCCAAGGGCTTAATCAACACAGATATAAGCAAGATGTCTGATGTAGAATTTAGAACCATGATAATAAAAACACTAGCTGGTGTTGAAAAAGTAGAGAATCCCTTTCTGCAGAGATAAAAGAAGTAAAATCTAGTCAGGACATAATTAAAAATGCTATAACTGAGATGCAATCTCAAATGGATGCCACAGCGGCAAAAATGGATGAAGCGGAGAAGCAAAGAGCGATATAGAAGACAACATTATGGAGAATAATGAAGCAGAAAAAAAAGAGAGAAATATAGGCAAAAGAGCATGATACAAGACTTAGAGAACTCAGTGACTTATTAAAAAGGAATAACATCTGAATCATAGGAGTCCCAGAAGATGAAAAGAGGGGAAAGGGGCAGAAGGTTTATGTGAGCAAATTATAGCAGAAAACTTTCCTAATCTGGGGAAGGACACAGACATCAAGATCCAAGAAGCACAGAAAACTCCCATTAGACTCAACAAAAACGGACCATCAACAAGGCATGTCATAGTAAAATTCACAAAATACACAGACAAGGAAAGAATTGTGAAAGCAGCAAGGGGGAAAAAAGTCGTAGATCTATAAGGGAAGACAGATCAGATTCACAGCAGACCTATCCACAGAAAATTGGCAGGCAAGAAAGGAGTGGCAGGATATATTCAACATGCTGAATAGGAAAAATACGCAGCAAAGAATTATTTATCCAGCAAGGCTGTCATTCAAAATAGAAGGAGAGAGAAAGGGTTTCCCAGACAAACATAACTAAAGGAGTTTGTGACCACTAAACCAGCCCTGCAAGAAATTTTAAGGGGGCTCTTTGGAGAAAAGATAAAACAAAAAAAGACCAAAAGCAACAAAGAATGGAAAGGACCAGAGATTATCACCAGAAACACCAACTCTACAGGCAACACGATGGCTCTAAATTCATATCTTTCAGTACTCACTCTAAATATCAATTTAGATTGGATATCTAAATTGGATATCTGAATTGGATATCTAAATATCCAATCAAAAGACATAGGGTATCAGAATGGATAAGAAAAAAGATCCATCTATATGCTGTTTATAAGAGACTCATTTTAGACCTAAACACACTGACAGATTGAAAGTAAGGGAATGGAGAACCATCTATCATGCTAATGGTCATCAAAAGAAAGTTGGAGTAGACATACTTATATCAGACAAACTAGATTTTAAAATAAACACCATAACAAGAGATGAAGAAAGTCATTATATCGTAATTAAGGAGTCTGTCCACCAAGAAGATCTAACAGTTGTAAATATTTGTGTCACCAACGTTTCCACCCAAATATGTAAATCAATCACAAACATAAATTCATTGATAATAATACCGTAATAGTAAGAGACTTCAACACCCCACTCACAACAATGGACATACCACGTCAGCAGAAAATCAACAAGGAAACAATGGCTTTGAATGACACACTGGACTGAATGGACTTAACAGATATATTCAGAACTTTTCATCCTAAAGCAGCAGAACACACATTCTTCTCGAGTGCACAAGGATCATTCTCCAGAGTAGATCACATGCTGGGACACAAATCAGCCCTCAATGAGTACAGAAAGATCAAAATCATACCTTGCATGATTTTACACCACAATGCTATGAAACTCAGAGTCAACTAAAAGAAAAAATTTGGAAAGACCATGAATATTTGGAGATTAAAGAACATCCTACTAAAGAATGAATGGGTTAACCAGGAATTTAAAGAGGAAATTAAAAAGTACATGGAAGCCGATGAAAATGAAAACACGACAGTCTAAAACCTCTGGGATGGAGCAAAGGCAGTCACTCGAGGGAAATATATGGCAATCCAGGCCTTCCTAAAGAAGGAAGGAAGGTCTCAAATGCACAACCTAACGTTACACCTAAAAGAGCTGGGAAAAGAACAGCAAAAACAAACAAACAAAAACAAAAACAAAAAAATGAAAAAAAAAAAAAACCCTAAACCAGCAGAAAAAGGGAGATAATAAAGATTAGAGCAGAAATCAATGATATTGAAATAGAAAAAAAACAGTAAAACAGATCAATGAAACCAGGAGGTGGTTCTTTAAAAGAATTAACAAAATGGATAAAACTGTAGCCAGACTGATCAAAAAGAAAAAGGAAAGGACCCAAATAAATTAAATCATGAATGAAAGAGGAGAGACCACAACCAACACTGCAGAAATACAAGCAATAATAAGAATATCATGAGCAATTACATGCCAACAAGTTGGGCAATCTGGAAGAAATGGACAAATTCCTAGAAACAAATAAACTACCAAAACTGAATCAGGAAGAAAAGGAAATTTGAACAGACCCATAACTGGTAAAGAAATTGAATCAGCAATCAAAAATCTCCCAAAAAACAGGAGTCCAGGGCTGGATGGCTTTCCAGGGGAATTCTACCAAACATTTAAAGAAGAGTTAACACCTATTCCTTTGAAGCTGTTCCAAAAAAAAAAAGAATGGAAGGGAAACTTCCAAACTCATTCTACGAGGCCGGCATTACCTTGATTCCAAAACCAGGCAAAGCCCCCACTAAAAAAAGAACTACAGACCAATTTCCCTGATGAACATGGATGCAAAAATTCTCAACAAGATACTAGCCAACCAGATCCAACAATACATTAAAAGAGTTATTCATTCACAATCAAGTGGGATTTATACCTGGGATACAGGACTGGTTCAATATCCACAAATCAATGTGATACATCACATTAATAAATGAAAGGATAAGAACCACATGATCCTCTCAATAGATGCAAAGAAAGCATTTGACAAAATACAGCATCCTTTCTTGGTAAAAAACCCTAAAGAAAGTAGGGATAGAAGGATCATACTTCAAGATCATAAAAGCCATATATGAGAGATCCACTGCCAATATCATCCTCAATGGAGAAAAACTGAGAGCTTTCCCCCTAAGGTCAGCAACACGACAGGGGTGTCCACTCTCACCACTGTTATTCAACATAGTATTGGAAGTCATAGCCTCAGCAATCAGAAAACATGAGGAAATAAAAGCATCCAAATCAGCAAGGAGGAAGTAAAACTTTCACTCTTCAAAGATGACATGATACTCTTATGTGGAAACCCAAAAGATTTCCCCCAAAAAACTGCTAGAACTGACCCATGAATTCAGCAAAGTCGCAGGATATAACATCAATGCACAGAAATCACTTGCATTTCACTACACAATAATGAAGCAGCAGAAAGAGAAATCAAGAAATCAATCCCACTTACAGTTGCACCAAAAACCATAAAATACTGAAGAATAAACCTAACCAAGGATGTGAAAAATCTATACGCTGAAAACTATAGAAAGCTTATGAAAGAAATTGAAGAGAACACACACACAAAAGGAAAAATATCCATGCTCCTGGATTGGAAGAAAAAATATTGTTAAAATGTTGATACTACCCAAAGCAATGTACATATTCAGTGCAATCCCTATCAAAATAACACCAGCATGCTTCGCAGAGCTAGAACAAACAATCCTAAAATTTGTATGGAACCAGATAAGACCCCAAATAGCCAAAGCAATCCTGAAAAAGAAAACCAAAGCTGGAGGCATCACAATCCCAGACTTCAAGCTGTATTACAAACATGTAATCATCAAGACAGTATGGTATTGGCGCAAAAACAGACACATAGATCAATGGAACAGAATAGAGAACCCAGAAATGGACCCACAAACGTACGGCCAACTAATCTTTGACAAGGCAGGAAAGAATATCCAATGGGATAAAGACAATGTTTTTAGCAAATGGTGTTAGGAAACCTGGACAGTGACATTCAGAAGAAAAAACCTGGACCACTTTCTTACACCGCACACAAAAATAAACTCAAAATGGACGAAAGACAGGAAGCCATCAAAATCCTAGAGGAGAAAGCGGGAAAAAACCTCTTTGACCTCAGCTACAGCAACTTCTTACTTGACATGTCTCCAGAGGCAAGGGAAACAAAAGCAAAAATGAACTATTGGGACCTCATTAAGCACGGCAAGGAAAACAGCACAACTAAAAGGCAACTGACGGAATGGGAGAAGATATTTGCAAACGACATATCAGATAAAGAGTTAGTACCCAAAATCTACAAAGAACTTATCAAACTCAACACCCAAAAAATAAATAATCCAGTGAAAAAATAGACAAAAGACATGAATAGACATTTTTCCAAAGAAGACATCCAGATGGCTAACAGGCTTAAAAAGATACTCAGCGTCACTCATAATCAGGGAAATACAAATCAAAACCACTATGAGATACTACCTCACACCTGTCAGAATGGCTAAAATTAACAACTCAGGCAATGACAGATGTTGGTGAGGATGTGGAGAAAGAGGAACCCTTTTGCACTGCTGGTGGGAGTGCCAACTGGTGCAGGCATTCTGGAAAACAGTATGGAGTTTCCTCAAAAAAAAGAAAAATGGAACTACCCTACAGCTGAGCAATTGCACTACTAGGTATTTATCCAAAGGATACAGGAATGCTTTTCGAAGGGGCACATACACCCCAGTGTTTATAGCAGTGCTATCAACAATAGCCAAAGTATGGAAAGAGCCCAAACATCCATCGACAGATAAATGAATAAAGAAGATGTAGTACGTGTGTGTGTGTGTGTGTGTGTGTGTGTGTGTGTGTGTGTGTAATGGAGTGTTACTCAGTGATCAAAAAAGAATGAAATCTTGCCATTGCCATTTGCAGTAACGTGGATGGAACTAGAGTGTATTATGCTAAGTGAAATTAGAGAAAGACAAATATCATATGACTTCTCTCATATGTGGAATTTAAGATAGAAAACAGATGAACACAAGAGAAGGGAAGCAAAAATAATATAAAAACAAGGAGGGGGACAAACCATAAGAGACTCTTAAATACAGAGAACAAACTGAGAGTTGGTGGACGAGTTGTGGGTGGGGGGATGGGCTAATTGGGCAAGGGACATTAAGGCAGACACTTGTTGGGATGAGCGCTAGGTGTTATATGTAGGGGATGAATCCCTGGAATCTACTCCTGAAATTATTATTGCACTATACATTGACTAACTTGGATGTAAATTTTTAAAAAATTAATAAATTTTAAAAATGAAAACGAATACGATTAAATACTTAACCAGAAAAAAAGAAAATTGAATCAGACCATAATCCATATTCAAATTCTAAATAAATGTTGATAAAATATTAATCTTTGTTTATAGGTTTATGACTGTTATAATATTATTCATAAACTATACCTTTTGATGTCCCCCTTTATATCTGTTTAATGATTTGACTCTAAGTTATACTTTGATATTAATAACTGATGGTACGGGTTTCTTTTTGCTTGTATATATGCCTCAGATATCTTTGCCCATTCCTCTGTTTTCAATCTTCTTATCATTTGGTTGAAATATATTTTGCGAAATCATCATATAGCTGGGTTTTTAAGGAACCCATCTGACAATCGTTCCTTTTTTATTTTTTTTATTTAAAAAAAATTTTTTTTAAGTTTATTCATTCTTGAGAGACAGAGAGAGAGACAGAGCACAAGCATGGGAGGGGCTGAGAGAAAGGGAGACACAGAATCCGAAGCTGGCTTCAGGCTCTGAGCTGTCAGCACAGAGCCTGATGCAGGACTCGAACCCACGAACTGCCAAGATCATGACCTGAGCCGAAGTCAGACACTTAACCAAGCCACCCAGGTGCCCCTATCATTCCTTTTTTTTTTTTTAATTTTTTTGTAATGTTTATTTATTTTTGACAGAGAGAGAGAGAGAGAGAGAGAGAGAGAGACGGAGCATGAGTGGGGGAGGGGCAGAGAGAGAGGGAGACACAGAATCTGAAACAGGCTCCAGGCTCTGAGCGGTCAGCACAGAGCCCGGCGAGGGGGTCCAACTCACAGACCGCGAGATCATGACCTGAGCCGAAGTCGGACGCTCAACCGACTGAGCCACCCAGGCGCCCCTGTCGTTCCTTTTTTAATGAGAAATTTCAGTTTGCTCAGATTTGGTGTAATACTGGATATATTTAATTTTGTTTATTTAATCTTATGTTTATTACTTATTTTCTGTTGTTTTTTTTCTTTTTTCTTAGGCTTATTATCACTGGTTTGTTCAAGTTGTCATTCATTATGTTTGTTTTCTTCCTAATTAATTCTGAAGTTTCAGAGGAGGATCACATTTCATCAAGTCTTACATTTCTTTTCCTCCCATTCACTGTCATACTTACATATAATAACTATTACTGGCAATAAAATACTACTTTATTCTCCATCAAGATAGCCTTTCCGATCAAATATTTCATTTCACTTTTATCCCTTCCCTCTGACCCCCCACGCAATCACAATAAGTGATTTAGAAGACTCTTATTCCTCCTACCATTTCCCCCACTCCCCACCATGAGACCTTGGGAATGTCTTTTACTTCCCCAACCATACAGTTTTAACTCCCACAAACAAACAACTCATAAAATTTCTCTTAGGGGTGTCTGGGTGGCTCATTCAGTTAAGCATCCAACTTTTGATTTCTCCTCAGGTCATGATCTCACAGTTGTGAGATTGAGCCCTGCATTGGGCTCTGCACTGAGCACAGAGCCTTCTTAAGATTCTCTCCCTCTCCCTCTGCCCCTTCTCTGCTTGCTCTGTGTGTGTGTGTGTGTGTGTGTGTGTGTGTGTGTGTGTTTCTCTCTCTCAATAATAAAAAAAAAACTATCTTAAATAATTTCCTTTCTATTTCAAGATTCTTTAGCACTTAATATTACATATTCCATAAAAGATTACTTTCAAACTTCTAGAAAAGAAGGAAGCATCTGTTTTGACATCTCTGTGTTTCTACCACCTCAGGAGCATATATGTTTCTGCCCACCTATTTTCTTCCTTCGTGCTCTTTTAGGAGTCGGAGGAATTGGAATGCCCTCATGCTGGCCTCTACTGATCTTCACCAGGGTCTTCAGGATTCTAAATGCCAAGCTTTTCCCCAAATCTATTACTTTCTAGTTCTCTTGGTGCACTCTGACACCTCTCTGGTGCTTCCCTAGTTGAGAGGGGAAAGAATCCCATGCCCATTCTTTCTTCCAGGACACAACCAGAGCTGAAGGTTTGACATAGCCCTGGCAGCCTAGAGAGACCAGCAACATTTGAATTTCAAAGGCAGACAGCTTTGAGGTGGTAGTTAAAGGGATATGAGCCATCTTCCAGTCTCCATGTTCACAGAAGCCCTTCCAAAATTTTTATTAAAGTAAATACAAAAGAGTAAGAATAACATTATAAATAAAGGAAAATGATCAACTTCAGTTTTAAAAAATGCCCTTGTCACACAGATGTTTTAAATCTTACTAGTAGATTCCTCCTCTGCTGAGAAGAACTTGGAATATTTTAATGGAACAGAATTCCCTCCCAATTAGACGGCCTATGGCAGAGAGCCCTTTCATCTTGGGTCAGAATTTTCCCAGTAATAAGCCAGATGGGCAAAGGAAAGGATGAACAGAAAACCACAGTGACCCATGTACAAAGCCAGGCCAGAAATTGTAATCCTCTCCAAGGATCCCATCTCTTTTTCATGACAGACTTGATTACTTGTAATGACCCAGGTAAACCAGCACACATTTTCCATTTTGCCCTGACCTGTAGTTGGTATTGATGCAGAAGTTATTAGTGGCTAAGAATACTTTGAGAGATAAAGAATAAGGTCCAAAAATTCTCACCACAGAATTAACAACATTATTGGTAATTGATACACTTTTCTGGTTTTTCTTTGAGTATTTTGTAGGCACTCAAAAACAAGTTTGTTGAATTCATGAATAACTACATGTTACACCGTGTTTCCTATAACACTAGGTTATAGCTAGATTTTCTCATTAACATGGAGTATTATTTTACTATGGGGAAAAAAGCACTTTTCAGAAATTAAATGATGGGAATTAGCCACTTTTCTTCCCTGAGCATAATATATTGGAAATATTGGAGTATTACTTGTTTCAGGAAATAATTGTGCTTATTATCATTCAAGCTGACATCTTTCTTCTTCTACCTTCTTTTTTTTTAATGTTTATTTATTTTTGAGAGAGAGATGGAGAGACAGAGCATGAGGCAGGGAGGGGCAGTGAGAGGGGGAACCACAGAATCCGAAGCAGGCTCCAGGCTCTGAGCTGTCAGCACAGAGCCTGATGCAGGACTTGAACTCATGAACCGTGAGATCATGACCTGAGCCAAAGTCAGCTGCTCAACCAACTGAGCCATCCAGGTGCCCCTCTTCGTCTACCTTCTTATGAAGGGTGTAGCAAAGGTTAAGTTTTAGTGTGTGTGCACTTGTGTGTGATGTGCACGTGCGTGTGTGTGTGTATGTGTAACCAGTTTTTATATTTTTTATATTGAGGTATAACTGACATATAACATTACATTCAGGCATAATGATTCAATATTTGTATATATTGCAAAATGATTACCATATTAAGTCTAGTTAACATCCATCATAATATACAGTTACAAATATTTTTTGTTTTGATGAGAACTTTTAAGATCTCTCAGGGTGCCTGGGTGGCTCAGACGATTGAGCATCCGACTCTGGATTTCAGCTCAGGTCACAATCCCAGGATATTGGGATTGAGCCCCACATCAGGCTCCATACTGAGCTTGGAGCCTGCTTGGGATTCTCTCTCTCTCTCTCTCTCTCTCTCTCTCTCTCTCTGCCCTTCTCCCCTGCCTGGTCTCTCTTTGTCTCTCTCTCTCTCAAAGGAAAAAAAAAACGTTAAAAAAAATTAAGATCTACTCTCTTAGCAACTTTCAAATATTAATATTTCAGTATTAAGTATAGTCATCGTGCTGTGTATTACAACCCCATGACTTATTTTGTAACTAAAAGCGTGTACCTGCAAAAGGTTAAATTTTCTAAAGCAAATAAATACTGCTAAGTTTTTCTGCTCTATGCAACACATTTTCTTGGTCTCATTGTCATGTTTCTATCCAATTTATTCCTTGCCTTACAGTTAAAGGCAAGGTTGATCTGGAAAAGCTGATGAATGAAGTGAAATCTTTTTCGGGTGAGTAAGACATTACTTAAACATTTTTAATTAAATTCTAACCCTATGTTATATTTTGCATAGTGTTTTCCCAATATTATATCATAAATTTATTAATGTTGATATTTTACATATTTTCATGAAGTATTTCCATTCAACTTTACTTCTCCCTTTGACTTTGAATTATCTAGCATTTGGCTACAAAAGAAAATGGTGATATTTAAGTAATAATGATATTTTCTTGTAGTTTCTGCCAGTATTATATTGATCCTAACCAGTGTTTAAATCAGAGGTTTAACAAACGGGCCACCCATGAATTGAATCCAGTCTGCAGTCAAGTTTTGTAAGATAAGGCAACACTGGCCCTACATTTCCTCACCACAATAACTGATGTATTTTCTCTTGGGACAAGGCATGTGCTAGTTTCACTCATTCCTTCTTTGTCTAGGCTCCTATAAGCTTTTGAGTTAATGACTACTGGCTTGAGTAGCCAAATAGGCACAGAATATAGGAAGATGAATAAGTTTAGAAAATATTCTGCTTTAAATAATAATCACATGATTCAACATTAAAAAGAGAAAAACAGATTAAATATCCTAAATTACTAGCCAATTATATAACCATTTTCTTCTATGGTGTCTTGCCATTAGTCTTAGGAGGCCACTCTGTCTTTACGAAGAATCAAGGAATAAGTTTTGCCTCATTATTCTTAAACACTATTAGAATATATGAGAATATGAAAGTGAGGATGGTATTCTTCTAAGTCAGCCGTTTCATTATTTTGGATCATTATAATGTCCTAAAATTTCCATGTGTCAACAATCCGTTTTTCTTTCAAAGGAGACAAAGTTGATGCCAATAGACTTGAAAGTGTTTTCGAAAACTTGGGGATCAAGCTCACACCTAATGAACATTTGAACTTGCTGAAGACACTGCCACTTGATGGTGAGTCTTATGGGTGCTATTTTGGTGTTTTAGAAAGACTAGTTTTGTAGAAGTATATGAAAAATTACAAAATAAATTAAAAATGCTTGAAAACTGTTAAAAAGCTAATGCAAATACACAGAAAAATCTCACCACTTGGATTTTGATTTAAAAATCATCTGTCTAAAAATAAAAAATAAGATAAAATAAATTAAAAAATAAAAAAAAAATAAAAATCATCTGTCTAAGCCTTTTCAGTTATGAGTTGCTATCAAAGGAAAAATTCATTACTCAGCCCTCAGGTTACTGATCAGCTGGATTTAAAAAAAAAAAAAAAGCATTTAAAAAAAAGAAAAAAGAAAGAGAGGAAGGTGTCCAGTTTTCCCAGCACCAACTAATAGTTGTGTGTTTCTGCAGCATCGAATATATAGTTTATCAATAAGTGGGTAATATGGCACATTGAGAAAAGGCCATAGTTCTTAACTACAACAAAAAATTTCATAAAAAATGCTTTTAGTCCTCTAACCCAAAGATAATCATTATTAATATTTTCATACATTTCCTTCTAGTGCACAGTAGATACTAGATTGATAGATAATATTTATGTGTTATTAATTTATTTATAACTGTTATGTCTTCACAATGGTAACGTATTTATCATAGAAACCTTGATAGTGTAGATAAGTGAAAATAAAACCTCTCTATTCCCAACTCAAAGTGATAGCTACCGTGAAAAATGAGATGTATATTTTACAGTTTTCCATCTTTGCATATATGTCCTTTTTTTATTTGACAGCCTTGTGGATAAATCTTTGTAAGCATTCTGAAATCTTTTGAGATGAAATTCCTTTAAGTAGACTTACAGAATGGAAGATATTTTGTCTTCTCACTTGCCTTTCAGAATATTTATAATTTGAACTCCCACAAACAGTATTTGAGGCTGTTATTGTCCCTACATTCTCAATACAGAAGAACAACAACAAAAAAGAGTATCTCATGATTATGATTTCCAATTTACTCCTTTACCCCTGAGAGCAAACATTTTGGTGTATCTATTTATCTGTTTGTAATTTGAAATGTTCCTTACTCGAAGATTTCTAAACTCTTTCTTTCTGACTCTGTTTTCAAAATACCCATTTTTTATAGCTGATGGAAAAGTGTATAAGAAAAGGTTGATGAAGGGCCTAAAGTCTCTCAAACGTGAGTAAGAAGCACTGTGAAAAGACAGAATCTGAAACCTTTAGTTGTGTCGTTAAAATCGGAATCGTCCTTTCCTATATAGTTGTGTCTTTATTTATGTTTCTTTAGTAGATCTGCATTTTATCAGGTAAACCAAGTAGTTTCCTGCACTAATACTTTACAGAAAGTGTTAAACTGTCTGGGATTTTCCTACCTTAGCCCCAAAGAAACAAAATAAAGTACGAAGCAAAAGGTGAAGAATGAATGCTGTCAGGTAAAGATTTCAATCAAAAGTAAAGGCAAATAATTTGAAAGTGCAGGCAACAAAAATACCTCTTGTTTTATAGAATATTATGTCAGTCGCCTCTAGCTCTGGCTTTTCAGAATCCTAACATAAAAGTGAAAGGAAGTTTATTGTCCTATTCACTGAACAAAACTGGATTTTTGGTGTTTGCCTTGAAAATCTTAACAATAATGCTAAGAAATATGTGAAGTGTTCCTTATTATAATAAAACATATGCTTGATAAAGAGGAATAATAACACAGTAGAGTGAATGCACGGCCCCAGTTTTAGAAAGATTGTTTTACTATATTCCTTTCCTGCTCCTTACTTAGGAGGCAGTGTTGATGTCAATAAGCTGGACACTCTTTTAGAAAACATGGGAATCAGCATCACAGAAGGAGAATTCATGGATCTGATAGAAAGATTGCCAGATGATGGTGAGCACTGACATTCCCCCTTTACTTTTTAAGAGATATTTATTGTTTTCATCTTTATTGAGATGCAGTCAACATATAACGTTGTGTAAGTTTAAGGTGTAAACCTGTTGATTTTATATACTTGTATATTGCAAAACGTTTATGCCATAACTAACACCCCTGTTGCATCACATAATTACCTTTCTTTTTTATGGTGAAAACATTTACGATCTACTCTCTTAGGAACTTTCAAGTATGTAAGACAGTGTTATTAACTATAATCACCATTCTGTATTATAGTCTCAGAATTTACTCACATTAGAAATGGGAGTTTGTACCTTTAACCTAACACCTCCCCATTTCCCCACCTCCTCCCTCAGCCCCTCATAACCACAATTTTACTGTTTCTGTGAGTTCAGTTTTTTTAGATTCCACATGCAAGTGATATCATATAGTATTGGTCTTTCTCTGTCCAACTTATTTCACTTAGCACAACGCCTTCAAAGTTTATCCATGTCACAAATGGCAAGATTTCCTTTTTTCTCATGGCTGAATAATTTTCTATTGTATATAATATACCACATCTTTCTCTAATCATCTGTTGATAGAGACATATCTTGGTTATTGTGATTAATGTTTCAATGAACATGGGAGTGCAGATATCTTTTTGAAATCCTCTTTCAAAGTGGGATTTTGAATCATATGCTGTGGGATTGCTGGATTATATGGTAACTCTATTTTTCATTACTTGAGGAACCTCTGTACTGTTTTCCACAGTGGTTGCACCAATTTATATTCCCACCAACGGTGAACAAGGGTTTCCCTTTCTCCACATCTCCATCAACATTTGTTATCTCTTATCTTTTTGATGATAGCCATTCTAACAAGTGTGAGGTGATATCTCATTATGGTTTTGATTTGCATTTCCCTGATGATTAGTAATTTTGAGCACCTTTTCATGTACCTATTGGCCATTTGTGTGTGTTCTTTAAAAAGATGGCCATTCAGTTTCTTTGCCCATTTTTTCCCTGGATTTTTGGGGGGTTTGCTACTGAATGTACAAGTTCCTTATATAGTTTGAATATTAACCCCTTACCAGAAATGCAGTTTGAAAATATTTTCTCTCATTCTGTAAGTTGCCTATTCATTTGTTTGATTGTTTCTTTTTCTGGGCCGAGGCCTTTTGGTGTGATGTAGTCCCACTTAGTAATTTTTTCTTTTCTTTTTCTTTCTCTTTCTTTCTTTCTTTCTTTTTTTTTTTTTTTTTTTGCTTGTGCTTTTTGTGTCCTATCTAAAAAAATAATTGCCAAGACTCATGTCAAGGAGCTTTCTTCCCTATGTTTTCTTCTGGAATTTTTACAGTTTTCAGGTCCTACATTTAAGTCTTTAATCCATTTCAAGTTCATTTTTGTGAGTGGTATGAGATTATGGCACAGTTTCATCCTTTTGCGTGTGGTTATCCAGTTTTCCCAATACCATTATATCAGAGACTATCCTTTCCCTATTGAGTATTCTTGGCTGCCTTGTTGACAGTTGACTGTATATGTGAAGTTTTATTTCCAGGCTCTCAATTCTGTTCTCTTGGCCCATGTATCTATTTTTATGCTGTACCATACTGCTTGATGAGCCTTGTAATAATAGTTTGAAATCAAGAAGGGTAATGCCTCCAGCCTAGTTCTTCTTTCTTAGTATTGCTTTGGCTGTTCGGGGTCCTTTGTGGTTCCATATAAATTAAGGATTTCTTTGTATGTCTATGAAAAAAATACCATTGAAATTTTTATAGGAATTGGATTGAATCTATAAATGACTTTTGGTAGTATAGACATTTTAACAATATTAATTTTTCTGACCCATGAATATGAGATATATTTCCATTTGCTTGTGTCTTCTTCGATTTCTTTCATCAAGGTTTTGTAGTTTTCATTATATAGATCTTCCACCTCCTTATTTAAATTTATTCCGAAGGGGCGCCTGGGTGACTCAGTCAGTTAAGTGTCGAACTCTCAATCTCAGTTCAGGTCTTGATCTCCGGGATGTGAGTTCAGGCCCCACATTGGGCTCCGCACTGGTTGTTAAGCCTATTTGTAGATAGATAGATAAATAGATACATACATACATACATACATACATACATACATACATACATACATACATTTATTCCCAAATATCTTGGGTTTTTTATGCTATTGTGAGTGGTATTGTTTTCTTTATATCTTTTTCAGATATTTCATTGTTAGTGTATAGAAATGCAACTGATTTCATTATGCTGATTTTGTATCCTGCAACTTTACTAAATTCATTGATTAGTTCTAACAGTTTTTTGGTGGAGTCTTCAGGACTTTCTATATATAAGATGATATAATCTGCAAACAAAGACAATTATGCTTCTTCCTTCCTATTTGGATGCTTTTTCTTCCCTTAGACTGATTGCTCTAGAATAGACTTCCAGTATTGTGTTGAGTAGAGGTGGTGAGAATGTGTACCCTTGTCTTGTTCACAAGGCTCATTTTCTTTTCTTTTCTTTTTTTTTTTTTTTTAACGTTTATTTATTTTTGAGACAGGGAGAGACAGAGCATGAACAGGGGAGGGTCAGAGAGAGGGAGACACAGAATCTGAAACAGGCTCCAGGCTCTGAGCTGTCAGCATAGAGCCTGACGCGGGGCTCGAACTCACGGACCGCGCGAGATCATGACCTGAGCCGAAGTCGGCCACTTAACGGACTGAGCCACCCAGGCGCCCCACAAGGCTCATTTTCTTATAGGCTTTTCTTTCTCACTTCAAACCAGTGGGTTGAGTTTTTTTTTTAATAAAATAGAATAAAATAGTAAAGCTAGATATTGTTTCATGAGTCTTCATGATCACTTGTGTGTGTGTGCACGTGCTCAGAGTTCTTAGTATGGTTTACAGTAAAAATTTTTGAAAATCACTGGCTTAAATGATAGTAATATAACAGTTCTATTTTCAGGCTCTTTCCACACTGTTCCTGTATGATTCCACTTAACCATATGTATTTAAGATTTCAAGCCTTTTATCTCAAACCTATACTTATTTCATACATTTCAGTTTAGGACACTGAGGTCTTTTTATGTACCATGGCAGGGGCAAGATCTGATAATATAAAAATTTAGTTAAAGTAAGGAATAATAAAATTTTTATATATATATATATATATATATATATATATATATATATACATACATATATATATATGTATATATATATATATGTATATATATATATATATACATATATATATATACATGTATATACATATACATACCTTAAATTTATATATATATACATGTATACATATATCCATATATATATACACATATGTATATGTGTATATATATATATATATATATACACACACACATACCTTAAATGTTTTGTTTCCATGAAAAAAATTGAGCCAATGCTATTTTAATTTAATGTAGCCATGCTCTTTGGAGATTTTCTTGCACAAATATACCCATTTGTCATCTACACTCCCATTTTCTGTTTCTCTCTTTTCTTAAGTTTTTTTAAAATTTATTTTGAGAGAGAGCATGCATGTGTGTGCATGAGCTGGGGAGGGACAGAGAGAGAGGGAGAAGAAGAGGGAGGGAGGGAGGGAGCGAGGGAGGGAGGGAGAGAGAGAGAGAGAGAGAGAGAGAGAGAGAACCCCAAGCAGGTTCCACACTGTCAGCGCAGAGCCTGTTGTGGGGCTCATCCTCATGAACTGTGAAATCATAATCTGAACTGAAACCAAGAATTGGATGCTTAACTAGCTAAGCCATCCAGGCACCCCCCATTTTTAGTTTCTCTTAAGTGGAGCAAAGTGCTTTTTTAAACGTTGAGCAGAATTTTCCATCAGAATCCATCTAGATCTTAATTCTTTCCCCAATTTTTTTATAGTTCTTTATCCACACCAAATTCAACACAACTATTTTTTAGCAATTTGCCTTTACATAAACTCTCTAAAACATTCAAATTTGTTTTTATGGTAATAACTCCCTTTTCCATTTATAGTTCCTCAGTTTATATAATGATTAAGTTATCAATTTAATAATAAGTACACCTCTTTATAAAAAGAAGCCTGGAAACAAGTTCAACAACTCAACCCATAAGAACACAAATGTGCTGGCTTACTAAAAGTGTAGCTTACTAGATGTAAAAGTTTAGCATACCATCAGCATCAGTATGAATGATGAATATAGTTCAGGCCATCAGGTTGATTAAACGGAGATCAATTAAGAGATCTCCTATATCAACAAATCCATATTGAGACATAGATATCCCAGTGGAAATCCAAATTCAACATATGAAAAGTAAACTATTTTCCCTGTTAAATTCATTCCTAGTTATTTTCTTATTCCTCTGCTGCTGTCATCTACCCACAATTGCCCATGAAATAAGCCACAAACTATCTTTGACTTATGTTCCCTCATTTTCTCTCCTAAACATATCCCAAAGACATATTCTCTGACTTTGCTACCCTACTGATGAATCTTCATCATCCTTCACTTACTGCTACAGAAGGCTCCCGATTGGTGTAACAGCCACTGGTCACACTGCCTTAAATTCATTCTGTACACACTAGCCTGAATGACTTAACCAGAGTGAAAATCTGACTTTGTCATTCCTCCGATTAAAACCTTTCACTGGGGGTGCCTGGGTGGCTCAGTCAGTTAAGTGTCTGGCTCAGGTCATGATCTCACAGTTCCTGAGTTCAAACCCTGTGTCAGGCCTTGCACTGTTAGCGTGGAGTCTGCTTAGGATAGTCTCTCTCTGCCCCTGGCCTGCTTGCTCGCTCTCTCTCTCTCTCTCTCTCTCTCTCAAAAATAAATAAATAATAAACATTAAGAAATTTTTTAATTAAAAAGAAGACTTTCAGTGAACCCCTCTTACCTTATATGCATCGAGTCTTGCAATATTCCAGACACAGTGCTAAGCATTTTTATGATAAATTAATTTATTCATTCATGTAACAATGTCTATTAAACACCTAACACCTAGCAGTCTCTATTTTAGCCTTAGGAATACAGCCATAAACAAAGCAAATTAATGTAAATTTTGTGGAGCCAAGATTTGTATCTTTTTTTTCCCCACTACTCTATTCCCAAATCCAAGCAATCTGATGTCAGTGTCTAAACTGTTGGTTCCAACCAATCTCTTTCAAATCATCTTTCCACTCCCTACATGACATTTTTCCCTCAAGCAAAATTTAAAAGCTTTAGTTTTACCACACACTCTGCTCTTCATTGATCCTTTTCCTGAAATTTTTTGTCTTTCTCCAATGATAGAAAGCAACATAATACCACAAACAATAGTTTTAAATGTATACCAGTCATGTGTTATCAGCCATTCCTAAAGAAACATGGAGTTCGAAACAGAACGAATCCAAAAGACTTAAGAGAACATTTTACCTAAGATAAACTGTATGATTCAAACAATCTTAGTGTCCCTTGCAGATAATGGAGCTATCTATCAAAATCCAAGAATTATAAATTTAAAAAAGGACAAGATATAGTGAATGGCTTTCATCTAGGCTCTACTCTAGTTCATAATTTAAGTGTTTTATGCTTTATTTTTTTTTCAGTTTGGATTTTTCAGTGTGTAAATTTTGTCTTGACTTGTAGATAAAGGGAAGGTCAAACTAGATACGTTGATTGAAGAATTGAGTTCTGTCTTAGGTAAGTGAAAAGTTACTTAATTCTTTACACGGTTCAAATGATATTTTCTACCATCCCTTTATTTGTTAATTTCACTATTTTAACCTTTCATTGATTAAATATTTCTACCTGCTTTGATAACCTATTTATTTTTGATAATCTGTGCTTTTGCAACAGAGGTACTAGGTCTTTACCTATGAGAAGAAATTTCAAAATGTAGGTTATAACTGAAATACTACATGTAGACATAATTATTTGAATAGGTCATCAACAACATAATTTTCTGCGCAGTGATATTAGCCCTATATTATTATATGTAGTATTTTCCTCCAACATGAAGATGTGCCTTTTATTATAAATAAGGAACAATATATATTTTTAAGTCTGGTATTCACTCCGCATAATACAGCAGGTGACCTTAGGTCTTTGTTTTTCATCTGGCAATAGAATATGGTACTGTCCAAATACATTTTGTTCTGTCTTTCACAATTTGTATTCTTTTGATAATGTTGTATTATAGCCACAGACTTTTCTTAATAATGTGAGAAGGTTTTTATTCCTAATTCCACCATTTGATCCTCACTCAACCATAGCCCTAGGAGAGATTACCAGGAACTGTCCAGACCTTCACCATTATTGATTTTCTTTGAGATGAGCTGACATCTGAATGTCAGGATAGTTTCGTCCTGGTTTTGTCTCTGAATCATTTGTTTAATTATTTGTTCATACAGCAGCTACATAGAAGCATTTAAGACTCTGAAAAGCAGAACTCAAACAGCTGTGACACAAACAAAACTAGCTGAAGGTGTTATAAGAAGGAAATGGAAGGCAGTCTAGAATCATGGTCCAGTATTTCTTAGGCCTGAAAGAAAACTAGTCCCAATAATGCCTTAAGTCTACCTTACATAATCAAGTTGTCTTTTCTTAGATAAATTGGTCTATGGTATGAATCTAAGTACAATACGCACTATTAACAATGGGGCAAATCCCCCTCTAGTCAAAAGAAAATTGAAGGCAATTCTATCATTTATCCCGGGAATTTTACCTGGCTTATTGTACTGAATAATAGGGCATGGACTGTATGATATGCTCAGTCAGCCACAAATTTTTTTTATTACTGTAGATGGAATACGTTATACTTAGGAATCTGTTCCACTAGATATTATTTATTTCCCCAGAAAAGTTTCTAATCTCATGGACTCTTTATAAGAAGGCAAGGTCCATCAAGAGTATTGGAAAGTCATGCACAATTCATACACATAAATTGTCACTTAACCCCACAGCAGTTCTTAAAATTGATTTGCTAGTAAAAGGATGAGTTATAGAGTTAGGATTGTCCTAACTGTAGCAAACTGATTGTCTCTAGTAAAACTTAAACTTTAATAAGTTATTGATAGTAGTAAGGGAGATCATGATAGGCTAAATCAGAAGTATATAATTAAGTAATAAAAAGAATAAATATGACAAAATAAGAATAAAAATACGTGAAAAGTATACAAAGCACTGATAATCAGTGTTTTCTTATTCTCATGATCTTACATGGAAGCTGTCTACTTCATGCAGTTTTCCGCTTGTTCTGAGGATCTCGGATTTGGGGTCAGCAGGTGAATTATATGAACTACCTGCTTCTTGGACTCTCTGAAGAACCTCAGTTTGAGGTCTTTAATGTAATTTTCCAATTCTGATAATGTCTCTTAAATATTCCCAGAAGTTTTTGTGTTCAAAAGACAGTGAAATTTCTGAATAATAGGAAAAACTTCTTGTATAATCATGAATAATTACCAAAAGAAAATATATTGCCCTACAATTGAATAGATAAGATGGAATGCTCTAGGTAGGTAACAGGACATCTAAAAGTTTGTTAACCACTATGTGTGCTATGGATTTTTGACAAAAGAGTGTTTCAACCCATCCAGAAAATAAACATAATATTATTAGTACATATTCATAACTCAGAAGCAACTATATAAAATCCATTTGGAAATGCCCAAATGGTCCCTCAAGGTATAGTTCTAATTCAGGGCTCAAGGTTACAGATTTTCCAGAGTTATTTTTATTTCAGAGGAGGGAGGCATGAATTGGTGATGTCCTCTAATATAATACAAAATATCTTAATCAGTTTTTAATAATGTGGCAAATTTGGGGCACCTGATTGAGCGTCTGACTCTTGATTTTGGCTCAGGTCATGATCCCAGGGTCATGGGTTTGAGGACCACATCAGGCTCCATGCCTAGCATGAAGCCTGCTTGGGATTCTCTCTCTCTCTCTCTCTCTCTCTCTCTCTCTCTCTCTTTCTCTCTCTCCCTCTCTCCCTCTCTCTCTCAAAATAAAATTAAAAATACAATAATGTGGGGTTTTTATTCCTACAGTGATATGTTGTTTTATGTAGGATTGTGGCAAATAATCAATTTGAAATGTATGCAAGGAGGTAAAAATCCTGACTTTGCTGGATCTTATTGTCATGGATATTATAATCTGACCATTCCAAGTATTTCTTTACAAAATTGAAGTCAAATTTTGTGATTCTATAATGGAATCTTTGAATCTGATCCTACACATGTTTTTCTTATCTATAAGAGGTCACTCAGAAAGAACTTTAGTTTAGGGACGCCTGGGTGGCTCAGTTGGTTAAGCGTCTGCCTGTTGGTTTTGGCTCAGGTCATGATCTCGTGGTTCATGAATTTGAGCCCCATGTCCGACTCTGCACTGACAGCACAGAACCTGCTTGGATTCTATCTTTCTCTCTACCCCTCCCTACTTGCATGGGTGAGCATGATCTCTCTCACAATAAATAAATAAACTTAAAAAAAAAAACAAACAAACACGAACTTTAGTTTTTAATATGAAAAAATGAGCCACAGACGGGAAGGACATATTTGCAAAACACATATCTGATAAGGGACTTATATCCAAAATATTCCAAGAATTCTTAAAACTAAACAATAAGAAAACAACCCTAATTAAAAAGTGAACATGGGCACCTGAGTGTCTCAGTTGGCTGAGCATCTGACTTCACCTCAGGTCATGATCTCATGGTTTATGAGTTCAAGCCCCGCATTGGGCTCTCTGCTGTCAGCCCAGACCCTGCTTCAGATTCTCTGCCCCATCTCTCTCTGCCCTTCCCCTGCACACTCTCTCTCTCTCATAAATAAACAAACATTTTTTAAAAAGTGAACAGAAGATCTGAATATTCACCTCACCCAGGAAGATATACAGATGGCAAATAAGGATATGAAAAGATGGTCAACATCATATGTCATTAGGGAATTGCAAATTAAAACAATGAGAGAATGCTACGTACCTATTAGAATGGCTAACAAGAGGAACTCTTATTCATCGTTGGTGGAATGCAAAATGGCAGAGTCACTCTGGAAGACAGTTGGGCAATTTCTTACAAAGCTAAACTTAATCGGTATTACCATAAGATCCAACAGTTGCAAATTAGGTATTTACCCAAATGAGCTGAAAACATGTCTACACAAAAGCCGCACACGAATGCTTGTAGTAGCTTTATTCATTACTGCTGAAACTTGGACGCAAATAAGATGACCTTCAATTAAAGAATGAATAAACAAATGGTGGTACCTTCACATAATGAAATATTATTCAGTTATAAAAGGAAATGAGCTATCAATCTATGGAAAGACATGAAGGAATCTTAAATGCATACTGCTAAATGGAAGAAGCCAGTCTGAAAAGGCTACATACATATTGTGTTATTCCAACATATTACATTCTGGAAAAGGGAAAACTATAGAGACAGTTAAAAGATCAGTGGTTTCCAGGAGTTTACGGGGGGTGGCATAGGAAGGAGTGATGGACACGAGAGTCACAAGGGAATTTTAGTTCAGTGAAACTGTTCTGTATGTTACTGTAATGGTAAATACGTGACATATTGCACTTGTCAAAACCCATAGAACTGTATGATGCAAAGGGTAAACACAAAGGATATAGCTGGATCAGTAAGAGAAAAACACGTAGGCAGCTTCTAGAAGAATCTATGTGAAGGCTTCCTATGCTCTCCTTCTTATGAAGGGTCACACATAACATACTTTCCCTCCAGCAGCAAAAATGCAGTTTCACATGTGTGCCCAGGGAAGCCCATTAAGCCCTCAGTGCCCAAGGTTTTTTACTGGAGGCTTGTCACATAGGCACCCTCTGCCTAACAACTCTCAATATACCAGACTCCCAGAAGAAAAACAAATATTCACCATAAATCGCATTGTTTGCACGAGTCTAGGCACAGTGACTTAGGCTTATCAGTTGATATTGGAGGGAACATTCTGAAATCCGAGTTCCCATATGCCAGCCAAGTACCACCTGGCAAGCAGGCTCTTGTAAAGATCGCAGACTTAGGTTTGCTGTGTTAACTCTTTTCTGCACAGTCTATTTAATAGGATGATCTGCTACAGCATTCTCTCTAGTCATTATATCATCTATTTTACTGTGGACTTCTTCCTTTATGATAGCAATTTCTTTGAGCAGCATCAAAGCACCAAGTAATAATTACTACAAAAGTATGTCACCTATCCTTGAGTTTTACCAGTTTGAAATCTCTAGAAAGGGCAATGTTCAGTCACTTGAACCAATATTATATCAGTTAAGGACTTGGATCTTTCAAGAGAAACTAAACCAATTATTGCATATTTAGCCTACTATGTCCCTTTTCACTTTTAAGACAAGACCCACCAACAAATAATATTAAATCAGAGTGTGGTACTGAAGTTTCCAAATGATCTGTTTAGGATATGGACCCTTCTTGAACTCCAGAAATTGTAATTACAGAAGTAGAATTCTTCTCTACCGGTGAAGGAAATAGAGTCCCTGGATTGAGAGTGTTACACCAAAAAAAAAAAAGAGGTTAGAGTGGGAGAGAGCCAAAGCATAAGAGACTGTTAAAAACTGAGAACAAATTGAGGGTTGATGGGGGGTGGGAGGGAGGGCAGGGTGGGTGATGGGTATTGAGGAGGGCACCTTTTGGGATGAGCACTGGGTGTTGTATGGAAACCAATTTGACAGTAAATTTCATATATTAAAAAATAAAAAAAAAATAAAAAAAAATAAAAATAAAAAAAAGAGAGTGTTACACCATTGATAGTAATATGGGGAGAAAGTAGCAATAGTCCATTATTAGTAACCAACTAGTCAAAACGATATTGGACACTTTCAGGTAGCAGTAGAGATTATAATGGTATATAGTGCTGTCAGATTTAAATATGATCTTAATGTGAGATCTGAAGATGTTTTGACTAACTTTAGAAACGGCTGTTTCTCTGAAGCAAGGAGGATATAGCCAAGGCTACTGAATTAAGGGATAATCTATAATAAGCAATGGTCTTTGTGTATTGATGTGCTATGTTAATGCTCCTGAAGTGTCACCTGACCTCATGCACTGATAATCTAGAATGAATCAATCTGACTCTTGTCTTGAAGGGTACTCTCTTTCTCAAAACAAAAATTTCACATAAAGAGCAGTTTATAGTTTAAAATTATTATTAAACATACAAAGAAACAAGTCACCATGAGTAAGACCCCCATAATGAACAACATTTAGCAGATGAGCAGAGATTTTAGATTTTGGTTTTTTTATTTTTATTTTTTAATATTTATTTATTTTTGAGACAGAGAGAAAGAGAGCATGAACGGGGGAGGGGCAGAGAGAGGAAGACACAGAATCTGAAGCAGGCTCCAGGCTCCGAGCTGTCAGCACAGAGCCCGATGCAGGGCTCGAACCCACGGACTGTGAGATCATGACCTGAGCCAAAGTCGGACGCTCAACCGACTGAGCCACCCAGGTGCCCCGAGATTTTAGATTTTGGAATTATCAGACCAAAAATTATTAAATAAGCATGCTTAATATAGTTTAATAATCAAAAGAGAGGCTGGAACACATAAGTAAAGAGCAAGCAATTTGGTAAAGAACCAAAAAGACTTTTGAGAGGTGAAGATAGTAAAAATTTAAAACATTTGTCCGTTTCTTCCAGATTGTCTGGTGTATTGGCATATAAAATTTCATAATACTCTTTTATAATTATTTGTATTTCTGTGGTGTTGATTGTAATCTCTCCTCTTTTACTCATGATATTATTTATTTGGGTCCTTTCTCTTTTCTTTTTGATAAGTCTGGCTAGGAGGCTATCAATTTTATTAATTCTTTCAAAGAACCAGCTCTTAGTTTCATTTATCAATAATAGCCAAACTATGGAAATAGCCCACGTGTCCATCAACTGATAAATGGATAAAGCAGATGTGTATATATACAGTGGAATAATACTCAGCCACCAAAAAGAATGAAATCTTGCCATTTGCAACAATGTGGATAGAGCTAGGGTGCGTTATACTAAGTGAACTAAGTCAGTCAGAGAAAGACAATACCATATGATTTCACTAAGATGTGGAATTTAAGAAACAAAACAGATGAACATATGGGAAGGGAATAAAAAAGAGGGAAGAAAACCTTAAGAGACTCTTAATGGTAGAAAACAAACTGAGGGTAGATGGAGGGAGGTGGGCAGGGGATGGGCTAAATAGGTGATGGGCATGAAGGAGGGCACTTGTTGGAGGGAGCACTGGATGTTATATGTAAGTGATGGATCACTAAATTCTACTCCTGAAACCAATATTACAGTATATGTTAACTAACTAGAATTTAAATAAAAATTTGGAAGAAAAAAAAGACACTGGACTATTACTCAGCCACTAAAAAAATAAATAAATATAATACTTGAAGGATTTATAAATAGCTGAAGAAAGAACTAAGGAACTTAAGAAATTACAAGGCATATAGCACAGAAAGACAAAGAAATGGAGACTCTGAAAGAGAGGTTAAGAGACACTGAGGATAGATAAGAAAATCTTAGATATATCTATTTGGAATTCCAGGAAGAAAAGAGAAAGAAAACAAGACAGAGGCAATATTTGAAGAGAACTTTCCAGAACAGATAAATAGTATAAATCTAATGAAGCCAAGTGACTCTTAAGCAGAATAAATAAAAAGAAATTTATACTAGACATATGCACTTGAAATATGCAACATACCTAATTTATGAACTAAAAGTTTAGGATTCTAGGCAGCAAACTTCAGAGATGCCCTTTACACTGATTTAAACAAAAGGCTTAATTAAACCAAAATTGTTTTTCCTTCTTAAAGTTACAAAAGTATAGTAATCAAAAGATTATTTACCATAAAAATAGTACAAAACAAAAATTATTGTGGAAGCCTGAGGCTCTGTTTTGAAACATACTTTTTAACAAGCATCACTATGTGTATTTTTATATATATTATATTAATTTTTAATTCATATTAAGGCATATAATCTTTGTACCTTTCTAGATTTATGTGCCTAACATTATACTGCTCCTAACATAATTACAATTTCAAACCATCAGGAGAACTACTTACATTTCTATTTTGTGAAGAAAAGACCCAAATTATTATTTTATTATTTATATATTTATAAACCAGCCAAGGTGATAATAAATTTTAATTTTGGGGGGTGCCTGGGTGGCTCAGTCGGTTGAGTGTCCGACTTCAGCTCAGGTTATGCGTGATTGGATCACATTCATGAGTTCGAGCCCCACATTGGGCTCTGGGCTGGCAGCTCAAAGCCTGGAGCCTGCTTCAGATTCTGTCCCCCTCTCTCTCTGCCCCTCCCCACTCATGTTTTGTCTCTCTCTCTCTCTCTCTCTCTCAAAAATAATTAAACATTTGGGGCGCCTGGGTGGCGCAGTCGGTTAAGCGTCCGACTTCAGCCAGGTCACGATCTCGCGGTCCGTGAGTTCGAGCCCCGCGTCAGGCTCTGGGCTGATGGCTCGGAGCCTGGAGCCTGTTTCCGATTCTGTGTCTCCCTCTCTCTCTGCCCCTCCCCCGTTCATGCTCTGTCTCTCTCTGTCCCAAAAATAAATAAAAAATGTTGAAAAAAAAAAATTAAAAAAAAAAAAATAAATAAATAAATAAATAAACATTAAAAAAAAGTTTATTTTAATTTTTTTGTTTGTTATAGATTATGTGATTCTTAAGTACCGATGAAATTATCTTAATGGCACATGAGTAAAAATATTGCTAGTTAGCAGCATTTGATTGTAATCAAACTCACTAATTTTGTGTTCTTCGCAAGTTCTTTTTTATCACCATTTCTGTCTTTTCTAGGAAAGCAAATTGATGTCAGTGATGTAGACAGTGCTCTGAAAGACATGAAAGTGGAGGTCACAGACAAGGAATACTTTAATTTAGTAAAAACTCTACCAGTTGATGGTAAGGATTTAAAATATATATGTATACTTCAAGGGGTTTAGACTACTTGCCTGTGAGATTTTCTTCTAAAATGCTGTCAGATTGTTACAGGTTGTTTTGTTTTATTTAATCATTTTTGAAAACTTTTAACATTATTTAGAATAATTCTAAATAATTATTTTAGAATAAAACTAAAATTTTAGTTTTTATTTTAGAATAAAAACTAAGTGACCCAAAAAACCAGGGTCATTTCATTTTCATTATGGTAATCAATAGCTATTTCACTTAATCTTGCCAATAAGATATGTGTATTGTTGTCCTTGGTTCCATTAATATTCCTGAGAGTAAGTGGAAAAATGTAAAAATGGAAAAAGAAAGAATGTAAGGAAAGAAGTCAAGGGTAAAAATAAATCAAATGAGATATGTTTTATAAGTTTTAAACCACTAATCCTTGCCTTTTATGCAAAAGTGAATAAATTTGCCTCATTAAAAATCTTTCTCCAAACCAACTTTGTCATTATTTGAGAGGAAATTAGGTACATTTCAGAAAAATCATTAAAAAGTCTATTTTTTTTTGAAATTATGGAAATAGGGAGAAAATTGTAGAATATTTATTATTTAGGTGAATCTCCCTTATTATTTTTCTCTGACCGTGCATCATGTCTTTTCTTACAGCTGAAGGAAAGGTGTATCAAAAAAGGCTGCTGGATGGTGTGAAGGCTCTTCAAAGTGAGTGAGAAGTATGATGAGAAAGCAGATATATCTGTGATATTCTCTTATTTTTCATATACACTGATTTATTTTTATTACGTTAAAAATTTCACATGTGTATTTCCCAATATTTATGGATATGTGGTATATGCCATAAATCCCTAGGAAATTACCCAGCCCCTTTCGAACTTGCACTATGTTGATATGAACAACAAGATACAGTCTGAGGATGAGACTCTCCATCTAGTCTTAAAATTGACCCTCCTTATACCGTTGACTAGCTTTTACTGGACCTTAAAGTCTTCATGAGTAAAGTGATAACCATAATATACATGAATTAGTAAGGAGTTTTTCTGCATCTTGGTTGTTTTTATGATAATTTGTCTCTCCTAAGGAGGAAAGGTGGCTATGAATAACCTCGTCCCATTTCTGGAAAATATGGGGATTAAGCTGTCACACAAAGAACTTGAAGATTTTTCACAAAACCTACCAGTTGATGGTGAGCATTGCACATAAAAATGCATTCCCTTTAGGACAGCTTGGGTTTGAGAGTATCCATAGACCAGTGATAGTGTTTATTTAGTATCAACAGGGCATTTTTTAAAGGATGTGGCTGAATTCAAGTTTCACGTGAAAGTACATCCTGTCTCTTCTTTAAGAGAGTGTTCTACTATGAATAATTAAAATTGGTGAGAGTACTGACAAACAATTCTCAGATCAAAGAATAAAGAAGAAAATGAAAACAGAATGAGAAACATTTCAAAGAAACACTAAACAATAAGAGAACAGCCTATGATGAAGAATGATTCAAATTGACTAATGGTTGGGGTGCCTGTGTGCCTCAGTCTGTTGAGTGTCCGACTCGATTTCAGCTCAGGTCATGATCTCATGGTTCATGGGTTCAGGCCCTGCATCAGGCTCTGTGCTGACAGTGTGGAACCTGCTTGGAATTCTCTCTCTCCTGTTCTCTCTGCTCTTCTGCTGTTATCTCTCTCTCTCTCTCTCTCTCTCTCTCTCTCTCAAAAATAAATAAAAACATTTAAAATGTTTTTAATAAAAATAAATATAAAAAATAAAAATATTTAAAACATTGACGGATGGTTATTTCCAGTATATATGCCTCAGCTATTCTGATATAGTCAGAAAGACTAAAAAGGGATAGAGAGAAACATACTAAGAATTTTAAAAACATACTAGATATCAAGCATAATAATACTATTACAATATGTTATATATAACATGAGATTAAGATGTTGAAAATATTAATAAAATGAACATTTTTCCAGTGTAAAATAAATAAATTACCTATGTTGAGCAAAGAAGTGAAAAAAATCGAGAGACCAATAATAATAATTGCAAAAACCTATCAAATAATTGCATCTATCAACTGTCCACCACCACCTATCACTCTAACAAAAGGTGACAGGCACAGAGAGTTTTAGGAGTAAGTTCTTTCAATTCTTCAATTTATTTTAATACTATCTAAACCGGTCCAGAGGATTCCAGTTTGAGATGATGAAAAAACCAAAATCTGTCTAATTTTTCTTTCCTCCAATACCTAACAAAGTGAACAAGAACAAAGAGCTACAGGCAGAATTGAAGGTCTGATGGGAAGCCCAAGAATACCATCCCATGCACAGATCTGTGGTTTGGTTAAATGTCTTTACCGAGTTCATTCTACTTAACTAGAGCAACGAACCCTGCTGGGACATTAAACCAAACCTCAGATATGGGAGCAGGGCTCACATATAATGAAGACCATGTAACATATCACCACACTCTCCGATTACAATAGAAGTGAGTAGAACAGTTTTCTTTAAATACATCTAGCTGAAGAAAGCTAACTGGTCTGAGATGCTATCAAGAGAGCAACTAAACATTGTTACATTAAATCCTGAGAATAAAATGAAAATCTGAACACAACTGCTGAAGTATATGCAAAACGAAAAGAAAGGATACGGCACCAATTCTAGCATTAGCACAGCAGAGAAAAATAGCAAAAGAAAAATAAGGAAAGAAGATGGAATGGAAGGAAGATAACATGCAAAAAACAAATAACCCCATCTTGTAGTAATATAGTCAGTTTAACCTAAGGAACAACCAAAAAGAAGTACTTGACAATTAATTCACATTACAGAGCAATTTCATGGATTCAATAAAACTAGATCTCAAAATGAGAAGGTTACATAACATGGTGGCACTAAAAGAGACAGGGGCACCCATATGGCTCAGTCGGTTAAGCATCTGACTTTGGCTCAGGTCATGATCTTGCAGTCCATGAGTTCAAGCCCTGCATCGGGCTCTGTGCTGACAGCTCAAAGCCTGGAGCCTGTTTCAGATTCTGTGTCTCCCTCTCTCTCTCTGCCCCTCCCCTGCTCACGCTCTCTCTGTCTCTGAGAAATGAATAAACCTTAAAAAAAAATTTTTTTATAAAAAAAAAAAAAAGAGAGAGAGACAAGGGTGCCTTGGTTGCTTAGTCGGTTAAGCATCCGACTTTGGCTCAGGTCATGATCTCATGGTTCCGTGAGTTCGAGCCCCTTGTTAGGCTCTGTGCTGACAGTTCAGAGCCTGGAGCCTGCTTCAGATTCTGTGTCTCCCTCTCTTTCTGTTCCTCCCCTGCTTGTGCTCTCTCTCTCAAAAATAAATAAAACATTAAATTTTTTTTTTAAAAAAGAGAGAGAGACAAACCATGAAACAGATTCCAAATGATAGAGAAAGAACTAAGGGTTGTGTCATAGACTCTAAGTCTAAAGTTCTCTTTTGACCAGCAAAAGAGTGGACACAAGATTAAAGCAAGAGATGGATAATGTCTGGGGAAAAGACAAGAGCCCCGAATAAGGGCCCTTGCCCCATATTTATTCAGATCAGAAGGCTTACACCCAAATGTAATGGGTGTGTACAAAGAGACAAACTAGGAACATTAACTTGGGGACGTGAGGGAAAAGGGGGGGTTTTGAAGATATACAGTGTTTGGGGTTTGGGTCAATATAAAACAAAATCTGGGCACCAGGCAGATGGGTAGATGGTTGTTAACAACAGACAGGAGGCGCTATTTATCATACCTGTTTATCTTTGCCAGCCTAGGGGATAAGGCAGATAGGGGAAATAACCTCAGGGTTAATAAGGCACCTTTTCTTACGTTAACCATCTCCCACTTCGGGCTGCTTTGCCTGCAGCACAGCGGTCCATAGTCCAATTCACCAATTTACCTAACCTGGCCCTATTCTCCTATGAAAGCAGATTTTCTGCTGTAGTACTAACTTGGGGGTGCTTCCACCCTGAATATCTAATCTTGTTCATTTCATATACCTATCAGGGGCGCCTGGGTGGCTCAGTCAGTTGAGCATCCGACTTCAGCTCAGGTCATGATCTCACGGTCTGTGGGTTCAAGCCCCGTGTCGGGCTCTGTGCTGATAGCTCAGAGTCTGGAGCCTGCTTCGGATTCTGTGTCTCCCTCTCTCTCTCTGCCCCTCCCCTGCTCATGCTCTCTCTCTCTCTGTCAAAAATAAATAAACATTAAAAAAAAATTTCATATACCTATCTATATATTGGGCACCTTAGCACCATACCTATTTTAGGCCTTTGCCTCTCCCTCTCTATTCTGGGACCTCTGCACCCCCTCTCTATTTTGGGGTGCCTTGGCTCCTCCCTATTCCTGGCACCTTTGTGCCTCCCTATTCTTGGGGTGTCTTTGCACCCCCCTATTCTTGGAGTGCCAATCTAGTTTACCCAAACTTGGGTGTGAGCATTTTATGACTTTGTATTTCTTTATGCCTTGTTAACCCATTGGTGTAAACCTGGGGGATTCCTAAGCTTATCCCCACAGGGTTGCTGGAGGGAAGGTGGGGAGGGTGGGCTAAATGGGTGATGGGGATTAAGGAGGGCACTTGTGTTGAGCACTGGGTGTTGTATGGAAGTGATGAATCACTAAATTCTACTCCTGAAAGTAATATTACACTATATGTTAACTAACTGGAGTTTAAGTAAAAACTTGAGGGGCGCCTGGCTGGCTCAGTTGGTTTTAAGCATCCGACTCTTTTTTTTTTTTTATGTTTCGGACATTTGTCCATTCTTCATACATGCCCTGATGTATGCTTGATGTAAGAGTCGGATCTTACAGAGTATGTATGCCTGATGTAAGAGTCGGATGCTTAAAACCAACTGAGGTTTTAAGGTTAAGCATCCGACTCTTTTTTTATTTAATGTTTATTCTTTTTTGAAAGACAGAGAGAGAGAGAGCACAAGCAGGTGTGGGGTGGAGAAAGAGGGGACACAGAATCTGAAGCAGGCTCCAGGCTCTGAGCTGTCAGCACAGAGCCCAATGCAGGGCTCGAACTCACGAACCGTGAGATCATGACCTGAGCCGAAGCCGGACGCTCAACCGACTGAACCACCCAGGCACCCCTTAAGCATCTGACTCTTAATTTCAGCTCACACCATGATCTCGCAGTCCTGAGATGGAGCCTGGCTTCAGACTTAAGATTCTTTCTCTCCCTCTCCTCTGCCCATCCCCTTCTCATGCACACTTTCTCTCAAGATAAATTTTAAAAACATTTAAAAAAATTAATTAAAACTTGAAACTATAAAAAATAAAATTAAAAAATAATTAAATTTTAAAAATAAAACAAGGGGAATTGCCTAACTAAAGAAACAAAGTACTAAGCAATCATTATAGAATTACTAAATAAATTATAAACATCAAAGTAAAAAATAGATGTGGCTGAAATCTTATTGACAGACTAAGAGAACTTAAGATAATCACAGTAAAAGCAGAGGGAAAAGATTAATGCTATCAGGAATTTAAATTTTTTTTAATGTTTATTTATTTATTTATTGAGAGAGAGAGAGAGAGAGAGAGAGAGAGAGCAAGCGAACAGGGGATGGGTAGAGAGTTAAAGAGACAGAGAATCCCAAGCAGGCTCTGTGCTGTCAGCACAGAGCTCTATGAGGGGCTGAAACTCACAAACTGTGAGATCATGACCTGAGCTGAAATCAAGAGTTGGACATTTAACCAACTGAGCCACCCAGGCACCCCTAATGCTATCTGGAATTTAAGTAAAAACTTAAAAAAAAATATTAATGCTCTCTGGGAAGATCTTTTATGAAGACCAATCTTTTTAATGTAATTTACCTGCCTAGTATAAGTGTCCTAAGACGTATGTAAACCTCCAAATCTGTTTTGTCAGTGTATTTAGAAAATACACAAGAATCGTTATCAAACCTAAAAATATAAACTTGTGAGCACTAAAAAAATTTTTTTAATGATTAAAAGTCAGTCCTACCTCTAAATTTTAAAAGCTGTCAACTGGTCAGGAAAATACCAATGGATTTGCAGTCAGGCCATTCAACAGAGATCTAATGACTGCACACCTATTAAGAATACATTTCCCAAAATGCTCTCAGAAAGGCAATTGTAATGGAATTAGTTCTAACAGAAAAGATTCAAGAGAGTTAAGTGCAGAGTAGGATTTTTTTCCTTAACAGAAAAGTGAGTGGAGCAGGTGAGTGAAATAGGTAAAGGGGATTTAGAGTAGAATTATCTTGATGAGCACTGAGAAATGTATAAAATTGTGTAATTAGGATATTGTACATCTAAAACTTACTGAATGTTAATTATACATGAATCTTTTAAAAGGAAGGGAAAAAGTAGAAAAATGACCCCCCCCAAAAGTGATGGCTTCTCATTTTCTGTCCCCTAAAAAGAATACAAATAACACCATCTAGAGTCTAACATAGTGGCTTCATTTTCAAAATGCATCACTGTATTTTCCTCACAAGGCAGTTATACATTATAAACCTTAAGCATATAACAGTCACGTGATTTTTTCCGTAAGCCCGCAGACTTCCACAAGCCTCCAGGAGCTTACAGCCAGACTAGTCCCGAGGTTTCACATATTAAAGCTTTCTCCACAGCCACAAGTTTCTTTTCTTGTTGGGGTTGTTGAACACAAACTCTTCAACTTAGACCAATTCTGTTCCTAAAAGTGTTAGCTGTGCTTTCTTTTTGATGAACACTCTGACTCCATCTTGAACAACGTCCCCATCGGAATCTACTTTTGTTTTGGTATATTCTAGAATATAAGAAAAGCTAGTACAATCCCTGGTTTGAACACAAACTTTCCCACCTATGTGTTCAAACTTATTTTTAAGAAGTTGTTTACTGCTGAAAGTGTCAGAGTAGGGGCAGGTGGGTCGGCCTGCATCTTCCTTTTCCTCACAGTCCAAACAGTGGCTTGGACTAACAAAGTTAACATCATCTTCTTGGTGTTCTGGTGTCCTAGGCTGGCTATTGTATAATTTTCTAGGTAAAGTTTTGCATTTAATGCAATGGATTTATTTTTAGGTATTTTTTATACTGTTGAAAATGGTATATTTAAATTTTTTTCTTTTTCAGTTTGTTGCTGATACATAAAAAATATTGATTTTTGTGTAATGACCTTGTACCCAGCAACCTTTCTATACTTTTATAAATTATAATTATCTGAATATCCTCCTGAGTTTTCTACATATATAATTATGTTTCCAAATAATGGCAGTTTTCTTTCTTTTCTATCATTATGCCTTTTATTTCTTCATCATGCCTTACTGCTTCAGTTAGAATTTCCAATATAGTATTGTAAATGTGATGATAGCGGACATCCTTACCTCATTTCTTTTCCTTTTTTTCTTTTAGAGAGAGAGAGAGAGAGAGAGAGCACAAGTGGGGGCTGGGCAGAGGGAGAGGAAGGGAGAGAATCTTAAGCAGGCTCATGCTCAGCACCACACCCGATGTGGGGGCTCGATCTTAGGACCATGAAATCGTGACCTGAGCTGAAATCAAGAGTCAGATGCTTAACCGACTGAGCCACCCAGGAGTTCCTACTTCATTTCTTTTTTTTTTAATTAAACATTTTTTTTAATGTTTATTTATTTTTGAGAGAGAGAAAGAACATGAGTGGGAGAGTGGCAGAGAGAGAGGGAGACACAGAATCTGAAGCAGGCTCTGAGCTGTCAACACGATGTGGGGCTTGAACCCATGAACCATGAGATCAAGACCTGAGCCGAAGTCGGACACTCAACCGACTAAGCCACTCAGGTGCCCCAGCCTGCCTCATTTCTGATCACAAAGAGAAACATTTCCATATTTCACCATTAAGTATTACCTTATTGAAGTTTTATATATGTAACTTTTATCAGATTAAAGGAGTTCCCTTCTATTCCTATTTTGCTAAGAGTTTTGTCTTATTTCTTTCAACAGTGTTTTGTAGTGTTTGAAGTATGATCTTTGTACTTCTTTTGTTAACTTTATTCCTAGGTGATTTATTCTATTTAGTGCTCTTCTAAGTGAAACTTTCCTTACTATTATTTTTGAATTGCTTATAGCCATTACTTTTTAGTGTGTTGAGATTTGGCTTTATAATCCAGTACATGGTGATTTTTGCTAAATATTCCCTATGTGAAAAAATATGCATTCTGAAATTATTGGGTACGGTGTTGCCTATATCTCCATTAAATCAACTTTGTTAAATTTCTTGTTCAAATATCCTAAAGTCTTAATGATTTAATATCTTAATATCTGCTTCTTCTATTAACTACTGACAAAGATGTATCAAATCTCCCCCTGGGTGCCTGAATGGCTCATGACTCAGGTCATAACTCATAATTTGTGACTTTGAGCCCCACATCTGGCTCTGTGCAGACAGCGTGGAGCCTGCTTAAGATTCTCCCTCTCTCTGCCCCTGACCTCTGCTCGCACACTCTCTATCTCAAAATAAATGAACTTTAAAAAATTTCTCTCAGTGTAATTTTGGATTTTTATTTCTCATTATAATTTTATAATTTTCTTTGTTTTTTTTGACACCATGTTAATACGAGCATACAAGTTTGGAATTATGACATCTTCACGGTGAATTAAACTTCTTTTTGTTATTACTAGAAAAGTTTTTTCTTAAAGCCTGTTTTGTTTGATGTTAATATTCCTACTCTACCTTTGCTTAGTGTTTGTATGGTCTATACTTATCCATCCTTTTACTTTTGACTTCTCTGAATCCTTAGATTTCAGATATTTTAAATTCTTAAATTTTAGAGCCTTAGATCACTTCCTTGATGAATTTTACCTAGCATAGAAGTAAGAAATAATTTCCACGTTACTCAACTCTTCAAAAAACATAAAAACAAGAAACACTTGCCAGTTTGATTTATGGAACTATCATAATCTTTATGCCGAAATTTGATGAAGAAGACACAAAAAAGGAAAATCACAGGCTAATCTTTGTATAAACAAACAATGCAAAAATCCTAACCAATTAGCATGCAAAAACCCTAAACAATTAGCAATCTGAAAATCATTTTTGCAATATTAGTAGTAATTATGAGATTACTGACATATTTGTGTTTAAATCTACTTTTACTGAATTCCTGTTTTTGTACATGTTCAACTTTCTGTTTCCTTCCATTCTTGCCTTCCTTTTGGACTAATTATTTTTTATTTTTCTTGTTAATTTAGAAGCCTCAAAGGTTATTGTAGAAATTACAATATGCATCCTTAATCTATCATAATCCGATTTTATTTTGGACTTTTATCCTCATTCAAGATGATACTGTTTTTGTTTTATACAATGTTTTCCCAGAATTATTTATATATTATCATTTCATTTCTTCTTATCCTTCCTTCCCTGTTGTCCTATATTGAAAGGGAACACTGAGAGCTAAGTCAAATAAAACAATTTTTTTCAGGCATCTGGATGCCTCAGTTGGCTAAGTGTCTGACTCTTGATCTCAGCTCAGGTCATGATCTCAGGGTTTGTGAGATCAAGGCCTGTGTCAGGCTCTGTGCTGCCAATGTGGAGCCTGCTTGAGATTCTCTCTCTCCCTCTCTTTCTGCCCCTCCCCTGCTTGTGTGTGTGCTCTCTCTCTCTCAAAATAAATAAACTTAAAATTTTTTTTAATTAAAAAATTAAAAAAATATATTTTCAACCTGTACCTAAACAGTCATATAAAATTTTACAGCATCATGGGGCGCCTGGGTGGCGCAGTCGGTTAAGCGTCCGACTTCAGCCAGGTCACGATCTCGCGGTCCGTGAGTTCGAGCCCCGCGTCAGGCTCTGGGCTGATGGCTCGGAGCCCGGAGCCTGTTTCCGATTCTGTGTCTCCCTCTCTCTCTGCCCCTCCCCCATTCATGCTCTGTCTCTCTCTGTCCCAAAAATAAATAAAAAAACAAAACAAAACAAAAAAAAAACCAAAAAAAAAAAAACGTTGTAAAATTTTACAGCATCAGGAACCAAAAGAAATGTATAAATAGTTAACAGGAGAACAAAAAACCGACTATAAACAAAATAACAGAATCTGAATACAGGGGAAAAAACTGAGATGCATGAAACAAAGTGGAGGAAAAAACTTTAAAAAGCATTCTTATATCTAAGTAAATATGATGAAAAATGTAATATAATAGTCTGGAACTAAAATTCAAGATGATCAATGTTCTAGTTGGGGGAGAGGTATCATAAGTAGAGAAAGCAGAAGGAACAGTCTCATTGTTGGTCTGTGACTGCTTTTTGTCCTACAGGTGGTGGGAAGGTTGATCTGAAAAATGTGACAATGAAAATGAAAGAGTTTACAGGTGAGTTTCTATGACACTGAAACCCTAATGCTTTATAATAAATTATATTTAAATTTTTATATTCCTAGTAGTCTATTGTCCATATTAATTTTGCCATTTTACCCAGTTATTATAAAATATAAAATATTTCTGCCTGATAAAATCCATTTGATCTTGGATTATCTGTTTGAAAAATAAACTATAAGACTTGCTTTTGATAACATGTCCTATGTACTGTACAGATTTTTTTCTCATATATGTATATATGTCTTCACCTACATGTAAATAGCTAAATTTTAGGTAAGCACATGAATAAATAAGGAAAAGTTTTGGAAAGCTCAAGATAATGTGGTTTTGTCAACGATCAATTACATAAGTCAGTATAAGATCTCCTGCTATAATCATTTCTTTTGGCAATTCATTATCCAATTTGGTAACTAGATTTTATTCTGTTCATTATCCCCCAAATTAAGGGAGCCTTTATTATATCAATAATTTAGGAACAAATTTGCTTTGACTTCTAATGACACACTGTATTTCCACATTCCATTTTACTTTCACTCTTTAATCCCCAACTGGGAATGATGCCATATAAGCTATTTTAAGTATATTTAAAAGTACATATCATATAGGTTAATAACATTTTCTTATGAACCTCTTAAACTTACATAATACTGAGTAATTAATTTCTATAATTTTCACCTATAAACCTGTATTTTCAAAGGAGAAAAGATTGATGCCACAGATCTGAAAAACATTCTTGGAGACATGGGGATAGAAGTCAATGATAAGGAATGTCTGGAACTACAAAAATTACTACCCACTGATGGTGAGCTGCATCTGTGACCTCCAGAGTTCAGTTTAATAGTTCTATTTATGATCTTTATATTTTAAAGTGACACATGTTCAGGTATTTGTTACCTGCACCCATCCTCCAGCTCTTGCTTGAACAGTCTCTTACTCTGTACTATTCAAGTACAGAGTTCAGCTGTGAAAAAGAATCCTTTCCCACAAAATCAGTGTTGAGGAAAGATGTTACTGATGATTTGGGAAGGGAAAGGACAGAGGGATTTATATCTTGTCTCAGTAAACATTGCAAAAGTCCTCATAAATTCCTGATCTCTCCCAGAGTTACTGTTCCTTACATTGTCCCTGGGGGATTCCCTTTTCCTAATCCTTATCCCTCTAAGAGCTGAACCCTCAAAACTCCCCCCTCTGTTAAGCTCAATTTCTTTTTTATTAAGTTTTTATTTTAATTCCAGTGTAGTTAATATACAGTGATATGTTCATTTTAGGTGTACAGTATAGTCATTTCAACAATTCCATACCTCACTCGGTGCTCATCACAAGTGTACTCCTTAATACCCATCACCTATTTCACGATCACCCCACTCAGCTCCCCTCTGGTAGCCATCAGTTTGTTCTCTATAGTTAAGAGTCTATTTCTTGGTTTCTCTCTCTCTCTCTCTCTCTCTCTCTCTCTCTCTCTCTCTCTCCCTCCCTCCCTCCCTCCCTCCCTCTCTCCCTCTCCTTGTTTTGGTTCTTAAATTCCACACATCAGTGAAATCATATGGTATTTGTCTTTCTCTGACTAACTTATTTTGCTTAGCATATATACTCTCTGGCTCCATCCATGTTGTTGCAAATGGCAAGGTTTCATTCTTTTTATGGCTGAATAATATTCTGGGGTGTGTGTGTGTGTGTGTGTGTGTGTGTGTGTGTGTGTGTATTTACCACATCTTCTTTATCCATTCATCTATCTATGGACCCTTGGGCTGCTTCCATAATTTGGCTATTGTAAATAATGCTGCTATAAACGTAGGGGTGTATGTATCCCTTTCAGTTAGTGTTTTTGTATTTTTGGGGTGGACATCCAGTAGTGCAATTCAAAGGTAGTTCTTTTTAGCTTTTTTGAGAAACCTTCATACTGTTTTTCCACATTGGCTATACCAGTTTGCATTCCCACCAACAGTGCAAGAGTGTTCCTTTTTCTCCACATCCTCACCAAAAGTTGTTTCTTGTGTTTTTTATTTTAGTCATTCTGACAGGTGGGAGATGATATCTCATTGCAGTTTTGATTAGCATTTCCCTGATGATGAGTGATGTTGAGCATCTTTTCATGTGTCTGTTGGCCATCTGTATGTCTTCTTTGGAGAAATGTCTGTTCACGTCTTCTGCCCATTTTTAAATTGGATTATTTGGTTTTTGAAAGTTGAGTTCTATCAGTTCTTTATATATTTTTAGTACTAACCCTTTATTGGATATGTCATTTGCAATTACCTTCTCCCGTTTAGTAGATTGCCTTTAGTTTTGTTTATTGTTTCCTTCGTTGTGCATAAGCTTTATATTTTGATGAAGTCCCCATAGTTTCTTTTTACTTTTGTTTCCCTTGCCTCTGGTGACATATCTAGAAAAATGTTGCTATGGCTAATGCCAGAGAAATTAGTGCTTGTGCTCTTTCATAGGATTTTTATGGCTTCAGGTCTCACATTTAGGTCTTTAATCCATTGTGAATTTATTTTCATGTATGGTGTAAGAAAGTGGTCCAGTTTCATTCTTTTGCATGCGGTTGTTTAGTTTTTCCAGCACCATTTATTGAAGAGACTATCTTTTCCCCATTGGATATTCTTATCTCCTTTGACAAAGATTAATTGACCATATAATTGTGAGTGTGTTTCTGGGTTTTCTTTTTTTTTAATTTTTTTTATTTTTTTTATTTTTTAATATATGAAATTTACTGTCAAATTGGTTTCCATACAACACCCAGTGCTCATCCCAAAAGGTGCCCTCCTCAATACCCATCACCCACCCTACCCTCCCTCCCACCCCCCATCAACCCTCAGTTTGTTCTCAGTTTTTAACAGTCTCTTATGCTTTGGCTCTCTCCCACTCTAACCTCTTTTTTTTTTTTTTTTCCTTCCCTTCCCCGATGGGTTTCTGTTAAGTCTCTCAGGATCCACATAAGAGTGAAACCATATGGTATCTGTCTTTCTCTGTATGGCTTATTTCACTTAGCATCACACTCTCCAGTTCCATCCACGTTGCTACAAAGGGCCATATTTCATTCTTTCTCATTACCACGTAGTATTCCATTGTGTATATAAACCACAATTTCTTTCTCCATTCATCAGTTGATGGACAGTTAGGCTCTTTCCATAATTTGGCTATTGTTGAGAGTGCTGCTATCAACATTGGGGTACAAGTGCCCCTATGCATCAGTACTCCTGTATCCCTTGGATAAATTCCTAGCAGTGCTATTGCTGGGTCATAGGGTAGGTCTATTTTTAATTTTCTGAGGAACCTCCACACTGCTTTCCAGAGCGGCTGCACCAGTTTGCATTCCCACCAACAGTGCAAGAGGGTTCCTATTTCTCCACATCCTCTCCAGCATCTATAGTCTCCTGATTTCTTCATTTTGGCCACTCTGACTGGCGTGAGGTGATATCTGAGTGTGGTTTTGATTTGTATTTCCCTGATAAGGAGCGACGTTGAGCATCTTTTCATGTGCCTGTTGGCCATCCGGATGTCTTCTTTAGAGAAGTGTCTATTCATGTTTTCTGCCCATTTCTTCACTGGGTTATTTGTTTTTCGGGTGTGGAGTTTGATGAGCTCTTTATAGATTTTGGATACTAGCCCTTTGTCCGATGTGTCATTTGCAAATATCTTTTCCCATTCCGTTGGTTGCCTTTTAGTTTTGTTGGTTGTTTCCTTTGCTGTGCAGAAGCTTTTTATCTTCATAAGGTCCCAGTAATTCACTTTTGCTTTTAATTCCCTTGCCTTTGGGGATGTGCCGAGTAAGAGATTGCTACGGCTGAGGTCAGAGAGGTCTTTTCCTGCTTTCTCCTCTAAGGTTTTGATGGTTTCCTGTCTCACATTCAGGTCCTTTATCCATTTTGAGTTTATTTTTGTGAATGGTGTGAGAAAGTGGTCTAGTTTCAACCTTCTGCATGTTGCTGTCCAGTTCTCCCAGCACCATTTGTTAAAGAGACTGTCTTTTTTCCATTGGATGTTCTTTCCTGCTTTGTCAAAGATGAGTTGGCCATACGTTTGTGGGTCTAGTTCTGGGGTTTCTATTCTATTCCATTGGTCTATGTGTCTGTTTTTATGCCAATACCATGCTGTCTTGATGATGACAGCTTTGTAGTAGAGGCTAAAGTCTGGGATTGTGATGCCTCCTGCTTTGGTGTTCTTCTTCAAAATTACTTTGGCTATTCGGGGCCTTTTGTGGTTCCATATGAATTTTAGGATTGCTTGTTCTAGTTTCGAGAAGAATGCTGGTGCAATTTTGATTGGGATTGCATTGAATGTGTAGATAGCTTTGGGTAGTATTGACATTTTGACAATATTTATTCTTCCAATCCATGAGCAGGGAATGTCTTTCCATTTCTTTATATCTTCTTCAATTACCTGCATAAGCTTTCTATAGTTTTCAGCATACAGATCTTTTACATCTTTGGTTAGATTTATTCCTAGGTATTTTATGCTTCTTGGTGCAATTGTGAATGGGATCAGTTTCTTCATTTGTCTTTCTGTTGCTTCATTGTTAGTGTATAAGAATGCAACTGATTTCTGCACATTGATTTTGTATCCTGCAACTTTGCTGAATTCATGTATCAGTTCTAGCAGACTTTTGGTGGAGTCTGTCGGATTTTCCATGTATAATATCATGTCATCTGCAAAAAGCGAAAGCTTGACTTCATCTTTGCCAATTTTGATGCCTTTGATTTCCTTTTGTTGTCTGATTGCTGATGCTAGAACTTCCAGCACTATATTAAACAACAGCGGTGAGAGTGGGCATCCCTGTCGTGTTCCTGATCTCAGGGAAAAAGCTCTCAGTTTTTCCCCGTTGAGGATGATGTTAGCTGTGGGCTTTTCATAAATGGCCTTTATGATCTTTAAGTATGTTCCTTCTATCCCGACTTTCTCGAGGGTTTTTATTAAGAAAGGGTGCTGGATTTTGTCAAAGGCCTTTTCTGCGTCGATTGACAGGATCATATGGTTCTTCTCTTTTTTTTTTGTTAATGTGATGTATCACGTTGATCGATTTGCGAATGTTGACCCAGCCCTGCATCCCAGGAATGAATCCCACTTGATCATGGTGAATAATTCTTTTTATATGCTGTTGAATTCGATTTGCTAGTATCTTATTGAGAATTTTTGCATCCATATTCATCAGAGATACTGGCCTGTAGTTCTCTTTTTTTACTGGGTCTCTGTCTGGTTTAGGAATCAAAGTAATACTGGCTTCATAGAATGAGTCTGGAAGTTTTTCTTCCCTTTCTATTTCTTGGAATAGCTTGAGAAGGATAGGTATTATCTCTGCTTTAAACGTCTGGTAGAACTCCCCTGGGAAGCCATCTGGTCCTGGACTCTTATTTGTTGGGAGATTTTTGATAACCGATTCAATTTCTTCGCTGGTTATGGGTCTGTTCAAGCTTTCTATTTCCTCCTGATTGAGTTTTGGAAGAGTGTGGGTGTTTAGGAATTTGTCCATTTCTTCCAGGTTGTCCAATTTGTTGGCATATAATTTTTCATAGTATTCCCTGATAATTGTTTGTATCTCTGAGGGATTGGTTGTAATCATTCCATTTTCATTCATGATTTTATCTATTTGGGTCATCTCCCTTTTCTTTTTGAGAAGCCTGGCTAGAGGTTTGTCAATTTTGTTTATTTTTTCAAAAAACCAACTCTTGGTTTCGTTGATCTGCTCTACAGTTTTTTTAGATTCTATATTGTTTATTTCTGCTCTGATCTTTATGATTTCTCTTCTTCTGCTGGGTTTAGGCTGCCTTTGCTGTTCTGCTTCTATTTCCTCTAGGTGTGCTGTTAGATTTTGTATTTGGGATTTTTCTTGTTTCTTGAGATAGGCCTGGATTGCAATGTATTTTCCTCTCAGGACTGCCTTCGCTGCGTCCCAAAGCGTTTGGATTGTTGTATTTTCATTTTTGTTTGTTTCCATATATTTTTTAATTTCTTCTCTAATTGCCTGGTTGACCCACTCATTCGTTAGTAGGGTGTTCTTTAACTTCCATGCTTTTGGAGGTTTTCCAGACTTTTTCCTGTGGTTGATTTCAAGCTTCATAGCATTGTGGTCTGAAAGTATGCATGGTATGATTTCAATTCTTGTATACTTATGAAGGGCTGTTTTGTGACTCAGTGTGTGATCTATCTTGGAGAATGTTCCATGTGCACTCGAGAAGAAAGTATATTCTGTTGCTTTGGGATGCAGAGTTCTAAATAGATCTGTCAAGTCCATCGGATCCAATGTATCATTCAGGGCCCTTGTTTCTTTATTGACCGTGTGTCTAGATGATCTATCCATTTCTGTAAGTGGGGTGTTAAAGTCCCCTGCAATGACCACATTCTTATCAATAAGGTTGCTTATGTTTATGAGTAATTGTTTTATATATCTGGGGGCTCCGGTATTTGGCGCATAGACATTTATAATAGTTAGCTCTTCCTGATGGATAGACCCTGTGATTATTATATAATGCCCTTCTTCATCTCTTGTTACAGCCTTTAATTTAAAGTCTAGTTTGTCTGATATAAGTATGGCTACTCCAGCTTTCTTTTGGCTTCCAGTAGCATGGTAAATAGTTCTCCATCCCCTCACTCTCAATCTAAAGGTGTCCTCAGATCTAAAATGAGTCTCTTGTAGACAGCAAATAGATGGGTCTTGTTTTTTTATCCATTCTGATACCCTATGTCTTTTAGTTGGCGCATTTAATCCATTTACATTCAGTGTTATTATAGAAAGATACGGGTTTAGAGTCATTGTGATGTCTGTATGTTTTATGCTTGTAGCGATGTCTCTGGTACTTTGTCTCACAGGATCCCCCTTAGGATCTCTTGTAGGGCTGGTTTCGTGGTGACAAATTCCTTCAGTTTTTGTTTGTTTGGGAGACCTTTATCTCTCCTTCTATTCTAAATGACAGACTTGCTGGATAAAGGATTCTCGGCTGCATATTTTTTCTGTTTAGCACACTGTAGATATCATGCCAAGCCTTTCTGGCCTGCCAAGTTTCAAAGGAGAGATCAGTCACAAGTCTTATAGGTCTCCCTTTATATGTGAGGGCACGTTTATCCCTTGCTGCTTTCAGAATTTTCTCTTTATCCTTGTATTTTGCCAGTTTCACTATGATATGTCGTGCAGAAGATCGATTCAAGTTACGTCTGAAGGGAGTTCTCTGTGCCTCTTGGATTTCAATGCCTTTTTCCTTCCCCAGTTCAGGGAAGTTCTCAGCTATAATTTGTTCAAGTACCCCTTCAGCACCTTTCCCTCTCTCTTCCTCCTCTGGGATACCAATTATGCGTATATTATTTCTTTTTAGTGTATCACTTAGTTCTCTAATTTTCCCCTCATACTCCTGGATTTTTTTATCTCTCTTTCTTTCAGCTTCCTCTTTCTCCATAACTTTATCTTCTAGTTCACCTATTCTCTCCTCTGCCTCTTCAAGCCGAGCCGTCGTGGTTTCCATTTTGTTTTGCATTTCGTTTAAAGCGTTTTTCAGCTCCTCGTGACTGTTTCTTAGTCCCTTGATCTCTGTGGCAAGAGATTCTCTGCTGTCCTGTATACTGTTTTCAAGCCCAGCGATTAATTTTATGACTGTTATTCTAAATTCACTTTCTGTTATATTATTTAAATCCTTTTTGATCAGTTCATTAGCTGTTGTTATTTCCTGGAGATTCTTCTGAGGGGAATTCTTCCGTTTGGTCATTTTGGAGAGTCCCTGGCATGGTGAGGACCTGCAGGGCACTTCCCCTGTGCTGTGGTGTATAACTGGAGTTGGTGGGCGGGGCCACAGTCCGCCCTGATGTCTGCCCCCAGCCCACCGCTGGGGCCACAGTCAGACTGGTGTGTGCCTTCTCTTCCCCTCTCCTAGGGGCGGGATTCACTGTGGGGTGGCGTGGCCCATCTGGGCTACTTGCACACTGCCAGGCTTGTGTTGCTGGGGATCTGGCATATTAGCTGGGGTGGGTAGGCAAGGTGCACGGGGGCTGGAGGGGCAGGCTTAGCTCGCTTCTCCTTAGGTGATCCACTTCAGGAGGGGCCCTGTGGCAGCGGAAGGGAGTCAGATCCGCTGCCGGAGGTTTGGCTCCGCAGAAGCACAGAGTTGGGTGTTTGCGCTGCGCGAGCAAGTTCCCCGGCAGGAACTGGTTCCCTTTGGGATTTTGGCTGGGGGATGGGCGGGGGAGATGGCGCTGGCGAGCGCCTTTGTTCCCCGCCAAGCTGAGCTCTGCCGTCCGGGGGCTCAGCAGCTCTCCCTCCCTTTGTCCTCCAGCCTTCCCGCTTTCTGAGCAGAGCTGTTAACTTCTGACCTCCCAGACGCTAAGTCGCGCTTGCTGTCGAAACACAGTCAGTCCGGCCCCTCCGCTTTTGCCAGCCAGACTCGGGGGCTCTGCTTGGCCGGCGAGCCGCCCCTCCATCCCAGCTCCCTCCCGCCAGTCCGTGGAGCGCGCCCCGCCTTGCCGCCCTTCCTACCCTCTTCCGTGGGCCTCTCGTCTGCGCTTGGCTCCGGAGACTCCGTTCTGCTAATCCTCTGGCGGTTTTCTGGGTTCTTTAGGCAGGTGTAGGTGGAATCTAAGTGATCAGCAGGACGCGCGGTGAGCCCAGCATCCTCCTACGCCGCCATCTTCCGGAACCTTCTATTTCTGGGTTTTCTATTCTGTTACATTGATCTATGTGTCTTTTTGTGCCAGTACCATACTGTTTTGATTACTACAGCTTTGTAATATAACTTGAAGTCCAGAATTGTGATACCTCCAGCTTTGCTTTTCTTTTTCAAAATTGCTTTGGCTATTTGGGGTCTCTTGTGGTTCCATATAAATTTTAGGGTTTTTTTCTAGTTAAAAAATGTGTTGGTATTTTGATAAGGATTACAATAATGTACAGGTTGCTTTGGGTAGTATAAACATTTTAAGAATATTTGTTCTCTCAATCCATGAGCATGGAATGTCTTTTCATTCATTTGTGTTTTCTTCAATTTCTTTCATCAGTGTTTTACAGTTTTCAGAGTAGACGTCTTTCACCTCTTTGATTAGGTTTATTCCTAGGTATTTTGTTATTTTTGGTGTTGTAAATGGGATTGTTTTCTTCATTTTTCTTTCTACTACTTAATCATTAGTGTATAGAAATACAACAGATTTCTGAATATTGATTTGTATCCTGTGACTTTACTGAATTCATTTATCAGTTGTAGTAGTTTTTGGTGAAGTCTTTAGGGTTTTCTTTTTTATTAGTATGTTTTATTTAAACTTTAACAGTTCCCCCTCCCTTTTTTCTTGCCATTCATTTATTAAAGAAACTGGGTCATCTGTTCTAATATTTCTTACATTCTAGATTTCATTGATTATATCTCCAGGGTGTTCCTCAAATTTTTTTAAGTGTTTTATTTATTGTTGAGAGAGAGAGAGAGAGAGAGAGAGAGAGAGACAGCACAAGTGGGGCAGGAGCAGAGAGAGTGGGAGACACAGGCTCCGAAGCAGGCTCCAGGCTCCAGGCTCCAAGCTGTGAGCACAGAGCCTGATGTGGGGCTTGAACCCATGAACTGTGAGATCATGACCTGATCCAAAGTCAGACACTCAATCAACTGAGCCACACAGGCAGCCCTCCAGGGAGTTCTTTAAATGTTCCTCTACCACCTACACATTCTGTACACTAGGCAGACCTAAACACTTGATTAGATTTCAGGTTTGCTTTTTTTCCCCAGAAAGAATATTTACACCTAGTATCATGTGCTTCATATTGCATCACATGAGGAAGTGCATTAGCTTATATCTCTTTCTTTTTTTTTTGTTGTTTGTTTTTGTTTGTTTTTTTGTTTTGTTTTGTTTTTTTTTGTATCTCTTTCTATATGATGTGAAAATCTACATCTGGACTCTGATGATGTCATTCTGATCCCATCCATCATAATATTCTCTGTCAGCCTTTTACCTAATTAATAGTTTTTAGCAGCTATTGATAATCACTACTTAAACCCATTATTTCACTTGGAGTTGCAAAATGGTAAAAATTCTTCATTCTTCCTGCATTTATTAACTAAAATACTTCTGAAAGAATTCTCTCACTAGTTATTTGGATTTTTACTTTTTAAAAATCTGAAATCTGAATCACTTACATCTTCAACTTAAGAACAATGACTTAATTATTAGATTTATACAAAAAGAAATCAATGTTCAGTCTACAAATTTAGAAAAATATACAACTGTTTGGGTAACAACAAACATCCATATACTGGTATTGCAAAGCTCTTATTACAAGAATAATTCCTATTCTAGTTCAAAGACTTTTTCAACAAGAAGACTATATGACAATCTTGTAATTTAGAAGTAACTATGTATCATAGTCTCTTGGGCACCTGGCTGGCTCAGCGGGCTAAGCGTCTGACCCTTGATTTTGGCTCAGGTCATGATCTCAGGATTCAGGAGTTCAAGCCCCATCTCAGGCTCCGTGCTGATGGTGCAGAGCCTGCCTGGGATTCTCTCTCCCTCTCTCTCTGCCCATTTCCCACTTGCTCTTTCTCTCTCTCAAAATAAATAACTTTAAAAAAAAAAGAATCTCTGTACATCAACAGATGAAGTAAAGATAAGCACCTGTGGCAAATGCTATGTGGATATCTCTGAATCAAGAACAATATCTGCTAGTAATGAAAAGACTGCAGACCCTGGCCACCCCCATCCAAAAAAAAAAAAAAAAAAAAAAAAAAAAGTTGTTCAAAAGAGTGTCTGGAGATTTTGAACAAATCCAGACAAGCATGAAGAAGCGTGTCTGGAGCTGAGCCATGGTGAGGAGTATAGATAAGACTTGTCTACAGAAACATAGAGGGTAATAGTCAGACAACAGGTGCTCTGCTCTCTTAAGACTACAAAAAGAGGCAGCTCAAAATTAGCTTGCACACTGTCTTTCCTGGGGTCTCCTCAGCAATGAAAAACTACAAGGCTCCGGGGTTTTCTATATAGAGTATCATGTCATTTGCAAATAGTGAGTTTTACTTCTTCCTTACCAATTTGGATGCCTTTTATTTCTTTATGTTGTCTAATTGCTGTGGCTATGACTTCCAGTACTATGTTGAATAAAAGTGGTGAGAATGGACATCCTTGTCTTTGTTAGCCATGGATTTTTCATATGTGACCTTTATTATGTTGAGGTGTGTTCCCTCTAAAACTACTTTGTTGAGGGCTTGTGTCATGAATGGATGTTGTACTTTATCAAATTCTTTTTCTGCATCTAGTGAGATGATCATATGGTTTTTATCCTTTCGTTTGTTGATGTGATGTATGACGTTGATTGATTTGCGAATACTGAACCATCCTTACATCCTAGGAATAAATCCCACTTGATCATGGTGAATGATTTTTTAAAAGTATTGTTGGGTTCTGTTTGCTAGTATTTTGTTCAAGATTTTTGCATCTATGTTTATCAGAAATATTGGCAGTGGTGTCTTTATCTGGTTTTAGTATCAAGGTGATACTCACCTAATAAAATGAATTTGGAATTTTTCCTTCTTCTATTTTTGGAATAGTTGGAGTAGAATAGGCATTAACTATTCTTTAAATGTTTGATAAGATTCACCTGTGAAGCCATCTGATCCTGGTCTCTTGTTTGTTGAGAGTTTTTTAGTTACTGATTTAATCTCCTTGCTGGTAATCATTCACTTCAAATTTTCTATTTCCTCCTGCTTCCATTTTGGTAGGTTATATATTTCTAGGAATTTATCCATTTCTTTTCAGTTGTCTAATTTGTCGGTGTATAGTTTTTTCTAATATTCTCTTATAATTGTATTTATGTGGTGGTGTTTGTTATTTCTCTTCTTTCACTGGTGATTTTGTTTGTTTGAGTCCTTTCTCTCTCTCTCTCTCTCTCTCTCTCTCTCTCTCTCTTGATGATGAGTCTGGCTAGTTTATCAATTTTGCTGATCTTTTAAAAGAACCAGCTCCTAAAAATCTATAAAGAACTTATCAAACTCAACTTATCAACTCAGTGAAGAAATGGGCAAAAGACATGAACAGATACTTACCCAATGAAGACATGGCTTCCAATGAAGATGGCTAACAGACACATGAAAAGATGCTCAACATCACTTATCATCACAGAAATACAAATCAAAATCACACTGAGATACCACCTCACGCCTGTCAGAATGGCTAACATTAACAATTCAGGAAACAACAGATGTTAGTGACATTGCAGAGAAAGGGGAACACTTTTGTGCTGTCGGTGGGAATGCAAACTTGTGCAGCCACTTTGGAAAACAGTGTAGAGTTTGCTCAAAAAATTAAAAATAGAACTACCCTATGATACAACTGCACTACTAGGTATTTACCAAAAGGATACAAAAATGCTGATTCAAAGGGGCACGTGCACCCCAATGTTTTTAGCAGTACTGTCAACAATAGCCAAATTATGGAAAGAGCCCAAAGGTCCAGCGACTGATGAATAGATAAAGAAAATGCAAAATATATATACAATGGAATACTATTCAGCAATCAAAAAGAATGATATTCTGCCACTTGCAACAACGTGGATGGAGATACAGTGTATTATACTAAGGAAAATAAGTCAGAGAAAGATAAATATCATAGGATTTCACTCATATGTGGAATCTAAGACACAAAGTATGTGAACATAGGGGAAGGGAAGGAAAAAATAAGATAGAAACAGAGAGGGAGGCAAATCATAAAAAGATTCTTTTAAAAAAAAGTTTTTATTGTTTATTTATTTTTGAGAGAGAGAAAGACAGAATGTGAGCAGGGGAGGGGCAGAAAGAGAGGGAGACACAGAATCTGAAGCAGACTCCAGGCTCTGAGCTGTCAGCACAGAGCCGGACATGGGTGAACCCATGGACCTTGAGATCATGACCTGAGCTGAAGTCAGACACTTAACCACCACCCAGGTGCCCCCATAAAAGATTCTTAAGAGAGCGGGAAGCAAAGCATAAAAGACTCTTAATGGCAGAAAACAAAATGAGGGTTGATGGAGGGAGGTGGGCAGGGGATGGGCTAAATGGGTGATGGGCATTAAGGAGGGCACTTGTTGGGATGAGCACTGAGAGTAATATGTAAGTGATGAATCACTAAATTCCACTCCTGAAACCATTATTACATTATATGTTAACTAACTTGGATTTAAATAAAGTTTTTTTAAAAATTAAGGGGCACCTGGATGGCTCAGTTCATACGGCATCTGACTTCAACTAAGGTCATGATCTCACAGTTTGTGAGTTCGAGCCCCACATCAGACTCTCTGCTGTCAGCACAGAGCCCACTTTGGATCCTCTGTCCCCCTCTCTCTCTGCCCTTCCTCCATTCATTCTCTCTCTCTCTCAAAATAAATAAATCAACTTAAAATCTTAAAAATAAATAAATACAACTTTAAAAATTAAAAAAAAAATTAATATGAAATTTATTGTCAAATTGGTTTCCATACAACACCCAGTGCTCATCCCAGCAGGTGCCCTCATCAATGCCCATCACCTCCCCTCCCCTCCCTCCCACCCCCCATCAACCCTCAGTTTATTCTCAGTTTTTAAGAGTCTCTTATGATTTGGCTCCCTCCCTCTCTAACTTTTTTTTTCCTTCCCCTCCCCCATGGTCTTCTGTTAAGTTTCTCAGAATCCATATGTTTTCACAACATATGGTATCTGTCTTTCTCTGTATGGCTTATTTCACTTAGCATGACACTCTCCAGTTCTATCCACGTTGCTACAAAAGGCCATGTTTCATTCTTTCTAAGTGCCAAGTAGTGTTTCATTGTGTATATAAACCACATCTTTCTTTTTTTTAAATTTTTTTTCAACGTTTTTTTATTTATTTTTGGGACAGAGAGAGACAGAGCATGAACCGGGGAGGGGCAGAGAGAGAGGGAGACACAGAATCGGAAACAGGCTCCAGGCTCCGAGCCATCAGCCCAGAGCCTGACGCGGGGCTCGAACTCACGGACCGCGAGATCGTGACCTGGCTGAAGTCGGACGCTTAACCGACTGCGCCACCCAGGCGCCCCTAAACCACATCTTTCTTTATCCATTCATCAGTTGATGGACATTTAGGCTCTCTCCATAATTTGGCTATGGTTGAAAGTGCCGCTATAAACATTGGGGTACAAGTGCCCCTATGCATCAGCACTCCTGTATCCCTTGGGTAAATTCCTAGCAGTGCTATTGCTGGGTCATAGGGTAGATCTAGTTTTAATTTTCTGAGGAACCTCCACACTGTTTTCCAGAGTGGCTGCGCCAGTTTGCATTCCCACCAACAGTGCAAGAGGGTTCCCGTTTCTCCACATCCTCTCCAGCATCTATAGTCTCCTGATTTTAATTTTAAATTTTAAAAGAAAGAAAGAAAGAAAGAAAGAAAGAAAGAAAGAAAGAAGAAAGAAAGAAAAGAAAGAAAAAGAACAGCTACTGGTTTCACTGGTCTGTTCTATTGAAGTTTTTTTTTAGTTTTTATATCATTTATTTCAGCTCTAATCTTTATTATTTCCTTCCTCTTTAAGCTCAGTTTCTGAAAGGATGCCAAAATTGTCTCCTCTTTTGTTTATGAATGTTATTTCTCTTTTCCTTTAAGCACAAAGGAAGGCATCTTCCTAAATAAATAAATAAATAAATAAATAAATGGCATCTTCCTAACAAAGGCCTATCTGTACAAGTAACTCTTATACCATCTCCTAGAAAACTAAATTTTTAGACATTATTATACCAGTTTGGAAGTTAGCAAAACCTTCAAGCACAAGCTTTGTGGGAGCAGGTACCAGCAGTTGCAGAATGAGAAAGGGTGAAGGGAACTTGAACAGGCTGCGGGTGAAACTCCTCCACCATATGGGAAGAGAATGCAGCATTATTTTGACCACAAAGATGAGTCTGGGTTTCCAAAGCCTCCATCTATGATACTGCACCGTTATGATGAAGTTATGATGAAGCCATGAAAACCAAGGCTGAAGCTACTATCCCTTTGATTCCTGGAAGATATGAGGATTTTGTGGGTCAGAATAATTTTGATGATGCTGACCAACTGAGGATTTTCATGTTAACTCTTTTTCATGGCATGCCCCTTTAACTGGATTGGGTTTTTTATGTCTTTTTCTTGACCGCCTCAGCCACAGGAAGGTATGAGACCATTCTAGGATTTGGTCTCTCTCAAATTAAGTGGATCTTGATTGTCAAGTTTTATACCTATTTCTCTGGGTATTTTGACGGTCTCTCCTGAGCTTTGGCAGGTGTTCCTGATTTTAGGCTTTGTCCTGTTTCTCAGAGCATTTGTCAATTATGAAAAAGTTCAGGAGATGCCAGAAATGATCTCAAATCTCCCCAGGACCAGAGTTCTCTTTATTTACTAAAGATGTTTTCTGGCAAAGGCCTTCCTGCATTTATGAATTCTCTCTCAAAAAAACACAAGAGAACGCCTGCAGGAAGTGAATCAGATACAGAAGATGCAGAACACAGAGGAATCATCACCTGCTTTTCAGAAATTAAGTGCTGTTGAAAAAGAAAAAACGGTACAAGCAAATTCCTGTTGTTACTCATTAGATCACTGATCTGACAAACTTTGGGAGTAAGAAGTAAAGGAAACAATGGAAATGTGATAGAAATAAGAAATGAGAGGAGCCAAAAATAGAACAGTAAAGTATGGGTATGTGAGCTTCACCTCTGTAGCATGTGAACCAACAGTTGCCTTGAGAGTGAAAGAGTAAAGTAGATCTAATAACAACAGCTAAAATTTGTTGAGCCCTAATGATGTGCCCGGTTCTGTCCTCACCACACACAATGATGACAGCTGGTGCCCATTTTACAGAGGAGGAAACTGTGGCACAGAAAGGCTAAATAATTTGCTTAAGGCCACAAAACTAGTCATCACCAGAGCAAGAATTTGAACCCAGGCCATTCGAACCTCTAAACCATACTACTACTCTATACCATAGCGAGAACTGTTTTCATTGCTTAACTTCATCATGATTTGAAGGTTAAAGTGGATAGATTTCTAAAGTTAGTCACACAAAGGAAAGTCTGACCCCTGTATCTATTTGTGACTCATTCTCTATCCTGAACTGTGCCTATTCTTTCAGATGACAACAAAGTTTTTCAGAATAGATTGCTGTCAGCTTTGAAGTCTTTCAAAGGTAGGTAGGAAATGTACTGAGAAAGTATATAAAATTGACATCTTTAATCTTTGTATTTGTATTTTTTTCCTAGCAATGAGATCATGATTCCTCTGCCATTCCTTCTATATATTAATCTTTTTTTTTTTTTTGGTGCTATATAGGCTTGATCCCAGGATCAGACTCAAAGGAACTAGTCCTAAGTATCTCCACAGTTGTCTTTCTCTGCACTTTTGGATAGGTCTAATTAGACTTTCAGCCTTCGCGATGCTGAAAACAACCATCATAATGTCAACTGTGAACTGTTAGTTTTCTTCTATTTTTTTTTTCAATATTAAATGTGTCATGTGCTCACTAAATATAAATTGAAGAAAAATGATCACTCATAATCCTATCCAATCATGACCACTGTTAATATTTTAAAGCCCTAGGTGGCTAAAATAGCAATAATCTCATAGAGTCACAAGTGCTCTGAAATTCCATTGGAAGACTCCATAAAAGACACCAATGTGCTAGTCTTGGTAAGTCAAACATATTCTTCCAGTGATGAGATACATTGTTATCGCTATAGTTAAGCAATTAGATAAAGTGGTTGGCTTGCCTAAGAGCCACAATATACAAATAATTGTATCTAATACTAGAATCACATTGACTTAAGATGCTCGCAGGATGATAGGTATAGGGGAAATGAATCCATCTCCTGGAATAACAAGTTGATGTCCATCTGGGTTGACTCTATTTATGTACTTGCTGACTGCGGAATGTCAGAATCCCATGCATTATTTACATTGTTCATTTTATGTATATTTTTACTGGGCATATGATTTTAATTCATATATGTTAAATGATTGTATGATATAACTTCACCCTATAAAATAATGTAATTTTTTAATAAAAACACCCTATAAAATGACATTATTTTCCTGTGGCAATCACCTTTGTAACAGCTATGGCTATGTACTTTTCCATGGAATGAAGATATAATGGTTTGCTTACCAATACCCTGTCATTAGATATTGAAATTCTGGGTATTTCTTTCTTTCTCTCTCTCTTTCTTTCTTTCTTTCTTTCTTTCTTTCCTTCTTTGTATTTCTTCCTTCCTTCCTTCCTTCCTTCCTTCCTTCCTTCCTTCCTTCCTTCCTTATTTTAAGTAAGACTGTAATAAACATTTCTCTCTCCCCTGTGGCATAAGCTTTTTCGGCATTCCCAAAGGTGGAATTAGTGGGCTATTACAAAAATTTGGAAGAATCACGATAGTTACTGCCAAACCATTTTCCAGTAAGGTAATTCCAGTTAACACTCTGACTAGCATCCAGACCTATTCAGAGTTGATTTAATTCATCAGCACAAGAAGTATTTTTCGTATTGTGTCTTTATTGGTTTTTTTTTTTTTTTTTTTACATCTCCATCCCTTTCTAAGGAGGAAAGATTGATGCTAATAACCTGAACACAGTTCTGAGGAACATGGGGATCAAGCTCAAAAATAAGGAATTTAAAAATGTGATACAAAATCAACCTGTTGATAGTGAGCATTGTCAATAATTACATCACCTTTTAGGGGAAAACTTAGAATCTTGGGATCATGTATAAGAATTTCTAAAACTAGATTGATTTGAGGAGTTTAAGATATTTTTAAGAATCATGGAGAAGAACTTGGTCTTTTTTAAAATTTATTTATTTATTTTGAGAAACAGAAAACATGTGCCTGCAAGTGGGTGAGGGGCAGAGATAGAGGCAGAAAGAGAATCCCAAGCAGGCTCCATGCTGTTAGTGCAGAGACTGATGCAGGGCTCAATCCATGAACCATGAGATCATAATCTGAGCAAAAAATCAAGAGTCAGACACTTAACCAACTGAGCCATCCAGGCGTCCAAAGAACTTGGTCTTAAACTAAGAAGAAATCCTGTCTTTTTTCATTTTTATTCATCTGAAATCATCATCCCACTCAACAGTGATTAATGCAGAAAGGTTATTCATAGCTGTTGTCATGCCAGAGAATGGTAGAGAGAAACAAACATGGGAACAGTGGGGAAAATGAATGAATGACTAACCAAGGGAGCCTGAAATAATTGGGAGAAAAATATACATCTTGGAAGTAGTAGAACATCATTAATATTTCCACCACTAATATTATATCCAATAACCACATGTCACCAACATTTTGAGATAGATACAGGAGTTGAAAACACTCAAGAAATGTTAATGGCAAACAGAGGGAAGATGCAAAGTCCCTTGCTCAGTATCTGTGCTAGATGCAAAGTTCACCAAAAACAAAACCAGCTGGCCTCTATAAATGATATATTTTGCCATGCTTATAAGAAAGTATCTGGAGATAGTACATTTGTCATATTCAGACCCTGTGTTCAAGGAACATGACCCAAATGCCATTGTCCTTCTTACTAATAAGGAAGCAAGCACTCAAAGCAGAAAATATAAATTTAAGGTGAACACAAATTATTTAGTAGAATATATGGACTTTCGCTGGGCCCTAAGTCCCAATTTTCCTAAGACTTATGTCACGGTCTGAATTTTTTATGTTTTGTATTACAGCTGATGGAAATGTTTCTCTGAAAAAAGTGATGAGCGATGTGAAAGCAGTTACAGGCAAGTTACAAGTTATCATAAAGATTAAAATTCTAATTCTTTAATGACATTTTCCTGTTTTCAGTGAACACATAAATCCATAAGTATAGTACTCATTTCCATGACTCCACCTCAATGAAGTAGCTAGAATATTTCCAATACCATTGCATCAACACATGGTTGTTTCCTTATTCCTTTACCGTGCCTCCTTACTTGTTAAGATAGCACTATTCTGAATCTTATATTGTTCATTATTCTTTTTAAAAATAATAGTTTTATTACCTATATAATAATAGCATAGTATTTCATTTTGCTTCATCTGCCTCTATAAAAATGCTATCACAAATAGTGTGCAGTGTTCCCTAACCCTAAGAATTTGCAGGTTCTATAACTTGTTTTTTAAGATCATTGTGAGAAATGTATAAAGAAAAGCAAGAAATCATTGTCCAAAAAAGTCAGCATAGTGATTACCTCTAGAGAAAGACTGTGGCTAGGGATTGGGAAAGAGTATGACAGACCCCCAGAGTGTTGTCTTGTTCTATTTCTCACCTGCATGGTGGTTACAAAGATGTTGTTCCAAATGCTTATGTCTAATTGCCCAAAGTCAATCTGTGGGTTGTCTGGATTGAAATTTTTTTCTCATTTCTCAGTAGCAAGTCCTATAGCCTCTAAAATACTTGCCTGTGATAATGCTTCTGATCCTCACCACTGGAAAAAAACCTGAAAATCTGTATCAAGGATAAACAAACTACAGCCCATGGACCAAATCTAGTCCTCTGCCTCTTTTTATAAATAAAATTGTATTAGAACACACTTATATTCCTCATTTACGTATTATTAATGGCCGCTTTTGTGCTACAACAGCAGAGTTGAGTAGCTGTAACAGAGGCTGTATACCCTGCAGAGCTTAAAATATTTACAATCTCGCCCTTTACAGATAAAGTTCGCCAATCCTTGATCTAGATCACCACAACAATAGTTGAAGTAAAAACTAGGGTATATTGTTCAAAGAATCTAATAATTTGGGCGGGGGAGAAACCGAAAGCAATGTTAAGTTAACCTTTATATTCTAATTAGCAAGACATTACCTAAAAAGCCCAGTTTACTGAGAATTGTGCTTTCTTATCCCCAGTGTTAAGAAAGTGCACCTTTCCCTTAGAGACAAGGGAATGCATTCTAATTCTTTGCCTGCCCTTTACTCCACCGAGCAGGTCTTGTGCTTTTGTCTTTAACCTAGCAGTTAGGTGAGGGTGATGTTTAAACAGGGGCAGTTTTGTTTCATCTTTTTGAATACTTCGGTAATTCTTAATATTGTCAACTATACTTGCCATTTCTGTTTTTTGAAGGAGAAAAAGTTAACGTCAAAGATCTGAAAAATATTCTGGAAGACATTGGGATAGAATTCACACCTAAAGAATACCTGGAACTGGTGAAAAATCTTCAAGTTGACGGTAAGCATTTCAAATACTATTAGAGCCTTCAAGGGAGGTGGTCATATGTGTTTAAAACAACTTTTTTAAAAAGCACTATGCTTATTTTTCCTTCCCTTCCCCTATGTTCATCTGTTTGGTTTCTTAAATTCCTCATATGACTGAAATCATATGACATTTGTCTTTCTCTGACTGACTTATTTTACTTAGCATAATACATGCTAGTTCCATCCACATTGTTGTAAATGGCAAGATTTCATTCTTTCTGATCACTGAGTAATATTCTATTGCATGTATATATAGCACATCTTTATCCATTCATCAGTCAATGGATATTTGGGCTCTTTCCATAATTTAGCTATTGTTGATAGCCCTGCTATAAACATTGGGATGTATGCACCCCTTAGATTCAGCATTTTTGTACCCTTTGGATAAATACCTAGAAGTGCAATTGCTGGGTCATAGGGTAATTCTATTTCTAATTTTTTGAGGAACCCCCATCCTGTTTTCCAGAGTGGCTACACCAGTTTACATCTCCACCAACAGTGCAAAAGTGTTCCCCTTTCTCCGCATCCTCACCAACATCTGTTGTTGCCTGAGTTGCTAATGTTAGCCATTCTGACAGGTGTGAGGAGGTATCTCGTTGTGGTTTTGATTTGTATTTCCCTGATGATGAGTGATTTTGAGCATCTTTTCATGTGTCTGTTAGACATCTGGATGTCTTCTCTGGAAAAGTGTCTATTCAAGTCTTCTGCCCAAACCATAAGAGACTTAAATACAGAGAACAAACTGAGGGTTGCAGGAGAAGAGGTGTGTGGGGAGATGGACTAAATGGGTGATGGACATTAAGGAGGGCACTTGTTGGGATGAGCACTGGTGTTATATATAAGTGATGAATCACTAAATTCTACTCCTGAAACCAATACTACATTATTTGTGAACTGCTTGAATTTAAATAGATTTTTAAAAACTATACTCATTACATATTCCTAATTTTAAAACAACAACAAAAAGAAGGTCTAAGAAATTTTAGCATAACCTTGTTCTTCCTTTAGAAAGTGTAATTAGTTCTTTGGGAGTCAGCAACTCTATTTTCTTGAATCCTCCCTTTCGATATAAAATTTTCAGCTATTTTGGTTTCACCCTCAAAACTAAAAGTTAAGCTGAGAGGTGTAAGAAAAAAGTGAGGGTGGGAGAATTAAGAGATTAGGAGAAAGAAGGAAAAGTCAAAGAAAGTGAAGGAAAAATATCTTCATATTCCATGATGGCACCTGCCACTAATTATCGGCTTTCCACTTGGCCAGACACAGCGCTCTGAGAGTTTTCTCCATTCCATGGTTTCAGATTCATTGGAGAGAAAGAAGAATCAGACTTATCTCTAAGGCAAATCACTTAAAAGTATCTTTGTGAAATGACATGTTTGTACTGTCTCTTTAAATCTCTATAGAGAAGTGTCTATTCATGTTTTCTGCCCATTTCTTCACTGGATTATTTGTTTTTCGGGTGCAGAGTTTGGTGAGTTCTTTATAGATTTTGGATACTAGCCCTTTGTCTGATATGGAAACCAATATGACAATACATTTCATATTAAAATAATAAATAAATAAATAAATAAATAAATAAATAAATAAGTCTATCTCTATATCACTTTATCTGTGATATCAGTTGTGCCTTTTCTTACAGATGATGGAAACATATATGAAAACAGATTGCTAGACGGTTTGAAATCTTTCAATGGTGAGTAACATGATGACAAGAAAGAGAAATAAGATTCCCCTGCCTCACATTTGTATTATTATTTAGCTATTCTCTTGTGGCTCTTACCACCTCTCATATGAACTGATTCTGTATTTATTTTGCTGTTGTGAATATAGCTGCCTTGTTCAAATTCTTTCATTTTGCTGTTGAGTAAGTTTGGTTTTTGTCAAATGTAATTTAAGAGCATATTTAAATCTGGATGTACATAGAAAATATGAGGCAAAAATTGGTAGGGGTGCCAGGGTGGCTCAGTCAGTTAAGCATCAGACTCGGTTTCAGTTCAGGTCATGATCTCGAGGTTCCTGGGAGGAAGCCCCATGTAGGGCTACATCTGTACTGACAGCATGGAGCCTGTTTGGGATTCTCTCTGTACTGACAGCATGGAGCCTGTTTGGGATTCTCTCTCTCTCTCTCTCTCTCTCTCTCTCCCTCCCTCCCTCCCTCTCTCCCTCTCCCTCTCCCTCTCCCTCCCTCCCTCCCTCCCTCCCTCTCCTGCCCTCCCTCTCCCACTTCGGCTCTCCCTCTCTCTTTCTCTCAGTCTCTCTTTCTCAAAATAAATAAAATTAAAAAAAAAAAAAAAGAATTGGCAGTTTTTCAGGGCATTTCAGTGACTGGAAGAATGAAACTCAGCATTTATGCCCTGCCTGCCAGAAAAAAAGGTTTCCATTGGTTGCCTCTACTGTTATAATTCACTGGAGAACGAATTTGTACTTTGCAGGATTGTCCTCCAGACCAAGGAAAAGGTTGCCATTCTACTTTGTCCACCTTTGTGCACTTGAATGTGTTCAGTCACTGATATTTTTGCATGGCACGGGGGGATTAATTGGAATTTTTTCCTTTGGAGAAGGCATTAAATTTCTCTTGTATTCCCAATTCTTTCTTTAGGTGGGAAGGTTGATGTCAGTAACCTGGAAAACATTTTAGAAAACATGAAAATCAAGCTCCCAGATAAGAAACTTAAAGATTTATCACAAAACCTACCAACTGATGGTAAGCATCATAGATATTAGAGACCTCTTAAGGGAAATTTAGACTTGAAAGCTTATTTATGTGAGTGTCTGGAACTAAATCTGTTTTGGTGCTAATATGACTTTTTAACTCTTTAAACATAACAATATTTTTGATTCAGTGTGTTTTCATTAATCTCAGGGTGCATGGTACATGTGTTAGAGTAAGTTATAGGTGATAAGTATTTACTTGAAAGTAGCTGAAGGAAGGCTTATTGCCCAAAAGGAAGAGGTTGCTAATTTCAAATTAACTATGTGACTTAAATATCTTTTAGGGGCGCCTGGGTGGCTCAGTCGGTTGAGCATCCGACTTCGGCTCAGGTCATGATCTCACAGCTCGTGAGTTCGAGCCCCGCGTCGGGCTCTGTGCTGACAGCTCAGAGCATGGAGCCTGCTTCAGATTCTGAGCCTCCCTCTTTCTCTGCCTCAATCCACTCGCATTCTGTCTCTGTCTCTCTCAAAAATAAATAAACATTAAAACAATTTAAATATCTTTTAAAAGTCATATCACCTAGCTATACAATCCTGTTGGAGGACTAAGCAAAAGGATATGACTACTGGTTGACCCTCGAGCTGGACCCAGACAATCAGAGGCTCCTCACTCCCTCCCCTGTCCCTGGAATATATGCTCTGCCCACCATTCCCACAGTGAGAGCTATATTCAAGGATGTTGTCTTGAAAAAACAATGTGTTTTGAGACCATCTGGACAGTATACATGACCGAACCCAGTTAAGACCTCTCTGTGAACTTTAAGATTCCAGAGTGTAGATGCAGAGATCTATTCATCTTGCGGCTACCCAGGAGAATCCTTATATGTAAGTTCCCTTGCTTATTAAACCTGCCACCTACCAATCTGGAGTGGTCCACCTCTTTCTTTGCTCTCTCTCTGCCCTCTGTTAAGGGGGTCCAGGTTTAGATTTCATCCAGGAAGCTTCCAAGGTTGTGAACCAACCATTCCTCTGTAACTTTGTGATATACCAACTTCCTGATTCCCTCCTCCTGTGTTTTGGTACTAGTTTTCATTATTCCTCCCTGGTCTACATTAGGAACTTTAAACAGCAATATTTTGCCTTCTTTCACATAGCCTTCTAGGAGTACCCAGCTGGCTCAGTCAGAAGACCATGTGACTCTTGATCTCAGGGTTGTGACTTCAAGCCCCACACTGGGTATAGAGAGATTACATACATACCTACAAACAAAAATAGCCTTCTAGTTTTCTCACCTTAATTACCAAGAAATGTAGTCCTCATATTCATCAAAAATACTAGCCCTGCATTTCTACATTTTCTTTCAATATATAACTTGTTTTAACTTTACTTCTTTCACTGTCCGACTACTCTCTCTGTCATACATGCTCCAACATTTGATCATCTCAGTCATTCAAATCTCCACTCTTATTTCTGAGCCTTGCTAAAGAAAATCATATAAACTTACAGATTAATGCCCCTCCAAATTCATTTCCTCCTGGATAGTACAAGGACCTAAGAACATTTTTAACTCCATTTTCCCCTTCCCTATATTAAAGTTGTTTAATGTCTTTTAATACTGTCTTATATTCTTTTAACTCAGCAAAGCATTATTAGTAGCAGTGTTTTATAAAGCCAATATTCATCCAGATTTAACCACTCTTACCTTTTCTTTTCTATTCATTCTTCAGATCTTTCATTTGGGATAATTTTTCTTCTGCTGTTAGTAACTTCCTTTATTTAGGATCTGCTAGTAATGATTTGGGAGGGGAGTTGGGCCTAAAAATATCTTTATATTCCCCTTACTTTTGAAAAATATTTCCTCTGGGTTTAGAATTCTAGGTGGACAGTTTTTTTTTTTTTCAGCACATTGAAAATACTATTCGATTGTTTTCTGCTTTATAATGTTGCTGATGAGAAGTCAGCTATGAATCTATTGGTCTTTGGGGGTAGTCTTTTTTTGTTTCTTTTAAAACATTTATCTTTGTTTCCAAAGTTTTACTATAATGTGGAAGACAAGAATGGAATTCTTTTCACTTATTCTCCCTGGGATTCTTTGGGACTTCTGAGTCTGAAAATTAGAATCTTTCATCACATCTGGAAAATTCTCAGTCGTCCTCTCTTCCAATATTGTCTGTATTGCACAGTCTTTTTTTCTTCCCCTGGAACTCTAATTAAACGTATATTAAACCATTTTCCTCTATCCTTCATGACACTTAGCCCCTCTTCAGTATTTTCTGTATTTTTCTTCCTGTGCTTCATTCTCGATAATTTCGCCTGACTTGACTTCCAGTATACTAACTCTTCAACGGTGTCTAGCCTGGTGTTAGATCTAACTATCAACCTCTTGGTTTTAGTTTTTGTATTTCAATAGAAATATAAACAATAGTTTGTGTTGTTTGTATTCTTTTTTGTATCTTGTCTCGTACCCTTTTGGTTTTTTATTTTTAATTTCCAGAAATTCTACTTAGTTCTCTTCTGAATCTATTAGGTCAGGTTTTTAGTTTGTTGTTCCCTACAGATACTTTCAAATTAACATGGTTCTCTTACAATCTTGGTCTCATAATTCCAGTTAATGAATTATTGGTGGGGGTTCTTTTTGTCTCTGTTTTTTTCTTCTGATTCTCACTTATGGTGTCCTTGTTTCCCTATGTGTTTGGTTATTTACTATACGCTGTTCAATGTTATTGAAAAATTCCTGTGAGAATTCTTTGACACCTGAAATGAAATGCATTCCTCCAGAAAGGATTTGCTTTACTTCCTATTCACTTGAGTTTACTATCTGTCAGAGACATTTCAATGACTTTTCATTACTATTCCCCTCATAAGGCGAATATAATTTCCTCAGCTCTGCTAAATTAGTTACCACTACCTTACTTGCTTTCTAATTTGCAATTATTTGTGAAGTTTTTTGTTCACTGGTATCTTCTATATTGTTGTCTTTGTGAGCATGTTCATTGGTTATTCCTTTCATACCATTTTAGTGAAGTTTTCAAGAAGAAGAAGAAAGAAATACTTGTGGAGAGTAAGGTTTTGAAACATTACCCTAGCCAACAAATTGATCAAACTAATTTTTTTCCTCAGAAAAAAAACTGAAATCCAGAGAGAGAGCTCCAGTTAAAAATTGAGAAGTGAGAAGCCATTGGGTTTAGTCCTCAGGCTAGAGGATATTATGTACTTCTGGAGCAAAGATAAGCATTTACAAACCCAGATCAAACGAATCATACTCTGCTTCCCTCAATGATTCCCATTATCATCGTGTGCATGATTAGCTGTTATCCCTTTGCTGTGGATCCTGTGAAATCAGCACAAATTTTCCTTGCTATCTTAAAATAAAAAATAAGAGAGAGATTTCTGACAGTGTGTCCTGACAGAGAAGCTGACAGATCAAAGGTTTCCTCTTACCTAGCCTCAGTGAAATATGTAATAAATAAAGGCTCTGTGAGGAAAGGAACCATGTCTATGTTGCTCACTGTTGTATCCCTCAGTGCCTCCCACGTATGTGCAGATACTTGATACTTTGTAAATACTTGTTGAATTAATGAGGAATTGAATTAATTAAGTAATATGTTTCTTAGCCACTCTGTAAGGCTCTCCACAAAGACTTTCCAGTTATGGTCAGCAATAGGCATTAACTGATAGTTAACTGGGAGTTTTATGTAAAATGACGTCGTGCTATATATGTAGCAAGAGCCCGTAAGGTGCAAATCTGCTAACGAAATATATATGGAGACGGTATACTGGAACCTACCCTAAAGGAAGAATGGGATTCCATAGTAATAAGTGGCATATTTTTGGGTAAGAAAATGCTAATAATATGCATAATTTCTAAGTTTTCCTTACTCTAAAATACACTGTATCTGCAATCCTGGAAAAATATACTGATTTCAGAGCTAATTCTGTCATTCTAACATGTTCCACTCCACTGTTCAATTTTTAAGTGTTTAACATTACCATGTGCAAAGCCTTATGGTGCTTCCTGGGTTAGGATGTTTGGAGGGAATACAGAATAAATACTTTTTTTTTTTTTTCATTTAAAGGCACTCACAATCTTTGAGCATATAATGAACATACCTACTAGAAAACATGCAATAAACTAAGTTAACTTGGAAGTGTCAATACTGGAGAATGTTAAGTGAGGAAAGAGTTAGATTTAAATTTCTGAACTGAAACTTTTTTACTCTTGTTCCCAGGATCTGATATAGTAGGTGGTATACATTGAAGAGAACAAGCCTGAGGAGGGAGATGTTACATGGTGTGTGGAGGTTGGGATATTAAAAGAAAGCAGAAAATAAATAGTGTAATTACTAGTGAGCATTTTTAGAGAGGAGTTTTCCATTTCATGCTAATTTGCATATATGTATTCAATAACAAATCATAAAGAAACATTAATCCCTTTGCTCTATTTAACATTCGTTCTCTATCAGTGCACAATTGTGTCTGTCTGAATTGTGGCTTATTTTTTTAGCTTCCGGGATGGCTGATCTGCATACACTGCTAAAAGAAATAAAGAAATTCACAGGTGAGCAAGATGCTTTGTGAAAAGATGTAAAACAAAAAAAGCAAATACTTCACATTCACATACATATTTAAGGTTATGTTTTCTTATTCTGTCATTGACCGTTAACTTCTACTTTTTTAATGATTAAAATTTGATTCTAATGACATGAAGATTACATTGGATATTTATGTTTTGGCAAAAATGTTGCGCTGCTCTCTCTCTATAACAAGTTCTATATTCTCTGAAACTTCATTTTTATTTTGTGATTCGTTCCAATGGGCAACACACCTGTGGTCATTTACTTAAAATATTTAACTACCGTTTACTGTAACCCAGCAATTGTTAAGGTGAAACTTTGGCAGGGATACAAATAATGCGGTCAGTGAAGCTAATCTATCTTCCAAGTCGGGCAAAGCAAAGAGTAACAGATTTTAGTGATGATAATACAATTAAAATGAGGTAGCTGCCTGTACATAACTTAGATCAGTTTGCCTCCTATATATTCCTTTCTGTGATCTGGGTTAACTCCTCTGAGGTCATTAAGTGCGCTAGGAATAAATATTTTATTTAGAACTCAAGAAATACTTTCTGATAACTATAGATAACCCTTTTAAGCTTAGACGCTTCATTTGGAGTCAGTAGGCAATTCTCATCTGTTACCGTTCCCATCTTTTAAAGGAGGAAAAGTTGAAGCCAAGGATATACACAAAGCACTGGGAAACATGGGAATAGAACTCACAGATAGAGAGCTCTGGGGGCTGTTGAAAATATTGCCGATTACTGGTAGGTAGTTTCTGTATCACTGTATATGTATGGTATATCTCTGTGCTAGTGTAAACTTTAATGTGAGAACATCTAAAGAATGGACCCATCTGGTTTCCTATAAAAATCGAAAAGACAAAAAGATCAACACTTAGTTGTAAAGAAATTATGCCTTTGACATTTAAGTGTATTGTTTTGGGAGGCTATGCTATCTTCCAACCTAGGTTCTGCCATTAAGAGTATCATTACTCTGAAGTGAATGAAGCTTAAGCAAGGCAAAGACAAAAAGAAGGCTAATTTAGCAGGTAGTAAAGGAAGAAAAAGGAGAAATCAGGATGAGAGGGAAAGGTGTATCTGTTTCAGTGTAGAAGAATGGACAGACTGTCCACATTAAAAAATTTCTCTTCGTCTTATTTTTTTCTTATTTATTAAGGATAGGTAGGCCTGGGAAATGTAGGCATATAACTTAAGATGATATTTTTAAAGTATGTATTTATGAAATTTCACTCTTCTTACTCTATACATATAACCTTAATTTTTTTAACCTTAAATATGTATTATTTTACAGCTGATGGAAAGGTAGAGAAAAATACACTGCTCGATTATATAAAAGCTTTTCCTGGTAAGTCAGAATCTCAACAAGAAGGCAAATAAAACTAAGATCTACAGACTTTACCTTAACTTTTTTTAAAATTTTTTAAATGTTTTTATTTATTTTTGAGACAGACAGAGCATGAGCAGGGGAGGGGCAGAGAGAGGGGGAGAGAGAGGGGGAGACAGAATCTGAAGGAGGCTCCAGGATCTGAGCTGTCAGCACAGAGCTGGATGCGGGGCTTGAACTCACGGAGGGAGAGATCATGACCTGAGCTGAAGTCAGATGCTTAACCAACTGAGCCACCTAGGCACCCCAGACTTTACCTTAACTTTTAAAAGACCTTATCATTACACAATAATTAGATTATTGATTTTATTATCCCATTAGCCTATAGAGCTACTTTAGATGCAACTACATCCAATGTGATAATTTATAGTTCTCTGATACTGAAAAAGTTTCAAAAATCTATTTGCTATCCAGAGCTCTAGTTATTTTCTAACATAACTCATCAGATTCACCATATATATGTACATATGTATATATATGTATGTGTGTATATGTATGTGTGTATATATGCATATATACATATACACATATATGTATATGTGTATATGTATATACGTATATGTATATACGTATATATACATATACGTATATGTATATACGTATATGTATATATACGTATATGTATACACATATGTATATGTATGTATATATGTATGTATGTATACATACATGTATATACATATAATGAATATATTCTATTTTTGGCTTCCACAATACATTTCTATTGTGGAATGTGTCAACATGTCCCACAGGTAGCCCTAAACAGTTTTGTTTTGTTTTTAATTATTGTGCTGTGGATTTGTTTCACTCAGTTGGTGTGTGAATATAGCCAGTATTTTTCTTGGATATCAGTTCCTATTTTTATCCCTATTCCGTCTTCCCTGAGGTGGAAAGTGCTACACCCCTAAAATGCAAAGCATCCTGGAAAACTTGGGTTACGAGCTGGAGGATGAGGAAATTGAGGACCTGCAGAATCGTCTGCCAACTGATGGTGAGTTTGTTGTTCCACCTTTAGGGAAAGTGAACTCCTCTAATAAAACTTCCAAATTTATTCATATGGAAAAAAATGTATCATCTCAGATCATTATTGTTTAAATCAGACATCAGTAATCTGCTAAAACAGTGACACCCCTGCAGGCCTAAATTCGTAGACACCAACTAGAAATTGACAGACCTAAGAAGCAGGTAGAGAAATGAAACAAAGGAAAGTAAAGTCAAAGAAGAAATTTTAAAACCAGCAGGGGGAAAAAAAAAGGAAAAAGCCCTTAAATCACCATACATTTTTAACTAGACTAAAAGAAGGAGATATAATAGCAGAAAAGACAAGTAATCACTTCCCCAAATCTACTTGTCTTGAGGATTATCTTCAGATGGGAGAGATTTTTCACTGGTCCTGCTTCTATCTGGGACTTCCTCCAACATTGTCTGGATACACCTGGCCCACACTTCTAGCTCTGCTTTCCAGAAGAACTCTTAGGCTTGTCTGTCTTTGGTTCTTACAACACACCGGGCCGGCTATTGGAAACCTCTCTTTTGTTTTCCAAAAGGTGGAGCTACAGCTCAAGTTTGTGGTTTCTCCCTTGTCCACAGCCCCTGGAGTGTTCTCTGAGGACACTCCTGTTTACTCTTGCCACCACACTCATGAGCCTGCACAAGCAGCTTGCTGCAGAGTCGGGGGGAGGTATGGGCTTAGCACTCGGGGTGTTGGAGGTGGCCACACAGGCCAGGTGTGGGGTTCCTCAGGTGAGGTTCTCCCAGAAGCTCATGGACAGGCTTATCTACTGCGTCCCGAGGCAGTCAGCAGAAACCACATCCGTTGAATGCTCTTTAACATTATCTGCCTGTTCATGATCTTCTTCCTTTCCCCAGTCATAGTGGTCCCACCTCAACACTTGGGGTGCTGCAGGAGAGAAACCGGCTTCTCCAGCAGTGTTCCACACAGCTGGGGTAGCTGGACAATCACTCACAGCTATCCCTTCCTCCACGGGAGAGACTGTCACCAGCTAGTAGTATAGCCCTGCGCTGTGTTGCCTTCAGGGTGGGGCCACACTGGCAGGATTCCTTTTACCCTCTCCAGTGCATCCAAACTCCAATGGAGTGCTGGAATCTCTCCTCAGGAGAGGTGGACCTCCACAAAGGCCCACTCATTGTGGGTGTCTGCCCAAGTCATCACTCTTCTGGATTTTCCCAACCACAGAGGGCCTGTGGCTGGTTTGCAAGTTCCTGCTGGTTCTACAGCCTGTACCAAGGTCTGTCTACCTGTTACCCAGTACCCATGTGGGTAGATTCCTGCTGGGTTCCTTGGCATATGGTGCCGGATCCCACAACTCCCACAGAGACACTTTTGTTCACGGATAGATGCTGAATTCGGTTGTTAGAAAGGGGGACAAAAAGGAGGGATGTCTTATCCTGCCATGATGCTGACATTATTCCTCAATAATTACAAAGTATTAAATGCCTGCTATATACTACAAACAATATTTGGCACTCGAAATATGTTATCAATAGTCCTCAAAACAACTCTGAAAAATAGATTGTAATCCTAGTTTCTCTGACGTGGAAATTGAGAGTCAGTCACAGAAGTTAATTGACTTGACCAAAGCCACATGGCTGCTAAGTGGCAGAATGGGGATGTCAACCCTATAGAAGCCTTTCTAGGTTTATATAAACTTCAAAGGTTTGCCCTTTCTACTAAATAATACTGCCTTGTGTAGGAGAGGTAAGGAGGGCTACATAGACTGTGGTATGAATGATACCCTCAGGGGGCTGCGTGATGTGGCCCTAGAAACGAGGATTTTCAACCAGTAAGTACACAAATGAGAGATTCAGAAAAGACTGGAAATCTTGGTGGCTATGGAATTGGAAGCTTAAAGAATGTGCTGAGTAAGGGTTGAGTGTGGAAGTAGCCACGTACAACATTTTAGGTAGGTAAACACATTGACGTTACAGTATACATTGCTTTTAAATCCTGCAATGGTAAGGTGGCCAAACCTCAGAATACTCCTGGGTCCAAAGTGGAACAAGTGAAGTGGAAGGCAGGACCAGCAATGCTTTCAAAACTTTCTAGCACTACTGGTATTTACCCAATGAATGCAAAAATACTAATTCGAAGGGATACATGCCCCCGATGTTTATAGACACATCATCAACAACAGCCAAATAATGGAAAGAGCCCAAATGTCCATCAACTGATAAATGGATATATACAATGGAATATTACTCAGCCATAAAAAGAATGAAATCTTGCCACTTGCAATGACGTGGGTGGAGCTAGAGGATATAAGGAGCTTATATGGCTAGAGGAGCTAAGCAAAATAAGTCAGAGAAAGACAAATACCATATGATTTCACTCATGTGGAATTTAAGAACCAAAACAAAAGACCAGAGGGGAGAAGAAATAGAGAGGAAAACCAAGAAACAGACTCTTAACTATAGAGAACACAGTGATGGTTACCAAAGGGGAGGTGGTGGGGGTAGAGGTGAAATAGGTGATGGGGATTAAGGGTACACTTGTAGTGATGAGCACAGGGTGATTTGTGGAAGTGTTGACTCAATAAATTGTAGACATGAAACTATCAAAGTAAAAATAAAAATAAATTTAAAAATAAAACTTGCTAACACTCCTATGTACAGCATTTGATATCTTATACTGCAGCTTCTTCTTCTTTGCTATATATTTGTCATATTTAAATTCTTATTCTTGGGGCACCTGGGTGGCTCAGTCGGTTGGGTGTCTGACTTCGGCTCAGGTCATGATCGCACACTTGTGAGTTCTGGCCCCGAATCGGGCTGTGTGCTGACAACTCAGAGCCTGGAGCCTGCTTCAGATTCTGTCTCCCTCTCTCTCTGCCTCTCTTCCCCTCCCCCCTGCCTCTCTCTCTCTCTCAAAAAAAAAAAAAAACCATTAAAAAATTAATAAAATAAAATTTTGTTCTCCAATTCCATGTTCATCTGGGATAAACTTCTAAATTTCAGGGTTTTGTTCCACAATATGACATCTTTATAATGTTTTCTGGGTCTGAGTCATTATGGCTGGGTCTCATTTGTACATTATTTTACAGATATAAAGGTTAAGCTGAATATGCTCATGGAAAATTTAGAGCCATTCAGAGGTGAGTGAAAGCTTATAGGAAAAACTTATTATAAATAGCAACATTCTGATGCTTTTATGTTATGGTTTTAAACATTTTATCCCTATAATACTGACATTATTAGTCTTCTTGGTATATTAACGGTCCAGATTAGCTCTGAGTTATATGCTTTTTGAACAAAACTACTAAATTTTTATGTCTTACTAAAATATCCTGTGTTCTCTGGATTTTTTTTTTTTCAAAAATGCCCATCACTTTCCATTGTTGGAAGAGCCAAAAGTCTATGTTACCACAATAACTGGCATGATAAAACATTGGTATAAATCTTTTTCTGAATAACTTATCATACAGGCAGATAAAAAGTAATATACATACCATCTGTATAGAATGATTTATATAGTCATTTATAGAAGTGGTTCTAGTTTCGTATACAACTCCCATTTCAGAGTGTTGATTTATCCCATTTTTATTTGAGCATTCAAAGAGTATTTTTTTCTCTCTAGAATTATGAGATTTAGTGCTGTTTCTGACATTCCCTTAGAGTCTTGACTCAGTATTTTGACCAACCCCACTCTTAATTCTGCAATTAAACTTAGATGAAAATCATAGTTTAGAATCACTCATCACCCTTAAATTTTTCATCAGTCATAATTTACATCTTTTCAAAGGAATCAAGATTAATGTTGATGAAGTAGATGACGTTTTGAAAAACATAGGGATAGAACTCACACCTAAGGAACGCTGGAGGCTGCTAAAAACCCTGCCAATTACTTGTGAGCATTTCTGATACTGGTTTGGCCTTTAGGAGAACGTAGTTTAAGTGTATATATTATTGGGGTAGGTGGGGAATTATTAAACATTTATTAAACATATATGTATATTCAATGCATTTATTGAGCACTTCTTAGGTTATGGGATTAAAGACAAAAATCCTTGCCCTCATGGAGGCTGCCATAGGGGATGGAGCTTACTTGATTGGGATTTAGCTTGAGGACTTCATAAAGAAATTAAGATTTTTAAATTGATAAAATTTAATTTAGTATATTAACTTTGAAATGTCTGGCAGCCCTAAAGCATAAAGAGAAAGAAGGGGGAAAAAGAGAGGAAGTCAGGTTAAAAAGTGTCAAATCAAAGAGATGGAAAGATTCAGAACAGTAAAATGGATAAATTTAAGACCTTCCTCTACTCCTTCCCTTTATTCTTTTTTTTTTTTAATAGACATGTACTTTTTAAAAAGTTGATTTATTTTTGAGAGGGGAAAGGGGCAGAGAGAAAGGGAGACAGAGGATCTGAAGCAGGCTGCATGCTGCTTCAGAGAGCCATGCCATATCAGAGAGCCTGGTACAGGGCTCAAACTCACAAACTGCGAGCTAGATCATTATGTGAGCCGAAGTCAAACACTTAACCAACTGAGCCACCCAGGCACCCCCTCCTTCCCTTTTTCTTAAAGCCAAGAGAAGGATGTGTGGATAAGAAATGAGATAAATCTGTAAGGCAAAGCATGTGACATTGTCTTTATTAAATAGACTGTACTCTTGTTATGAATTGCTGTATCACTTTCTCTAAGACATCAATTATGACTTCTCTTATAGTTGATGGAAAGGTGTATCATGTTCGGTTGCTAGAAGGTGTAAAGACTTTCCAAGGTGAGTGATAAGCTTAATGATAACAACAGCTTATTTCTCTTGATTATAATGCCAGGTACTGTCCTAAGTACTTGATGTCTAATAACTCGCTTAATTATCACAAAAACTCTATGAGGTATGTACTTACATTGGCACCATTTTACAAATGGGAGGTATTAACTCACTTGCCTAAGGTCACACAGTTTGAACTTAGGAAGAGGATTTGAACCCCTATTCCTAACCACTCTGTTATATTTAAGTTAGGTTATTAACCTTTTTATTCCCCCTTATGACTTATAATTCAAGGTCACGTAACCACTAAGTGTGTAGAAATGGTTTACTGTTACAATGGCAGGTTTCAAACTCAGCAGCCAGAATCGTGGCTGTTGTTTCTGACATATTCCTCCATTATGAATAATAAATGAAGAATGAATAAGAAATTTCATTCCTTTTCCTTGCTTTATATTCTATAACAAATTTTAGCAGGGTGTCTTATAGCATATGTAAGGACAATGTTCTTTTCTTCACATTCCCCAGCCCTGTCCCCCGCCACCTTAGTTTTATGTTTGCCTTGAACATCTGCATGGCAACTTTGCTTTTCTCCCCCAACCCCATTGGGATTTGGTGCATAGACTTAACTAGAATTCTTTTAATAATAGGCATAGTTTCACATTTCTGTTTTGCCTCTTTATTTATTAAGGAGGGAAAATTTTAGAAAATAAACTAGAAACCATTCTGGAAAACTTGAACTATGACCTTGAAAATGAAGAAATCAAAGATCTACGGAATCATTTGAAAATTGATAGTGAGTATTTCACTTACCACTTCCTTTCAGAAAAATCTTCGAAATCTTCTCATGAAATCTGAGTATTCTTATTCAATTTCACTTAGAAAGTTAAAAGCACTTGTAGAGTTATAATCCTCGAGGATGAGAAATAGGACTTCTGATTATTATTGTTAATATCATGTGAGGATCAATAGGGCGCTGGTAGATTACAATTTAGCTAGGAAAAGCAAAACAGTACTTCAGAGAAAAACAATAGAAGTTATTGAAATAGATGCTGGAAAAAGGTCAGAGATTGACAAAACCATATGAGGAGGTAAAAAAAAAAAAAAAAAAGGTTTGGAATTGTCTGACAAGTAGTGTACAAACCAGAGGTGATCATATTCTGATTTCACAGATATGAATATCGGGTTGGGTTGAAATAGAGGCTCAGTGATATCTGACTTTAGACCAGTAATATGGCACCAGAGAGATAGATATCTTTTAAGTGAAAAGGGTCAAGTGGAAAAGAATTAAAGATCTAATTTAGCATGTTAAAACACCCTCTTTAGAATTCTAGAAGGTTGTTGGATGTTTTAAGAAAATGAAAAATCAACAAATTCCCTCTATGTAAGGAATGAGAAGTTAGAAAATTTCATGGAAGAAAGGCGTCCTATTCCCAATAGCAATACATGTTTTGTTTGTGTACAATTTATGATTTGTATTCCAGATAATGGAAGGATTTCACTGAACTCCTTTATGAGGACAGCAAATTTATTTTCTGGTGAGTGAGAAGTAATGAGGAAAAAATCTAAAATCAGGATCCTTTGTTGTATGTACATACCATATTTTAATCGTATATCCCAGTATTCCAAACTATACACAAGCCTTATTTCACCGATATACTGATGGCGTGTTTGTCTTTAAGAATATAGATGGACTTCTTATTACCTATGGTTTTAGAAGTATCATTTTTTAAGAAGTCTATTTTATTATAGGCTGGTTGGCTTGTCCCCCTTTTTTAGAGCATTAATAAAAGCATTCTTTTGACAAGGCTTAGAGGAGACATGTTATCTTTTAACCCCTTCTTGTGATGCAGTTAGACAAGCCTCCCTGTATCCTTGTTCTGAAGTTATATTTCTAGCAAGTTGAGATGCTGCTATGTTATTATAATTTTCTTAAATTAGAATTGTTATACATGAAAATGTTCACATACCTTATCTCCCATCTTTTTAAAGGTGATAAAATTAATGCCAGTGACACACAACTTTATCTGAAAAATGTAGGTATTGAGTTAACAAATAAAGAAAGCCAGGATCTACTGAACATACTGCCATTGGATGGTAAGCATTTCAGGCATTGCTGTGGATTTCAGAGAATATTGGGCTTAAGAGTTTTTGTATAAAATTCTCGAAGTATAACTCTTTAAAGTCCTATTAGAAATTTAAAAAGGGGTGACATCAGCAACATGGCATGGAAGCTCTTTGTCCTTTTAACCACCCTTCTTACTCAATGAATTAGAGGGCGCCTGTCTGACTCAATTGGAAGAGCAAAAGACTCTTGATCTCTGGTCCTGAGTTTGAGCCCCACATTGGGTGTAGAGATAACTTAAATAAAACTTTAAAAACAAAAACAATGAATTGGACATTCACACACAAACAAGAGTGCCTTTGGGAGTGTTTCCGGAACTAGCACCTTACTCCAAGGGACCCAGGAGGAGCCTCACCCACCTGTGCAACCCGCAAGGGACAGCCAGCCTCCATACGGGGCTGCAGAGCCAACACAGAATTGCGTACAAATTGCGTACAACACAAAATTCCGGCAAAATTGTGTACATCTCTCTCAGTGCTGTCAGGCAAAAATCAGATGAGTGCTGACCCAGGCACGAGAGAGAACCTGCAGAAGTCTAGCCTTGCTGGAGGGAGACTCCAACACACCATCAGAGAAAAAGAAAGAAAGAAAAATACGAATTTGGTCACAGCGGAGGCAGTAAGAGAAACTTCCCTGGCGCCACTCTCCCCGAAGCAAATAATGCACAGGAGTGATGTATAGGCCACAGTGACCTCTCCCCTAGGGGAAAGGAAAGCAGTGAGTGAGTGCCTGAGTGCCTGGCTTCCCCAGCAGAGCAGGACCAGCTGGGAAAACCCATTTCTCTCCACCAGCACCCAGGGGACTATAGGCGGGAACTCTTAGAGGCAGAGATGAATTTCAACTGGCAGTGTTGAGATTGCGCTCAGCAGGAAGTCGACCCATGAGTCTCTGGGAATACACCTGGGGATCTCCCTATGGTTCTCAAGATTCCCAATGCCCAAGTGCTAAGCCCACACCTCCCCTTATTCTGCTGCTAGCTCCTTGTGCAGGAGTGACAACTGCGTCCTCTAGAGCGAGCTCCAGTAGTAAGCATGCTCAGAAAACCGCCAGGAGTAGCAAGAGAGAAACCATAAACTTGAGCTAGAGCGCCACCTGGTGGAAAACAAAAGTTTTCAATAGCCAACCTGGTGAATTCTAAAGACCATTAAAAATATATATAAAAGCTTAAAATTTGGCCACAAAGTCATTCTGACAAGTATAAGGTAACATCTCTTTGTGGTCCTGATTTGCATTCCCCTGAGATATCGCCTTACACCCATCAGAATGGCTAGAGTCAAAAAGACATGAAATAACTAGTAGTGGTGAGAATGTGGAGAAAAAGGAATGCTCATTCACTGTTGGTGGGGATGTAGATTGGTGCAGCCATTGTGGAAAGCAGTATGGAGGCTCCTCAAAAAATTAAAAATAGAAATACCATATGATGCAATAATTCCACTACTGGGTATTTACCCAAAGAAAACAAAAACACCAATTTGAAAAGATGCGTGCACCTCTGTGTTTATTGCAGCATTGTTTACAACTGCCAAGATATGGAAGCAGCCCAAGTGTCCAATGATAGATGAATGGATAAAGAAGATGTGGTGTATATGTGCAATGGAATATTACTCAGCCATAAAAAAGGATGAGATCTTTCCACTTGCAACAACATGGATGGACCTAGAGAGTATTATGCTAAGTGAAATAAGTTAGAGAAAGATAAATACCATATGATTTCATTCATATGTGAATATAAAAAGAAATAAAGATTATACAAACAAAAAGCAGAATCAGACCTATAAATAGAGACAAACTGATGGTTGCTGTGGCGCAGGGGGAGTGGAGGTTGGGCAAAATGGAAGTAGGAGTTACAAGTGTCCAGTTACAGAATGTATACGTCATGGGAGTAAAAGGTACAGCATAGGGAATATAGTCAATGGTATTGTCATAGTGCTGCATAGTGGCAGGTGGTATCTACGCTTGTAGTGAACATAGCATAACAGAGAGAGTTGTTGAATTACTATGTTGTGTACCTGAAATTAATGTAACATGTATCGACTATACTCAAATTTTAAAAAATATGTTGAAAAAAATTAAAATTAAATTTGGCCACAAAGTGAACAAGAAGAGTGGAGGAAGCATACCTTCACAAAGACAAAGGAAAAACTCATAATAACAACACCATAGAATATAACGCCCCATCTGAAGACAACAGGCAAAAAGCTAAGGAGGTGTCTGTTCCTTCGAATGCCAAAGTAGCAACACATGACCACAGGAAAAATTTAAAATCAAGGAAATATAACATCATAAAGAGAAAATTATTATTCTTCAGAGACTGAGCTCAAAGGTATGCATATTGACATCTAGTGGATAAAGAATTCAAGATAATTGTTTTGAAGAAACTCAATGAGCTACAAGAAAACTCAAAGAAAATTCAGTGAAATCAGGAATAAATGTAAGAACAAATTGAGTTCTGTCCCAAAGAAATTGAAATTATGAAAAAGAACCAAGCAGTAATTCTGGAGCTGAAGAATTTAGTGAATGAAATGAAAAATGCAATAGAGAGCATCAGTAGCAGGGCATACAAAATGGAAGAAATAATAAATTACTTAGAGGATAGAAGTTTTGAAATAACATAGAATAAAAGCAATAAATATTTTTTTCCTTTTTTAAAATTTAAATTCTAGTTAGTTAACATAACTATTGCATAACAGAGTACAATATTGGATTCAGAAGTAGAATTTAGTCATTCATCACTTACATATAACACCACGTCCTCATCATAACGAGTGCCCCCCTTAATACCCATCCCCCATCTAGCCCATCACCCACCTACCTCCCTGTATCAACCCTCAGTTTGTTCTCTATTTAAGCATTTCTTACCATACCTTGAGATCATAACAGTCATATATGAAAGACCCAACACTAATATCATGCTCAATGGGGAAAAACTAAGAGCTTTCTCCCTAAGGTCAGGAGCATGACAGGGATGTCCACTCTCACCACTGTTATTCAACATAGTATTGGAAGTCTTAACCTCAGCAATCAGACAACGCAAAGAAATAAAAGGCATCCAAATAGGCCAGGAGGAAGTCAAACTTTCACCCTTTGCAGATGACATGATACACTATGGAAAACCCAAAAGATTCCAAAAAAACCTGCTAGAACTGATCCATGAATTCAGCAAAGTTGTAGAATATAAAATCAATGCACAGAAATCGGTTGCATTCCTATACACCAATAATGAAACAACAGAAAGAGAAATCAAGGAATCGATCTCATTTGCAATTGCACAAAAACCATAAAATACCTAGGAATAAATCTAACCAAAGAGGTAAAAAAATCTATACACTGAAAACTATAGAAAGCTTATGAAAGAAGTTGAAGAAGACACCAAAAAATGGAAAAATATTCCATGTTCCTGGATACGAAGAACAAATATTGTTAACATGTCAATACTACCCAGAGCAATCTACACATTCAGTGCAATACCTATCAAAATAACACCAGCATTCTTCACAGAGCTAGAACAAACAATCCTAAAATTTGTATGGAACTACAAAAGACCCCGAATAGCCAAAGCAATCTTGAAAAAGAAAACCAAAGCAGGAGGCATCATAATCCTGGACTTCAAGCTGTATTACAAAGCTGCAGTCATTAAGACAGTATGGTATTGGCACAAAAACAGACTCATATCAATGGAACAGAATAGGAAACCCAGAAATGGATCCACAAACGTATGGCCAACTAATCTTTGACAAGGCAGGAAAGAATATCCAATGGAATAAAGACAGTCTTCAGCAAGTGGTGCTGGGAAAACTGGACAGCGACATGCAGAAGAATGAACCTGGACCACTTTCTTACACCATACACAAAAATAAACTCAAAATGGATGAAAGACCTCAATGTAAACAGGAAGCCATCAAAATCCTTGAGGAGAAAGCAGGCAAAGACCTCTTTGATCTTGGCCGCAGCAACTTCTTACTCAACACGTCTCTGGAGACAAGGGAAACAAAAGCAAAATTGAACTATTGGGACCTCATCAGAATAAAAAGCTTCTGCACAGTGAAGGAAACAATCAGCAAAACTAAAAGGCAAATCTTATGGTATTTATCTTTCTCTGACTTCTTTCACTTAGCACAATACACTCTAGCTCTATCTATGTCATTGCAAATGGCAAGATTTCATTCTTTTTGATGGCTGAGTAACATTCCATTGTGCATATACCACATCTTCTTTATCCATTCATCAATTGATGGACACTTGGGCTATTTCCATAGTTTGGCTGTTGTTGATAATGCTGCTATAAACATCAGGGTGCATGTATCCCTTCAAATCTGTATTTTTTAAATGTTTGTTTATTTTTGAGAGAGAGAACAGGGGAGGGGCAGAGAGAGAGGGAGACAGAGGATCTGAAGCAGGCTCTGTGCTGACAGCAGAGAATCTGATGCAGGTTCAAACTCATGAACTGTGAGATCAAAGTCAGACGCTTAACCAACTGAACCACCCAGGTGCCCCTTGAAACTGTATTTTTGTATCCTTTGGGTAAATATCTAGTAGTGCAATTGCTGGATCACAGGGTAGTTCTAGTTGTAACTTTTTTTTTTTTTTTTTTTTTAACGTTTATTTATTTTTGAGACAGAGAGAGACAGAGCATGAACGGGGGAGGGGCAGAGAGAGAGGGAGACACAGAATCGGAAGCAGGCTCCAGGCTCTGAGCCATCGGCCCAGAGCCCGACGCGGGGCTCGAACTCACGGACTGTGAGATCGTGACCTGAGCTGAAGTCGGACGCTTAACCGACTGAGCCACCCAGGCGCCCCTAGTTGTAACTTTTTGAGAAACCTCCATACTATTCTCCAGAGTGGCTGCACCAGTTTTCATTCCCACCGAGAGTGCAAGAGGGAAAAACAAAGATTTTAAAAGAGCAAAGAAAGCCTATGCGAGCTACAGAATTCCATCAAAAGACAAATATTAGAATAATCAGTTCCCAGAAGGAAAAAAGGGAAAAGGAGGCAGAGAACAGAGAAATAATAGTTGAGAACCCCCCAAATCTGGGGAACAATTTGGACATCCAAGTCCATCAAGCTAATAATAGATCATCCTATTATCTCAATGCAAAAAAGACTTTATCTAAGACACATTATATTGAAACAGTCAAAAATCAATAGTATTAACTAGCTTTTTTTGTGATAATCACTTCATAATCTATACAAATATCAAATTATTATGTTGTAAACCTGAAACTAATATGATGTTATATGTCAATTATATCTCAATTTTAAAAATCATTGATAAAAAGTCCTGAAAAGAGCAGTAAAAAACAAATGTAACCCAGAAAGGAACTCCCACTATATGCTATCAACAGATTTCTCAGCAGAAACTCCAGAGTTTAATCACAGATTCAAAGTGCTGAAAGAGAAAACTTGCCAGCCAAGAATACTTTATTCAGCAAAGTTATCCTTTACGTATGAAGGAGGAATAAAGGCTTTCCCAGACAAACAAAAGCTGAGGGAGTTCACCACTAATAGACCTGTCTGGCCAAGAAATACTGAATGGAGTTATTTAAGCTGAAATGAAAAGACACTATCCAGTCACCTGAAAACATACAAATGTACACAACATACTGGCAAAGGTGAAAAATATGCAGTTAGACTTTTTTAAAAACCTCCAATTCTATAATAGAATGGTGTGTTAATCAGTCAACTATAACATAAAGGTTAAAAGAAGACTAGTAAAAATAACTATAACTACTATAAATTATTAACAAATACACATATTAAAAATAGGTCAATTGTAGCATCAGTGATGTGAAACTGAGAAATATAAGGATGGAGACTTTGTAGGTGATTGAAGTAAGTTGCCATAAGCCTAAAGTGGACTGTTTTATCTATAAGATATTTTATGTAAACCCTATGGTGTCACAACAAAGCAAAAACCTGGATTAAATTTACAAAAGATACAAAGAGGGGGGTCAGAGGATACCACCACCAAACCTTACCAATTCATAAAGGTAGGCAGAAACAGAAGGGAAAAGAAACAATGGAACACAAAACAGCCAGAAAGCGATTAATAAGATGGCATTAGTAAGTTCTGACATACCAATAACTACTCTAAATGTGAATGGATTGAATTCACCAGCCAAAAGTGATTGGATGGATAAAAACAAGATCCAACTATATGCTGCCTACAAGAGACTCACTTCAGCTTTAAGGACACACATAGGCTCAAAGTAAAGAGATTGAAAAAGGCATTTCATGTGAGTGAAACCAAAAGAAACAGGGACAGCTATGATTATATCAGACAAACTAGATTTTAAATAAAAAATGGTAACAAGAGACAAAGAAAGTCATTACCTAATAATAAAGGGGTAAAATCATCAAGAAGATACAGCAATCATAAATATACACAAACTCACCATCACAGCATCCAAATATATTAAGCAAATGCTAACAGATCTGAGAGGGGAAATAGATAGCAGTACAATAATAGTAGGGAACTTGAATGTCCTGCTTTCAACAGTGAAATAAGTACATTATCCAAAGACAATGGTATGACACTAGAAATCAACAACTTGAGGAAACCTGGAAAATCTACAAATGTGTGGAAACTAAACAACACACTCTTGGCAAGTCAATGGGTTGACGAAATCAAAGGGAAATCAAAGAATACTTTGAAACAAATGAAAATGGAAATACAACATACAAAACCTATGGGATTCTTTAAAATAGTTCTGTTAGAGAAGTTTAGAGTGATAAATGAATATTTCAGGAAATAAGAAAGATCACATATAAGCAACCTAACTTTATACCTAAAGGAACTAGAAAAAAAAAAAAAAAGAAGAACAGTTAAGCTCAAATTAGTGGAGGAAAGAAATAAGAAAGATCAGAGTGGAAATAAATGAAATAGAGATAAAAAAAAAGCAATAAAAAAGATAAGTAAAACTAAGAGCTGATTTTTTAACAAACAAAATTGACAACTCTTAATGAGGTTCAAAAAAGTAGAAGACTCAAAGAAAATCAGAAATGAAAGAGGAGAAATTACAACTGACACTATAGATAACAGGAATAGATAATTTCCAAAAACATACAACCTATGAAGACTGAATTAAGAAATAGAAAATTGAACAGACTAATAATGAGTAAGGAGATTGATTCAGTAATGAAAAACTTCCCAACCTAGAAAACTCCAGGACCAGATGGCTTCACTGGCAAATATTACCAAAAGTTTAAAGAATTCATGCCACTCCTTCTTGGGGTACCTGGGTGGTTCAGTTGGTTAAGTGGCCAACTCTTGATTTCAGCTCAGGTCATGATCTTGTAGTTGTGAGATAGAGCCCTATATCAGGCTCCAGGCTGAGCATGGAGCCTGCTTGAGATTCTCTTTCTCTCTCCCTCTACCCCTCTCCCCTGCTTGCGCTCTCTTTCTTAAAAAAAATGTTAAAGATGATAGAGGAGTCTCAAGTAATGGATAAGTAATATGTATGACAACAAGTAAGCAATACAAAACTAGTCAGTATTATAAAGATAAAATAAATTTCAAGAGTCTGCTGTCTCTTCAAAAAAAAAAAAAAAAAGAATGTTAAAGAATTCCACTCCTTCTCAAACTCTGCCAAAAAGGCTGAAGAGAAAGGAACATTTCCAAACTCATTCTACAAGACCAGCATCACCTGCTACAAAAATGAAAACTATATACCAATATTCCTGATGGACACAGATGCAAAATTCTCAACAATGTATTGCCATGCCAAATTCAAGAACTCATTAAAAGGATTATACACCATGACCAAGTAGGATTTATCCCTGGAATGCAAATATGGCTCAATATATGCATAGCAATACATGTGATACACTAATTAATAGAATGAAAGATAAAATTGTATGATCATCTTAGTAGATACAGAAAAACATTTGACCAAACACAACATCCTTTCGTGATAAAAACCTCAACAGATTGGGTATAAGAAGAAAATACCTCAGCATAAAAAGGGCCATATGCAACAAACCCACAGCAATTATACTCAATGGTGGAAAACCAAAACCTTTTCCTTTAAGATTAGGAACAAGACAAGGGTGTTCCTTCTCAACACTTTTGTTCAACATAATCCTGGAAATACTAGCTAAAGCAATCAGGCATGACAAAGAAATAAAAGGCATCCAAATCATCGAGGAAGAAGCAAAATTGTCATTAATTGCAAAGGATATTGAAATGCAAGTGACATTGAAAATCTCAAAGGCTCAACTAAGAAAAAGTGTTGGATATAATCAATTAATTCAGTTAAGCTGCAGGATATAAAGCAATAAACAGAAATCAATTGCATTTCTATATACGAACAATAAAACATCTGGAAAAAAAAAAAAAAAAAAAAACTTATCCCAGGAGTGCCTGGCTGGCTCAGTCAGTAGAGCATGTGACTCTTGATCTCACAGTCTTAAGTTCAAGCCCCATATTAGGCATAGAGCTTACTTTTAAAAAAAGTAAAATGAATGAATAAATGAAACCTATCCCATTCACAATAGCATCACAAACAATAAAATACCTAGAAGTGGAAGTGGAAGATTTGTAGAATGAATTCTACAAGACTTTGTTGAAAGAAATCAAAGAAGACATAAACAATTGGAAGGACATCCGGTGCTCATAGATTGAGTTAATGTTAAAATTCCCATGCTACTTGAAGCTGTCTCTAGATTCAATGCAATTCTTATAAAAATTCCATGGTATTTTTCACAGAAATAGAAAATACAATCCTAAATATTGTATAGAACCACAAAAGATCCTGAATGTCCAAAGCAATCATGAGAAAGAACAAAATCTGAGGCATCTCACTTCCGGATTACAAAGTTTTGTTAACTAAAACAGTATGGTACTGACATAAAAATAGACACATATGCAAATGGAATAGAAGAGAGAGCCCAGAACTAAACCCCCCTATATACAGTCAACTAATATTTGATAAGGAAACCAAGAACATGCAATGAGGAAAGGATTGTCTTTTCAACAAATGATGTTGGGAAAACTAGATAAATACATGCAGAAGACTAAAACTTAACCCCTATCTTACACAACTCACATAAAATATCTTGAAATGGATCAAAGACTTAAACATAAGACCCAATTTGGTAAAATTCCTGGAAGAACACATCGGGAAGGAAGTCCTTGACATTGGTCCTAGCGATGGTATTTTGGATATGACACCAAAAGCACAAACAACAAAAAAATTTAACAAGTGGAACTACATAAAACTTGTGCACTGCAAAAGAAACAATTAATGAAATGAAAATGTAACCTACAGAATGGAAAAAAAATTTTTCAAGCCATGTATAGGATAAAAAGGTAATATTCAAAAGATATAAGGAATTCACACAACTCAATAGCAAAGACAAATGTTTTTACAGGCAGAGTATTTAGGAGTGCCTGGGTGGCTCAGTTGGTTAAATGTCTGACTTCAGCTCAGGTCATGATCTCGTGGTTCATGGGTTTGAGCCCCATGTCAGGGTCTGTGCTGACAGCTCACAGCCTGGAGCCTGCTTCAGATTCTGTGTCTTCCTCTCTCTCTATCTGCTTCTCCCCTTCTCTCTCTCTCTCTCTCTCTCTCTCTCTATCTCTATCTCTCTCTTTCTCTATGAAAAATAAACATTAAAAAAAATTTAAGGCAGAGTATTTAAATAGACATTTTCCAAAGACATACAGATGGCCAACATGTACATGAAAAGGTGCTCAACATCACTAATCATTAAGGAAGTGCAAATCAAAATCACAATAAGATACCTCCTCACACCTGTAAAAATGGCTATCATCAAGAAGACAAGAGATAACAAGTGTTGGTGAGGATGTGGAGAAAAGGGAACACTTGTACACTGTTGATGGAATTGTAAACTGGTTTGGCCACTATGGAGAAAAATATGGAGGCTTCTCAAAAGAATTAAAAATAAAACTACAATACATATACAATCCCACTTCTGGATATATATCCAAAAAAAGTAAAAACAGGTTATCAAAGAGATTTATGCACTCCCATGTTTATTGCAGCATTATTTATAGCAGCCAAGATATGGAAACAACCTAAGTGCCTATCAATGAGTGAATGAATAAAGAAGATGTGGTGTATTATAGTCAATGGAATACTATTCAGCCATGAGAAAAGAAAAAATCCTACCATTTGCAACAACATGGGTAGACCTTGAGGACATTATGCTACGTGAGATAGGTGAAGCAGAGAAAGGCAAATACTGAATGATATCTCATATATGTGAAATCTAAAAAAAAAAAAAAAAAAAAAAAAACAACTCGACAGTGGAATGCTAGTTACCGGGGCTGGGTAGTAGGGGGAATCATGGAAGAATGGAGAGATGTTGTTTAAGGATACATACTTACAACTAGTAGATAAATGAGTCCTAGAGATCTAGTATACAGAACGTGATTATAGAAAACAAAACTGTATTGTAAACATTAAAGTTGCTAAGTAGCCAGATCTTAATTTTACCCATCGCAAAAAGAAATAATTTTTTGATGTGATAGAGGTATTAGCTAATGATACAATGGCAATCATACTACAATATAAATATATCAAATCAATATGTTGTATACCCTAAACTTCACAATGTTGTATGTCAATTATACTCAGTGTTTAAAAATTAAGAGAAAAATAAATGTAGAAAGAGCCACTTCTGATATAAAATATTCTGTCCTTACCACTTAAATATTAATTTGGGAGTAATGTTCTCTTTGGGGTACTGCTGTTATGGATAAACATTTTTCAATGTTGGAACCAGCATCTATAACAAGTCTAAAGCTAAAGATAGGAAAAAGGTGATAAAACAGTTGTAGAAGGGAAAGGAGGGACACTTTAGAAAAAAAAAGAAAGAAAGAAATCTGTTTTAACATGTTAGAGTTCTACCAATAGTAACTCAGATGCAGAGATGAATAGTTACCTTGAGAATCTTAGTTATCTCTTTGCTTCCTTCTTCTTTGGAATTATAACTAGTAATAACTTGTAAAAATCTACAAATAACTAAATGCTACTGACTTTCTCTGTTTCCACTTCTTAGTCAACCAAATTTGACCCTTATCTTACAGATAACAATAAGGTGTATAAAAAAAGGTTGATGGATGGAGTGAAGAGATACAGAGGTAAGTGAGAAGCATGCCAAGAAAGAGAAAACATCTTCAAGCTTTTGCATTTACTTTTCTAAAATCTCTCTTATTTCTCAATGATTAGACTGCTAATTATGTTATTCTATTTTTTTTAATGAGCTGTCATTCTTGGTTGTACACAGTCACATTTGGGAAAATAACCTACACTATTTTGTCATTGTAGCAAATTTCAAATCTTATTTAATGGTAAGAAATTTGTGTATTGGTTGTCTCTTTTCTATAACTCATCAGTCTTGCCTGCTCTTCTCTCTCTTCTGGGTAAACTCATCATACAAGTTGCTATAATAGTGTTTTCTGGAAAATTGACAGGGAGAATTTTTCTATTCTGAATCCTTAGCTAATTCTTTTGATCACTCAGAGAACTTAATGATAACACTGCTTTTTACTTCCTATTTGTGTTTCTTGATTTGTATGACCAAGCAGTTTTCCCTCTTTGGCATAAATACAAATTTATTTTGTTATCTCTTTCTTTCCTAAGGAGGAAAGGTTAATATTAATAAAATAGATGATGCTCTTGAAAATATGGAATTCCCACTTGAAGAGGAAGAAATTGAGAAATTGTGCAATCACCTGCCAGTTGATGGTGAGCATTTCAAGTACACAGTGCCCTGTAAGGAAGTTTTTGTTTTTCTGTAGGAAGATCTTTTATTATTATTATTATTATTATTATAAGAAATTTATTGTCAAATTAGTTTCCATACAACACCCAGTGCTCATCCCAAAAGATGCCCTCTTCAATGCCCATCACCTACCCTCCCCCTCCCTCCCACCCCCCATCAATCCTTAGTTTGTTCTCAGTTTTTAAGAGTCTCTTATGCTTTGGCTCTCCCCCACTCTAACCTCTTTTTTTTCTTTTTTTTCCTTCCCCTCCTCCATGGGTTTCTGTTAAGTTTCTCAGGATCCACATAAGACTGAAACCATATGGTATCTGTCTTTCTCTGTATGGCTTATTTCACTTAGCATCACACTCTCCAGTTCCATCCATGTTGCTACAAAGGGCCATATTTCATTCTTTCTCATTGCCACGTAGTAGTCCATTGTGTATATAAACCACAATTTCTTTATCCATTCATCAGTTGATGGACATTTAGGCTCTTTCCATAATTTGGCTATTGTTGAGAGTGCTGCTATAAACATTGGGGTACAAGTGCCCCTATGCATCAGTACTCCTGTATCCCTTGGGTAAATTCCTAGCAGTGCTACTGCTGGGTCATAGGGTAGGTCTATTTTTAAGTTTTTGAGGAACCTCCACACTGTTTTCCAGAGCGGCTGCACCAGTTTGCATGCCCACCAACAGTGCAAGAGGGTTCCCGTTTCTCCACATCCTCTCCAGCATCTATAGTCTCCTGATTTGTTCATTTTGGCCACTCTGACTGGTGTGAGGTGATATCCGAGTGTGGTTTTGATTTGTATTTCCCTGATGCTGAGGGATGTTGAGCATCTTTTCATGTGCCTGTTGGCCATCCGGATGTCTTCTTTAGAGAAGTGTCTATTCATGTTTTCTGCCCATTTCTTCACGGGGTTATTTGTTTTTCGGGTGTGGAGTTTGGTGAGCTCTTTATAGATTTTGGATACTAGCCCTTTGTCTGATATGTTATTTGCAAATATCTTTTCCCATTCCGTTGGTTGCCTTTTAGTTTTGTTGGTTGTTTCCTTTGCTGTGCAGAAGGTTTTTATCTTCATGAGGTCCCAATAGTTCATTTTTGCTTTTAATTCCCTTGCCTTTGGGGATGTGTCAAGTAAGAAATTGCTGCGGCTGAGGTCAGAGAGGTCTTTTCCTGCTTTCTCCTCTAGTGTTTTGATGGTTTCCTGTCTCACATTCAAGTCCTTTATGCATTTTGAGTTACTTTTTGTGAATGGTGTAAGAAAGTGGTCTAGTTTCATTCTTCTGCATGTTGCTGTCCAGTTCTCCCAGCACCATTTGTTAAAGAGACTCTTTTTTCCATTGGATATTCTTTCCTGCTTTGTCAAAGATTAGTTGGCCATCCTTTTGTGGGTCTAGTTCTGGGGTTTCTATTCTATTCCATTGGTCTATGTATCTGTTTTTGTGCCAATACCATGCTGTCTTGATGATGACAGCTTTGTAGTAGAGCTAAAGTCTGGGATTGTGATGCCTCCTGCTTTGGTCTTCTTCTTTAAAATTACTTTGGCTATTTGGGGCCTTTTGTGGTTCCATATGAATTTTAGGATTGCTTGTTCTAGCTTCGAGAAGAATGCTGGTGCAATTTTGATTGGGATTGCATTGAATGTGTAGATAGCTTTGGGTAGTATTGACATTTTGACAATATTTACTCTCCCAACCCATGAGCACGGAATGTTTTTCCATTTCTTTATATCTTCTTCAATTTCCTTCATAAGCTTTCTATAGTTTTCAGCATACAGATCTTTTACATCTTTGGTTAGATTTATCCCTAGGTATTTTATGCTTCTTGGTGCCATTGTGAATGGGATCAGTTTCTTTATTTGTCTTTCTGTTGCTTCATTATTAGTGTATAAGAATGCAACTGATTTCTGTACATTGATTTTGTATCCTGCAACTTTGCTGAATTCATGTATCAGTTCTAGCAGACTTTTGGTGGAGTCTATCGGATTTTCCACGTATAATATCATGTCATCTGCAAAAAGTGAAAGCTTGACTTCATCTTTGCCAATTTTGATGCCTTTGATTTCCTTTTGTTGTCTGATTGCTGATGCTAGAACGTCCAACACTATGTTAAACAACAGCGGTGAGAGTGGACATCCTGTCGTGTTCCTGATCTCAGAGAAAAAGCTCTCAGTTTTTCCCCATTGAGGATGATGTTAGCTGTGGGCTTTTCATAAATGGCTTTTATGATGTTTAAGTATGTTCCTTCTACCCTGACTTTCTCGAGGGTTTTTATTAGGAAAGGATGCTGAATTTTGTCAAATGCTTTTTCTGCGATTGACAGGATCATATGGTTCTTATCTTTTCTTTTATTAATGTGATGTATCACGTTGATTGATTTGCAAATGTTGAACCACCCCTGCATCCCAGGAATGAATCCCACTTGATCATGGTGAATAATTCTTTTTAGAAGCTGTTGAATAAGATTTGCTAGTATCTTATTGAGAATTTTTACATCCACATTCATCAGGGATATTGGCCTGTAGTTCTCTTTTTTTACTGGGTCTCTGTCTGGTTTAGGAATCAAAGTAATACTGGCTTCATAGAATGAGTCTCATAGAATGAGGGAAGGAAGTTTTCCTTCCCTTTCCATTTTTTGGAATAGCTTGAGAAGGATAGGTATTATCTCTGCTTTAAATGTCTGGTAGAATTCCCCAGGGAAGCCATCTGGTCCTGGACTCTTATTTGTTGGGAGATTTTTGATAACTGATTCAATGTCTTCGCTGGTTATGGGGTCTGTTCAAGCTCTCTGTTTCCTCCTGTTTGAATTTTAGAAGTGTGTGCATGTTTAGGAATTTGTCCATTTCTTCCAGGTTGTCCAGTTTGTTGGCATATAATTTTTCATAGTATTCCCTGATAATTGCTTGTATTTCTGAGGGATTGGTTGTAATAATTCCATTTTCATTCATGATTTTATCTATTTGGGTCATCTCCCTTTTCTTTTTGAGAAGCCTGGCTAGAGGTTTATCAATTTTGTTTATTTTTTCAAAAAACCAACTCTTGGTTTCATTGATCTGCTCTACAGTTTTTTTAGATTCTATATTGTTTATTTCTGCTCTGATCTTTATTATTTCTCTTCTGCTGCTGGGTTTGGGGTGTCTTTGCTGCTCTGCTTCTACTTCCTTTAGGTGTGCTGTTAGATTTTGTACTTCGGATTTTTCTTGTTTCTTGAGATAGGCCTGGATTGCAATGTATTTTCCTCTCAGGATTGCCTTCACTGCATCCCAAAGCGTTTGGATTGTTGTATTTTCATTTTCGTTTGTTTCCATATATTTTTTAATTTCTTCTCTAATTGCCTGGTTGACCCATTCATTCTTTAGTAGGGTGTTCTTTAACCTCCATGCTTTTGGAGTTTTTCCAGACTTTTTCCTGTGGTTGATTTCAAGCTTCATAGCATTGTGGTCTGAAAGTATGCATGGTATGATTTCAATTCTTGTATACTTATGAAGGGCTGTTTTGTGACACAGTGTGTGATCTATCTTGGAGAATGTTCCATGTGCACTCGAGAAGAAAGTATATTCTGTTGCTTTGGGATGCAGAGTTCTAAATAGATCTGTCAAGTCCATCGGATCCAATGTATCATTCAGGACCCTTGTTTCTTTATTGACCGTATGTCTAGATGATCTATACATTGCTGTGAGTGGGGTGTTAAAGTCTGCTGCAATTACCACATTCTTATCAATAAGGTTGCTTATGTTTATGAGTAATTGTTTTATATATTTGAGGGCTCCCGTATTCGGCACATAGACATTTATAATTGTTAGTTCTTCTTGATGGATAGACCCTGTAATTATTATATCATGCCCTTCTTCATCTCTTGTTACAGCCTTTAAAGTCTAGTTTGTCTGATATAAGTATGGCTACTCCAGCTTTCTTTTGACTTCCAGTAGCATGGTAAATAGTTCTCCATCCCCTCACTTTCAATCTGAAGGTGTCCTCAGGTCTAAAATGAGTCTCTTGTAGACAGCAAATAGATGGGTCTTGTTTTTTTATCCATTCTGATACCCTATGTCTTTTGGTTGGCACATTTAGTCCATTTACATTCAGTGTTATTAATAGAAAGATATGGATTTAGAGTCATTGTGATGTCCGTAGGTTTTATGCTTGTAGCGATGTCTCTGGTACTCTGTCTCACAGGATCCCCCTTAGGATCTCTTGTAGGGCTGGTTTAGTGGTGACAAATTCCTTCAGTTTTTGTTTGCTTGGGAAGACCTTTATGTCTCCTCCTATTCTAAATGACAGACTTGCTGGATAAAGGATTCTCGGCTGCATATTTTTTTCTGTTCATCACATTGAAGATCTCCTGCCATTCCTTTCTGGCCTGCCAAGTTGCAGTAGAGAGATCGGTCACAAGTCTTATAGGTCTCCCTTTATATGTTAGAGCACGTTTATCCCTAGCTGCTTTCAGAATTTTCTCTTTATCCTTGTACTTTGCCAGTTTCACTATGATATGTCGTGCAGAAGATTGATTCAAGTTACATCTGAAGGGAGTTCTCTGTGCCTCTTGGATTTCTATGCCTTTTTTCTTCCCCAGATCAGGGAAGTTCTCAGCTATGATTTCTTCAAGTACACCTTCAGCACCTTTCCCTCTCTCTTCCTCCTCTGGAATACCAATTATGCGTAGATTATTTCTCTTTAGTGCATCACTTAGTTCTCTAATTTCCCCTCATACTCCTGGATTTTTTAATCTCTCTTTTTCTCAGCTTCTTCTTTTTCCATTATTTTATCTTCTAGTTCACCTATTCTCTCCTCTGCCTCTTCAAGCTGTGGTTGTCTCCATTTTATTTTGCAGCTCGTTTATAGCATTTTTTAGCTCCTCGTGACTGTTCCTTAGTCCCTTGATCTCTGTAGCAGTAGATTCTCTGCTGTCCTCTATACTGTTTTCAAGCCCAGCGATTAATTTTATGACTATTATTCTATATTCACTTTCTGTTACATTGTTTAAATCCTTTTTGATCAGTTCATTAGCTATTGTTATTTCCTTGAGATTCTTTTGAGGGGAATTCTTCCATTTCTTCATTTTGGATAGTCCCTGGAGTGGTGCGGGATTGTGGGGCACTTCCCCTGTGCTGTCTTGAATAACTTGCATTGGTGGGCAGGGCCGCAGTCAGACCTGATGTCTGCCCCCAGCCCACCGCTGGGGCCACAGTCAGACTGGTGTGTGCCTTCTCTTCCCCTCTCCTAGGGGCAGGATCCACTGTGGGGTGGCGTGGCCTGTCTGGGCTACTTGCACACTGCCAGGCTTGTGGTGCTGGGGATCTGGCGTATTAGCTGTGGTGGATTGGCAAGGTGCACGGGGGCGGGAGGGGCAGGCTCAGCTCACTTTTCCTTGGGAGATCTGCTTTGGGAGGGGCCCTGTGGCAGCGGGAGGGAGTCAGACCCACTGGAGGGACGGATCCGAAGAAGCCCAGCGTTGGGTGTTTGCGTGGTGCAAGCAAGTTCCCTGGCAGGAACCGGTTCCCTTTGGGATTTTGGCTGGGGGATGGGTGAGGGAGATGGCACTGGCGAGCGCCTTTGTTCCCCGCCAAGCTGAGCTCTGTCGTCCGGGGCTCAGCAACTCTCCCTCCCGTTGTCCTCCAGCCCTCCCGCTCTCTGAGCAGAGCTGTTAACTTATAACCTTCCGGATGTTAAGTCCCGCTTGCTGTCAAAACACACTCCATCCGGCCCCTCCGCTTTTGCAAGCCAGACTCAGGGGCTCTGCTTGGCCAGCAGGCCGCCCCTCCGCCCCGGCTTCCTCCCTCCAGTCCGTGTAGCGCACACCACCTCTCCGCCCTTCCTACCCTCTTCCGTGGACCTCTCATCTACGCTTGGCTCCGGAGAATCTGTTCTGCTAGTCTTCTGGCGATTTTCTGGGTTATTTAGGCAGGTGTGGGTGGAATCTAAGTGATCCGCAGGACACGGTGAGCTCAGAGTCCTCCTACGCCGCCATCTTCCCACACCAAGCTCTGTAGGAAGATCTTAAACATACTTACTAATTTCATGGAAAAAGCCAGAAGTTTATAGATACCCAATCCTAAAGAATGGAGATATATTGTCTCAATATTAATCTTAAATAAAATATCAATAATTGCTTATATTGCTGCTTGAAGAGTTCCTATGCCAGAGAATACCAAAATGAGATGAAAATCAGTGTTGGGATCAAGTAAACAAGTTAAAAAATTAAGCTAAACAGGGGCACCTGGGTGGCTCAGTCAGTTAAGCATCCGGCTTAACTGATTTTGGCTCAGGTCATGATCTTGAAGTTTGTGAGATCGAGCCCCATGTTAGGCTCTATGCTGACATTTTAGGGCCTGCTTGGGATTCTCTCTCTTCTTGTCTCCCTGCCCCTCCCCCAACCAAATGAATACATAAACATGTTAAAAAATAAAAGTGAAAAAAAATAAAGCAAACAAAAAAGTATTTTTGAGGGGTAGGGAGAGAAAATTATAAAGGAATTCAGAAAGCAACAAAAAGAAATGGGGAAGGGTGCTAGAAACTGTTAAATGTTATTTGTACTATTGTAAAATATATACAGCATATATCTAACAATCACATTAAAATTAATTCACAGGTATCAAACTTTAAATTACACAGAAATTACCTGCCCCCTCAAGACTATGATCAAATATGTTTTAGGTGGAGGCTATGAATCTTAATTTTATTTTTTAAATGCTTATTTATTTATTTTGGAGAGAGAGAGAGAGAGAGAGGCAGGGCAGGGCGCGAGCAGGGGAGGGGTAGAGAGAGGAGACACAGAATCCGAAGCAGGCTCCAGGCTCCGAGCTGCCAGCACAGAGCCCGATGTGGGGCTCAAACCCAGGAACTGTGAGATCATGACCTGAGCCAAAGTCAGAAGCTTAAGCAACTGAGCCACCCAGGTGCCCCTATGAATCTTAATTTTAAATAAGCAACCCCCACTATAGTTAATTTGTTGAAATAGCTAACCTTTATGATATAGAGAAAAATATAATTAGTATATTTATCTAGGATTAGCACTTTTTGGCATGGTTTTCAGCAATAGCATTTGATCAAAGCACTCTGTTTAAGTCTTAGTATCTTGAGCATCTTAACATGTTTAGTATCTTGAAATGATTCTGTGGATTAATTAATAGTTTGATAAGTATCCTAGAAGTGTTGGTGTATGAGTTTATCTAATATGATCTGATCATGCTTGAAATCAAGCGTTGTCAAAATGCTTGTCAAAAAAGTAGTCTCCTATTTCTTATCTGAAACTATTTCTTTTTCACATGTGTAACACATGAGCCAGACAAGATTATAAAACTCCTGTTGGAATTGGAATATGGCCCCACCCTAAATTATCTGGAGGGCAGTCTAGCTAAAAACCTCAAAATAAATATTATTGCCTCTGCTCTGTAAAACAGGTTATCAAGAACTGACTTTTAAAAATATAACCAAAGAAACAAAGATACCCAAATAAATCTAAGGAACAAAGAGAGCACTTTAAATAAATTTCTGTTTTAATTCAATGCTCTATTGGTCATTCGGAAATTGTTCGTAACCCAGTGGTTGCTCGGACGTTGGTAATTGCTGCAACAGAAGCAGAGACTTCATGTTGTTTGCTTTGTATTTCTAGCACTGAAAATAGAGCCTGGCATATATGTAGGCATCCAGCAAATACTTTTTGGTGAGTTAAAAAATGAAAAAATCAGCCTGCATCAAGGTGCTGCCTGAGATCTTACATTTTGGGACACTGACAAGTCTTGGCACACCCTCAACTCCTGGTAGCCCCTGAAAACAAAGACAGCTTAGATAAACACATGGGTCTGAGAAACAACCAGGAGTTCTCACTAAGCTGAACAAATAAGGTTTACCTCCTACATAAGACCACTCTATCGAGATGATGATTGGTAAATGGATAAAGAAAATGTGTTTTATATATATACACACACACACACACACACACACACACACACAATGGAATATTATTCAACCATAAAAAGAAGAATGAAATCTTGCCATTTGCAACATGGATGGAGCTAGAGAGTATAATGCTAAGAGAAATAGGTCAGAGCAAAACAAATAGCATATGATTTCACTCATATGGAATTTAAGAAACCAAACAAACAAGCAAAGAGAAAAAATAAGAGAGAAGCAAAGCAAGAAATAGACTCTTAATTATAGAGAACAAACTGATGGTTACCATTGGGGAGGGAAGTAAGGGAAGATCAAGGTGTATACTTGTGATGAGCACAGGGTGATATATAGAAATGCTGAATCACTATCTTGTACATCTGAAACTAATACAACACTGTTAACTAACTATAATTAAAAACTTAAAATTAAAAAAAAATTAAAAAGACTAAAAGAGGTGGCTCTTTTATGTAATGTACAGAAACCAGCAGAGTCAAGGAAATTGAAGAAGCAAAGGAATATGTTCCAAACAAAAGGACAAGATAAAAGTCCGGAAACAGACTTCAATGAAATGGAGATAAGTGATGTACCTGATAAGGAGTTCAAAATAATGATCATAAAGATGCTTATTGAGGTCAAGAGAACAATGCACGAACAAAGTGAGAGTTTCAACAAAGAGATAGAAAACACAAGAAAGTACCAAAGAGAAATCAGAAAGCTGAAGAATAAAATAACTCAGCTGAGAAATTCAGTAGAGGGGTTCAACAGTAGACTCAATCAAGTGGAAGAAACAACCAGCAAACTCAAAATACAGGGCAGTGGAATTTACCCAAATAGAAGAGCTAAAAGTAAAAGAATGAAAAAGAGTGAAAATAGCTTAAGGGATTTATGGGACACCAGGAAGTGGACCAATGTTCACATTATAGGGCTCCCAGAAGGAGAAGAGAGAGAGAACAGGACAGAAAGCCTATTCAAAGAAATAATGCCTGGAAACTTCCCCAACCTGAGAAAAGAAGCAGACATGAGGATTCAGGAAACTCAGGTAGCCCCAAATAAGATAAATCAAAGCTAGCCACACTAAGATGCATTGCAATTGTTAAAATCAAGGGGGTAAATCTTAAATATGGAAAGAAGAAAACAACTTGTTATATACAAGGAAAACCCCATAAGACTATCAGCAGATTTTTCAGGAGAAACTTGGTAGGCCAGAGAGGAGTGACATTATATACTCAAAGTGAGAGAAGAAAAAAACTTGCCAACCAAGGATGCCCTACTTGGCAAAGTTGTCTTTCAGAACTGAAAGAGAAATAGTTCTCCAGACAAGCGGAAGCTGAAGGAGTCCATCACCACTAGAGCAGCCTTGCAAGAAATGTTAAAGAAACTTCTTCAAACTAAAACAAGAGGGTGCTTAACTAGTAAAAGGAAAACATATGAAAATGTAAATCTCACTGCTAAAGGTAAATGTACAGTTAATTTCAGAATATTCTAATGTAATAGTAGGGGGTATATCACTTACTAATCTAGTATGAACATTAAAAGACAAAAGTATTAAAAATAACTATAACTACATTTTTAGTTAACAATCTGTTAATGGATACACAAGGTAAAGGATGTAAGTTGTGATAACAAAAACATAAAAGGAGGGGAGAATAGAAATTTATACCTTTGGTATGCATTCTTAGTTAAGTTCTTATAAGCTTAAAATAGACCATTATAAATATGTTTTATGTAAGCCTCCTGGTAACCACAAAACAAAAACCTACAGTCAATACACAAAAGAGAAAGAGAAAGGAATCTAAGCATAACACTCCTGAAAATAATCAAATTATAAGGGAAGAAATCAAGAGAAGAAAGTATCAAAGGAATTATGAAACAGCCAGAAAATGATTATTAACAAAACGGCAATAGGGCACCAACTCCCAACTCTAAGATGAGTAAGGACAGAGGACCTAATGAAAAATAAGGTTGATAGCGCTATATTATATAATTGAAATTTGCTAAGAGAATAGAATTTAAATATTCTCACACACACAAAAAGACAAATATAATCGGTTATAGATGTGTTAGTTTAGATGGGGGATTCCTTTCATGTATACATACATCAAATCACCATGATGTACACCTTAAATATATTACAATTTTATTTGTTAATTATACCTCAATAAAGCAGATATAAAAAAAACAAAAAATGGAAAGAATTTCTTTTCTTCCATTCTGATGAGTGAGGAACACAAAAAGTATGAGTAGAATAGATGTCTCTATCTTATTTAGATTTTTTTCTTTTTTCGACCTTTTGCTTTACAGTATGAAAATAAAATATCTAATTAGAAAAAAATTTTAGGCCACTGCCAAATCCTTATACTTTACTCTGCAGTTTAAGAATTTTATGTAATGGGAACCTGAATTAGTCCGCTCAGGCTCCCATAACAAAATACCATAGTCTGTGTGACTTACACAGCAGAAATGTATTCTCTCACAGTTCTGGATGCTGGGAAATCCAAGATCAAGGTACTAGCTGATTCAGTTTCTGATGGGGATTGTCTTCCATGCTTGCAGAGGCTGTCTTCTCACTGTGTCTTCACATGGCAGGGAGATAGGAAAGAGGGAGAGAGACAGGGAGAGATACAGGGGGAGAAATGGAGAGACAGAAAGAGAAAGAGTTATCTTCCTCTTCCTATAAGGCCACAGTCCTATCAGAGTTGGGCCTCACCCTTATGACCTCATAACCTTAATTACCTCCTAAATACCTTATCTCCAATCAGTCAAATCAGAGGTTAGGGCTTCAAACTAGGAATTTGAGGGGACACACTTCAGTCGATAGTGGAACTATACCTAAATTTTGTCTTGTCTTGTAGGTGAAAGGAGGATTAAACTGGATAAACTTCTGGATGAAGTACATGAACTTCTAGGTGAGTGAGAAAAAATAATGATAAAGCATAATAAAAATAATCTCTTGGGGCACCTGGCTGGCTTAGTCTGTAGAGGATTCAACTCTTGATCTCAGGGTTGTGAGTTCAAGCCTCACACTGGAGGTGGAGCCTACTTCAAAAAAAATTTCTTAATACTTAACAAAAGAAGTTATTTTTTTCCTATATTAAAATAATTCTTTTTTTATTCAGCAGTCCATTGCCTTAACCACTTGGCCACCTCATCCCAATTATTTTTTTATTTAAATTTTGGTCAACATACAGTGCAATATTGGTTTCAAGGGTAGAATTCAGTGATTCATCACTTTCATACAACACCCAGTGCTCATTACAAGTGCCCTCCTTAATACCCATCACCCATCTAGCCCATCTCCCATCCACCTCCCTCCATCAACCCTCAGTTCTCTTTTTTTTAAGTTTCTTGTAGTTTGCTGTCTTCTCTTCTTTTCCTCCCTTCCCATATGTTCATCTGTCTTGTTTCTTAAATTCCATATATGAGTGAAATTATATGGCATTTGTCTTTCTCTAACTTATTTCGCTTAGCATGATACATTCTAGCTCCATCCATGTCATTGCAAATGGCACAATATCATTCTTTTTGATGGCTGAGTAATATTCCATTGTGCATATATAACAAATCTTTATCCGTTTTAAAGTATTTTCTGTTATCCTATCCATGACATAATAATTCTGTCATTTTATCTCTTTTAATTGGTAATGTATACATAATTAAAGAAAAACTTTAGAAACTAAATGTTATTAGTATAATCAGTTGTTATCTACATCTTATGCAAAAGGCCACAGTATAATGTTGAAGTAACAACCCCTATGTTCTTTGGAGTTTCAATAGTATAATTTTATTTTCTACTGTTCTAGTGACAAAATTTGAAGGCGGATTGCACATACCAGTAATATGACTAGATGAACAAGCTCATAATTCAGGCAAAAATAAAACAATATAGCAAATGGTACATGCTGGCAGAATTATTTACACCAGTAAACTTAGTGGGCTGTTAAAATACCAACTTTCTGCATGTTGTATTAGTTCCTTGTTCCTAACATTTTACAGAAAGTTCTATTTTTGAATCTCCCTTCTAATTTTATGTAATTAGACAACACTTCATGTTTCCATTACTTTTTACCCTATACTTGAGGATGATGCTACACAAAAATAGTTGATATGATGATGATTTAAAGCTTGAAATTTGACCTTCTACCATTATTTTCTTTTTTAAGGGGAAGAAATTCACTATGAAGACCTGGAAAATATTCTGAAAAACATTGGGTTAAGACTCAGACTGAGGGAGAACTCTGTGTTGATGAAAAGTTTGCCACTTGATGGTGAGTGTTTAATTTACCAATGAGGTATTCATCCACCCCCTGAAAGTTTACTGGTTGCCATAAGGTATGAGACATAATACTACAAAGGGTTACAAAGATAAATGAGGCATAGCTCAGGTCCTAGAAAGCCCTCAGTTAGAGATGGACAGCACATACAAAACAGAAAGAAATGCTATACATTGTGATGCATGCTATAAGATTTATAAATATTCTGCTATGAAACTGCAAAGGAGATATTGACCAACTATTCCTGGAGTGTCTAAGACCTCACAGAGTGGTTATTACTGTAAACAGGCCTGAAAGGTTTGATGGTAGGGCGTACGAAGAACCAAAAGTAAAAGCATGGAAAAAGTCAAAGAGGGATACCTAACCATGGCAAGTTTCGGGCACCATGCACAGTTTCATGCTGAGTACACATTCACATTATGTGGACGAGTACTTTATAAGCTTGACTCAAACTAATCAATAATTCTTATATAATCTATCTGTGAAACAGGATAATAACAATGCGTATCTATGATGATGGTGATGAAGATAACCAAATAGTGGCTGTGAAAATATGAAAAAATGTTTAAAATCTAAAGATATTAATTATTAGATTTTCTATTTCAAAACTCCAGTTATGTTTATTAAATGATTTCTATATTTAAGGCATTTTTCTGGATTCAGGAGCTATGAAGATATGTGCCAGAAGCTCACTGCTCAAAATAACACAGAGTCTTTGCACTTAAAAAGTTCATAATCTAGTTGACTAGATAAGACAGAGATACATATTTTGACCTTCTGGCTAAACATGGCAATCTTTTTTTAATATTTGCATTTATCTTTACCACTTTCTAAAATACCAAAAAGATGTAAAAGAAATAAAATTTTTCTTTTAATTTTAAAACAAATTAAAAATTTCTTTTAATTTTAAAACAAATTAAATATTTCCACAAAGACTAAGAGAAGAGAATATTATAGCAGATAAGAGATGTCAGTTAAATTTTGAAAAACAAATTGCATGAAAGACCATAAAAGGTGAAAACTGAGCCTGAAAGGAGAAGCAAACAAGAAGGCATCCACTTCAGGGGCACCTGGTTGGCTCAGTCAGTAGACCACGCAACTCTTAATCTCAGGATTGTGAGTTCAAGCCCCATGTGGGGTATAGATACTACTTAAAAATAAAATATTAAAAAAAAATAGGGCTACTTCATGTCACAAAACTGTAAACAGCTCAGGAAATAGAGGCACCAGTTACCTCTAAAGTCAGGAGTATGAGATATGGCTGAAAGTCTTTAAAAAGATCAATGCAATTGACAGATCCCCTTCCTCACTCCACAGCTAAGCAAGTATTTCTTATCCATGCAGCATAGAGATTTACTCTCTGGAGAGGTTAAACTGGGGAGATTCTCAGACATCAGACCCAGCCAAGGTTGGGAGTGAATTTTCTACTGAAACAAGGAAATTACATGAAAGTCAACGTGTAGCATGGTGAGATCCCCCGTCATCTTCTCCCATTGGCCTGCCTAGATGCTGGCAGTGAATTCTAATATCCTTTATTCATATACTTAGATCTGCAGCTTGCAATGAAAAAGATAGATAATAACATGTGTACTACTAAAACAAAAACACCTCACCCTTAAACAGAAACAACCAAGAATCATATGACTTGTAAGAAAGGTTTGTTACATGAAGGACAGAAATAAAAGCTAGCAGAAAAGAAGGAACTTGGAGGAAGTACAGTAATCCCCCTTTATGCATGGGGATATGTTCCAAAGCCCCCAGGGGATGTCTGAAACCATGGATAGTACCAGACTATATATGTTTTTTTCCTATGCAAACATACCTATGATAAAGTTTAATTTATAAATTAGGCATAGTAAGAGATTAACACTAATAACTAAAAATCAAATAGTACAATTATAAAAATACACCATAATAAACATTACGTGAATGTGCTCTGTCTGTGTCTCTCTCAATATCTTATTGTACTGTGTTCACTCTTCTTCTTGTGATGATGTGAGATGATAAAATGCCTACATGATTAGATGAAGTGAAATGAACTATGGAGGCATTGTGATTAGCATTAGGCTACTATTGACCTTTGGATAATACATCAGAAGGAAGGTCATCTGCTTCCAGACCACAGTTGACACAGGTAACTGAAACCAGGGAAAGTGAAACTGAAGATAAGGGGAGACTACTATACTCAAGGGAGAAAGCAGAAAAATAATTCAAAACAATTTTAACTAATATCTTCAGAAAGATGAGAAAAGCCCTAGTTACGAAACAAGAAAAGGAGGCTGTGCAACAAGCTAGGACACACTATGAAAAAGGAGCACGCTATGGGGCGCCAGGATGGCTCAGTCAGTTAAGCGTCCAACTTTGGCTCAGGTCATGATCTCACAGCTCACATGCTGTCTCTGTTTCTCAATAATAAGTAAACATTAAAAAAAAATTTTAACGGGGCTCCTGGGGGGCTCAGTGGGTTAGGCATCTGACTTCAGCTCAGATCATGATCTCGTGGTTCACAAGTTCAAGCCCTGCATCAGGCTCTGTGTTGACAGCTCACAGCCTGGAGCCTGCTTTGGATTCTGTGTCACACCCTCTCTCTGTCCCTTCCCCACTTGGGCTTGGTCTCTTTCTCTCTCTCTCTCAAAAATAAATAAAAACATTAAAAAAATTTTTTTAATTGAAAAAAAAGGAGCACTCTAAAAAATTTTTTTTAAAGCTCTTTTGGAGGTGCACCTGAGTGGCACACTCAGTTAAGCAGCTGACTCTTGATTTCAGTTCAGGTCATGATCTCGTAGTTGGTGAGATAGAACCTCATGTCAGGCTCCATGCTGAATGTGGAGCCTGCTTGGGATTCTCTCTCTCCCTGTCTCTCTACCCCTCCCTAGCTTGCATATATTCTCTCTCTCTCTCTCTCTCAAACTCTCTCTCTCTCAAAATAGACAAACTTTTTTTTAAAGAAAAAAGCTCTTTGGGAAAAAAAAAGCGCTAAAAATTTAGAAATTCATTGAGCTGGAAGATGAATTTGGAAATTGGAACAAAAATACAAAAAAAAGATAGAAAATAGAAAAAAAAATAAGAAAATCAGTCTGACAACTCCGACAACTGAATAATAGAAGGAGTCCCAAAAAGAGGAAACAAAGAAAATAGAGGAACAAACTGTAAAATAAATCCTACTAAAAAAATGTCTTCAAATCTGAAAGAATGTGACTCGAGGCTGAAAAGGCTCACCAAGTACCTACCACTCCAAAGAATAGGAAAAGATCCACACCCGAGGCTCCTACATGGCTCGGTCAGTTAAGCAACTAACTCTTGAAATTTGGCTCAGGTCATGATCTCATGGTTCATGAGATCGAGCCCCACATCTGCACTGTCAGTGCAGAGCCTGCTTGGGATTCTGTTTCCCATTCTCTGTTCTTCACTTACTCATGCTCGCTTGCTTGCTCTCTCTCTCTCTTTCAAAAATAATTAAACTAAAAAAAAAAAGAAAAGAAAGAAAAAGATTCACATCAGAGTAGGTTGTAAAATAATCAGAACACCAGAAATAACAAAATTATAAAAGTTTCCAAAAAGAAACAAGCAGGTCACATAGAAAGTTGGGGGTATGTGAATGGTATTGGACTTCTCCACAACTCTTGAAGATGAAAGACAATTGTGTAATACCTTGAAAATTATTATAAAATTTGTTTCCAACCTAGAATTCTATATCCAGCTAACCTATCAATCAAGTACGAGAATAAAATTCATATCCTCAAATATTTCAAAATATGACATTTTCTTTTTTTAATTAATTATTTTTTATTTAAATCCAAGTTAGTTAACATATAGTGTAATAATGCTTTCAGTAGAATTTAGTGATCCATCACTTACATATAACACCCAGTGCTCATCCCAAGTGCCTTCCTTAATGCCCATCACCCATTTAGCGCATTTTCCCGCCAATATCCATCCAGCAACCCTCAGTTTGTTCTCTGTATTTAAGAGTCTCTTACGGTTTGCCTACCTTTCTGCTTTTATCTTATTTTTCTTTCCTTTCCACTATGTTCATGTGTTTTGTTTCTTTAATTCCACATATGAGTGAAATCCTATGTCTTTGACTTAATTTAGCTTAGAATAATACACTCTAGTTCCATCCACATTGTTGCAAATGGCAAGATTTCATTCTTTTTGATGACATAGTAATATTCCATTGTGTATATATACCACATTTTCTTTATACATTCATAGGGTAGTTCTATTTTTAATTTTTTGAGGTGCCTCCATACTGTATTCCCCAGTGGCTGCACCAGTTTGCATTCCCACCAGCAGTGCAAAAGTGTTCCTCTTTCTCTGCATCCTCACCAAAATCTGTTGTTTCCTGAGTTGTTAATGTTAGCCATTCTGACAGGTGTGAGGTTATACCTCATTGTGGTTTTGATTTGTATTTCCCTGATGATGAGTGATGTTGAGTGTCTTTTTATGTGTCTGTTAGCCATCTGGATGTCTTCTTTGGAAAAGTGTCTATTCATGTCTTTTGCCCATTTCTTCACTGGTTTATTTATTTGCGGGGGGTGAGTTTGGTAAGTTCTTTATAGATTTTGGATAGTAACCCTTTATCTGATATGTCACAAAATAAGACATTTTCTGAGCAAAGGTTCAGAAAAAAATTCCTACGTAAATACCATTTTGGGGGCACCTGGGTGGCTCAGTCAGTTAAGTGTCCGTTGGTTTCAGTTCAGGTCATGATCTCACAGTTCATGAGATTGAGCCACACCTCAGGCTGTGCACTGACAGTGGAGAACCTGCTTGGGATTTCTCTCTCCCTTTCTCTCTGCCCCTCCCTGGCTTGCTTGCTCTCTCTCTCTCTCTCTCTCTCTCTCTCTCTCTCTGTGTCTCTCTTAAAAAAATAAATAAGTAAACATTGTTTTTAAGTTAATATCATTTCTAGGGGCGCCTGGGTGGCTCAGTCAGTTAAGCATCTGACTTCAGCTCAGGTCATGATCTCATGGTTCATGAGTCCAAGCCCCATGTCGGGCTCTGTGCTGACAGCTCAGAGCCTGGAGCCTGCTTCAGATTCTATGTCTCCCTCTCACTCTGCCTCTCCCCGGCTCATGTCTGTCTGTCTGTCTGTCTCTCCCTCTCAAAAATAAATAAACATTAAAAAAAATTTATAAGTTAATATCATTTCTTAAAAACTACTTGGGGGAGAGATGTCACCAAGGTGGCAGAGTAGGAGACCCTAGCCTCCTTCCCCCAACAAAGATCAACAATTAGACGGCTATCCACAAACAAAATTACTCTGGGAGAGCTCAGGAGTCCACTTAAAAACCTGAAGCATGTTTCCGATTCTGTGTCTCCCTCTCTCTCTGCCCCTCCCCCGTTCATGCTCTGTCTCTCTCTGTCCCAAAAATAAAATAAAAAACGTTGAAAAAAAAAAAAATTTAAAAAAAAAAAAAAAAAAAAAAAGTCACGATCTCGCGGTCCGTGAGTTCGAGCCCCGCGTCAGGCTCTGGGCTGATGGCTCGGAGCCTGGAGCCTGTTTCCGATTCTGTGTCTCCCTCTCTCTCTGCCCCTCCCCCGTTCATGCTCTGTCTCTCTCTGTCCCAAAAATAAAATAAAAAACGTTGAAAAAAAAAAAATTTAAAAAAAAAAAAAACCTGAAGCAATACAGTGGATCAAGAAAACCCATGAAGGTATTGAGGAGGGCACCTTTTGGGATGAGCACTGGGTGTTGTATGGAAACCAATTTGACAGTAAATTTCATATATTAAAAAATAAAAAATAAATAAATAAATAAATAAATAAATAAAAAAAAAAAAAAAAAAAGAAAACCCATGAATAACCACACAAAAAGAGTAAAAAGAACAGCTTCATTTTGCCTGCATCACCCTTAGGCCAACATTGCTCAGTGCAGAGAGGAAACTCCCCAGCCCAAAAGAGTTCCCCTCCTAGGAAAAGGAGAATGGAGTAAGTGACCAACTTTCCAAGCCTTTGGGGCACTGCACAAAGGACCTGCTTACATTTCACTCCACCTGGTGACCAACAAAGGTAAGACATCTAGAGATGTCTAAGAACAAGGAAGAAGGGAAAGGGAAACCATTATCAGTTCATAGTGGGAACAACCACAGTTCCCAGTGGCCTCATCTGCAAATGGCCCCAGCAATTTTTGCTGCTGATGACTTCAGTAGCCCTTGCAAATACGAAAGTTACCCCCAGCTTTCATCACTGAGGACCTCATTACAGACCCCAGCACACTGCTCCACAGAGGACCCCAATAGCCTTCACTACTGAAGAAAGCAAATGTCAACACAGCCACTACAGATTTCCTGCATATTTTGCCACTAAAATTTTCGCTCCACAGGCTTTTGTGTTCACAGAAGCCAGCCACCCACGTTACTATGAGTATGTCTGCAGCCAGCCCTGGCTCACCTGCAGTGAGGCCCCACAGCTGAGTATGTACAAACCACTAACTCCAGCCACCACTGCCACCTGTCCTGTTCCCTAGCCACTGGACCTGGAGGTGCTACTGAGGACCCCAAAAGCCCTTGAAACCACTGTGGATCCCCCATAGCTCTCACTAAGGAACATGGAGTTGCTCATGTCATGGACCCCAGGAATGTGAGCAGACAAGACACCATATACCCCCAGACCTGGAGTCAACACATATCTCCACTCTTGGCATCAGGTACCACTAGTCCCAGAGCCGCAACAACTCTGGTGTATCCCTAAAGATGGGTGAAGGTCTTTCCTTACTGAAAACAGTCCATATAAAGTATAGGAGACTGCTTCTTTAAATGCACAGACACACACAAGTCTATTGGGATCATGAAGAATCAGGGAAACATGATACCATCAAAGGAACACAGTAAACTTCCAGTAACTGACCCCAAAGAAATGGAGATACACAAATTACCTAACAAAGAATTCAAAATAATTGTTCTAAAGACACTCAGAGAGCTACAAGAGAAGTCAAATAAACAATTTAAATAATGAAAACAATACAAGAACAAAATGAGAAATTCAGCATAGAGATGAAAAATGTAAAAATGAACCAAACAAATTTTGGAGCTGAAAAATAAAATAACTGAACTGAAGAATTCATTAATGAGCTTAAAAACTTAAGGAACCCAGCTGGCACAAGCAGAAGAAAGAATCAGTGAACCTGAAGAAAGATCATTTGAAATTATCTAATTAGTGGAGCAAAATGGACAGAAAATGAAAAGGAATAAAGAAGGCCTAAGGACTTATAAGACACCATTAAGAGAACATCCTTCTTTGTCCCTTGTGATATATATTTTGCCTTAAATCCTATTTTGTCAGGTATAGTACTGTTACTCTGGCTTTCTTTTGGTTCATATCCATGCTTTTGTTTTCAAGTTTTACTGTCTTTTTGTTATGTCACTTGTAGACAATATACTGTTTGGTTTTATTTTTTAATATCATCTAAGAGTCTATATTTTATAATTGTTGAGTTAAATTCCTTAATAAATTCCTTCATAATTACTGTTTATAGGACATGGTTCTGCTATAATATTCCATAGTTTCCATTTACAGTATTCTTATTACTTTTTTCTGTCTTTATATTTCCCATTAGATTCATTAAGTTTTATTCTACAGGTTGAAAAATTATAGTGGTTGTCCTTAAGACCCATATTCATGGCCACTTACCTCACTGATTTCTTAAATTCATCAATCCCCCAAATAAGACAAGGATTTTAGTATACTCTCATGTCCTATTTGTCAACTTACCTTGCTTGCTATACCAATTATGTTGGTATTTAACTAGGATTTAAGTCAGGGTTACTATGGATAATATTCCTTCTCTTTTTTTCTCTTGACTTTAAAAAAAATCAATATACTTCACCAGATATTTGGTCATTTTTCCCTTCCATACCTCTTGTAACAACTCCTAGATTTGTTTTACTTATCGAGTACTGCCCTTTTTTTAAATTTTTTTAATGTTTATTTAGTTTTGAGAGACAGAAAGATAGAGCACAATGGGGGGAGGGGCAGAGAGAGAGGGAGACACAGAATCTGAAAGAGGCTCCATCCAGGCTCTGAGCTATCAGCACAGAGCCCAATGGGGGGCTTGAACTCACCAACTGTGAGATCATGACCTGAGCTGAAGTCAAGTGCTTCACCGACTGAGCCACCCAGGTACCCCAGAGTACTTTCTTTTTAAAAAGTTTTCAATATGGGTCTCTGTGTGATGAATCATAAACCTTGAGTCCTTGGGAATATTTTGGTTATGCCCTCATGCTTAAATAACAATTTGTATTTAAGTTCGAAGCCCTTTTAATATTTCTCCATTAATTTTACTCCATTGCCTTTCAGCATCTAGAATTATTGTTGAGAAATCTGATGTCAATCTGGTTTTTCTTCCTTTATAGGTCTCCTTCTTTTTTCTCTGAAGAGTTTTAGAATTTTCTTTTTATTTGATATTATTAAAGTCGCTATAACGTATATCTAGGTTGGAATTTTCCGTCTTCTATTTAAATCTATGTGAGCTATTTTAATATAAAGTCATCTTTCTTTAATCCTGGAGATTTTAAATTATTATTTCATCAAATAGTTTCTCCTTACCATTTTTTTTCTCTCCTTTGGAACTCTTGTTACCCAGAGATTAGCACTGCTACTTCCATAGGCATATCTTATAATTTTCCATTTTCCACCTCTTTATCCTTTTCTGCTGCCCTCTGAGAGAATTCTTCAATCTGATCAAACTACCCACTAATTAATTTTTTAGATATTTCCTTTGTACTCTCTCTCATCCGCTGTGTTTCTTTATTTAAACTTTTTTATAGCAGAGGTGCCTGGGTGTCCTGGGAGCCTGAGTGGCTCACTTGGTTGGGCATTCGGCTTCCCCTCAGGTCATGATCTCATAGTTCATGGGTTTGAGCCCCTCATCTGGCTCCATGCTGACAGAACAGAGCCTGCTTAGGATTATCTCTCTCTTTCTCTCTCTCTCTCTCTGCCACTCCCCTACTTGTGCTCTCTCTCAAAAATAAATAAACATTAAAAAAATTAAAATTGTTTTTGTACCAAATGTTTTATACCTAATATTTCCATTGATTCTTTTCATATTTTCTTGTTCTTTTTATATTTTGCTAATATCTTATCTCCTTAAGTATATCTGTCATGCTTATTTTAAATTCCTGGTCCTTTTATTCCGATAATTCTTATTCAAATGATATACATTATTCAGTTTGTTTGTTTGTTTGTTTGTTTGCTTGTTTGTTTTTGAAGTAGTTGTATTCCTCAGATGACTGGCTACTTTGGTCCTGTCCTGTGAGTCCTTGTTCTCTTGGGGCATCATTACTATGTTTGAAAATATGCTTTAGGTAAGGGTGTAAGGTCAGGCTCCAGTGAACATCAGCCAGTTGGGTTTAAGGGCAGTGCTTAGACACTGCTCAGACTTCAGTTTCTTCAGGGTTGATTTGTGGGGAAGGAACCAGATATTCATGCTAGTCCACCACCTATGTGGGAATAGAAATCCATGTTTGAATTTTTGTAAAATACAACATCTGTGTTGGCAGCACAGGACATCTCACTGAGGGATTACCTTGCAGAAGAGTCATTTTCATGGGCTTGTCAATGAAAATATCTAAAACAACATCTATGTGATGTCACGTGGAAAACATGTAGAAATACTCATTACTAATATTCAAAGAAGTCCTGTCATGGTTGTCAGGTTTTTTTAGCTCAGAAATCATCCATGTCTTCACTCATGAGTCCCACTAGTATCTACTCTTATCCCTGCGAGCATTAATATGTGTGATCTTAATCAAAAAAAGGAGAAAATGAGAAGTAGATGAAAAGAGAGACTGGGAAAGGTATGGAAAGACACCACTAATAATTGTTTCAACTGTCAAATCAGAAAGTGGGTACAGGGCACCTAGGTGGCTCAGTCAGTCGAGCATTAGACTTCGGCTCAGGTTGTGATCTCACGGATCATGAGTTTGAGCCCCGGATCAGGCTCTGTGCTGACAGCTCAGAGCCTGGAGTCTGCTTCAGATTCTGTGTCTCCGTCTCTCTCTGCCCCTCTCCACACGTGCGCTCTCTCTCTTTCTCTCCCAAAAGTAAATAAACATTTTTTAAGAAGTGTGTAGACTTAATCTCTTGAGAGCTTTTTCTATTGGTCTAACTCTTAAGTTGGGATATAAACAGGGGGGGAAAATGAGTAAAACTATAAGAATTGTTCTTTCTGAAATTGCTAGGTTTTGAATTATTACAACAGGTTCCCATACCAATTACTGTATTGTGCCCTATCTTACAGCTGCTGGAAAGTTGTATAAGCATAGGTTGCTGGATGGCATAAGGTCTCTCAAAGGTGAGTGAGCAGTCAGGTAAAATTGAGATTCCTTATGTTTTGTATTTACATTTTAAAAACCACATTTATTTTTGGTGGTGACAAATTTGTCAATCTAACAAATTTTTGTCTCATCATTTACTACTTTTAACATAACTACCTTTGAAGGAATTACTTTTGTCTCTATCATTCCAAGTCCTATTTCCAGAGAGGAATTAGAAAGACTGTCTTCATCAGACTTGCCAATCCTTTATTTCTCTCCTTATAAATGTCTCCTGAGAGCTACAGTCAAGTCTTCTGGACAACAATGAAGAGCAGGTTCTGTTCCTGATTCCCATGCTAGCTCTTTTCATTTAAGCAAATTTATTGTTCCTTTGATTGTTGTCCCTCCAATTAATGCATGGACACGCCTAGCATTTTTCACTTTATCATTATTGTTTGCCCTTCTCACTTCCATCCTTTGTTTCCCTAAGGAGTGGAGCTTAATGTTAATCAGTTAGGACTCTTCATGAAAAATATGAGCTTTGACCTGGAAGAAGAGGAGTACTTGGACCTGCTCAGCAACCTGCCTGCTGATGGTGAGCTGCTCCTACGGTGAAACTTTGCATTTGTATGTGAGAATTTCTGAGAGCATGTTTAGAGTGTGCAGAAACATTAAAAAACAAAAAGAAAGAGACCCAATCCTCAAGAATTCATCAATTCCTGCAGTGGACTTTATTGAGTGCCTAATATACATAAGCTATTAGGAATAGAAAAATGAAGATGATGGTTCTCTGTCCTCTAGGAGTTCACCATCTAGTAAGGAGTCTCACATGCTGACAGGCCATCATACCACTATGCGGTTGTGCTATAATACTAAAAATGCATTCAGTAAGATCCTGAGGAAGGGAAAAGCTAAGTTCACCAGGTAAAGAATCAGAGGAAGATTTGTCAAAAATGTATAGAAATTCTTCAGGGAAAAAAAAACGGCATTCCATGGGGTTAAAGGAAGGCACTTGTCATGATGAGCACTGGATGATGTATAGAATTCTTGAATCACTATACTGTACACCTGAAACTAATATAACTGTACATTAACTATACTGGAATTAAAATTTTTAAAAAGAGGGGTGCCTGGGTGGCTCAGTCAGTTGAGTTTCTAACTCTTGGTTCCCAGGGTGGTGGGATCAAGCCCTGCATCAGACTCTATGCTGAGCATGGAGCCTGCTTAGGATTTTCTCTCTCTCTCTCCCTCCCTCCCTCCTTCTCTCTCTCTCTCTCTCTCTCAAAAAAAATTAAAAATAAAGATAAAAAGAAAAAGAAAAGAAAGCTGGGACAACCCACAGCAAACAAGCACCCACCCACAGGCTACATGTACAGTACATATAGAGCCTATACTTGCAAGTGCTTACTTATGTGAGAAAACTCAAGGATAACCTGAGGGGGGATAAAGGCATTCCAGATGAGGAAAGCAATGCATACAAAAGCATAAAATCATGCAAATCCATGAATGTTAGGAGAGCAGCAAGTATTTCCTTGTGGCTAGAATATATGCTTCATGTTGTAAAGAAACAGGAAACATGGCTGGAAAGGTAGGCTGCCGAGACTGGAAAGACCTTATACCATGCTGTGGAGCTGAGCCTTCATCCTCTTGAATTAGTTTTGGTAATTTGTACCTTTCTAGCATTTTGTCCATTTCATGTCTAATTTGTTGACACGAAGTTGTTCACAGTATTCCTTTATAATGCTTTTAATTCTTGTAGAGTTGATGGTGATGTCATCCCTCCTGATTTTGATCCATGTCTTTTCTCTTTTTATTTGGTTAACCCAGCTAAAGATTCGTCAATTTTGTTGATCTTTTCAAAGAGCCGATATCAATTTTCCCTATTGGTTTTCTGCTTTCCATTTTATTGATTTCAGCTCTAATCTCTATTATTTCCTTCTTTCAGCTTACATTTGATTTCATTTGCTCTTATGTTTCTAGATTCTTAAGATGATAATTTAGATTATTAATTTGAAATTTTTCTTTTCTAATATAGGTGTTTATTTACGACTATAAATTTTCCTCAAAGCACTACTTTAGCTGCATTCCAGAAATCTCAATATGATGTGTTTTCATTTTCAGTTAGAAATACTGTCTGATTTCCAATATTTCTTCTTTGATCCATGGGTTATTTCAAAATGTGTTTTTGAATTTCCAAATATTTGTGAATTTCCCAAATTTTCTCCTGCTGTTGATTTTGAATTAATTCTATGATAGTCAGAGGACATACTTTTTTATGATTTCAGTCCTTTTAAATTGAATGAGACTTATGGCCTGGTATACCCTAAAGAATTTCTCATGGTTGATAATATTGTTCAAGTCTCCTTTATGCTACTGATTTTTCTATTTAGTTGTTCTATCCTTTATTGAGAGTGGAATATTGAAATCCCAACTATTGTTCTTGAATTGTCTATTTTTCTCCTTGATCTTAGACTTTATCCTATAGGCAGTGATATTTCTAGAGTATTTCTCTTTTGGAAGTCAATACTGATGACAATGTAGGAGGCACTATTGGAAGCGAAGACTCAAATTTGAAAGATATTGCTATGATGCAACAAGAGATGATAAGGCCTGAGCAAGGGAAGTAAACTTAATGACAGATAAGAGATTTGGGAAATATTTTAGAATTAAAATGAATAGGTTTGATGACTGATTACATGTGAATTATGAAAAATAAGAATTTTAAGAAAACAGAGACCTTTTGGTGGCTAGGTCATCAGTCATATCATAAGCCAATTGGAGAATTCAGGAAGATGTTCAGGTTACAGTGTCAAGAGAGCAGTTTCAGTTTTAGACATGTTGACTTTAATATACCTACATGACATTCAACTAGATATATGTATGAATATGGTTAGAAATGAATACTCTAATAATTCATCTTTACTTAGGAAGTTACCAATCCACAGATTCAGCAAAGCTTAGCAACATGCCAGAGCACTGATGAGATTATAATCAGACCAAAAGAAGAAGATAAAAAAAAAAAAAAGAAGAAGAAGAATGGAGGGAATAGCTTATAAGAAAAGTTTGAAAGTAAGCAAATAGAATAAGGAGGAAATAGTGTTAAAAGAGAGACAAAAAAAAAAAAAAAAAAAAAAAAACATTTACCTAGAGTAGATTCTGAACTACCAGAAACAATTTCAAGATGGAGAATAATTTTCAAAGTACTTTGCCATTATATAATTCACACCTAGCATATGTTAGCATGACCCCATAATACAAGACCCACAAGACCTACTCAGAAAAGTTTCCAAGATAACAACTCTCATGGGAAAAACAGCAAAAACCTGAGATTAATCCCACTTGTTCCTCTGATTAATGGCATTGTGGAAAGAATTTAGAAGTTGGAATGAGACACAGATTTGAATCTCAGCACTGAAAATTCCTAACTGTGCAAGATTGGTCAAATGAACCCCTCTGAGTCTTAGTTCCCTTTTGTTAAAAACAGAATAATGGCTACCATTCCTAAACATTGCAAGTTCCTAGCATAGAGTTTTTATTAGTAGTAATAATAACAACCAGTCTATATTCATCTCAACACAATGCCACTTAATTATGCCTTTGCTGTAGCCAGAAAAAGTGAATTTTCCATAGGACAGTTTTTTTATTACTAGAAATATATAATTTCCCAATATTTTTGATCTGCCTATGAAAGGATGTAGATATTTTTTGCTACCACATTTTCCAGGTATCTTGAAAGTTTACTGGAATGCCACAACAGTGACTTTGGTTGTGGAAGTGTCAGCCATCTCCCTGAGTACCCCTCTTCAGGTCAGTGAGCCCACAGGAAGCAGCATTAGAGACCCATCTCAGACCACCCTAAGTCTTCTGTGGGACTAATTGAAATACATGAGAATGGATGAGACATTTTCCTGTGAGGCACTGACAATCTATCAGGTGGTTCCTTCTAAATACCCTCATTTAAGAGGAAAATACAAAATAAAGTTTTAAAAAATACAAAATTTAAAAAAAATATTAAAATTCATTTAGGTTGATCAAGCTTTTTATTTTTTTTAATTTTTTTTATTTTTGGGACAGAGAGAGACAGAGCATGAACGGGGGAGGGGCAGAGAGAGAGGGAGACACAGAATCGGAAACAGGCTCCAGGCTCCGAGCCATCAGCCCAGAGCCTGACGCGGGGCTCGAACTCACGGACCGCGAGATCGTGACCTGGCTGAAGTCGGACGCTTAACCGACTGCGCCACCCAGGCGCCCCTGATCAAGCTTTTTAAATACATGTTGAATGTGGATGGTGGAAGAACATAGCTAAATGTCACCTGTCATTTCAGTACAGAAATAGACATTATTAATGCTTCAAGTCAGATCTTTCCTATTGGAGCATTTACCCCTTTTACAGTGTTTGTCAGCCTTATAATCAGCAAAATGGAGTTCTCCCTGATCTGAAAATAGAGAGGGCTACTTTTTAAATGTCAGTCTAGCAGTACTCTACTATGTGCAGTTTGTCTTAATAGAATAAATACTGATGTCTTCATATGAAATATCTTTTTTATAATCAGAGCTTTGACTTTCTACGTTTACATTTGATAAAAAATAGGATAAAATTCTAGAGCAAATCATTAAAATTTGCTGAATTTTGTGTTGTACTTCAGTGTGTGGCTTCTTTGTCTTTCTCCTATTTCTACTATTGTTTTGGGCACAAAATTCTGTCTTCTCTTACAGATGAGGGGAAGATTGAAGTGAATGTGGTAATGGATGAAGGAAATATTTTTACAGGTGGGTTAGATCTTTATTACCTCATTAGTAACCATCTGTACATCTCAAGTGTGGATCTATAAAAACCAACCATCCAGGAGGTCATGTAGCTTGGGCAAGAAAAAAAATATATAAATAAATGCAATAAGATGTTATTGGGTGATGTTAAAAACCTATACAAAGTAAAGAAGAGGAAGAATGGTCATTTGCTCCTGAGGAAGAGAAATTGGGAAATGCTTTAATAGAATGGTCAACACAAGAGCTGATCCTTAAACTATAAGTCAGTTTTTCCAGACACAGCAGGATGGGCATTCCTGATAGAGAAGAAAATAACAATAAAAGCACCAAAATGAGAAACTGTATGATGCTTTAAGGAACTAGAAAAAATTTGGGGTAGCTGGCTACAGCATAAATGCTGTCAGGAGTTTGGCAAAGAATAAACTTAAAGAGGAAGGAGCAGGATATGGTGGGCTGAGTAATGACTCACAAAGATATCCACGTCCTAATCCCCAGAACTTGGGAATGAATGTTGCCTTGTACAGCCAAAGGGACCATGGAGATGTGATTAAGGATCTTGAATTGAGGAGGTTATCCCTGATTATCCAGTTGGGCTCTAAATATAATCACAAGTGTCCTTAGAAGAGGGAAGCAAGGTTAGAGTTGACGACAGAAAAAGTAGAAGGCAATGTGACAACAGAAGCAGGATGCTCCATTCCTGGCCTTGAAGATAGAAGAGGGGGAGTAAGTTAAGGAGTGTAAGTGGCCTCTAGGAGTGGGAAAGGCAAGGGAATGGATTCTTCCCAAGAGCCTCCTAAAGGAACCAGCCCAGTTAGCACCTTGACTTTAACTCAGTAAAACTAACTTTGGCCTTCTGACCTCCAGAATGGTAAGCGAAAAAAAATCTGTATTGTTTTAGGCCACCATGTTCTCGGTAGTTGCTGTTTTGTTACAGCAATAGGAAACTAATACAGGAGGCAACTCACGGACGACCTTGAATACCTAGTAAAAAAGTATGACTTTCATTTTGCACAGAGGGGGCAGTTGTTCCAGGATTTTAAGCAGGGGACTATGTAATTAGATTTGTAAATTAGAAAGATTACTCTAGCAGCAGTATAAAGGATTGAGGGAGGTGTATGTACAAGAATAGAGTCAAGGAAACTAGCTAGGAAGCATGTTGTAAATGTCCAGGTGAAAGACAGTAAAGAGTAGAAGTAAATCATTCTCTGTGAGGCTTGAGAGGAAGGAACATGTAGAAGAGATGTTACAGCTATAGAAACTGTAGAATTTGGTTCCTGCAGATTTTGTATAGAGCTAGAGCAAAAGGATTAAATGAAGGACGACTCCTCAGTTTCTGAGCTGAGTAGTTGAGTGGGTGACAGTGACATTGACCAAAATATGTAATTCAGTAAAATACATTTAGAAGTAGAGATACACTTTCCATTTTGGTCATACTGAGTTTGAGGTTCCAGGGAGACTGAACCTTAGGCAGTTAAATATGTGAGTAAGAATCTGAGGCCACCTCTTTTTCTGAGACAAGCAGACCTCGAGTCAGGAAGGATACAGATATAGAGAATCTAGGTAGACGTGGAAGTAAGATTCAGAGGATTTCACCTAAAACCTTCCATCCTCTGTATAGTAGGAAACAGGATCATCTACTAAAAGAAAGGACCCAGTGGTGGGGTAGAGGACTTTAAGGAAAGTGTTAATGATGGTGGATAATTCAGATAAGAGAACAGTAACTAGAGTTGATGAGGAATATATGAAAGCCTTGCTGAGAAGTGCCAAGAGTCTAACCAAAGTCAGACACCATAAATAAGTAATGGCGACTTTTCACATGATTATGATATCCTTCAGTTGGACCAAAGTAGGAGATTCTTTTTATTTATTTTTTATTTTTTTTAACATTTATTTATTTTTGAGAGACAGAGAGAGACGGAGCATGAATGGGGAAGGGGCAGAAAGAGGGAGACACAGAATCCAAAGCGGCCGCAGGGCTTGAACTCATGAACCATGAGATCATGACCTGAGTTGAGGTTGGATGCTTAACCGATTGAGCCACCCAGGCACCCCCCAAAGTATGAGATTCTTTTTTTTTTTAACATTTATTTATTATTGAGAGACAGAGAGAGACAGAGCATGAGCATGGGAGGGGCAGACAGGAGGAGATACAGAATCCGAAGCAGGCTCCAGGCTCTGAGCTGTCAGCACAGAACCCGACACGGGTCTCGAACTCACACACCGCGAGATCATGACCTGAACCGAAGTCGGACACTTAACTGACTGAGCCACCCAGGTGCTCCCCAAAGTATGAGATTCTTAAAGCTGATGTGCCAAAAGAATGAAAGCCTAAAGACAATGGTGGTGTTGTGAAGAGAGTGGTTAGGGGGTCTAGTGTGGCTAAAAGAGGAAGTGAAGTTATCATGGAAAGCATGAACTTGGAGGAAAGCAAGAGAGAAGGGAATGAAAGTCTCTATCAAAACTGTAACAGGTGGTAGGAGGAAGGAAGTAAAAGAAGTGCAAGAATATAGGTTCCGACCAAAAGTAGGTATGCTACAATTGAAGATTTTAGAGGCAAAGCATTTCCAGGTGATGGCAAAGCTCAGGATGTGTCCTTGATAGTTAAGTAGTTAGGATTTAGGGGACCATCATTGAGGCTAAGGAGCTCAAGAAATTGAGAGGCTAGGTTGTGGAATGAACTGTCTATATAAAGACTAGAATTGCCTATTATGATGCCAGGAATTTGGGTGCAGAGGAAGACTGTGAGTAATGGGACAAGCTCCTTAAATGACCAAGAAGTCAGTAAGTGACAATAAAAAGAAAGCCAAGTACCATAATTCTCACAAAAGGAGAGGTTTGAGTATGGCCAGAAAGCAGCAAATAGGATCTCGGAGAATGTAAGCCCTATGGCAAATGAGTTATGGGGAAAAAAAAAGAGCAGCTTTCTCTCAGAAGGAAGTGAGGGAGGGAGAGAGGGTGGAAGGAAGGAAGGAAGGAAGGAAGGAAGGAAGGAAGGAAGGAAGGAAATGAAAGAAGGGAGGGGAGATGGAAGGAAGGAAAGAAGGAGGGAGGGGGTGGGGAAGGGAAGGAAAAGGAAAAGCAAAAGCAAAAGGAAAATCTATCCAGAACAAAGTTCAGTTAGGGAAGAAGGTAAGAGTCTATAAAGAGACTAAAGATTTAGAGAAATTCATATTTAATGAAATATGAGCCCGAGAGGGTACTGTGGGAAGGGTGAAAAGAAAGCTAGCAATGGAAAGAAAAATCAGAGTGGTAAAACACAGAATAGATTTGAGAGGATAGAAAACTTTTTGTGGGCTTACATTTTGAAGAATGGGAATGATACAGATGACAGGGGTAGTTAGACTGATAACCTAGCAGAAGGCCCATGTCTGTCAAAATGTGATCAAGTTAGGGGCTCCTGGATGGCTCAGTTGATTAAGCATCCGGCTTCAGCTCAGGTCATGATCTTGGAGGGGGTTTAGTGCATTCAAGCCCTGTGCATCAGTCTCTGTGCTGACAGCTCAGAGCCTGGAGCCTGCTTCAGATTCTGTGTCTCCTTCTCTCTCTGGCCCTCTCCTGCTCACGCTCTGTCTCTCTATCTCTCTCTCAAAAATAAATAAACATTAAAAAAAACTTTTTTTAATAAAAAAAAACACGTGATCGAGTTAGCAGACTAGGAAATTGCTCTGTTGTATCTGAAGAATCATTCCTTGGTTGCTTACGGGGGGGGGGGGGGGGGTGCATTTTAGAAGCTCCATGGTGCAAGGCTTTCCAGAAGAGTCTGAAGCAGCTAGGGGAGAGTAACCCTTGTACACATTTCCTCCCAGGCACTTGTGCAGAAGACTGGCTCCCTCCCCAGGTATTATCCTCCCAATGGAAGTACTGCAGTATGGTTCCAGAGGACTAAAAGCAAGTTTTCTTTTCCTGAAATTGGAAATGATTAGGAGGTGCAAATTGCCCACTTAAACAGCATCTTTTTTCCCCAGCTTTGTTGAGATATAATAGATATATATAAACTAAACTGTGTACGTTTAATGTATGCAATGTGATGATTTGATACACGTATTTCAGAATATTTGCCATAATATGGTTAGCTAACGCATTTGTCACCTCACATAATTACCATTTTGTTGTTTTTGTTGCTAAACTGCATCTTCAAGCTAGAGGCAAGAGCCATCATGAAGGAAAGTTTCATACAGCCATCCTACGAGCAGATTGGGAAGCAGCTACTGGGGGGCAGGGATAAGTGGTGATTTCCACCCTCCTAAAAGTCCATTACCAAACAAACTTGTTAGCTTTGTGTCTTACCGATTCTGTGAGAGTCTGATGTTCCCCTGTCTGGCTCATTGTAGCACTTTACATTGAAGCCCTAAGAATAAAAATAACTATGTGCCAGTTTTCCTGGAAGCCTAAAAACAGGAGAGCTTGGAAGACTGCATCTAATTTCCTAGCCACCAAAAAAACTTTATGGGTGGTAGAGGCTGCCAAGAAGAGAGGGAGGCAAGCCCACCAAATCCCTGAGGCATGACAGAGAGCCACTTTGGGTTAAGAAAGAAGCCCCTGGAGAAAAGCCCTGTATGATTCCATGATAGGTAATTAAGAAGACTTTGCAACACCAGGATTTTAACATTTACACAAAATTATATTTCAACGGCATTGTTTGCCTTACTGATAAATTCTCTCACTCTACCTGTATATCCATGAATGTTTGCATCTACAGACTGCTGGCCTAAATTTGATTGCCATTGTTTTAGCCAAAAAGCTCTAAGATGATGTCTTAGCTGGCATTCTTGTCAGGATTACTTCATTGTTTAATCAACAAACGGGATTTTTAAAAAAAAAAATTTTTTTTACATTTATTTATTTTTGAGAGACAGAGCACAAGTGGGGAGGAGCAGAGAGAGAAGGAGACAGAATCTGAAGCAGGCTCCAGGCGCTGAGCTGTCAGCACAGAGCCTGACGTGGGGCTCAAACTCCCAAACCGTGAGATCATGACCTGAGCTGAAGTCGGACACTCAACCGGCTGAGCCACCCAGGCGCCCCAGGATTTTTTTTTCTTTTTCTTTCTTTCTTTTTTTTTTTTTTAGAACATGAGATCACCATTCTTCAAATTTTCAACTTTTACCACCTTTTAATTTTCAAAGGTGAGAAGGTCGATACTAGTAACCTGGAAATTTTACTGGAAAATATGGGGATAACACTCACAGAAGATGAAGTCCTGAAACTACAGAACAAGCTTCCAGTTGATGGTGAGCATTAAAAATACCACAGTGGGGAAAAATCTCAGTGTCCTTCAGAGAAGTTGAATATGTGGACTTTTTTTAAAAAATTTTTTTAACGTTTATTTATTTTTGAGACAGAGAGAGACAGAGCATGAACGGGGGAGGATCAGAGAGAGAGAGGGAGACACAGAATCTGAAACAGGCTCCAGGCTGTCAGCACAGAGACCAACGTGGGGCTCGAACTCACGAACCGTGAGATCATGACCTGTGTCAAAGTCGGATGCTTTAACCGACTGAGCCACCCAGGCGCCCTGAATATGTGGACTTTTTTTAAACTAATACTGCCTAGTTAAGGAATGTTTCATCCCCCTACCCCCATCACCAAAATGATTTCGCCAAATTGAGAGCTGTTTCCACTCCTAAGTTTTATCCTTGGAAGTGAAATATACATTTCTAGGGGCCCCTGGGTGGCTCAGTCAGTTGGGTGTCCAACTCTTGATTTCGGCTCAGGTCATGATCTCACAGTTCATGGGTTCAAGCCCTGCATCGGGCTGTGTCCTGACAGCTCAGAGCCTGGAGCCTTCTTCAGATTCTGGGTCTCCTTCTTTCTCTGCCCCTCCCCCACTCACGCTCTGTCTCTCTCTTCTCTCAAAAATAAATGCACATTAAAAAAATGTTTTTAATCATTTAAATTTCTAGAATAAAATATTAGAAGTCTCCATTTCTGAACCTATGCATGTTTCATTATATATTTAAATATCAACGCTCCTGCCTGAAACTTATTTTTTCCCCACAGCCAAAGGAAGGGTGTACATGAACAGATTGATGAAAGAGTTACAGTCTCTCAAAGGTGAGTAAGAAGCATATTGAAAAGGCAGGTAAAACTGGTCATCAGGTTTTGCTCTTATTTTCTTTTTTTTTTAATTTTTAATTTTATTCGTTATTTTTTAAAATTTACATCCAAATTAGTTAGCATATAGTGCAACAATGATTTCAGGAGTAGATTCCTTAGTGCCCCTTACCCATTTAGCCCATCCCCCCTCCCACAACCCCTCCAGTAACCCTCAGTTTGTTCTCCATATTTATGAGTCTCTTATGTTTTTCCCCCCTCCCTGTTTTTATATTATTTTTGTTTCCCTTTCCTTATGTTCATCTGTTTTGTCTCTTAAAGTCCTCATATGAGTGAAGTCATATGATTTTTGTCTTTCTCTGAATGACTACTTTCACTTAGCATAATACCCTCCAGTTCCATCCACATAGTTGAAAATGGCAAGATTTCATTCCTTTTGATTGCTGAGTAATACTCCATTGTATATATGTACCACATCTTCTTTATCCATTCATCCATCGATGGACATTTGGGCTCTCTCCATACTTTGGCTATTGTTGATAGTGCTGCTATAAACATTGGGGTGCATGTGTTCCTTAAAAATAGCATACCTGTATCCCTTGGGTAAATACCTAGTAGTGCAATTGCTGGGTGGTAGGGTAGTTCTATTTTCAGTTTTTTGAGGAACCTCCATACTGTTTTCCAGAGTGGCTGCACCAGCTTGCATTCCCACCAACAATGCAAAAGAGATCCTCTTTCTCCACATCGTCTCCAACAACTGTTGTTGCCTGAGTTGTTAATGTTAGCCATTCTGACAGGTGTAAAGGTGGTATCTCATGGTGGTTTTGATTTGTATTTCCCTGATGATGAGTGAAGTTGAGCATTTTTTCATGTGTTGGTTGGCCATTTGGATGTCTTCTTTGGAGAAATGTCTATTCGTGTCTTTTGCCCACTTATTCACTGGTTTATTTGGTTTTTGGGTGTTGAGTTTGATAAGTTCTTTATAGATTTTGGATACTAACCCTCTATCTGATATGTCGTTTGCAAATATCTTCTCCCATTCTGTCGGTTGCCTTTTGGTTTTGCTGATCGTTTCCTTCACTGTGCAGAAGCCTTTTATTTTGATGAGGTCCCAGGGGTGCATTTTTGGCTTTGCTCTTATTTTCAAAAACTCTTCCTGTTTTTCAATTTTCAGATTATTATCCCAGCTGTCCCAATGGTTTGTTAAGTCAGTGTTTATTCTTCATATACTTTAGGTACATTACAGTAACCCAAAGGCAGCGGTTCCCAAATAAAGTTGTATATTAAAATTACCAGGGGGAGGGTGGAATATGTAGCATTCAAGTCACTAGGCCCCTTTCTAGTTATATTGATCTTTAATTTCCAGGGATAGATTCTAGAAGCATATATTCTTAAAAAGTGTCTCAGAGAATTATGATAGAGTAAATCCATGGATTGGCTGCCTGTCTGGCTCAATGGATGGCTAGCTGAATGGACAGATGGGTGGGTGGGTGGGTGGATGGATGGATGGATTTGTAGTTGTCCATTAATTTAGCAAGTTTCACATTCTTCTGTTCAAACACATGTATAAAGGTTGATTTTAGTCTGTGCTATGACTTACCAAATACCCTTAATTGTTCACTTTCTTCTCTTTAATGTTTTCCTAAAAGTAATAACAGAATTCCATAGATCAGGGTTTAGGAATTCCTCACTTAGATAACAACAAACCACATTTAGTTGGATAGTTTAATTGTTCTTTGCTCTTCATTTTCTATGTAGTATTGATGCCTAGGCATGATCTATAATAACCCACCCTTTACATCATTACAAATATTTTTCATATCCCATCCCTTTCTTTCCTAAGGGGTGAAGGTGTCTCTAAATAAGGTGGACACTTTCCTGAAAAACATGGGAATTGATCTCAAGAAGAAAAAAATCCAGGAACTGAAGGACCTCCTACCAACTGATGGTGAGAATTTTAGGTGTCAATATACTCTTTAGCCAAACTTTGGACTTGAGGGTAGTATCAGGCCTGGACTACCTACCTGAAGATATGATGTATCTGAGAATTAAAAGAAAGAGTGAGGCCTTTCACATAGCTACTAAACTAAGCTCAATGGCTCTCACTTGGGAAGTATCACCAAGAATGGTGCCCAGTATACATGGCAAGTGTCACTCTTCACAGGGAACGCCAGGGTTCAATGGAGAATACTCAAGATTTTAATCTCTGAGTCCCTACCACTAACCAGCATTAAACAGCAATGAGCAACATGGTCCTGAAATGTGTAAGGCACTATCATCAGCACTTTATATATATCGTCTTATTTTATCTTGCAAACAACTTTATAATGCAGGTTCTAATTTTACTCCCATTTTACATATAGGGAAACTAAGGCACAGAGAACTCAAGTAGCTTGTGTAAAGTCATAGAGCTAGTAAATGGTGGGCTGGCAGTCTGGCTCCAGAAACTATTAACCACTCTGCTATACTGCCATGAACTACTAGAACTAAGAAATTTAAGAGGATACATAGTAATGGTCAACAGAATTAATTAAACTTGGCATATATCAGACTGTTCTCATGCTGGTAGAACTGAGAAACATTCATGAGGAAATTTTGACACCTGCCCCTTTGAGGAGGGAGTGAAGATACAAGATCCAAGTCAATGAACGTGGGCTTTTCTAAACCAGTAGCACCTTTCACTCTTTTATTCCATAAACTTTAACCGAATGCCTATAATATGTCAGACACTGTTCTAGAGCCTCGGAAACTTTGCCTCAGTAAGAGGTAAGCGGTTTTCCCAAAAATGGCTTTTTCTTTGGTTTTTAATCCCTTTCATAGCTCTCTTAACCTGCCAGTTCAATAAATACAGATATTTGTCTTTGCCTTGTTTTTCTACTGTCCTGAAACATGAGAAAAGATACCAGCACAGTGATTTAAAATGAGGCTAATTCTAATCTAATTCTTGTGGACTACCTTGTACATCTGTGGAACCATCTGAAATAGGAGGGAAGACTGTTTCAGGGGCCCGATAGGCCTCAGTGAAGCTGATTAAGAGACACACAAAGCAAAAGACCTTATAGGATCTGTCCTTTATAGGAACAGATTTTTCTCCAATAAAAGTTTTTCCTTATCCTGTGTAAAAGTCATAATATAATAGTATTCATCATCATCATCATCATAGATGCTCTAAAACTATAAAAGGATACCAATAAAAATCATCATAACTGAAAAGACATAAAAAAAACAAGCCAGGAAAAATTCCATATCTAAGAACTTGAAATATAAACTGGTTTTAAAGCTACTTCATTCTCTACAATATGTTTGCGGTCTACTGGAACTTAATTATTTAGGAAGCATTTAAATGGTGTTTAGTATCAATCTTTAGTATCAATTTAGTATCAATCTTTTGCAAACTCTTAAACTAATGCTAAGGTAATAGTAGGAATACAAAGTGATTCTTGGTATCTCACTCTTGTAGGAATTGACAATCTTAGAATTATTACTACACTTAAAACAAGAGTGTGAACATGTTTGTGGAGTGACGGATTGGCACCCTTGACCAAGTCATAAGTGGAAAATGAGTATGTCCACAGGCAGCTCTCAGGTTCCAAACTGAATCTTGCCAATGAGAGTAATTGCATCTTTTAACTACTATCTTAACATCCCAACCCAGTGCTTCTCAAACTTGCAATATTACAAACTACTAAAAATGTATCCATTGACCTCCAGTAGCTTCAGAATTGAGAAATAGCCTAAAGAAACTAAGCACGTAGTCTATGAATAAGTCTTTCAGTTGAGAATGGGTGCTGTACAAGAGTTTTGTCATCATACCTGGGAATGTAACTGAACATATCAACATGATGATTATCATGCTGGCAACCTGAGAGCAGCTAGACATGCGTACTGCACTCTATCCTTTACAGGGATCACTTGATGCTAAGGTGATCAGAAGCCCAAAGGGAAAGTCAGCACTGACAAAATGGAAACATCATTTTTAAATTTTTTTTTAACGTTTATTTATTTTTTAGACAGAGAGAGACACAGCATGAACAGGGGAGGGGCAGAGAGAGAGGGAAACAGAATCGGAAGCAGGCTCCAGGCTCTGAGCCATCAGCCCAGAGCCCGAAGCGGGGCTCGAACCCGCGGACCGCGAGATCGTGACCTGAGCCGAAGTCGGACGCTTAACCGACTGAGCCACCCAGGCGCCCCGAAACATCATTTTTAAACAAAATTTTTAAACTCAAAAATTTCAGACCCGTGCTTGCAAAAGAGTAACCTAGTAAATAATAGATTGTCTTGAAGGAAAGGAGAGTGCGTTAAACTTTGCTCATGCATTGTGCTGTATGTAATTTGATAATGTAAAATGCAGGAGCTATATTAATTTAAGTTAATGACATAAAAAAATAATAAACTTCTAGGGAAAGTGTCTCAAAGTGGCTGAATTTGGGGTTTCTATTTCACAATTTAAAATTTTTATATCATTTTTCTAAAAATCTTTTTCATGCTTTTTTATCTTAAAGGTAATGGGAAGATTGATGTAAATGTACTGATGGATGAAGTTAAAAATATTACAGGTGAGTGAGATGTTACAATGAGGATTATATTATGTGATCTTAAAGTTTTATATGGAACTATTTTTCTTACTTAAAGTTTAGGTAACATACAGTGCAATATTGGTTTCAGGAGTAGAATTCAGTGATTCATCACTTACACACAACACCCAATGCTCATCACAACAAGTGCCCTCCTTAATACCTATCGCCCATCTAGACCTCTCCCACCCACCTCCCTACACCAACCCTCAGTTTGTTCCCTTTCCTTAAGAATCTCTTGTGATTTGTTTCCCTCTCTTCTCTTCTCCCACTCCCTTCCATGTGCTCATCTGTTTTGTCTTTTAAATGCCACATATGAGTGAAATATCTACTATTTGTCTGTCTCTTGACAAATCTTGAAGATTGACTTATTTCGCTTCCCATTATACATTCTAGCCCTATCCGTATCATTGCAAATGGCAAGATTTCATTCTTTTTGATGGCTGAGTAATATTACATTACACACACACACACACACACACACACACACACACACACACGAACTCACAGACACACACACACACCACATCTTTATCCATTTATCCATTCATCAGTTTATGGACATTTGAGCTGTCTCCATAGTTTGGCTATTGTTGTTAATGCTGTTATACACATCGGGGTGCAGGTACCCCTTCAAATCTGTATTTTTGTATCCTTTGGGTAAATATCTAATAGTTAAAATGCTGGGTTGTATGGTGGTTCTATTTTTAGTTTTTGAGGTGCCTCCATACTGTTCTCCAGAGTGGCTGCACCAGTTTGCATTCCCATCAACAGTGCAAGAGGGTTCCTGTTTCTCCACATCCTCGCCAGCATCTATAGTCTCCTGATTTGTTCATTTTGGCCACTCTGACTGGCGTGAGGTGATATCTGAGTGTGGTTTTGATTTGTATTTCCCTGATGAGGAGCGACGTTGAACATCTTTTCATGTGCCTGTTGGCCATCCGGATGTCTTCTTTAGAGAAGTATCTATTCATGTTTTCTGCCCATTTCTTCACGGGGTTATTTGTTTTTCGGGTGTGGAGTTTGGTGAGCTCTTTATAGATTTTGGATACTAGCCCTTTGTCCGATATGTCATTTGCAAATATCTTTTCCCATTCCGTTGGTTGCCTTTTAGTTTTGTTGATTGTTTCCTTTGCTGTGCAGAAGGTTTTTATCTTCATGAGGTCCCAATAGTTCATTTTTGCTTTTAATTCCCTTGCCTTTGGGGATGTGTCAAGTAAGAAATTGCTGCGGCTGAGGTCAGAGAGGTCTTTTCCTGCTTTCTCCTCTAGGGTTTTGATGGTTTCCTGTCTCACATTCAGGTCTTTTATCCATTTTGAATTTATTTTTGCGAATGGTGTGAGAAAGTGGTCTAGTTTCAACCTTCTGCATGTTTCTGTCCAGTTCTCGCAGCACCATTTGTTAAAGAGACTGTCTTTTTTCCATTGGATGTTCTTTCCTGCTTTGTCAAAGATGAGTTGGCCATACGTTCGTGGGTCTAGTTCTGGGGTTTCTATTCTATTCCATTGGTCTATGTGTCTGTTTTTGTGCCAATACCATGCTGTCTTGATGATTACAGCTTTGTAGTAGAGGCTAAAGTCTGGGACTGTGATGCCTCCTGCTTTGGTCTTCTTCTTCAAAATTACTTTGGCTATTCGGGGCCTTTTGTGGTTCCATATGAATTTTAGGATTGCTTGTTCTAGTTTCAAGAAGAATGCTGGTGCAATTTTGATTGGGATTGCATTGAATGTGTAGATAGCTTTGGGTAGTATTGACATTTTGACAATATTTATTCTTCCAATCCATGAGCAGGGAATGTCTTTCCATTTCTTTATATCTTCTTCATCTTATCACTCTTATCTCTATCTTTGAAATTCTCATTATCGTGTGGCCAAGTGTGGACTTCTTTTCCTTTTTTCCTGCTTGGAAATTATGATTCCTAAAACTGAACATTCATGCCTCTCACCAAGTTTTGGAAACTCTCAGCCCTTATGTTTCAAATATTGCTTCTTTTTTTTTGCTCTTTTCTCATTTTTAGAAACTCCAATTACATGTATGTTGAACCTTCTCATTTGCTCTTCATTTCTTTCTTTTCATATTTTCCTTATTTTATGTTTTTGTCTTTTCTTAAACCTCTCTTCTAGCTCACTGTTTCTACAACTGTGTCTCATACTATTTATCCATTGGGGTTTTAATTTCAATAACTACATTTTTATTTCTAGATATTGTTTTAGTTCCTTTTCAAATTAGCCTATTTTTCCCCCGATTTCTTGTTCTTACGGCTTTTTTGTTTTCTCTTGTCTTCAGTAGATTTTTAAATATGTGATTTCAAATCTATCTCCCTATTCTCATAGGCCTAGCTTACAGTGTAACAATGTAAATATAAATTTACTCAGATTTACTGGAAATTTTAATAGAGAACCAGCTTTTATTGTCATTTTTAAAACTAGCCCAATAATTCAGGTAAAAGAAGAGGAAAGGGAAGGGGACAGGGAGGCCCAGAGGAGGGTAAGGAGAAAAGTGTAGAAGAAGAGGGAAAAAAAGAAAGAAAAGAATACAGATGTTATATTAGTGGTTGAATTATTAGTCATCAAACACATCTAAATTACTGAGAAGTTGTACAATCCCTGTTTCACCTATTATATATGATATTATCTTATCATTGAAGATACTCTCTTAGGTTAAGAGAAGATTTTCTTACCTCCTTGATTCTGAATAGCTAAACCAAGCTTGATTATGCCTAGTTCTTACCCACTGAACCTGGGAAGGATGTTTCCTTATGTATATGTATGTCTTTCTAAAGGAGAGAAGATTCCTACTGAGGACCTGAAAAATGTTCTGAAAAACATGGGAATAGAGATCACAAATAAGGAAAATAAAAAGTTTCTGAAAACCCTGCCAGTTTCTGGTAAGCATTGAAGTTCTACTTTACTGATATCTAAAAATTTATTCATTCAACAAACATTTATTGAAGATCTGTTGTGTTCATGGCACTATCCTAAATTCTGGACAAACAGGGACCATGTCTGCAGTGACCAGGTCTCCTCAAGTCCTCAAAACTGCACAGAAGCTTTGTTTTAAAGTTTTGTGTTAGAAATTCTGCTGTTTGAAACATTTTATGTCAATTAAAACTATGTTTTTTTAAAAAACTCAATCATAGCACTTTAAAAAATATTGTTCTTTCATTTAGATTTTGGTCTAGTAAACTGGGACCTCTACAGTCAGAGGTCCCATTACAGGACAAACAAGTTCTTTTGTCCCTTTGGGAAAAAAATCTAAGGTCTAAGCTGGAAGAAGATGAAAGGGCAGAAGGGCAGGAAAGATGAAGAAAGAAAAAATGAAACCAAATTGTGAGGAGATAACGAGAAAGAAAAAGCTGTGTGTATTTTAGCAAACTAGAGTACCACTAACAATAGCCTTGTATTCTGCCCAGAGATAGAGTATCAATACAGAGTTTTGCATTTCATTGAGAATGAATTGTGATAAATTTCTAAATTTCCCCTTCCTGAAAGTAAACACTTTAATTTCCGTGAACCATCAAAAACTCAATTATGTTTTATCTTACAGCTGATAAAAAGGTGTTTGAGAAAGAATTACTAGAGGGTGTGAAGTCCTTCAAAGGTGAGTAAGGAAAAGGATAAGGATAATAAAATATCAGACTGTTGTAACTGTTTTTGCTGATAATATAAATAATCAGGAAATTATGCATTTACTCAACAAATATCCAAGTGTCTCCTCTGTGTCGGGTATTTGAGCTGGAATATATAAAGTAACATACGGAAAAAAATGCAATTACCCATAACCCCAGGTGATATTCACCTTTTTTATTATAGTTATCACTATTCTTTTTTTCTGTGTATACAGGTGTACAGAAAATTAAACTCTTACTGTATATTTTATGTATCCTACACTTAATCCTAAAATTATAGTGTAAGAATTCCATGTCATTAAAAAAATTTTCTTTACTGTTTATTTATTCTTTAGAGAGAGAGAGAGAGAGAGACTGGGGGAGGGGCAGAGTGAGAGGGAGACACAGAATCTGAAGCAGGCTCCAGGCTCTGAGCTGCCAGCACAGAGCCTGACCCGGGGCTCAAACTCACAAACTGTGAGATCATGATCTGAGCGGAAGTCGGATGCCCAACCTACTGAGCCACCCAGGCGCCCCTAAAATTTTTTATGAACATCATTTTTAATGACTATACATCAAGTTGTATTTATGATTTACTTAGTCATTTTTATCTTGTTGAACATTTATTTACATAGTCTCCAGTGGTTTGCTCTTATACATCTGTGATCTTTGTCCAACTTTAAGTCAGTTTCTTTGGATAGATTTTTCTAGTAAATCCAGTAAATCTTAACATGGTTAAGGCTGTAATATATATGAGTGGATAAGACTACTGGTTACCATTATCCCCTTGCCACAACAGTTTACTGTCACATTTTTTGATCCTTGCCAATTTGATAAATGAGAAATGGAATCTAATCATTGCTTTGATTTTTTTATTATCAATGAAGTTGAAATTATTTTTATGTCATTATGTCTTTTGGTCTTTTAATTACTTGTTCCTGTCTTTTGCCCATTATCCTATCAGAATCCAAGCTTTTTCCTCCTAATTTGAATGGCCTCTTTATAAATTAAAGATATTAGCACAATTGTCATAGCTACAGAAAATACTTTTTTGCTTTGTTATGTCATATGTTTTATAATAGTTTATTGAAATATAATTTGTATACCATGCAATTCACCCATTTAAAGTGTATAATTCAATGGTTTTTAGTATATTAACAGAGCTGCTCAAACATCATCAAAATCAATTTAGAACATTTTCATCACCCCCCAAAAATACTATACCCATTAGTCGTCACTCCTCGTTCTCCACAACCTTCCCAAACTTAAGCAACCAACAATCTACTCTCTGTCCATTATGTTGTATTTTTACACATAGACGTTTTTCATTTTATGAATTTGATTATATCAGTCATTCCTCCTGTGACTTCTTTTTTTTTTTTTTGTATTTCAAAAGTATTTACTATCTACACAGCATATAAAAAATTATATACACTTTATTCTTGTTTTCCTAAGATTTCACTTTCTTCATTTATTATTTGACTCATCTGAAACGTATACACTATCTGTAAATCCTCATATTTTATGGTGATTTGATAAAAAAAACTATTGTTTCCAGTTATTCTGCCTCCTTAACTAGTTTTTCCTTATGTGTAATTATATTAAGAAGGTAATTTGGGGCGCCTGGGTGGCTCATTCGGTTAAGCGTCCGACTTCTGCTCAGGTCATGATCTCGCGGTCTGTGAGTTCGAGCCCCGCGTCGGGCTCTGTGCCGACAGCTCAGAGCCTGGAGCCTGCTTCGGATTCTGTGTCTCCCTCTCTCTCTGGCCCTCCCCCGTTCATGCTCTGTCTCTCTCTGTCTCAAAAATAAACATTAAAAAAAATTTATAAAAAATAAAAAAAATAAAAAAAGAAGGTAATTTATTACTGTAGCAAGTTTCAAATCCTTTGTCTAGCATAACATGATTTGATTGCTGTCCTTGCCTAATTTACCATTTGCCAAACTCCTCCTCCTTTACATTTCTTCTCCCTTGTATAAACTTCTCTCAGAAGTTTAGTTATGGGGTCATGTTTTGTCCCTGACTCCCACACAATTTGCTATAAAGAGCTTCTTTGTGCTTTCATTTCTAGATAGGGTTGATGGCCTGCATTTTTCATTGTGTGACATCCTTATCTACTTTTTCTTGTTTTTATTAAGGAGGAAGAGTCAATGTTGGTAACATAAAAAATGTTCTACAAAGTATTGGGTTCAGACATGAAGAAAAAGAAATCCAGGACCTGAAAACCCACCTACCAGTTATTGGTGAGTATTTAAGATATATTTATCCTGGGGCACCTGGCTGGCTTAGTTGGTAGTGCATGAAACTCTTGATCTCAGAGTCATGAGTTCAAGCCCCATGTGGGGTGTGGGGCCTACTTAAAAATAAATAAATAAAGGGAGAGAGGGAGGAAGGGATGAAGAAAGGGAGGGAGGAAGGACAGAAACCTTTTTCCAGTAGACAATGACTAGTCTACTCTGAAAGCAGTGAGGAAACACATGCTGGGGAGAGAAAAATCAGGGGCAGAGATGCAATTTAGATGTTGCTGCCAAGGTCCAGATGATAAGAGTATTAAGGAACTACATGGTGATAAAGGGGCAGGACTGATAAAGGGGCAGGCGATGTGGTAGGTGAAGAGGAGAGAGGTACTAGAAGTGTGAAGCAGAGGTTCATAGCTTATATGATTGCCACACACACACACACACACACACACACACACACAAAGGCAAGAGTGGGAGGAGAAACAGAAAAAGGAGCAGAATGAAGACAAAAATGTTTAGAACATAACTGAATTGGGCACCTGAGTGGCTCAGTCAGTTGAGTGTCCAACTTCAGCTCAGGTCATGATCTCATGGTTCATGGGTTCAAGCCCCACATTGTGCTGACAGCTCAGAGCCCAGAGCCTGCTTCAGGTTCTGTGTCTCCCTCTCTCTCTGCCCCTCCCCTGCTCACACTCTGTCTCTCTCTCTCAAAAATAAATAAACATTTAAAAAAATGTTTTCACAATTTGACAATAAATTTCATATATTAAAAAAAAATGTTTTCATACTGGCACAAAAACAGACACTCTGACCAATGAAACAGAATAGAGAACCCAGAAATGGACCCACAAACATATGGCCAACTAATCTTTGACAAAGCAGGAAAGAATATCCAATGAATAAAGACAGTCTCTTCAGCAAGTGGTGCTGGGAAAACTGGACAGCAACATGCAGAAAAATGAACCTGGACCACTTTCTTGCACCATACGCAAAAATAAACTCAAAATGGATGAAAGACCTAAATGTAAGACAGAAAGCCATCAAAATCCTCGAGGGGAAAGCAGGCAAAAACCTCTTTGATCTTGGCCGTAGCAACTTCTTACTCAACATGTCTCCAGAGGCAAGGGAAACAAAAGCAAAAATGAACTATTGTGACCTCATCAAAATAAAAACTTCTGCACAATGAAGGAAACAATCGGCAAAACTAAAAGGCAACCAACAGAATGGAAGAAGATATTTGCAAATGACATATCAGATAAAGGGTTAGTATCCAAAATCTATAAAGAACTTATCAAACTCAACACCCAAAAAACAAATAATCCAGTAAAGAAATGGACAAAAGACATGAATAGACACTTTTCCAAAGAAGACAAATGGCCAACCGACACATGAAAAAATACTCAATATCACTCATCATCTGGGAAATACAAATCAAAACCATAATGAGATACCACCTCACACCTGTCAGAATGGCTAACATTAACAACTCAGGCAACAACAGATGTTGGCAAGAATGTGGAGAAAGAGGATCTCTTCTGCACTGCTGGTGGGAATGCAAACTGGTGCAGCCACTGTGGAAAACAGCATGGAGGTTCCTAAAAAATTAAAAATAGAACTACCCTATGACCCAGCAATTGTACTACTAGGTATTTATCCAGGGATACAGGTATGCTGTTTCGAAGGGGCACATGCACTCCAACATTTATAACAGCACTGTCAACAATAGCCAAAACATGGAAAGAGCCCAAATGTCCATCGATGGATGAATGGGTAAAGTTGTGGTATATGTACATAATGGAGTTTTACTCGGCAATCAAAAATAATGAAATGTTGCCATTTGCAGCATGGAAGGAACTAGAGGGTATTATGCTAAGCGAAATTAGTCAGAGAAAGACAAAAATCATATGACTTCACTCATATGAGGAACTTAAGGCACAAAACAGATGAACACAAGGAAAGGGAAGCAAAAATAATATAAAAACAGGGCGGGGGACAAACGTAAGAAACTCTTTAAAAATGGAGAACAAACAGAGGATTACTGGAAGGGTTGTGGGAGGGGAGATGGGCTACATGGGTAAGGGGCATTAAGAAATCTATTCCTGAAATCATTGTTGCACTATATGATAACTAACTTGGATGTAAATTTAAAAAAATAAAACTAAATTAGAAATAAATAATTTTTTAATTAAAAAATTAAAAATGACACAAAAAATCAAACAAAGGAAGTTAGATCCTAGGTGTATTTTGATCTGGTTGTTGAAAGAAGCTTGATAGACTAAAGAAAAAAGGGAAAGAAAAGAAAAAAAAAAGAAAATATAATTTTTAAATGTATACGATAAAATAGAATAAAATGAAATGAAGTAAAATAGAATTTTAAAAATTTACAAAAAAAATTTTTTTTAAGTAAAAATGTTTTAATTAAAAACAGAAAATAAAAATAAATGTTTTCTCTTTCTGTATCCAAGAATAAGAAAAGAAAAAAAAAGGAAAAAAGAGAGAAAAAAAGAATCAATAGATGGACCAGTGAGCAGAATGAAATCTGACTGAAATTACATCCAGTTTCCCCTTGAAGTCTAACTGTGAAGCACTTTATGGTCCATACCCCAAGCAGGCAGAGAGACTTGTGGTGGTCTTCTAGGGCCTCAGCTTAGTTGGCGCAGTGGATGGGGCTTGGTGCAATGGCTCCATTCTCCACTAGGCGGTGCTGCTTAGCTTACTGGGGTGGATTGGTTTGGGGTGCGCGCGTGCGTTGGAAAGGTGAAAATGGGGTCACTCAGCTTCCCAGTCTCTCGTACCAGAACTCTGCGCTGTCACCAAGCAGCGATCAAGCACCCCTCCTTTATCTCCAGCTTCCATCCGCTCCCCACTTCTACACTATCTGTGTCCAAGTGTCAGCCTGCCAGGTGGCACCTCCCTCCTGAATTAAATCTCATATGGGGCTGTTTCCAAACCCCTCACTTCTAGAGACCTGCAGCTTGGACCTGCTCCGACCCTCTGGGGGAGGGTCTTGCCAGGCAATAGCTGGGTCCTGACTTGCCCCCGGGAACGTTTGTGGGGTTGCACTATTGCAGAGGTTCACAGATTATGGCCAGGTGCCTGCTTGTTCCAGAAAAAGGTTGTGTGATCATACCCTAGCATCTTTGTTCCAATAGCAGCAAATGTGGCTGTTCTCCAGGGTCCACTGGGACCTTTCCCTGTGAGGAGGCTGCATGGCCTCTACCAAATGTCCTTCTATCAGGGGAACCGCTTCTCCCCTTGTGGCTCTCAGACCCCTTGGACCTCGCTGCCTGCTCTTAGGGATTCACCCTTCCCACCAGAGCACCGCCAGTTATTGAGCTGCGGAATTTCTGACTCTGCTCTCCCGTTTATGGAGTCCTAATGGTATTGAAACCCTCTCCTTTCTCCTTTCTCCCTTTCTTGCTCAGTCACTTGTGGGTGTTTCCACAGTTTCTCTCTAGCTACTTTTGTGGGGAGTGCTTTTCCTGCACTCTCCCCTTTTCTCCGTCCTCTGCAAAAACAGCTCCCTACCCTCCGTGGCTTCTCTCTCCCCCAGTTCACCTCTCTGTGCCTCCTACCTGCTGAGTTCTGTGGCTCAAGTTGTACAGATTGTTGTGTTGATCTCAGAGCAATTTTCTAGGTGTGCAAAATGGTTTGGTGCTGATCTAGGTGCATTTCAGGGACAAGAGAAGCCGAGAACTTCCATGCGGTTCTGCCATCTTGGCCCCTCCGTAAGGTCCTGAGGTTTTTTTTTTTTTTTTTTTTTAATTTTTTTTTTCAACATTTTTTATTTATTTTTTGGGACAGAGAGAGACAGAGCATGAACGGGGGAGGGGCAGAGAGAGAGGGAGACACAGAATCGGAAACAGGCTCCAGGCTCCGAGCCATCAGCCCAGAGCCTGACGCGGGGCTCGAACTCACGGACCGCAAGATCGTGACCTGGCTGAAGTCGGACGCTTAACCGACTGCGCCACCCAGGCGCCCCAGGTCCTGAGTTTTAAATACATTCCTTTAATTGTGCTACTGGCTATTTACCCAAAGAATACAAGAACACTAATTCAAATGGATACATGCTCCCCAGTGTTTATTGCAGTATTATTTACAATAGCCAAGATATGGAAGCAGCTTAAATGTCCGCTGATAGATGAATAAATAAAAAAGATGTGGTATATATAAACATACAGTGGAATATTATTCAGCCATTAGAAAAGGAATGCAATCTTGCCACTTGCAATGACATGGATGGAACTAGAGCGTATAATGCTAAGTGAAATAAGTCAGTTACAGAAAGACAAATATCATATGATTTTACTCATATGTGGAATTTAAGAAACAAAACAAACAAGCAAAGGGGAAAAAAATAAGAGAGAAGGAGACGAAGCAAGAAACAGACTCTAAGTTACAGAGGACAAACTGATGGTTAACCAGAGGGGAGGTGGACAAGGAGATGGGCTAAATAAGTGATGAGGATTAAGGAGGGCACTTGTGATAAGCACGGGATAATATATGAAAGCGTTGAACTACTATATTGTACTTGAAACTAACATGGCACTGTGTGTTAACTAACTGGAAGTAAAATAAAAACTTTTTAAAACATAAAGAGCTTTTCTGATTTTGATTATATCTACCTATTAATGTTAATTGTATTAGAAATTGGAGCACATTTTAATAATATGCATTAACTCACTTTAAAAATAATAAATCTATTACATGTTAAATAAAAAACATTTTTTGAAAAATGTATTTTTCTGGGGCACCTGGGTGGCTCAGTCGGTTAAGCATCCGACTTCAGCTCAGGTCATGATCTCACAGTTGGTGGGTTCAAGACCCACGTCAGGCTCTGTGCTGACAGCTCAGAACCTGGAGCCTACTTCGGATTCTGTGTCTCCCTCCCTCTCTGCCCCTCCCCCGCTCATACTCAGCCTCTCTCTCTCTCAAAAGTAAATAAAACATAAAAAAAATTTTTTTAATAAAAAAAATAAAAATGTATTTTTCCAAAATAAAACAAAAAATTTAGTGAGAAGAGGGGTACTGTTTTACATATTTATATGTCAGTTTTACATCTGGCTGGTTTCTCCTATCTGCTTCTGCATTAAATCTATTGGGATATGTTGTTTCAGTTGGAGTATATAAAGACAATCTGGCCTCACATAGATGTATGTAGTTGGCAAAGGAAGGAGTATTTCAATAGCCTCTTCAGATAATTGTGGATATTCTTCTTTGATATTATCCCAAAACTCAGCAAGTGGTAGCTTCTTAAAGTTTAGTGGCAATATAGGATCAGAAATCATATAAATGAACTTTTTAGACTTGGTTACATTAAAAATCTGTTGGTCTGTCTTACACTTTAATCTGTTACCCATGCATGGATATTTGTAACATCACGTTTTGGTCATTTGGAAAATAGTGGTTCACTGAGTTATACAGATCTTCCAAATACTGGCACATTTCATTATTCAATATAAAAAAATGATATTTGTTAATATTGTCACCAATCTAATCAGAAGAGTGCTCAGTATTGGGAATCTATCAAGTCATCGTGTAAATACAAGGTTTCCTAAATTCAAACTTGTGTTTGAAAATTTGAACTCTACCATTAAAACATCTACTGTCAATTGTTTTCTTAAATTAACATGTTTACTCTGTTCCTTTACAAGTAGATGCTTCCCAAGTACCAAAGTAAATTTTGTCCATTTTCTCAAGCAAAAATGGTGATCCATGAAAAAGCAGCTAGTTTGGGGGTGCTTGAGTGGCTCAGTCGGTTGGTCTCAGGTCATGATCTCACAGTCTGTGAGTTCGAGCCCCACATCAGGCTCTGTGCTGACTGCTCAGAGACTGGAGGCTGCTTTGGATTCTGTGTCTCCCTCTCTCTCTAACTCTCCCCTGCTTTTACACTCTGTCTCAAAAATAAATAAACATAAAAAAAAAAAAGGCAGCTGGTTTTCTTGAGACTCAATCACACCAGTTCTTACCTTTTCTGTAAGAAATCATTCTATTTTAGTATGCAACAGACATGCTTTCTACAAACTTCTCATTTCACTATACAGAATATTAAAAAGATGTGTTCTCAAGGGTTCAGATTTAATAAAACTAACACCTTTTGCTGAACCATCAAGAACACTTAAGTGAAACTGACATCCATTTACTACAAGCATGTACAGTGATGAACACAATGATGGCTAGTGCTGTTTGTTGCCTCAATTCATGCAAAGATGTCAGCAATTTTACCCACTACTACTTTTGCACCATCAGTGCAAATGTCACAAGTGTAAAATGCAAAGGGTATTGGGTGACTCCAAAGGTCCTTGGACCACACTTTGAGAACTGTTGCTCTAACCTGTCTCAGGCTTCTACTTAGTGCAAGAGAACTAGGTCTGAAAGAAGGAAAACTGCCTGGGGTGGAGCTGACTTCAAACAAACAAAACATCCCATTCACCATAAGACTCCAAAGATTTTTAACAGCTTATGAAGTAAATAAGAAGTTTTATTCATTGAATGGTTATATACTTAAAGCTCAAACTTCTTTCCTTTATTATATGTTCCTGCCTGGCTGGCTCAGTCAGTAGAGCATATGACTCTTGATCTCAGGGTTGTGAGTTCAAAGCCCCACATTGGATATAGAGATTACTTAAAAATGAAATATTTTTTTTAAAATTTAAGTTCAAGTTAGTTAACATACAATGTAGTCTTGGGTTCAGAAGTAGAACCCGGTGATTCATCTCTTACATGATGCCCAGTGCTAACCCCAAAAAGTGCCCTCCCTAATGCCCATCACCCATTTAACCCATCTCCCCACCCACTTCCCCTCCAGCAACCCTATTTGTTCTCTGTATTTAAGAGTCTCTTATGGTTTGCCTCCCTCTCTGTTTTTATCTTACATTTCCTTCCCTTCTTCTATGTTCATCTGTTGTGTTTATCAAATTCCACATGAGTGAAATCATATATGTCTTTCTCTGACTGACTTATTCAGCTTAGCATAATACCCTCTAGTTCCATCCATGTTGTTGCAAATGGCAAGATTTCATTCTTTTTCATCACTGAGTAGGATACCATTTGTATATACATACCACATCTTTGGTGAGGATGCGGGGAAAGGGGAACCCTGCTGCACTGTTGGTGGGAATGCAAACTGATGCAGCCACTCTGGAAAACAGCACGGAGGTTTCTTAAAAAATTAAAAATAGAACTACCCTATGACCCAGCAATTGCACCTCAAATTACAAATCCTTTGTATTTATCCAAAGGATACAAAAATGCTGGTTCGAAGGGGCACATGCACCTCAATGTTCATAGCAGCACTACCGAAAAAATAAAATCTTTAGGGGCATCTGGGTCGCTCAGTAGGTTAAGCATCCAGCTCTTGATCTCAGCTCACAGTTCGTGAGTTTGAGCCCCATATCAGGCTGACAGTGAAGAGCCTGCTTGGGATTCTCTGTCTCCCTCTCTCTCTCTGCCTCTCTCTCTCTCTCTCTCTCTCTCTCTCTCTCACACACACACACACACACACAAAATAAATAAACATTTTAAAAAGAAAATTTTTAAATAAAATATTTTTTAAAAAGAAAATATAAAATTTTTAGAATAAAACATGAAAAATTATTGGGATTCCATACACCAAATCTTCATTTAAGAATTTTATATAGGGGCCCCTGGCTGGCTCAGTTGGTAGAGCCTGCAACTCTTGAGCCTGGGGTTGTGAGTTCAAGCCCCCACTGGGTGTAGAGTTTACTTAAAAAATTTTTTTAATCTTAAAAAAAAAAAAAGAACTGTATATAATTTTTCAAGTCTCATTATCTTCATCTGATTCTACATTCTGAATTTTCCTACAGAAGATGAAAAGGTGGAGTTGGCTGTGTTGATGGAAGCAGCCAGTGCCTTTACAGGTGAGTGAGAACTTGTAGAAGACATCACAAATTTGAGATCTTGATGCCTTGTAGAGAAGTACCTTTTTAAAGCGGTACTTTGCCCCCTCCATCCATCATTAGTAAGTTGGCTTTGTTCTTTTACTTATTTATTGATGATTTTCATCTTATTGCCAATAACTTAGATTATTAGAGATTTAGGAAAAGTGTGGCCACTCTCAAAAAGAAGTATTAACTTGTTCGATATTTTGACCAGTGTTTATGTCTCCGGTGTTTAAAGAATCAAAATCCAGGTGAGCCCAGTAAATCTCAAGGTGAAGTTTTTGCATCAGGAAATATGGTCACTAAGAACAGTCAGCCCCATAGTCCAAGTCATGAAGCACTATCAGAGCTATTACCAGTAGGACTATGCACATTCTATATACCATCACACTGCCCCCATGTTACTCAATGCTATATTCACCCCCACACAGAAGAGAAGAGTTGTCTTCTCATTTTGAGTAAAGAAACTTTTCAGGTGTTGAATTTTACCATAACTCTAGTGACTGGAGTCAGCTTGTGTGTTTCAACTTCATCCTGCAGTTGGAAATAATGCTGCACTAGATTATGTTCGCCATAATTCAGAATAATTTGATTTCTTAATGTTTTCACCTGAAACGATTCCCATCTATTCAAAGGAGAAAAGGTGGAAGCCAATGACTTAAAAAATGTACTGGGAAACATGGGAATTGAGATCACTGAAACAGAGCAGTTGATGCTGTCAAAAACTCTGCCAGTCTCTGGTGAGTATATAACATGCCACCGTGGTGCTCAGGGAAATGTGGCACTGTGGGCTTCTGGGGGAGAACTGTCTGATGCCCTAAGAAACCCCCTAAGGAACATGCAGTCCAGACAGAAACCCCATTCTCATCTGTGTTTTAGTTTGGAAATGATTAATTTTTAAGTGAAAAATTTACAAGTCAATGGGCCCCTGCTAAATAGTTTTTTAACCTTTTATATTTTATTTATTTATTTTGAGAGAGAGAGAGAGTGAGAAGGGGCAGAGAGAGAGAGAGAGAGAGAGAGAGAATCCCAGGCAGGTTCCATGGTGTCAGCACAGAGCCTGATGCAGGGCTCGATCCCAGGAACCGTGAGCCAAAATCAAAAGTTGGACGCTCAACTGACTGAGCCACACGGGCGCCCCACCCCCCGACTAAATATTTTAAATGCCACACAGCTGACGTCTCTGTAGCTCCCCTGAATGTGCCTCCCCAACACCCCATAATCCAGCAACTAAAAGATAAACACCTGAGAGCAGGGTGCCTCCAGAACCATGTGCTGGGACTGTCAGTATTCAAATCCGATTGGTCAGTCGTCCAATTAGTCCCTCAAAAACCACCTCTTGGGCACCTGCATATGCTCACCACTAGAGACCCTAGAGGCCAGCCTGTGCCCCGCCTGTGTCTCCTGCCCAGTCTCATGGACATCCACGTAGACCTTCTTCCCACATACACACTCCCATCACCACTTGTCCCCTAAGCAAGAGCAAGCCTACACATCACCGAGGGGGCTGGTACCCCTTGATGGCAGAAGCAGCACCATGGGCAGCAAGTGCCCGATGCCCATCTGTATTCTCCCCACATACACCTAAGGCTGTGGCCACTTCCCGTGTCTAGCATTCCCCTAGATTGCTCTCAAGGAGCCAATTATGAGAATTGGGACATTGGCTCTGAGACAGCAGGACAAAGACGCAGAGAGAAGATGGGCTGTCATGGAGATAACTGCATATACATGCCAGGCATTGTGGAGTCTGTCAACACTGGAGACACTCCTGCCACAGGAAGGGGCCCTTTGGGACAGACAGCACCTGTGGAGATGGGTGGGGCTGGCAGATGTCCCGTGTTCTCCAACCCTGTTGAATTTCCTCTCCATTTATGGAAACTGTTTAGAGAACATTTATTTAAATATTGTTTTATACCACCGTTTGGATTGATAATTATTTTTAATAAAATCCCTTTATAGGCCTATCATTCAGGCTAAACATAGACTTAGAGGAATACCTTATGGGCCTAGGGCACAAGCAAGGAAAAGGGAGAAAGGCAGAGCATCAAAGTGCAGTTCAAGAAAAAAAAAAAGAAGAGGCAACTATTTGGGTGTATTTTTAGCCTGCATCAGCTACTGCCATAGGTTCCAGTGATGGAATAGACTGACCACATTGAGGGCATTCCTTTTATTCTTCTTTGAGGGCGAGATAAATAAATTGCTAGATGAATCATATCAAATGTCTTATAAAATTATAGAATTCCTTATCCTTTTTCTTTTGACTTAAACTTTACCCTGTCTCACAGGAGATGGAAAGGTGTACAAGAAAAGATTACTGAATAGTGTGAAACTTCTCAAAGGTAAGAATCATGAGAACAGCAGCTAAAATCTATTAGGCTTTGCATTTGCTTTCTTTTCTTTTTTTTAAAGTTTATTTATTTATTTTGAGAAAGAGGGAGAGTGGGAGCTGGAGAGGGGCAGAGAGAAAAGGAGAGAGAGAATCCCAAGCAGGCTCCACACTATCAACAAAGAGTTTGCCACGGGGCTCAGTTCCACGGACCATGAGATCATGACCTGAGCCGAGATCAAGAGTCGGATGCTTAACCAACTGAGCCACCAGGCACCCCTGCCTTTTTAAATTTCTGATTAGAATCATGCTATCCCATTATTCCACTGGTTTAATGACACTGAACTTATGCTCATAACCTACCACTCTTCTTTAGGTATAACTACCTCAAGTTATTCTTAATAATATGCAGCAAGTTTGACATTCTGATTTCATTTACGCTGATTATCACAATTCATCAGGCTTATCTAATTCTTCATCCATGATTATTTCTTTTTAAAAATTTTTTAGGGGCGCCTGCGTGGCTCAGTCAGTTGAGCGTCTGACTTTGGCTCAGGTCACGATCTCGCGGTCTGTGAGTTCGAGCCCCGCGTCAGGCTCTGTGCTGCCAGCTCAGAGCCTGGAATCTGCTTCTGATTCTGTGTCTCCCTCTCTCTCTGACCCTCCCCCACTCAGGCTCTGTCTCTCTCTGCCTCAGAAATAAAGAAACATTAAAAAAATTTTAAAAAAAAATTTTAATGTTTATTCACTTTTGAGGGACAGAGAGAGACAGAGCCTGAGTGGGGGAGGGTCAGAGAGAGAGGGAGACACAGAATCCGAAGCAGGCTCCAGGCTCTGAGCTATCAGCACAGAGCCCAACGTGGGGCTTGAACTCACAAACCGTGAGATCGTGACTTGAGCCGAAGTCGGACGCTCAACCGACTGAGCCACCCAGGCACCTCCATGATTATTTCAATGAAAAGTTACAACACAGTGCTGAGGGAGCATTTTCTCTTCTCACCTCCAACACTGACTATCTGGGTTCATTTAAATGGCCAGTGTTTCACTCTCCACCGAGGGTGGATACACATTCAAAGCTAGCATCTTCCACTTCTTGGACTTACTTCTATTATTTACATCCTCTTCTTTCCCAAGGAAAGAAAGTCAGTATCAGTAACCTGGACCCCCTTATAAAGAACATGGGAATTCAGCTTGAGAAAGAGGACCATCAGGACTTACTGAAACACCTGCCGACTGATAGTAAGTATTTCAGATAATACCACTGTACTTCGGAGCAAATCTTAGAGCTTCTATATGAGGGCTTCTGAAGGCAAACCTGTTTTTTAATCTCTTTGAAAAAATTATGAAAGATTTCAAACATCTATCAAAGCAGAAAACATGGTAACAAATGCCTGTGTATCCGCTGGCTAGAGCTAACAGACGTTACCATTTTTCCTTATTTCTTTCATACATCTTCCTTCCTTTCCATGTATGTCTTTTTTAAATAAGACAGTTTCATTAACGACTGAATAAGACCAATTTAGCTGGATAAAAATGCCATGGAGGCAAAAATAGTAGAATTCATTAGAAAGAGTTGGCTCAGGGGTAAGCGCCAGGCTAAAAGGTCCTGAATTAGAGGGCTCTTGGATTCCAACATAGAGCCAGTGGCTTCCCATTAAAAGCCTGATGAAAAACAACTTGTAAGAGAGCCAGACAGCACATCTCTCAGCACAACCAGCACATGCCACACCAAAATAAACAAATTACTCTTCTTCCCTACTTCAGGGTTCCTATTCTCCACTAATGATTGGCAGGTGTGGCTAAGGCCACTGTCACCAGCAAACATCTTTGCTGCCCCTACCTGTAGTTGGCCTTAATGAAGAAAACAGTTTGAGCCCACCTTGTAGTTTAAAATTTCCGGGGCACCTGAGTGGCTTAGTCGGTTAAGCGTCCGACTCTTGATTTTAGCTCAGGTCATGATCTCACAGTGCAGAGTCTGCTTGGGATTCTCTCTCTTTCCCCCTCTCGCTCCCCTTCCCCTGCATGCTCTATGAATGAATGAATGAATGAATGAATGAATGAATCCCTCTCCCTAAGTAATTATCCATTATTTTGTCTGGAGCCTCTTCTTATTATGAAAAATATCACTATAAATCATTTAATTGTGACATTGTCCCCATATATTAGCTAGGGGCCCTTAAAATGTTTCCTACCAGAAAAGGGATTGTTACCAATGAGTATTTTGAGGCCATTCAAAAAGAAAAAAAAAGGAAAGAATAATTTTTTCTAATCCAACATTATGACTACTATACCACTGGAATTCATTCATTTAGCTAGCACAAAACTAGATGCAAAACACTGAACTAGAGAGTGAACAATTTATACCTGGTAGGACAAAGAAAATTAAGGCATGATCTCTGCTCTCAAACAGCTCACTGTTCTGAGGGGTGGAGGTGGGGACTGTAAGCAAAATTTCGAGAGTGGGAAGATAGCATTCTGTCAGGGTTTAACAGTCAGCTGCTCATGTAAATAAATGACATCTAGGCCTCAAATTCCATCTTGTCTATTGAAATATGCTTCCTTATTGGGTCTGAAGGAAGGGAGAGTCCTGTTAGAAGGGGTTACAGTTGATCCTTGAACAACAGGGGTTTGTGTGGATCCACTTATGTGCACATTTTTTTAAATTCTGTCACTGCAGTACAGCACTGTAAATGTCTTTTCCTTATGATTTCTTTAGTAACATTTTCTTTTCTCTAGCTTTCTTTATTGTAAGGATACAGTAAATACACAGAACATACAAAATATGTGTTAATTGATATTTTATGTTATCGATAAGGCTTGTGGTCAATGATAGGCTGTTAGTAATTTTTGAGGAGTCAGAAGTTACACATGGATTTTCAACTTTGTAAGGGGGTCAGCACCCCTACCCCCCACGTTGTTCAAGAATCAACTGTATTATTAAACCTGCTTAATCTCTGGGTTAAGGGTCATTGGATATTTTTACCAAGTAGTATTAATTAGAGGATGTTCACTTTAACATTTGGACCTTTCTCTTTGTTCTTGCTTATTTTGACTTTAAAAAGTTACTGAGGAAAATTATGAGAAACAGCTGAATTTGAACCTTTTATATTACGACTTAAATTTTTCATATCGTTTTTCTAAGTCTAAGATTTGGTCTCTGCCTGAATTGCCTCTTCTTACAGAGAATAAAATGGTTGATTTGAATGTGGTGATGGACGACGCAAAAGCTTTTATAGGTAAGAAGTAGTGGTAAAAAGGGAATTCGTTATTAACTAAGACCTTAATGATTTACAGGAAAAAAAAAAGATGCTTTTAAAACAGTAGTTTTCTCTTCAGGCTATTACTGACATGCGAAGTTGACCCGCCCCATCCTACAAATTTAATGGTTAAATGTTTGCTTTATAATCTTACTGTTTGATTTGGGATTTTTCCTGTATAGACCTACATTATATGGAGTTTGGACCAAGAATGTTTTCCACTTCACCATTGTTTAAACCACCAAAATATAGGTGAACGCTGTTCATTCTCAAGGTGAAGCTCTTGTAGGACAGCCAGGAAATATGTGTCAAAAGACCCCATAATTCAGGAAACATAATGGCATTTGACTTATATCTGGGATTATATCTACTTTTCTTTTGCTTGAATTGACAGTATAAATTCTATTTCTGAACATAATCCATTTGCCCACATGTACTCTAAACCTACATAGATTAACAAGTTTCATTGCCAATTTGCTCTTCTAATTAAACTTATGCCAAATATGCAATCTTCTCTATAATTTGAAATCATTTGCCCATTCCTAACATTCTTATGCATGAACGGGGCGCCTGGGTGGCTCAGTCAGTTGAGCATCCGACTTCAGCTCAGGTCACTATCTCACAGTTCATGAGTTCGAGCCCCGCATCAGGCTCTTTGCTGATGGCTCAGAGCCTAGATCCTGCTTCGGATTCTGTGTCTCCCTTTCTCTCTGCCCCTCCCCCACTTGTGCTCTGTCTCTCTCTGTCTCTCAAAAATAAATGTAAAAAAATTTTTAAAAATTAAAAAAAAAATCTTATGCATGAACAATTCTCATCTTTCCAAAGGAGAGAAGGTTAATGTGGGTAATCTGAACAATGTGCTGAGGCAAATGGGACTAGTACTGACTGATGAGGAGAATAAGGAGCTGTTGAAAACTCTGCCCATTCATGGTGAGCATTTAGCACATCTCTGAAACTTGGATTTATGGGCTTGTGTATGAAAAGTGCTGAAATCATATATGCCTATGTCTAGTAAAACCCCATCTAGAAAACATGGTGTTACAAAAGAAGAAATCCTGTTCTTGTCACTTACATTTTAATATTGAAAATTGGCAACATCTTTCACTAGTCTCCATCATCAAGGCTACATTATCCTGTCACCCTGGGATCACTGCTTCACCTAAATCCTGACCAAGGAAATGAGGAAAATCAGAGGAGTAAGAGTAAGAAGGAAAATGGGAGAAATAGGGAGATAAAGACTGTTTTTAATTCAACCAATAGGTAGATTTACATCAGTGAGAGCTTTATCTTTGGTTTCATTCTTACTTGAGGGCAAAATAAAATAAAATCCTCAACAAATCTGAAGCATTTTCCCCCCTGAGATTATGGATGTTGGATTGTCTTTGTGCTCTATTGTTAATCTTCCCTTCACTTAACCTATATTCTTAATGGTGTCTTGTCTTACAGCTGATGGAAGAGTATATAAGAAGAGATTGCTAAAAGGTGTGAAAGCACTCAATGGTGAGAATCATGGTGAAAGCACAAATAAAAATAAATTCCTCGTGCTTAGCATTTGCCTTTAAATGTTCCAACCTTGCTTCTTGCCAATTTTTTGATCCATTGTTTTAGACTCATAACTTCCCATTTTTTCTTGGGTGCATTGACATTTCAGGATAGAAATTCTAACACTGTATTCCGGCTAGAACTGTACAGACTGGTTGCTATTTTCAACCATGAGTGGACTCACTTATTCCCCTCTGTTCACCTCTCATGGGAAACTGAAGCAGAGTCCACTGGATGGGTGTTAAGGAAAATATCCTATCTCTACCCTTTATACTATTCTGTTATAAGCAATAATTTTTTAAGTTTTTAATCAGAAATTATTTTCAAAACATCAAATACTACAAGAAAACTATCCAATTCTACCACTTAGAACACTGAGAAAAGAATTGTAAGCTAAGGGGTACCTGGGTAGCTTAGGCAGTTAAGCATCTGACTCTTGATCTCGGCTTAGGTCGTGATCTCACAGTTCCAGTTGGTGAGATCAAGCCCCGTATCGGGCTCTGTGCTGACAGCATGGAGCCTGCTTGAGATTCCCTCTCTCCCTCTTTCTTTTTGCCCCTCCCTTGCTTGTGCCTCTCTCAGAATAAATAAACATTTTTAAAAATTCTGCAAAGAATTGCTAAGTCAAGTCATGGGGATATAATGTGCAGCATGGTGACTATAGTTACAATACCATATTGCATCTTTGAAAATTGCTAAGAGATAGGGGCTTCTGTGTGGCTCTGTCAGTTAAGTGTCTGACTTCGGCTCAGGTCATGATATCATAGTCCTTGAGTTCCAGCCCCGTGTCGGGCTCTGTGCTGACAGCTCAGAGCCTGGAGCCTGCTTTGGATTCTATGTCTCCCTCTCTCTCTGCCCCTCCCCTGCTCATGTTCTGTCTCTGTCTCAAAAATAAATAAAAACATTTAAAATTTTTTTTAAAAAAGAAAATTGCTAAGAGATAGATTTTAAAAGTTCTCACCACAAGAAAAAGAATTCGCAACTTTTCATGGTGATGGATGTTAACAAGACTTATTGTGGTGGTCACGTTGCGATAGATACAAATACTAAATCATTATGTTGTACACCTGAAAGTGATATAATGTGTCAATTATATCCCAATTTTTTGAAAAGCGAGAGTCCTCCTACCTCCATCAATCTCATCTGTCCCCATAAATGTAAATACTGTTTACTGTCCACCTGGGTCTCAATGGTTATCTTTCTCAATTTTTTCCTACTTTCTTTTTTAATATGAAATTTATTGTCAAATTGGTTTCCATACAACACCCAGTGCTCATCCTAAAAGGTGCCCTCCTCAATACCCATCACCCACCCTCCCCTCCCTCCCTCTCCCCCATCAGCCCTCACTTTGTTCTCAGTTTTTAAGAGTCTCTTATGCTTTGGCTCTCTCCCTCTCTAACCTCTTTTCCTACTTTCAACAGAAATATCTAAATCTAGGGAGATATATATGTTAATGGTTTCTTTGTGCCCTTATGCTTTATCCTCCAGTTGGAATTTATGATGCATGACCATGATTAGCATTTTTCACTCTTAAGCATCAGTATTTATGATCTTATTTCGTGCCCTTCTTTCCTAAGGACCAAGGGTCAAACTCAAAAAAGTGAAATCCCTTGTGGAAGACATGGGAATTAGACTCAATGATGAGGAACTTGAGGAAATAATGACTGATATGTCAACTGATGGTGAGTATTACGGGTGTCATTATGCCCTTGAAAGAAATATTGAACCCTTCTATCAGAACTACTGAAAGTAGCCTTCCTTTTTCGTATTTAATGAATTAAATGTAAATAGAAAAACTTCATCCTGACTCATTAGGAAATACTATCTCCAAAAATGCTTTTTAGAAAGCCATGTTGTGGGGCGCCTGGGTGGCTCACTCGGTTAAGTGTCTGACTTCAGCTCAGGTCATCATCTCACAGTTCATGGGTTTGAGCCCCGCGTCGGGCTCTGTGCTGACAGCTCAGAGCCTGGAGCCTGCTTCGATTCTGTGTCTCCCTCTCTGTCTGCCCCTCACCTGCTCACACTCTGTCTCTCTCTCTCTCTCTCTCAAAAATAAATAAATATTAAAAAAAATTTTTTTAAAGCTATGTTGCAGGGGCACCTGGGTGGGTCAGTAGGTTGAACATCCGACTCTATTTTTTTTTAATGTTTTATTTATTTTTTTAGAGAGAAAGCATGAGCAGGGGAGGGGCAGAGAGAGAAGAGGACAGAGGATCCGAAACTGCAGCAAGTGCAATGCGGGCCTCAAACTCATGGACCACGAGATTATAACCTGAGCCAAAGTTGGACACTCAACCAACTGAGCCATCCAGGCACCCTGAGCATCCGACTCTTGAAATGGTCTCAGGTCATGATCTCACAGTTCATGGGATCAAGCCCCAAGTTGGGCTCTGTGCTTACAGTACAGAGCCTCCTTGAGATTCTCTCTCTCTGCCCCTCCCCTGGTCACATGTGCGTTCTCCCTCTATCTGTCTCTATCTCTATCTCTCAGTCTCAATAAATAAATAAATTCAAAAATATATATGTTGGGGATACTACTTGTAAAACTTAGCCATGCCTTCAATGCCATATAAGTAAGTCACTGAAAGAAAAGTGAAATTTTATACCTCATTTATAAGGGAACATGTTGGGGACACCTGGGTGGCTCAGTTGGTTAAGCCCCCAACTTCAGCCTAGGTCATGATCTCGCTGTTCTGGAGTTCAAGCCCTGCGTTGGGCTCTGTGCTGACAGCTCAGAGCCTGGAGCTTGTTTGAGATTCTGTATGTGTGTGTGTCTCTCTCTCTGCCCCTCCCCAACTCATGCTCTCTCTCTCTCTCTCTCTCTCTCTCTCTCAAAAATAAATAAACAAATTTTTATTTATATAAAATTTATTTATATATTTATTTATATAAAAAAATTTTTATACAGGAACATTTAAGAGAAAAATTAACAAAGTCAGAAATCAAATGATGAGTTAGCAGAGAATGATTGCAAGACAAAGAGCTAGTACCCCAATGGTAGAAAAAGCCCTCACACATTTATAAAACATACTGAGAGTAGAAAAAGTTAAGTACACAAATAGATAATTCATAAAAGAGCAATATAATTGCCCAGTAACATAAAAGATGTCTGACCTCACCAATAGTCATGAAAATACAAATTTAAAAAATACAGTATTATTTTAACTCATTGGACAGGCAAAAATTAGCAAGATTGATAATATCCAGTTCTGGCGAGGGTATGAGGAAAGGGACTCACTGACAGGTAAGAGTTTGCCACTGCTATATATGGTCTTAGAAAAATCATTTAGCAGTATCTATGGCGGGCGGGGGGGATTCCCTTTTCCCCTGGTGAATCTAGCCAATATACCTCATCTGTAGTGTAGCTGTTCTTTGTGCTGAGGCCTGGTCCCTGTTCTGCCACTAAATTGCTAACAAATGATTTAACCCTACTGAATGTTAGTGTCTTCCCTTGTTAAATGGGAAGTTGAACTAAATAATTCTCTAGGGTCACTTCTTTCTCTGAAATCAATATAGATAAAACCTGCAAAGTACTTAATGCAATGTCTAGAAGACTCCGTAAATGTTAGTCATGATGATGGTGGTGACGGTGAAGGTGATGGGGAATATGGAGGAGATGCTGGAGAAGAACAGAAGGAAGAAGAAAAGAAATTCCATGACCTATGAATTAATTTTGCCATCGTGAAAATATAAGTCCTAATCGAATAAATATTTGCTTACTAAATATGAGCTTTATATAAATAAATAGGTGAGATGCGACCAGAGCATTTGGTAAGAAATAGCACTGGGCTCACGTCTTCGTCCTTCACTACTCCTCTTCTTATTCTTGGCAACTTCCATAACTTCCATGCAGATCAGGGCTTGTGACTTTACTGTGCCATAGACCCCTTTGACAGTCTGATGAATGGGTCACTTCTGAGTATAATATTTTTAAATGCCTAAAATATAATAAGTTAGATTATGAAGAAACTAAATTTATCAAAACATTAAAGCTATCAATTATTAGTGCTTAATAACACATTTAACAAGTTCTAGTAGTAGATGTAATAATTGTTAGAATTTTAAAGTAGTGATGAGTAGGGCACCTGGGTGGCTCAGTCATTTAAGCATCTGACTCCAGCTCAGGTCATTATCTCATGATTCGTGAGTTCGAATCCCACATGGATGAGCTCAAGCCCTGCTTCAGGTGAACCCCACTTCTCTCTCTCTCTCTCTCTCTCTCTCTCTCTCTCTCTGCCCCCTAACTCACTTGCAATCTCTCTCTCTCAAAAAAATAAATATAAAAAAGGGGTGCCTGGGTGGCTCAGTCGGTTAAGTGTCTGACTTTGGCTCAGGTCACAATCTTGCGGTTCACAGGTTCGAGCCCCACATTGGGCTCTGTGTTGACAGCTCAGAGCCTGGAACCTCCTTCAGATTCTGTGTCTCCCTCTCTCTCTCTCTCTCTCAAAAATAAATAAACATTTAAATAATAATAATAAATTAATTAAATAAATAGTGATGAGCGTAAGTAACTTTTCAATATATTTGCAAGAGCTACCATATAATATCCAAAATGTCAGTGATTTGTATTAATGGCAAAGTCATAGGTTTTACTACTTCCACTGTGGTTTGTTGCCTGCATTAATAATTGAAGAAAATGCTAAATTTAAGTGAGTGGTTAGTGAAAATAAAGATGGGACATTGTGAGAGTTAGAGGCACCAGCCCCCTGTGCAGTCAGAATGTAACTACTAATAGCCTACTGTTGACTGGAAGCCTTACCAATAACATAAGTCAATTAACAAATATTTTACATGTTATATGTATTATATGCCATATTCTTACAATAAAATAAGCTAGAGAAAAGAAAATGTTATTAAGAAAATCATAAGATTGGGGTGCCTGGCTGGCTGAGTCAGTAGAACATGCAACTCTTGATCTCAGGGTCATGAGTTCATGCCCCATGTTGGCTGTGGAGCCTACTTAATTAAAAAAAAAAATCATAAGAAAGAAAAAAATATATTTACAGTACTGTATTTATCAAAAGAGTCTATATATAAGTGCAGTTCAAACCCATGTTGTTCAAGGGTCCACTGTATTTTTTTCCCATTCAAGTTCAAGGACTCCCTGAATTCTATCATTAGAGGGTACATAGGCCCCAGGTTAAGAAATCTTGATTAAATATTATTTAACTCCTGATATAAGTCACCCATCTAAATACCCTGACCTCCTGTTCCTTGACTTCCTTAATTTCAATCATCTTTCACTCCTGTCCCCTTAACTGCTACTCACATGGTGATGACCTACACCTTGCCCTCACCTTATACTTCATCATCCCCAAAAACTCTATTTCACGTACCCACTCTCTGATGATTATCCTTCCAGTTTACTTACCATGCATACATTTCTGCCATAACACAATGGAGGAATGCCTGAAAAACCTCCCGTTCTGTAAAATTTAAATTGCCCACTAGGGGCACCTGGATGGCTCAGTTGCTTATGCGCCTCCAACTACAGTTCAGGTCATGATCTCCCAGTCCATGAGTTCAAGCCCCACATCAGGCTCTGTGCTGGCAGCTCAGAGCCTGGAGCCTTCTTCAGATTCTGTGTCTCATCTCTCTCTGCCCTTACCCCACTCACCCACTCTCTCTCAAAAATAAATAAACATTAAAAAAAAATTTTAATTGCCCACTAAAGTAACTGAGCTCATAGGGAAAATTGGAGAAGCCCAGTCAAAATATGTAACCAGAAAACTAAGAAAAGCAGTAAGTGATACTGTGTGAGGAAGAGTAGACAGCCCAGGTAAATAGCTGAGTGGCTGGAGACTATTAAAAAGTGCACACCCACACCCACAAAGAAAGAGTTGAAAAGCTGGCTTGCAGTTCTGAAATAACGTAGATGGAAGTAGATTTCTGAGCCAGTGAACCTTATTCCCCTTCCTATATCACAAGTATCTCTTCCTATATTAATTATTTTATGAAAATAGGGCTGAAAAAGCCCCTGCCATAGCCAACCTAGAATTTTTTCTTTTCCTACTGAAGTTCATAATTCCAATTCTTTCACTTAGGAAAAAAATCCGTGTGAACCAACATACCATCCACATTGCTGTGACATTACCCCATTCACCAACTGAATATGATGACTAATGCTGTTGAACATGCGCTGTAGCAGGACAGAGTACAGAATTCCAACCCCAGCCGCTCACCAGCCACGTGGAATCTCAGCTCCCATTGTGGGCTGGCCCTTCCACTTGTGGCCTGGATCTCATCTCCACTTGCCTTCTTAAGGACTCAACTCCTACAATTTTCCCCCTTTCTCTCCTGCACCATTAATTTCTCCCTCTCTACAGTGTCTCTCTATGTATTCATTCCATTGACATGCTGATAATGCTTTTCAATTCCCCTTGGCCCCTGCCAGTGACCATTCTATCCCTTAGTTCCTCTTCACAAGCAGAACCTCTCAAAAAGTTGTCATTACTTAGTGTTGTCTGGTGACTGATCATAGCTACATTGAGCATAGCATAATGTATAAACTTGTCGGATCATTCTGTTGTACACCTGAAACTAATATAACATTGTGTGTCAACTATACCTCAAAAAAATCCCTAACATTTGTGGCGACTCTTTGTCTCTTGTTCCTCACCCCCATTCACTCTTGAGCACTCGTTCCCTGCCATGGAACCAAACCAGCTCTCAATCATCAGTGACCTCTCTCTCTTGCCAAGGTTCATGGTCACGTCTCTGTTATTTCACTTGCTATCTCGGCAGCATTTGACATAGTGACTAACCCATCTTTATTAAAACATTTTTTTCTACAGACTTTTGAAGCCCCATACTCACCTAATTTTTTTCTTTCCTTACTGGGAGCTTCTTTTCAGTTTCCTTTTCAGTTTCTGACTCTTTTTCCCCTGCAAGGTCTCTAAATAATGAAGGGTCCAGAAGTAGAACCTTGGCTGTTTGTTTATTTGGTCGGTTGGTTGTTTTTATCTGCACCTTCTTCCTAGGGGATTGCATCCAGTCTCATTGGGTCAGATGACTTCTTAAAGCTGATAAAAGCAAATTTATTTCTCCAGCTCAACCATCCTAAGTCAGGAATGGTATCTCAAACTAGCTATTTGAGACCTCCACTTTGATGTCCAAAAGGCATCATAAATTTAATAAAATATTGATTAATTCCCCCTAAAAAGCTTTGAGGCTTTCTAGTAATGACATTTAGTAATGACATTTAGTCCCATGTCAGTAATGTCATCCCATCTACCCTGTTGATGGAGAAAGAGGGGAAGGAGGGTTGGGGAAGGGGACAAATAGTTTTCTTCCTTAATTTCTCCTTTCCCTTACATCACACATTTAAATCTAGGCTCCACCTGGAAAACATGTCCAGAACTCATCCACTTATCACTGCCTCCACTGCTGCAACCATAGCCCAAGCCACCAGGATCTCTTTCCTGGACCACTGAAACAGTCTCCTGTCTAGTCCCCATTCTTCCAGTTTCCCCATCCTGTGCACATCAGCCAGAATGATCTTTTCAAAGCTAAAATCCAGTTAAATTACTCCCCCTTCTTTGAGGCTTCCAATGACCATCCATTGCAACCAGGATAAAACCCCACCTTTATCATGGGGGCCTACAATTCCCTGCATGATTTGGCCCATGCACACCAGCCTTTTCTCTGCCTCTCAGTCACATCAAATTCATCCCATTCTTAGGGCTGTCCCTCGTACTGTCTTTCAACTTGGAACATTCCTTCTTGTCATTCAGGCTTCAACCCAAATAGTCCTCAGAGACGCCACCCCTGACTTCCCCATCTAAAGCAATCTTACCATTGCTCTTTATTATATAACCCTGTTTTATTTCAATGACATTTTAATAGTACTTAAAATGATCCTTTTTGTTTATTTGTTTATATGCTAATTGCCTGTTTCCCTCTGTGAGATTGTACGTACACTCCTTGACAGCGAGAACCCTGCCAGCTGGTTTACTTTCGTATCCCCAAAGCCTAGCAAAGTGGCTGGCACATAAAAGCCACCCCCTTAAATATCTGTTGATTAACTGACTAAATTAAAAAAAAAAATACTCAGGGTCAGGTTCATTTGTCCTTTTTCCCTATACTTACCTGTAACCAATCACTTCTTAGTTTAATCTTACTCTGGTGGCCTCTAAAGCAAAGAAAAAGGAAGATATAAGAATGATTCATTACAGATTGAAAGCTTTCTTCATTTCTTTTTTTTTTTTTTATTTTTTTTAACGTTTATTTATTTTTTGAGACAGAGAGAGACAGAGCATGAACGGGGGAGGGTCAGAGAGAGAGGGAGACACAGAATCCGAAACAGGCTCCAGGCTCTGAGCCATCAGCACAGAGCCCGACGCGGGGCTCAAACTCACGAACCGCGAGATCATGACCTGAGAAGTCGGACGCTTAACCGGCTGAGCCACCCAGGCGCCCCTAGCTTTCTTCATTTCTAAGATAACACTGTTATCTCTGAAGTTAAGTCCACAAAATTCTAAGGAAAATTTGGGGAAAAAATTACTGAATTTTCATGGTCTTCACAGTTTCCGAACTTAGGTATCATAAATTTTGTGGGTCTCAGTTATGCCAGCTTGTCTTATTCTGAAGTCTATTGCCCTTGCCTTACAGATGATAGAACAGTTGGTCTGAATGATTTGATGAATGCTGTCAGTTGCATAAAGGGTAAGTTCCAAGCTGTGATAAAAGGATATTGTAAATAACATCTTCATATTTTATAATTGGTAGAGAATAATATTTCCCCTTCACATATGTTTCAGTTCTTTCATATGTGTACTTTTATGGATGCTTCTGAACTTGGGCGAACAGTAGTTAATATGTGTTAACATATAAATTCCCATCATATTCTCAGTTTTCCCCCAAAGAGTTCTTCACCAAAGATCAAGAGCCAAAGAAACATTCCTTTTCTCCATGAACCCCACTCCCAGAAATTTATCCTCTGGCAATAATATAGCTGAATAAAAGAAAAAAGTCTCTACCCAAAGACCTTCAGAGAAATTTGAAACAGCTTAAATATCTAACAGTAGAGGAATGACTACATATACCCTGGCCTATTAGGCCACTGAGATATCATGTGTTGAAATTAACTAAAGATTACGTGGTAACTTGGAAATATGTTAACGACATAATATTAGGTTGGAAAAGCAGAATACAGGACGGTGTGGATATTAGATTTCCACATAGTAAAAGTACAGCCTTATTGTCAGAGTCCAGAAATGGAATATGAAAAACTACAAATCGTTTTGTGGTAGGGTAGCAGAATTCTATTTTTTCCACTTTTATATTAATCTTTAATGTTGCTGCATTCTTTTTACAGTGAATGAGGAAAAATTACTTCTGTGTTGAGATGAATAAAATTCTTGGAATGCATAGTGATCACAGAAGCAAGCTACAAGCAAATGTTTTCAAATGAAAATAAAATTTTTAAGACTGGTCTATAGAAACACACTGAATTTTCAAGCAGGGTAGGAGAAAGGGTAAAAATAAAGCCAAATCCTTATATGTGGCTTAATTTGCTATGGATTTTGCAATAACTCACCAGTCGATTCCTGACCCATAGTGTACTTTCCTTTTTGTAGCCACTAGAATTAAAGACACAGAACTTTTTTCTGACCCTCCTGTTAATTCTGGGCACTCGTGGGTAATAGTATATATAAGTATATATAGGTAAGTATATATAAGTATATAAGTATATATAAGTATATAAGTATATATAAGTATAGTATATATAAGATAGCATTTTTCATCCTTCATAGATAGTTCTATAATATTTACATAATTTATTTCTTAATTTTTCTAAGGAGAGGTGATGGATATCCAGGACGTGGACACCTTTCTAGCCAGTGAGGGGATCGAGCTCACAGAAGACGATATGAAGGAGCTGATGCCTCATTTGACAGTTAAAGGTGAGAAAAATTCTCATCTTCCCGGAAGTGTGTCTTTGTTATTCTATATGTAAGATCCTCAGAAATGATCCTTGTCTTTTTTTTTTTTTAAGTTTATTTATTTTGAGAGAGAGACAGACAGACAGAGATCAAGGGAGGGGCAGAGAGAGGGGGAGAGAAAGAATCCCAAGCAGGCTCCACACTCTCAGCTCACAGAGCCCAACTCAGGGTTCAGGCCCACAACTGTGAGATCAGGACCCGAGCCAAGATCACGAGTTGGACGCTTAACCAGCTGAGCCACCCAGGCACCCCTCCCCCACTCCTTTTATTTTTTCTTTATTTTTCTCCCATCCCTTTTAAAGACCTACCTTCCCCTGGCTTTTCTGCCTGATAATTATGACCATCCACCCCTCATTCCTTTCTCAACCCTCTTTTTAATTGTCTATAGGAAGCCACTTCTGCTTCCTAGGTTCACATTCTTTGAATCCTTGCAATTGGCTTCCTCGCTCACATAGCCGTGACTCTACCAAAATAGCCCCCAGAATCCGAAATCACTAATGACTCCCTTGCCAGCTTCACTTATTCAAGGTTCCCAACGTGGGAACAACCGAGGGTTTATTTCTGTCTTCTTAGTTTTAGTTCCTTCCACCCTTTGATTATATGGCTCCCTGATCATTGCTTTAGTTACCAACTCTCTATGACAGCAGCTCTCAAATGACAGTCCAGGGACCCCTCTCTCTTGGGAGGTCCACGAGTTTGAAACTTTTTTTTTTTTTTTTTTAGAAATGATCTGACACTTTTTTTTTTTTTAATGTTTATTTAGGTTTGAGAGAGAGAGAGCACGCGCAAGCAGGGAAGGGGCAGAGAGAGAGGGAGACACAGAATGTGAAGCAGGTTCCAGGCTCTGAGCTGTCAGCACAGAGCCCAAGGCGGGGCTTGAACCCATGAACCCGTAGGATCGTGACCTGAGCCGAAGTTGGATGCTTAACTGACTGAGCCACCCAGGCACCCCAGAAACTTTAAAATAACTCTAAAACATTATTTGCCTTCATCACTCTCATTCACTCTCAAGTATACAATAGCTTTTTCAATAAGCTACGTGATATATCCACAGGATATACTGAAAAACCTATGAAAATATTTCTTTTCTGACTACCTGAGTCTATGAGGCCAGATTTTCTTCAACCAAAAAAACACATCTCAGCAAACTAAATTCAGAAACAGACTGAGAATCCCAGCTGTCTTCTATTAAGCCAGACATTAAAGAGATTCGCAAAAATGTAAAACAATGCTATTTTAGCTCAGGCTGCTATAACAAAAATACCATAGACTGGGTGGCTTATGAACAACAGAAATTTATTTCTCTCAGTTCTGGGGCCAGAGGTCCTGAGATCACGGTGCCAGCATGGTTGAGTTCCGGCGACAACGTTCTCCTGGGAGGCAGATTGTCAATTTCTCATGGTATCCTCCCAGGGCAGAGAGCTCAGAGCAGCAGGCTCTCTCCTGACTCAGAGGGGCACTAATCCCGTTCATGAAGGTCTGCCTTCATGATCTCATCCTATCCTAATCACCTCCTCAGAACCCAGCCCCCTAATAACATCACATTGGGGATAGGATTTTAATATATGAATTAGGGGGCTTATGGGGGGACATAAACATTCAGTCAATAACATTTCCTTTCCCACTAAATGTTAATACTTTAATTTTTCATTTTTAACTGATACATACTTTTCATTTAAAAGTATGTTAACAGGTTCCCTGGTGGTCTAGTGGCTAGGATAAAAGTATGTTAACATGTACTGGATTTATTGCTATTTTAAAATAGTTTTTAGGGGCCGCTGAGTGGCTCAGTTGGTTAAGCGTCCAACTTTGGCTCAGGTCATGATCTCATATGCTGACAGCTCAGAACCTGGAGCCTGCTTCAGTATCTGTCTCCCTCTCTGCCCTTCCCTGCTCCTACTCTCTCAAAAATAAATAAACATTTAAAAAAATGTTTTCTCATTTTTTTAAAATTTCTCAGTTTTAATATCTAATGATAATTATAACCCACATAGACCTCTGGGAGGTTATCAAAAATTTTTAAGAATTTAAAGATGCCCTGAGACCAAAATGTTTGAAAACCTTTGTTCCCTAAATTATTCTTTGTCACCGCTGTGTTTCCAGCCGCCTGTTAAATATTTCTTCCTTTTCCACCAGCATCTTAAACTTTTTTTGAAGAGTGGACTTTTTCGTAAACATCAGATGCACACAGTGAGCTAATCAAACTCCTCAGTATGGCTCACTATCATCATTGGCCCATGCAAAGACTCTTTGTGTTTCATTTTATTATTTTCCCCTTTACCTCCTATTTCCATTCCTAGCTCCTTCCCTCCATCATAGGTACATTCTCTTTTTTATCTTTATTTTTTTGGTACTTGCAAACTTTATTCTTTTTCTTTGTCAAATTCTTACTTAAATTCTAGTTAGTTAACATATAGTGTAATATTTGTTTCAGGAGGTAAATTCTGTATTATATCTAATATATATTCTTCAATCTACCTTCCTCATGTTTATTTTAGATAGGTATGTATCCTTTTAAAAATTCAATGTGTGTGGGGGGTGCCTGGGTGGCTCAGTGGGTTAAGGTTAAACGTCCCACTTGGGCTTGGGTCATGATCTCACAGTCCATGAGTTCGAGACCTGAGTCAGGTTCTGTGCTGACAGCTCAGAGCCGGAAGCCTGCTTCAGATTCTGTGTCTCCCTCTGTCTCTGCCCCTCTCTCTTCCCCCCGCCTCAAAAAAAAAACATTAAGAAAATGTTTTAAAAAATTCCATGTGTGTGGTATTTAATTTCCTTAAATGATATTATGCTATAAAACTCATTCTATTTTTTTAATGTTCATTTTTGAGAGAGAAATAAAGAGTGCGGGGGAAGGGCAGAGAACGAGGGAGAGAACCCCAAGTAGGTTCTGTGCTATCAGCTCACAAGCTGTGAGATCATGACCGGAGCCAAAATCAAGAGTCAGATACTTAGAGCACCTGAGTGGCTCAGTCAGTTGAGCGTCCAACTTTGGCTCAGGTCATGATCTCATGGTTCATGAGTTCGAGCCCCGCATTGGGCTCTGTGCTGACAGCTCAGAGCCTGGAGCCTACTTCGGATTCTGTGTCTCATTCTCTCTCTGTGCCTCCCCCACTTGCACTCTGTCTCTCAAAAATAAATAAAAATGTTAAAAAAAAAAAAAGAGGTACTTAACCAACTGAGCCACCCTAGTGCCCCTATTCCTTTTTTTCAAACCAACATTTTTAACAGCCTTATTGAAATATACTTCACATACCAAACAATTTATCCATTAAAGTATATAATTCGACGGTTTTTAGTATTCACAGATAGGGGCAGCTATCACCACAGTCATTCTAGAACATTTTCATCACCTAAAAAACGTGCTATGTGTATGCAGAAGGTGCTAAGGGAGGATTTAGCCAAGGCTGGGGTTTCCTGGAGAAGACCCTAAGCTGAACAAGTACGGGAAGATGGTTCTAGCCAGAGAAGCACACTCTGTATCCGTAAGAGGACAAATACACACCTCACGTGTATTCATTCTCAAGAAGTACTTGTTAGAAGAAAACACACAGCAGCTCCTTCTCTCCCTATTCCAACTCTGAGCACTTGGCCAACGTATTCTCTTCATATCTTTGTTTCTAAGATAACATAGATCTGAGTCTGGAAAAGATGCTGCCAAAGTTGAGCCCTGGTTCTTTTTATAATATCCCTTTTCCGCCTGTCACCTTTGGAGTGTCAGACCTTGAAAGACAGAAGAGAGGAGCTGTGTTGAAGACGTAGAGAGTTTTGTGTCACTGAAGAGTTTTCCTTTGCTCCGTCCTCACCGGAGGGGAAAATGAATCCAAGTCCCAAGCAAACCAGTCTCTCTAGTCCTTCTAACTCACGGACAAAGTTCCAGGCTACCATGTCATTTTAATCACTTCACAACTTTTATCAGTTTTTATGAGTTTTTTATGTGACTTTCTCTGTATCCGATTCAAATGTTTTACAGGAAATGGGAAGGTTAGAGTGCCTTCAATAATGGCGGGCCTGAAGAAGTTTAAACGTGAGTGGAAATTTATGATTCAATTTATAAAAAGGGATAATCTGGTGCTATGCATCTGTTTTTACATGTGTTTCTTTGGTTATAAAAGTAATACATATTCATTATAGAAAAGTTCTGTTTTTCATTATCGAAAGTTTCTATAATGAAAAAATGAAAGAATGAAAAAGGGAAATGTTAATAATTCTTAATTGTATCACCCAATGATAATCTATAATTTTTCTCACCCCCAATTTTATTTCCTTATACACACAATTTTTGTGCATTTAGCTTTAAAGTCATACTTTCAAAGTATTTTTCCATTTTCTTATTAATATTAAAATTTTACCTATTGATCATGATCTCACAGTTTGTGGGTTCAAGCCCTGAGTCAGGCTCTGCACTGACAGCATGGAGCCTGCTTGAGATTCTTACTCTTTCTCTCTCTCTCTCTCTCTCTCTCTCTCTGACCCTCCCCCATTCGCTCATGCTCTCTCTCTCAAAAATAAATAAATAAAAATTTTCAAAAAATCTTACCTACTGATTGGTATGTCTAATGACCTAAAATTCCTTTTTAGATGCCTGTGAAATTTAGCATATAACCTTAGTACATTTTGTTTGCAGGTCTCTTAGCATATTAATTTTTTTGTTTGTTTATTTTGAGAGAGACAGAAACAGTGCAAGTGGGGGAGGGGCAGAGAGAGAGGGGAAGAGAGAGACTCTCAAGCAGGTTCCGCGCTGCCAGCCCAAAATCCAAGACGTGTGGCTTGAACTCATGAAACCATGAGATCATGACCTGAGCCAAAACCAAGAGTCAGACACTTAACCGACTGAGCCACCCAGGCACCCCAGCATATTTATTTCTAAAATAAGTTTTCCAATGCTAAATGCCACAGTCTGTACTTACTTAGAAAATAGTAAGTGGTAAGTTTGAAAATGATGCTATGAAACTTTCCAGGAGAGGAAAGGTAAAACTTGTCTTCGGTCCCCTTGCCCCGACACACAACCTCAATCTGTACTTCTTCAATAATTTTGATTTGCTCTCTGCGCCAGCATTCTTCAACGAGAACGATTTTGTAAAAATTAATGTCTTTGAAAGCCTGATTGTGTTTCAAAAAGAATTTAAGAATAATTTAAGGTATTTTATGTAAGTATCTACAAAATGAATCTTAATAAGAGAAGATAAATTTGAATTCTAGACACCCACACTTAACATTTCCAAACGAGTCCTGTTGTATTTTACTATTTATAAAAGAAAAAAAATCCTCTGAATAGGTCCCATTCTATCCCATATATTGCTGTTTCTGTCGCTGATGCCAGAAAACTTTCAAAAATGTCTGTCTGGTAGTTTTTAATCCCAGCATTTAAAATCCCGATGCTGAATTTAGAGATACAGAAGGAATCCTCTAGATCATGTATAATAAGATCAGTGTTCATCAATAAGCATTTATTCAGTCCCCAAGCACTGTAAAAAAAGAAAGAAATTCAGCAATGAAAAGGGACAAAGTTCCTGCTTTTAGCAAGCCTGGTTTTTGAGTATAGTATGTGCTCAATAAATGCTTCTTGATTGACTAATAAAGGTTCTAGTCTCCTGCTTTCTTGATAATTGAAGATTCACTAACCTTAGCAGCTATATTGAGGTCATTCTCATAATACCCCTCCCAATCTGGGCCACTCTGAAGAAGTAGTTATGTAAAACTATGTAAAACCCCAGGGCACACGAGGGAGTTCTGCAAATCAGCCTTTCGCAAAGCTAAGAAAGCACAGCTTCCCAGCCCCCCTGCTTACTTTTCCATTCTTCTTCTTTCTCCTCTTTCATTTCTTCTTTTTCCCTGTTCTTCTCTTTTCCCTGTCTCTATAAGGGATTACGTTTCTTTCATCCTGCTTCCACTTGTTTTCCTAGTAGTGTTGCCTTTTTTTTCTTTCCTTCTAGTCTCTATCACACATAAATGTTTCACATGCCCATCCTGCTGTCCCACTGCTTTCTTCACTACGTAAGCCCATTCCAAAGTATATTTTATTCTGTGAAGTCCACAGTCCTTTAAAGAAAATGTAGACATTTAAAAGTACGTTTCCTCATTTTAGAAATTTCCAACAGTAGTGTCTATTCCACAAATTCCCCAAATATTACTACTCAATGTCTGCTTCTTTTTTTTTAATTTGGAGTTTTGTTTTATTTATTATTAAGCTTTTTATCTTAATCCCAAAGTAGTTAACACAGAGTGTTATATTAGTTTCAGGTATACAATATAGCAGTTCAACAGTTCTATACATTCCTCAATGCTCATCATGATAAGTGCACTCTTTTCTTTCAACTTTTTATTTAAATTCTAGTTAGTTAACATATAGTTGTAATAATGATTCCAGGAATAAAATTCAGTGATTCATCACTTACATATAACACCCAGTGCTCATCACAAGTGCCCTCCTTAATGCCCATCACCAATTTAGCCCATCCCCCACCCCTCCAGCAACCCTCAGTTTGTTCTCTGTGTTTAAGAGTCTTTTATGGTTTTCCTCCCTCTCTGTTTTTATCTTATTTGTCCTTCCCTTCCCCTGTGTTCATCTGTTGTGTTTCTTAAATTCCACATATGAGTGATATCATATGGTATTTGTCTTTTTCTGACTTATTTCGCTTAGCCTAATGCACTCTAGCTCCTTCCACATCATTTGCAAATGCCAGGATTTCATTCTTTTTGATGACTAATATTCTGTTTTATATATATATATATATATATACATATATATATATATATATATATATATATATATCTCACATCTTCTTTATCCATTCATCAGTCAATAGACGTTTGGGTTCTTTCCATAATTTGGCTATTATAGATAATGCTGCTATAAATATTGGGGTTCATGTGCCCCTTCAAATCAGTATTTTTGTCTCCTTTGGGTAAATACCTAGTAGTGTAATTGCTGGGCCATAGGGTAGTTCTACTTTTAATTTTTTGAGGAACCTCCATACTGTTTTCCATATCCACTTCTTAAGTTTCCTTTATAGATGTCGGTATTAAGGGAACAGATTTTATTTCTGAACATTGTATTGACATTTCTGTACATTCAAATACATACTACTTATGATTAAAGTTTTTACTTACAAATTTCTGATGACTAGATACACTCGTTGTTTAGATAATGGCACTTTTTACACGTAAGTATCTTTTCTCTCCAGTTCCCATTTCGCCATTTCTAATTTTCTCAGGAATAAAAGCAAATTTCAGTTACTAAGCAAAACAACATGAAAATGACCCTTCTATATGAACAACTTCAAGACCTGCTAATACGTACATCATTTGATGGTGAACATTCAAAATTCTACTCTGGCCTGCGATGCTGTTTGGGTTGTAGGGTTCTGAATGAGAATTTCTAAAACCCTACTTATTAGGGCTATAGAAAACCTCTAATACACATTCAGGAAAAAAACCTGCTGTGTACAAATAAAGTCTGCCTCTTGACAGAAACAAATCTTCCACGTCACATTCCCAACCAGAATGGCGCCACATGCAGCCTCCCACAATGGAACGGGATGCCTCTACCAAACTGATGTCTAGGCAGGGAAAAGAAGCAAGCAATAGAGGGGAGAAGGATGAGGGGGAAGGGAAGGAACAAAGATGTTTGGTAGGGTTTTTTAATCCCACATCTGTGTCTTGTGTCAGTATTAATCTCTCCCTTCTCATAAAGAAAATACATCTACTTGATGGGTACTGCCTTCTCCAGGACAAATTACCCTGTATAGCCTTCACAGCCTAAAAATGTGCTACCAAAACCTTTTTCATGTTCCCATAACCTGCAACTGACCTTTCCTGGTATTAAAATAGTGCATTATTGGCTTTATCTGGCCAAGCTAGACCAAACTTGGAGAATTGAGCCATTATATCCAGCACTTTTCTCCTGATTTAAGCTCCTTGTGTATAGAAACCCGACATTGTGGGGTGGGGAGGGGAGAATTGAATCAGTACTCTTAAAGTACTTGTTCAGTTGTCGTTCTGGCCAGAGGTTGGGGTAGGGCAAGGGGAGGAGATTTTGTAGTTAATATTATAACAAATATTTTGTGCATGCAGTTCACAGGAGAATTCACTAGAAAGAAATATCCATGCCATTAAAAGGTATATACTTGGTGAACAGTTCAGAACCAAAGCACGAATGAAAATGAAACAGGGAGCAGGCCATCCCCCTCGAGTCAGCAAATTTGCAAAACCTGTTCACTTCTTTTCACCCTGAAAGATGATGAATGAACAGTCTTGCCTTCAGTGTTAACTCTATAATGCTTTTCAAAAAAAATTTTCTGGAGTTTGATCCATTGAGGCACCAAAAGAGGTAGTATGAACCAAGAGGTGTATCACCAACTGGGGATGAAGGGGTGCACTTGTGATCAGCACCGGGTGATGTGTGGAGGTGTGGAGTCTCACCATATTGTACACCTGAATCTAATAGAACTCTGTATGTTAACTAACTGGAATTTAAAAAACATTTTTTTTATTTTATTTATTTTTGATAGAGACAGAGCACAAGTTGGGGAGGGGCAGAGAGAGAAGGAGACGCAGAATCCGAAATAGGGTGCAGTCTCCGAGCTCTGAGCTGTCAGCACAGAGCCCAACGCAGGGCTCGAACTCACAAATTGCAAGATCACGACCTGAGCCGAAGTCGGACAGTCGACCGACTGAGCCACCCAGGCGCCCCTATTAACTAACTAGAATTTGAATCAAACCTTTTGAGAAATACAAGAGATGTATCACCTGTAACTGACATTTTCTTCACTTCCCCACTCATCGAAGGAAAAACTAGAAGAAAATTATAATAGCCTACTACGCTACTTTTCAAAACATCAGAAATGTAAATAATTTTGATTTTTAATCTTGTCTTTAATCTTAATCCTATAAGCAAAAGGACTCGCGCCACTACACAAGTTGATGAAAACTGAACATGATGCTAAAGGTGAGTGTGAGGCCTGGTGTGAAGGAATTTAGTACTTTGACTCCTGTATTTCAATCCCATAGTCCTTTCCCCTCATGGTTTTGTCAGTTACTACCCTCCGTCTACTTCTTGCTAGGTGACTGTACTCCATCATCTCTCCAGTTGTTTTTCTGAGCTCCTTTTGCTTTTATAGTCCATACCACACTGCATCGCATGTGGCTATCAGATATTTTACATTGTTTTCTAATGGATTCATTTGTGATGAATTTGTTTTTATCTCTGGTTACCTGGTACCTTATTTGATGCAATTTACAGCACAATTACATAAAGCAGGTGTTCCTAACCCTGCCACTGAAGAGATTAGTTCAACTCATTGGACTTTAGTGTCCTTATCAGTAAAATGAAAAAGGTGAATCAGGGGGCCTGGGTGGCTCAGTCAGATAAGCATCTGACTTTGATTTCGGCTCAGGTCATGATCTCACATTTTATGAGTTGGAGCCCCACGTTGGGCTGTGTGCTGACAGCACTGAGTCTGCTTGGGTTTCTCTCTCTCCTCTCTCTGCCCCTCCCCAACTCGCACTCATCCTCTCCTCTCTCTCCCTGTCTCCTCTCTCCCTCCCTTCCTCTCTCAAAATAAATAAACTGTAAAAAAAGAAACTGTAAAAAAATATGAACACTTTTAAAAAATGAAAAAGGTGAGTTAGATTAAGATCCGTTCATTCTCTTTTAGCTGCAAAATTCAAACTTTGGTGGTTGAAAGGATACCATCAAGAAAACGAAAAGACAAGCCACAGAATAGGAAAAAATGTTTGTAAATTATATATCTGATAAGTGTCTAGTATCCAAGACCTATATAAAGAGCCCTTATAACTCAACAATAAAAAGACAAATAACCCAACTTTAAAAACAGGCAAAAGATCTAAATAGATATTTCTCAAAAGAAGATATGAAAATGACTAATAAACACATGAAAAGATGTTCAACATCATATGTCATTAAAGAAATGCAAATCAGGGGCACCTGGGTAGCTTAGTCGGTTAAGCGTCCAACTTCGGCTCAGGTCATGACCTCACGGTTCCTGAGTTCAAGCCCCGCATCAGGCTCTGTGCTGACAGCTCAGAGCCTGGAACCTGCTTCAGATTCTGTGTCTCCCTCTCTCTCTGCCCCTCCCCTGCTCGCACTCTGTTTCTCTCCCTCTCTCTCTCTCAGGAAATGAATAAACATTAAAAAAAAAAAATGTTTTTTAATGCAAATCAAAACCACAAGATACCACTTCACACCCACTTGGATGACTATAATAAAAAAGAGACTTACAAGTGTTAATGAGGGTATGGAGAAATTGAAGTCGTCATATATTGCTGGTGGGAATATAAAATGGCGCAGCTGCTGTGCAAAACAATTTGGCAGTCCCCAAAATGTGAAACCTAGTTACCATATGACCCGGCAATTCCACTCCATGGGAGAGACCCAAGAGAAATGGAAACTTATGTCCACACAAGAACTTATACAAGAGTGTTCATAGAAACATGACTTATAATAGTCAAAAAGTAAAGACAATCCAAATGCCCATCAACTGATAAATGGATATACAAAATGTGGCCTATCTGCACAGCTATAATCGTTCAGCCATAAAAAGGAATGATGCATGGATACATGTCACAACATTGATGAACCTTGAAAACATTACACAAAGTGAAAGAAGCCACATAAAAAGGCCACATATTAATATTATTCTGTCTAAATTAAATGTCAGGAATAGGCAAATTGATAGAGATAGAAGACAGATTAGTGGTTACCTACAGGCAACCCAAGGGGAACATGGGAGTAGCTGCTAGAGATACAGGGTTTCTTTCTAGGTGATGAAACTTTTTTGGAAGTAGATAGTAGATGGTTGTGCAACTTTGTGAATATACTAGAAACCACTGAACTCAGACTTTTAAAACAGTAAGTTTTGTGGTACGTGCATTATATTTTAATTTTTTAAAAAGTATAGGAATGACCCAAAAAAAAATCTGCTAAAAAAACACACGAATGCCAAATCTGCACCTGTATACTTGTCAAGCTCTTTAAGTGGAAAAAGTAAACAAGAGGTGGCCCCAAATATAAGTCCTAGCCCGAAAGCACTTTCCATCTATCCAGTGTACCTATCTGTGGGACCCAGCTTATATCCTGGGACCATAAGCCCCACAGATAAATATACACCAGCCTACCAGGTCTAAACCACCTAGGATAGGCCCACAAGTAAATTAAGTGAAATCAGCCCTTCATCCCATTTGGTTCTGGCTAGATGACTATTGGCGTAACTAAATTTAACGCATGCCTGCCTCCTGGGATATTTAGTTTCTTGTGTATACCACCCTATTAATTATGATGACTTCTGTCACAGATCATGAAAAGTTGAATTTGGATGAATTTGTCCCACTTGTCTGTCAGCTAGGCATACCTAGCTGGGTAGGCATACCATTTTTTTAAGACTTTATTCTCTGTCCCTAGCAAATAGTAGGTATCTGCTGAAGGGATGAATGGATGCATGTATCCATTCATTTAAACTATCAGTTAGTGTCAACCATGTGCAAGCATTGTTCTACGTGCTGAGGACAAAAATCCCTACCCTCATGGAACTTACACTCTAGTAAAGAGATGTATGCAAAAAACAAATACGATAATAGTATGACAGAGATTACAGATTAAAAATAGAGCAAGGGAAGAGGGTATAAGGAATGCTGGAAGTGAGGGAAGGTAAGCAAGAAAGGCCTTGCTGAAAAGGACATGTGAGCAAAAAAATAAGGAGGTAAGGGTGTAAGCCATGAATAATCTAGGGCAAGAACACTCCATGCAGAGGGCAGAGCAAGTGTAAATGCCTTTATACAAAGGCATGCTTGCAGTATTTGAGAAAAAGCAAATTAGCCATTCTGGCTAAAACAGAGTGAGCAAGGGCAGTATAGGAAGAGATAAAGTCATGGAACTAGGAGACAGGACCATCACATTCAGGCACGTAGGCTCTGCAGTGCACAATTCCAGGACTCCGCAATGACATGTTCCAATGGCAGGGTTGGGGGAACAGGTGCAGGTAGTAACAGATCATATAAGCCTTGAAGGGCATTGTAAAGGTTGGATTTTTACCCTGAGTGACATAGGAAACTACTGGAGGATTTGAGCAGAGACATGATATGATCTGATTTAAATTTTAAAAGGATTATCCTGGCTTCTGTGTATAGGATAGACTTGGCAAGGAGTGGATGAGGCAAGAGCAGAAGCAGGGAGACCAGTTAGACAAGAAGTGCAGGTAGAAATGGAGGTGGTGGAAAGTAATTTGGTTACATATATATTCTGAAGATGGAATCAACAGTATTTCCTGATAGACATATTCCCTGATGTATCCCAGGGCCTAGAACATAGTAGGCACACAAAAAAATATTTATGGAATGAGTGGATTGGATTAGATGTGGAATACAAGAGAAGAGGAATGGAACATATTCCAGGGGTTTGGCCTGAACAGGATGGAACTGCCATTTCCTAAGTGAAGAGACCAATGAATATATTTGTTGTATTTGTTGAGTCAGTGTTATATTTGGTGTTATATTTGTTGAGTTAGTGAAGAAATGAATTCAAATACGTATGGATGCAAATATTATGGAAAGAGGAGATACTGGAAATCAGAGTATTTAGTGGTTTTCAGAATATGGGTCAAACAATTTAATATTAAAACTTGCTATCAAGTTGATGCTAGCAAAATTTTCTGATATTTTGGATTGATTCTCGAGCTAAACCAATGAGAGGAACAGGTGGTTGTCACATATTTGTATTTTCCTCTTAGGGCCTATGTACATTGATTCTTGTAATCCCCCTCCCATTCTCGAATCCATGCCTTGCTGGAATGGGATAGGGGTGAGTGTTTTTGCTGTGTATTTCCATTGTTGCTGCTCCAAAAGAACCATCCATGTTGATGTACCTATATTTTTAAATTATAACTAGTTGGTCTAAATGAGTAATAGCTAAAATGGTATTGTGTAAAGGGGAGTAAGCCTTTTAATTTCTGCAAATATTTCCATTATCATTAATCTAGACTACTCAGGAGGGAGCAAGAGAGGAACTGGGGGTCCTCAGGACTGGGCCATCCCTAAAATTTGTATGCAACCACAAAAGACCCTGAATAGCCAAAGCAATCCTAAAAAAGGAAAACAAAGCTGGAGGCATCATAATTCTGGGCTTAAAGCTAGTATTACAAAGCTCTAATCATCAAGACAGTGTGGTGCTGGCAAAAGCCAGACACATAAGTCAATGGAACGGAATAGAGAACCCAGAAAAGGACCCACAAATGTATAGCCAACTAATCTTCAACAAAGCGGGAAAGAATAACCAATGGAAAAAAGACAGTCTCTTTAACAAATGGTGTCAGGAAAACTGGACAGCACGTGCAGAAGAATGAACCTGGACCACTTTCTTACACCATACACAAAAATAAACTCAAAATGGATGGAAGACCTAAATGTGAGACAGGAAATCATCAAAATCCTAAAGGACAAAACAGGTAGCAATCTCTTTGACCTCGGCCACAGCAACTTCTTACTAGACACATCTCCCGAGACAAGGGAAACAAAAGCAAAAATGAACTATTGGGAGCTCATCAAGATAAAAAGCTTCTGCACATATTTGTATGTGAAGGAAACAATCACCAAAATTCAAAGGCAGCCTACGGAATGGGAGAAGATCTTGGCAAATGATATATCTGATAGAGGATTAGTATCCAAAAATCTGTAAATAACTTGTCAAACTCAGCACCCAAAAAACAAATAATCCAGTTAAGAAATGGGCAGAAGACATGAATAGACATTTTTCCACAGAAGACATCCACATGGCTAACAGACACATGAAAAGATGCTCAACGTCTCTCATCATCAGAGAAATACAAATCAAAACCCACAATGAGATACCACCTCACACCTGTCGGAATAGCTAAAATTAACAAAAGAAACAACATATGTTGGTAAGGATGCCAAGAAAGGGAAACCCTCTTGCACTGTTGGTGGGAATACAAACTGATGCAGCCACTTTGGAAAACAATATAGAGGTTCCTTAAAAAATTAAAAATACAACTACCCTATGGCCCAGCAATTGCACCACTAGATATTTACCCAAAGGATACAAAAATACTGATTCAAAGGGGCACATGAACCCTGGTGTTTATACCAGCATTACCAACAATAGCCAAATTATGGAAAGAGCCCAAATGTCCATTGACTGATGAAAGGATAAATGAAGATGTGGTGTATATATACAATGGAATAATAGCCATCAAAAAGAATGAAATCTTGCCATTTGTGAGGACATGGATGGAGCTAGAGTATATTTCACTTATTAAGTGAAATAAGTCAGAGACAGACAAATACCATATGACATCACTCACATGTAATTTAAGAAACAGATGAACACAGAGGAAGGGGAAAAAAATAAAAAGGGAAGGGCTGCCTGAGTGCCTCAGGCAGTTGAGCAACCAACTTTGGCTCAGGTCATGATGTCACAGTCCTTGAGCTCAAGACCTACATCGGGCTCTGTGCTGACAGCTCAGAGCCTGGAGCCTGCTTCGGATTCTGTGTCTCCCTCTCTCTCTGCCCCTCCCCTGCTCACGCTCTGTCTCTCTTTGTCTCTCAAAAATAAATAAACATTTAAAAAATGTTTTTAAGAAAAAAGAAAAAGAGAGGGAAGCAAACCACAAGAGACTCTTAACTAGAGAGAACAAACTGAGGATTGAAGGAGGGGAGTGGGCAGGGGATGGGCTAAATGGGTGATGGGTATTAAGGAGGGCACTTGTTGTGATGAGCACTTAGGTGTTATATATAAATGATGAATTACTAAGTTCTACTCCTGAAACCAATATTACATGTTAACTAACTAGAACTTAAATAAAAATTTGGGGGGAAAAAATTAAAGGATGACATCATCCCAAAGGATTTTGCCTACCTAGGTTACCAGAGTTAAGGTAGGAAATAATATTTCCTTCATGCTGACATACCCTGATTATTTCTAGATGATAAAGAGTGAGAAAAGCCAAAGATGAGGGAGTTGCTGGGAAGTACAGTTTCTGTGCCCAAAAGGAAGGAACATCTCGACTTTCCCCATTCAATGACCATCTCCTAGGACTCTGTCATAGAACATTGCAGCTTTAGACCTCAAGGTGCTGACACTCAATGAAAGCAAAACAGCCAGGGAGAGAAACAAAGGAATCTGCCTGTAAAAAAAAAAACTGGCCTACTGGGGCAGTATCTCTAACAGAGAGTTAGCTACATTTTTTCTTTTTCTGAAAAGTACAGTTCCCATCAATCTGGTAAATGACAGAACTGGTGAGATTTTCTTCTCCTTAAAGCTCATATATCTTTAACGGTACAAGATGAACTAGACTTTACCCTAATATATTAGGTTTTCAGGGGTGCGTGGGTGATTCAGTTGGTTAATCGTCCGACTTTGGTTCAGGTCATGATCTCACAGTCTGTGGGTTCAAGCCCCATGTCAGGGTCTGTGCTGACAGCCAGAGCCTGGAGCCTGCTTCAGATTCTGTGTCTCCTTCTCTCTCTCTCTGCCCCTCCCCTGCTTGTGTGCGCTCTCTCTCTCTCTCTCTCTCTCAAAAATAAATAAACATTAAAAAAAATATTAGGTTTTCAGAACTTACGAATTATAAATCACACCAAGACACAACCTTTTGTCATGAAGTTTTTCTCCTTTAGCAAACAGTACTACATAGGAAGAAGCCTAATACTAATATTCTGCCCATCTAATATTCATTTCCTTCTTATTCTTCATAAGGTCAGAAGAGAATATGAGCCTAGGCAACTGTCAGAGTAATATGGTTGAATTAATTCCCATTGAAAACAGCTATAGACATTCAACATTCCTACTCAAGTATCTTCAGGATTCCCCGGAGCTAATAAAGTCCAGAATGCCTCAGCTTAACAATGAAGATGTATATATGTCTAAAAAATAAAAATAAATAAAAAAAAGACATTAAATAAGTGACATGGTTGGTCTAGGAAACTACAAAAAATGATGGGGACTATGGCAATCAGAAAACACATGGTTCCAGTTAAGGGGATGACAGTTGTTCTGCTCCAGTCAATTATGGCTAAGCAGGAATGTGGGCCCCATGTTTTCCAATCTTTGGGTTTTTCATGAGAAGTCGTAAACTGATAACTCTTAATTTACCCATGTTTTCACTTTTGAAATTCAAGTTTTTAAATGTGGTGTAAGCCTAATGAAATTTGTGTGAGGATCAAATTTGCAATCTCTGTTCTATTAACCACACCTAATCCAACCTACCTAATTATTTCTGCTCCCACTCTCTCACTTCATGCAATCCTATCCTCTAATGTGGTTGAGCTGTTCTTTGTCTCCTAATTTTCATGATTATTCTACATACTTTTGTTCCTTTTCCACTCTAAACAGCTCTTCCCTCAGTGCTACACATTAAAATTCTACTTTTCCCTACACAGAAGACCTAAAACTGTAAATGCTTAGAAGAAAACATAGGAGAAAAGCTTCATGGTATTGGGTTTGGTAATGATTCCTTGGATATTATACCAAAAGCACATGCAACAAAAGTAGAAATAAATTGGACCACAGGGGTGCCTGGGTGGCTCAGTTCATTAAGTGTTCGACTCTTGATTTCAGCTCAGGTCATGATCTCATATTTCGTGAGATCAAGCCCCACGTCAGGCTCTGCACTGGCAGCTCGGAGCCTGATTGAGATTCTCTCTCTCTCTCCACTCCTCCCCCACACTCTCTCTCTCTCTCAAAATAAATAAAGGAAAATTTAAAAATAAAAAAAGAGGGGCACCTGGGTGGCTCAGTCGGTTGAGTGTCCGACTTCAGCTCAGCTCACGATCTCGCGGTCCGTGAGTTCGAGCCCCACGTCAGGCTCTGGGCTGATGGCTCAGAGCCTGGAGCCTGCTTCCGATTCTGTGTCTCCCTCTCTCTCTGCCCCTCCCCCATTCATGCTCTGTCTCTCTCTGTCTCAAAAATAAATAAATGTTAAAAATTTTTTTAAATAAAAATAAAAAAGATAAAAATAAAAAAAGAAATTGGACCACGTAAAAATCTAAAACTACTGTGCATCAAAGAACACAATCAGCAGAGTAAAAAGGCAACCTACAGAATGGAAGACAATATTTGCAAATATTTTATATAATAAGGGGTTAATATCCAGAAAATAAAAAGAACTACAACTCAACAACAGAAAAAAAATTAGAAAGTAAGCAAAAGAATTGAATACACAGTTTTCCACAGAAGATATACAAATGACCATCAAGCATATGAGAAGATGCTCAACATTAATAATCCCTAATGATTATTAGGGAAATATAAATTGAAACCACAATAAGATATATGACCTCATACCCATCAGGGTGGCTATTATCAAAAAAAAAAAAAAAAAAAACAGGAAAGGATGTGGATAAATTGGAATTCTTGTGCACTTTTGGCAGGAATGTAAAATATGGCCACTATGGAAAACAATATTTCTTTAAAAAATTAAAAATATAATTACTGTGTGATTCAGCAATTCCACTTCTGGGTATAAAGCTAAAAGATTGAAAACAAGGTCTCAAAGAAATATTTGGGGGCGCCTGGGTGGCTCAGTCAGTTGAGCGTCCGACTTCGGCTCAGGTCACGATCTCGCGGTCCGTGAGTTCGAGCCCCGCGTCAGGCTGTGGGCTGATGGCTCGGAGCCTGGAGCCTGTTTCCGATTCTGTGTCTCCCTCTCTCTCTGCCCCTCCCCCATTCATGCTCTGTCTCTCTCTGTCTCAAAAATAAATAAACGTTAAAAAAAAATTAAAAAAAAAAAAAGAAATATTTGTACACCAATGTGTCATAGCAACGTTATTCGCAGTAGCCAAAAGGTGGAAGAAACCCAAGTGTCCAATGACAGATAAATGGATAAATAAAATGTGGTACATAAAATGGGATATTATTCAGGCTTAAAAAATAAGAAAATTCTGACACAGGCTACAACATGGGTGAACCTTGAGAACATTATGCTAAGTGAAATACACCAGTCACAAAAAGACAAATACTGTATGATTCCACTTAGATGAGATTTCTAAAGTCAAATTCATAGAAAATAGATTTGTGGTTGCCAGGGATTAAAGGGAGGGGTAAATTGGGGAGCTATTGTTCAGTGAATTTAGAGGTTCATTTATGCAAAATAAAGTTCTGGAAGTTGATTGCACAACAATGTAAATATACTTTTTTTAAAGTTTATTTATTTATTTTGAGAGAGCACAAGCAGGTGAGAGACAGAGAGGGAGAGAGAGAATCCCAAGCAAGTGCTGACAGTGCATAGCCCAATGTGGGGCTCAAACTCATGCACCAGGAGATCGTGGCGTGAGCCAAGATCAAGAGTCGGAAACTTAACTGACTGAGCCACCCGGGGCCCCAAATTTAAATATACTTAATTACAAACATATGCTTAGGGGCTCAGTTGGTTAAGCCCCCGATTTCAGCTCAGGTCATAATCTCGCAGTCCGTGAGTTCAAGCCCCTCATCGGGCTCTGTGCTGACAGCTCAGAGCCTGAAGCCTGCTTCAAATTGTGTCTCCCTCTGTCTCTGCCCTCCCCTGCTTGTGTGCACATGCGCTCTCTCTCTCTCAAAAATAAATAAATAAATAAATAAATAAATAAATAAACATTAAAAATAAAACTTTAAAAAACAAACTGATAAACTGTATGCTTAAAATGGTTAAGATAGTAAATTTTGCTATGTTTTTACCGCAGTTTAAAATAATATTTAAAATAATAATATTTCTCAACAATCCCATCCAATGACAATGCCATTATTCCCATTTTATTTTGTTTTTTAAGTTTATTTATTTATTTAAGTTTATTTATTTATTTATTTATTTATTTAGCACACGCACGAGCGAGAGAGGTGCAGAGAGGGGGTGGAGAGCAAGAATCCCAAGCAGGCTCCACACTGTCAATGCAGAGCCTGACGCAGGGCTCGATCTCCCAAACCATAAGATCATGACCTGAGCTGAGATCAAGAGTTGGACTTTCAACACACTGAGCCACCCAGGCGCCCCCATAATTCCCATTTTATTCTTGATAGGCCCATAACATAGTAGGCCCTTATTAAATACTTGTTTAATTCATTCATAAATTAAACCATCACTTTCTTTCCCTCTGTATCCCAGACCAGAATGGGAGGCAAATATCAAGTTCTAAAAGACTAGGGAAGTGTCAAATTATGCTTACAATAAACTCTGAGAACAGGAATAGGAATCCTCTAGAACTGCAGCTCCTGAATGAGGCCTGAAACAATTTTGGGGGCTCAAGCTAAACCTTGGGTGCCAAAGGTATCTGTGTTTAGCCACGAGGAAGACTATAAAAATATGCCTAACTCATGTTAGTTGATTTACCATGCCATTAGGCATGTCAGATCTTGAATATTAAAGTTTCTAATTAAAACAATCATAATCCTTTTTTTTTTTAATTTTTTTAAATGTTTTTATTTATTTTTGAGACAGAGAGCGCGAGCGGGGCAGGGGCAGAGAGAGAGGGAGACACAGAATTCTAAGCAGGCTCCAGGCTCCGAGCTGTCAGCACAGAGCCCGACGCCGGACTTGAACCCACAAACCGCAAGATCATGACCTGAGCCAAAGTTGGACGCTCAACCGACTGAGTCACCCAGGCGCCCCAACAATCATAATCCTTTTTTAAATTGCTCTTTTTCAATCACTCTTTCCAATAATACCACAGTCTACAAATCTATGAGAGTTTGGGGTATTTTTTGTCCTTCTTTCTAGGCTAAAACAATTAATGAAGTGGTTCTTAATCACCATTAAATCAAGGCATTTCAGTAAAATTTTTCATTCGAACAACTTCCAACTCACTGATGTTTAACATGGAAATATTCTAATACAGAATTAAAAAAAAAAAAAAAAACGCTTCCCCTTCCCTGAAACCCCGACAGTGTCAAAACGTTCCCATTCTGTAATGCACACCCACAATACCCCAAGGGTACGAAATGAACCACATCGAAAAACCCGTTGCTTTAAATCTGGAAGGAGCTTATAAGCCATTCTCTCCTGGGCCCAAGCCTGAGAAGTGAATGAGGTCACAGTTGTATGATGGAACAAACCCTTTATTGGATTCTTGGTCTGATTGAAGCCCAGGGGTGGTAGGTAGCGCGGCTTAGAAGTAGGTAAATATCTGGATTGTGTAGGAATTTATGCTGAGTCCTTTTTTTTTTTCCCAAATCTATCATCTCTAAGAGAGATTGAAGGTAGTTTTTTAAAGGAATGATTATTTTGTACCATGAGGATGATTTCGCAGCACCTTTCAAGTGCCTAAATTGTTGAGCCTCTCCGGAGTTCCCAGTTCTATGGTAGGTTTTTGGACTGTGAACATATGTAATTGAGTTGTTGAGAAACAACTGGCTTTCCAGGCTCTGAGGTGAAGAGCTGGGAAAATGGATCAAACTATAACTAAATATACAAAGGCTTTTTCTTTGTGGTTTCATAGTATTTGATTGTCTATTATTCCTAAGTCAGCAACCCAGTATTCTTGTCAGTGAACCACCTAATATACTTTGAAAAAATAATTAGAGAGGGCAAGCCAACAATAAAAGGGGGAAGCCCTACCAACCTGGCTTCGGGCCCATAGGCCCTGATGTCCAAACTCTGCAGAAGTGGAAAGGCAGGACTAGGGAGGCTCTACTGGCTAAAAGTCCATTCAGGAGAGTCTAGGGCAGTGAAACAGCATTGTATCCTACCTTCACTCCTACTTTTAAGGAAGACCAGTGGGTTCATAAGAACTGACGGGACAGGGAGGGACCTCCAGGAAGGAAACCCTGGGAAGATCTACTTACTACTAGGCAGGTATCCAAGATATAAATAAGTAGGTAAGTATTTTATAAACGCTGTAACATTTTATTCTCTGTCAATTATGACGTGTATATTCTACCGATTTCAAAAATAAATTTTGTCTTTAAATAACTCTTTCCACATCTTTCTAGGATGCTTTATGTCACGTGGTACCACTTGTTTTTACTCTGTGAAGGGGGTAGACAATGATAAGAACTTTGCTTAGAGATCTCTGGACGGTGAAGGGCCCCTCCGCACGGCCTTCCAACTCTGCACACACCTCTAACTTGAATTTGCACATATTACCATTCCTCAAGGCCCTGGACTTCAAACTCTAGGTCTTAAGCTAGGGAAGTTGCAAAAGAAAATAGAGGAATTAATCTGTGATTTGATCTATTTGTATCTTCTGAATTCCAGACAGAGTTATTGGCCCCATGGCAGTTTCTGATATTAAATCAAAAGTTAAGCTGAATCCTCTAACAAAAGTACTCAGCTCCCATGGCAAGAGGTAAGTAATGAATGTATTCAGGTGATAAGTAGATTAAGATAAAGGATTATTAAGGTGTCTTGCCATTTGCAACAATGTGGATGGAACTAGAGTGTATTATACCAAGCAAAATAAGTCAGAGAAAGACATATATATGATTTCACTCATATGTGGAATTTAAGAAACAAAACAGATGAACATAGAGGAAGGGAAGGAAAAGATAAAAACAGAGAGGGGGCATCTAGGTGACCCAGTCGTTTAAGCATCTGACTCTTGATTTCATCTCAGGTCATGATCTCACAGTTTGTGAGTTCGAGCCCCACATTGGGCTCTGCACTGACAGCATGGAACCTGCTTGGAATTCTCTCTTCCCATCCCTTCCCCCTCTCCATTTGCTCTCTCTCTGTCTCAAAATAAATAAACATTAAACATTAAAAAAAAAACAGGGAGGCAAACCATCAGAGATTCTTAAATACAGAGAACAAACTGAGGGTTGCTGGAGGTGAGGTGGGAGGGGTGGGCTAAATGGGTGATGGGTATTAAGGGGGTACTTATTGGGATGAGCACTGGGTGTTCTATGTAAGTGATGAATCACTGGGTTCTACTCCTGAAACCATTACTACACTGTATGTTAAATAACTTGAATTTAAATAAATAAAATTTAAAAATAAAATAAATGGAAAAAAAGAATTATTAAGGTGGTAAATATATTAAATACCCGTAAAGGCTATGAGGAAACAAATTAGGATGTTCCTCAAGTATCCTGTGATAAATTTAGTTATAAAACAAAACATATGAATTGAAGATAAAGATTTTTATGAAAAGAAAAAATCCTTTTTGATTGGAGAAACAAAAAGTTCTTCTTCCTGTTCGCCCAAATGAGAGACAATTTTTGTGTAAGGGGACAGAATATCCTAGAGGGCTTAAGAAGTTGTCAGCAGTACATTAAGATATTTTGAGTGCCAGTTTATTTTTTTTTTAATTTTTTTTAATGTTTATTTATTTTTGAGACAGAGAGAGACAGAGCATAAACAGGGGAGGGTCAGCGAGAGGGAGACACAGAATCTGAAACGGGCTCCAGGCTCTGAGCTGTCAGCACAGAGCCCGACGCGGGGCTCGAACTCACGGATCGTGAGATCATGACCTGAGCCGAAGCCTGACATTCAACCGACTGAGCCACCCAGGCGCCCCTTTTTTCTTTTTTTTTTTTAAATTTTTTTTTTTAACGTTTATTTATTTTTGAGACAGAGAGAGAGCATGAATGGGAGGGGCAGAGAGAGAGGGAGACACAGAATCTGAAACGGGCTCCAGGCTCTGAGCTGTCAGCACAGAGCCCGACGCGGGGCTCGAACTCACGGATCGTGAGATCATGACCTGAGCCGAAGCCTGACATTCAACCGACTGAGCCACCCAGGCGCCCCTTTTTTCTTTTTTTTTTTTTAATTTTTTTTTTTTAACGTTTATTTATTTTTGAGACAGAGAGAGAGCATGAATGGGAGGGGCAGAGAGAGAGGGAGACACAGAATCTGAAACGGGTTGAGTGCCAGTTTAAAGGAGAATAGCGTTAGGGGATCACAAAGAAGACCTAACCCCCTAAGCAAGTCAGTACAGAGAAGGTCTGTAGCTCAGATATGATGGGTAAAATGAAATCTAGTAAATTAGCCGTGACTGACCTTGAGCTAAAATTGGGAAGGGAGATTTGCCTGTGATATTAGCAAAAGCTTTTTCCTCCGTCTGATAAGTACAAATTCCAATACACAGTAGCCACTAGTGACTAAAAGAGCCTGATCTATATTTTATCAGAGCACAAGAAGAAGAGCCTCTCTTCTCCCTCACAACCATCCATTTTCTGTGCCACTTGGAGAGATTTCTCCAAGCGTCCTTGACTGTGCCGTTCGCTGCTGCAGGAATAGATTCCTGACCTCTTTCCGAGGGATGTGGGCAGGACACCTTACAGCCACCAAGTCCCTTGATCTCATTGTTCCCTCACCCTGCATTACAAACTGTCTCTTGAACTAACGACGTTCTTGTCACTGAAAGGAGTCAAGCAAAGTCTAGACAAAGCACACGTAGAGGGAATTCCTACATGAGATGAGAGGCTAGCCCAGGCTCATTCCAAACCTAAGGTTCTTCAAAGCTCTGAAACATTATAAAATAAAAAGACCATTTCCTGTGTGGTTTGAAATTCTGCCAAGAGGATCCTTTTCGAATGTTGCTAATAGAGACATCACACTGCCTGACTTGCTTCTCGAGAACTTCCTATTTCTCCATCTACCGCATCTTTTATATCATGCAAAAGGAACTTGTTTATATTTAGAAATACGATGAATATAAAATAACCCGAGTAAGGCAAACTGGAGTTTTCAGAGATTCAAATAAGTGATAGAATGGAAACAGCAGCAGAAGAAATCAGTGTTGGTAAAAGCAGAGAAAACAAACTAGGTAAAATTCCATGTTGTAAAAGTTGGGAATGATGCATTTTGAGACCTATTACCTCCTTTTTCCCTAGGTCCCTCTTTGAAAATGAGTTGAACCTACTAGATACTGAGGAGGAGACTAAGTTCATAAACGATAATTTTTTAAAATTACCATGTGTAGTATTTCTTCCAGTTTCACTTCATTTGCTTCTTATAGAAAGATAAAAACTAAGAGATTCCATTAAAACTTTTAGTTTAGGGGCACCTGGGTGGCTCAGTCGGTTTGGCATCCGACTTCGGCTCAGGTCATGATCTCACAGTTCGTGAGTTTGAGCCCCGTGTAAGGCTCTGTGCTGACAGCTCAGTGCCTGGAGCCTGCCTCGGATTCTGTGTCTCCCTCTCTCTCTCTACCCCTCCCCTGCTCACACTCTGTCTCTCTCTCTCTCTCTCTCTGTCTCTCTCTCTCTCTCTCTCTCTCTCTCTCAGGAAATGAACAAACATTAAAAAAAATAATAATAGGGGCGCCTGGGTGGCTTAGTCGGTTGAGCGTCCGACTCCGGCTCAGGTCATGATCTCACAGTTTGTGAGTTCGAACCCTGCGTCAGGCTCTGTGCTGACAGCTCGGAGCCTGGAGCCTGCCTTCGATTCTGTGTCTCACTCTCTCTCTGCCCCTCCCCTGCTCATGCTCTGTCTCTCTCTGTCTCAAAAATAAATAAAACATTAAAAATAATAATAATAACAATAATAATAATAATAATAAAACGTTTAGTTTAGTATCAAACCTAAATGTATTTTAAATAAAATTAACGTATAAAATTATGATTTTTTAAACATTTTAAATTACTATATTATAAGAAAACCCAGTTATGCATAATGTACTTTATGTACTCTAAACTAATAACCTCCTGTAGATCTATACAAAATATCCCCAAAGTATCCATACGTTTTCTCTTTTTTCCAGATTTTATTTTTCTGAGGAAATGAAAAGTCACCCAGTGTTCCAAACCTTCCAGAAGTGATCACTCTCTCAGTAGATAGGTAGATACATAGATATAGATATGGTTGATATACATATAGACCATATATAGATATAGGTATAGATGTAGATGTAGATATATCTACCTCTATCTCATATGCGGGTAAAAATACAATTTGGCAGTTAAAGTCATAAAATAAGTATAGATACAAAGTTTTCAGTATAAGGATATTCAACATAAGATTATACCAGTTTAAAAATTTTTTTAATGTTTATTTCTTTTAAGAGAGAGAGAGAGCACGCACACATGAGCAGGGGAGGGGCAGAGAGAGAATCCCAAGCAGACTCCACACTGTCAGCACAGACCCCGATGTGGGGCTTGAACTCACAAACCATGAGATCATGGCCTGAACCCAAATCCAGAGTCAGATGCTGAACCAACTGAGCCACTCAGGGACCCCTACACCCGTTAAAAATTTGAATTTATATTTCTAGCAATAGGAATAGTGTAGGGCTTATATCCTTGAGCTTTGAAGTCAGATAAACCTGAGTCTGAATCCCAGGACTTCTACCTTTTATCTGTGCAATTGGGACAAGTTATTTAATCCCTCCGAGCCTGTTTTCTCTTTTGTAAAATGGAGAAAATCAGGGGTTTTTTTAAGGATGTAAGGGCGATGGGCAGGTATAGGGCAGAGGTGGACCTTGGTGGCCAACGTTTTCTCGCTGCATCTCCTCTGGATATATTGTGATGTATACAGTCATTCCAGTCAGCAAAAACTGAAGAATGGAACTAACATTTGCTGGTTTCACATATGTATTAAATCTTCTCATGTCTTTTGTCAGGGATAAAGATTTACCAGGATCTCTCCCGTGCCAATTACAGCACAAAGAAAGGAAGCTGAATGCTTCACAAATACAAGGTAATGAGAATCATCCCCAAATGAAAGCTCCTTGATATATCTGATCATTTTCTTCTCTGAGATCTGTAACTTCAAGGGTTGACTGTAGTCCTCTGCTATTTGAGACCAGAAGTTCTAATTCAGTGTCTAATTTATGGGAAGGAAGGGCGATTATTTTCAAACAGACATCTTCCTAGAATTTGGACAGTCCTAGACAAATATTTTTATTCAGATAAGGACTTGTGGGTATGCAAAAGAACAAATGCAAAGTCAAATAGAAATCAAGTAATGGGGCAGTGTAAATACAACTGAAGCCCCAGGATTTCTCACAGAAAAAAAAAAAATCATAATGATAAAATTAGCTAAGCTTCCTACAGTTTATCAGTCCAAATAGCAAATATTTATTTAAAGCCCACGATGTAGTAAGCCTGGGAAACATGGTCATTGCCCTGATAGGAAGTCTTTCAGAGAAGTCAGATCATTAAAGCGTGAATTTTTGACTGAAACAATTTCAATCACAATACGACACAAGTTATGATAGGGGAAGTATAAAGTATTATGGGAGCATAAAAGACAGTCTCCTGACTTGGTCTTGGGAGGATAGAAAGGGAGTCCCAGAGAAGGTTGGATAATGAGTGGAAGGCAGACAGCAAAAAGGAAGCGTTCTGGGCAAAATAGAGTAGAATCTGCAAAGGCCCAAAGGAAAGGGAAAGCATGACTCGTTAGAAAAAAAGAAAAGAAAACAAAAAAGAAAGAAAGTCAAGCATGACTGTGTTTGGGTTCTGGGAAGGCTAATGCTTCACCCTCCAAGTTTGGGACCAGTTGAAAAAACAGGAAGCAAAGAATCACCTTTATTTCTGGGAAAACCGGCTTGAAAAACAAAAGATTGTCAAGATCGGAATTGCATTTATCCTTGTAAAACTGAGCTAAACGCCTTAATAATAGTTTATATGGGTGCCTGGGTGGCTCAGTCGGTTAAGTGTCAGACTCTTGGTTTTGGCTCAGGTCTTGATCTCATGATTTTGTGGATTCGAGGCCCGCATGGAGCTCTGCACAGGAAGTGCAGAGCCTGCTTGGAATTCTCTCTCTCTTCCTCTCTCTCTGCCCCTCCCTAACTCCGGCTGTCCCTGTCTCTCTCAAAATAAATAAATAAACTTTAAAATAATAATAATCACAACAACAACAACAGCTGATAGCCTTCGAAAACTTTAAGGTTTCTAATAGCATTCATATACATTGATGCTTGTTTTAAGGGTTCCCAAGATCTATTTTAATTGGGTATTATAAGACAGACAGATACATAAATGACCATCAAGGACGAAGAAAGTCTTATACTCCTACATCCCTAGAAATAAGAGGCACAGCAAACCACGAAGGGCACACGGGCAGCACCAGAGTCAGCCAGGAGGCAAAGTGGAGGGTGGGAGGCAGTGGGCAAGGTCCCTTCCTGTGGTTTCTGCAGGAAGGAACAGGTTTTAAATACTACTTACATGCTGACACTTCCCAAATGTGTGTGTCCAGCCCAAGCCTCTCTCCCCAGCTCCAGGCTCATATGTGATTGCCTCCTTGACACCTCCAATTATATGTCTAATAGATACCGCAAAACCAACACATCCCAAACTGAACTCCTGATGTGTTCTTCATACACTCTTTTTCATTGTGGTAAAATACACACAACATAGGGGCACCTGGGTGACACTCAGTGTCCAATTCAGCTTCGGCTCGGGTCATGATCCCAGAGTCATAAGATCGAGCCCTGTGTCGGACTCCATGCTGAGCACGGTGCCTGCTTAAGATTCTCTCCCTCTCTCCCTCTGCCCCTCTCCCCCACTCACATGCTCGCTCTCTCTTTCTCTCTAAAATAAAAAAATTAAACTAAATTTAATTTAATTAATTTCAAAATTATTTAATTTGAAATTTAATTTCAAAAATATACATAACATAAAAATTACAGTGTTAACCATTTTCAAGTGTATACATAGAGATCAGTGGCATTAAATATATTCACATGTTCTACGGCCGTCACCACATCCACCTCCAGACATTTTCATCTTCCCAAACTGAACCTCCACACCCACTAAACAGTACCTCCCCATTCTTCCCTCCCCTCAGCCTCTTACTCTTAAAACATGCTCGACCCACAACCTTCCCCATCTCAGATGATGATATTCCATCTTTCACTATTCTGGAAAAAAAATCTTGACTCGGGGCGCCTGGGTGGCTCAGTCGGTTAAGCGTCCGACTTCAGCTCAGGTCACGATCTCACAGCCCATGAGTTCGAGCCCCGCGTCGGGCTCTGGGCTGGTGGCTCAGAGCCTGGAGCCTGCTTCCGATTCTGTGTCTCCCTCTCTCTCTGTCCCTCCCCCATTCATGCTCTGTCTCTCTCTGTCTCAAAAATAAATAAACGTTAAAAAATTTTTTTTAAATTTAAAAAAGAAAGAAAGAAAAAATCTTGACTCTTCTGTCTCACCCTACCTATCAGTCCACCAGGAAATCTCATTGGCTCCACCTTTAAAATACATCTAGAAGCAGCCAGTTCTTACCACCTCTGCTCCAACCCTGGTCGGAGACACCATTGTTGTTCACCCACAATAGCCTCCTGACCACCAGTCTCCAACTTGTATCCAAACTCTTCCAAAAGTCTGTTTTTCTAACGGCCAGAGTGATCCTGTTGAAACATAAGTCAGGTGGGTGTGAGGGGAGGAGATGACCTAAGGAACTTTGAAAATGGTGTTTTGACTGGAAACTCTAAGACCCAACACAAAAGGAACTGTACAGAAACAACGCACTCTAGCCAGTAAAGTTGTTTCCCATAGGGGTATAGCTTAACAATTCTGAAACTGTCGTACCTATGGACTGGGTGGAGTAACTCAGTAAATGGACGGCAGATGGCAGAAGCCAGGTTTCTCACGGTTTGGAGTGGGAAGTTACAGATAAACACGGGGAGAAGGCTCCAGTAAACCAGTGGTGCTGGCTTAGGTTCTGAGACATCAGTGTGAACTCATGTGTAGCTTCATATGAATACAGATGGACAGATCAAGAAAAAATTAGAAGTATGTGTGTATCCATGTGTTACTATCCATGCACAGTATTTCCTAGCTCTGTCGGCTGAGAGGACTTAGAAGCATCAATACCCCCACAGCATACCCACCACCCAGATCTCGACTCCTAATGCCGGTCTCCCATAAAAGAAGCAGACTGGCGGGGCGCCTGGGTGGCGCAGTCGGTTAAGCGTCCGACTTCAGCCAGGTCACGATCTCGCGGTCCGTGAGTTCGAGCCCCGCGTCAGGCTCTGGGCTGATGGCTCGGAGCCTGGAGCCTGTTTCTGATTCTGTGTCTCCCTCTCTCTCTGCCCCTCCCCCGTTCATGCTCTGTCTCTCTCTGTCCCAAAAATAAATTAAAAAAAAAAAAAAAAAAAAAAAAAAAAGAAGCAGACTGGCTTGGATAAATGGCTGATTCTGGGGCCCGGGCAGGGAATAGACAAGACAAACCTGGGACATGTTATAGTGGCAGAAAGTAAGGAAGCACTCAGGAAACAAAAGGACACAGGAGCTTTTCAAAGGGATGCATGAGGGCAACCTGGAAGGGCTCACAATGATTAAAGCTAGAGTAATTTGGGGCAACCAAAATAAATAAAGTAGTGTTGGGTTATAACTCCAAGTATAAAAAGAATAGCCGTAAGTCCATACTGACAGAAATAAATGATTGAATTTTTTTTAGAGTCTTTCAAAGATAAAATTTATTAGGATGAGAGCATTCTTTCGTATTTCTACGTTGTTGATATTAGATAGCAAGAATAGATGTTCTTGTCAAGTACTTTTTTCTGTCTCATGAAATTACCACATTTTTTATGTTTAGCTTGATAAGATGATACATTAATACATGGTTTTGATTATTAAATCAACCTTTTATTCCTGGGATAAATCCTAGTTGGTCATTGATTGAATTTTTTTTTAATGGAGAAGCGAGAACTCTCCCTTACAAGAGAATTCCAAATAATGAATGTAGTTATTACCTCTTCCAGGAGATGGCGCTTCATTCCCCGGCCCTCCGTCCCTTGAGTCTGGACTTCCCTTAGTGACTTGCTTCCAAAGAGTAGAAAATGGAAAGGAGGGAAGCAACTTTACAGGGGGAAACCCTTACAAACACTCCCTCAGCCAGGTAATCCAGGTAAACGTATCCCGTGCCGAGTCATCTTGACAATATGCAGCCTTCTTACCACCGTGAGGAGAACGTTACCTCACTTTGCTCATCTTCTTTCCAAAAAATCCATAATCTCAGGCTAACCATGAGAAAAACATTAGAAGACCCAAGATTGAGGGACTTCCATAAAAATACCTGAACAGTACTCCTCAAAACTGCCAAGGTCATCAAAAACAAGAAAAGTCTGAGAAACTGTGACAGAGAAGAGGCTAAAAAGATGTGACAGCTAAATGTAATAGAGTATCCTGGATGGGATCCTGGAGTGGGAAAGACTAATGAAATCCCATTCATGTCTACAGTTTAGTTAACAGCACTACACCAGTGTTGGCTTCTTAGATGTAATGAATGTCCCAGAGGAATGTAAGGTGCTAACATTAGGGAAAACTGGGTGAGGGATCTACAGGATCCCTGGGCTATCTTTGCAACTCTATCTAAAACCAATCTGAAGTAAAATTTGGGGTGCCAGGGTGGCTCGGGTGGTTAAGTGCCCAACTCTTGATTTCAGCTCAGGTCATGATCTCACAGTTCATAAGTTTGAGCCTCACATCAGGCTCTGCATGGACAGTGTGAAGCCTACTTGGGATTCTCTCTCCTCTTTCTCTCTCTCTTTCTCTCTCTCTCTCTCTTCCCAAATAAGTAAATAAACTTTTAAAAATGCATTTTAAAATAAAATTTAAAATAAATGGTAAAATATACCCACACACGCTCACACACATACACACACACACACACACACACACACACACACACACTACACTTCTGACCTTTCCTGTTCCTCTCCTGTTGCTCACTCTGCTCCACTCCAGCCACACCAGCCTCTTTGCTGTTCCTGGAACCTGCCAGGCCTGTTCCCCGTGGCACCTTCACTCTGGCTCTTCCTTCTGTCTGGTCCTCTCTTCTCCCAGATAGCTATTCCCTCATCCCCTTGAAGTCTTTGCTCAGATCTCACATATTTAATACAAGCAACCTATCCCTCAGTCCCTGGAACTCCCAATCCCCCCAACATGCATTTCTTTTTCTTTTTTCCTTTGTCTTCTACCTTTTAACATGTTATCCAACTTACCTATTTATTATATTTATATAAGTGCAGAGATCTTTGTCTATTTAGGGCACTAGTGCAGCCTAGGCACCTAGAGCAGCACCTGACGCAGAGAAGACATTCGTATTTGGGACGCCTGGGTGGCTCAGTCAGTTAAGCGTCCGACTTCAGCTCAGGTCATGATCTCACGGTTCGTGAGTTCGAGCCCCACATCGGGCTCTGTGCTGCCAGCTCAAAGCCTGGAGCCTGCTTCGGATTCTGTGCCTCTGTCTCTCTCTGCCCCTTCCCTGTTCGTGTTCTGTCTGTCTCTTTCTCTCAAAAATAAATGAACATAAAAAAAAAGACGTGCGTATTTGTTGAAAGGCTGCATGAATGAAGGTAATACCTACTAACATGCTAGAAATACTAGGGAGAAATTAGAAACCAGTCAGAGATGGCTCCAGCCCTAGAGAAGCCTGCCTCCTATCAAGGGAGAAAGATGTTACCTATTCACACAATTTTAAGACAGGTATCATTATCTCTATAAGATGAATTTCATACATACAGACACATCACATACATATAGATGCTAATACTTGACTGTGATATGAAATAAGTTTTATTCTAGTGCCATTTGGGATATACTTTGTTCTCGGTTTATTTCTTCATTCGCTGATTTTAGAAAATACATGTCTAAGTTTGGCTCCAGTTAATGCCTGGAGTATGTCTTTGAAAAAACTTTGACTCTATTCAAAACATTCGCATGCATATAATTTGGGTACATTTGGGTGCATTCGTTTTCTGTTGCTGCCATAACAAATTACCACAAACTTAGCAGCTTAAAACAACACAGATGTATTATCTCACAGCTCTGTGGGTCAGAAGTCCAGGTGGGTTCAGCTAGTTCCTCTTCTCTGGGTCTTTCAAGGCCAAAATGAAGGAGTTGGCCAGCCTGGCTTCTTACCAAGAAGCTCTAAAGAAAAATCTACTTCCAAGCTTATTTAGGTTCTTGGTAGAATCCAGTTCCTTGTGGTTCTAGGCCCGAGGACCCGTTTCCTTACTGGCTGTTAGCCAGGAGTCTCTCTCAGCCCCGTAAAACCATCTGCATTCCACATTACATGACCCCATCCATCTTCAAATCAATCCCTCCTCATTCTTTGAATCTCTCCGATCTCTCATTTTGCCACATCTCTCTTGCTTCTGGCTGCCTAAGGGACCTGTAATTATATTGGGCACACTCCGATAATCCACAATAATTTATCTTAATTATAACTGCAAAGTCCTTTTTATTGTGTAAGTAATACATCCACAGATTGCAGGGATTAGGGCATGGACATCTTTCAAAGACCATTTTGCGAACATATTTGGTTTTCCACCAAGTAGTTTATTCCAGTTCAAATCTCATGGAAGGATGATGTCCTTTATATGAAATGTCTATTATGTACTCATTTTTCTCTCAATAATTTTTTAGAACATGATCTCCAATCAACTATATAGTCTGTCCTAGTTCATCACAATATGTACTCATTCTTTTTTTTAATACATTTTTTAGTGTTTATTTTTGGAAGAGAGAGACTGAGCATGAGTGGGGGAGGGGCAGAGGGAAAGGGAGACAGAGAATCCGAAGCAGGCTCCAGGCTCTGAGCTGTCAGCACAGAGCCTGACATGGGGCTCGAACTCACAAACCGTGAGATCATGACCTGAACTGAAGTCAGACATTCAACCGGCTGAGCCACCAAGGCACCCCTATACTCATTCTTGAGTAACTAACTGTCTGACTAACTTAACTGCATTTCCTCAGCCTTCCAAGATGCCTACAACTTCTTTAACAAGGATAAAACTGGCTGTATTGATTTACACGGAATGATGTGCACTCTAGCCAAGTTGGGAATGAATCTAACCAAGCGTGATGTCTATAATGAATTAAAATGTGCTGATATTGATGGTGAGTACTTTGACTTGTAATTACTTTTCTCATAGAAGGTTTTTATAAATTTATATATTTCTATCAGTGATTACATAAATGAAAAATAAATCTCATTTATTGTCAAAAGTACATATATGTGTTTCTCTTTAAGGATATCAGTAAAGTATGTGTACAAGTTACAAAATCAAATTGTACAAAATGGACTATCGTTTGAAAAGTTCTGTGTGGAAACTAAAAGTGACTGTCATATTTCAACATCAAATTCAGATTACCTGTCATGATGTACATTTTGGAGGGTGCCTTGAAATAACAGATACAAAGTCATTGACAATTTCAAAAATGACATGTTACCAAGAAAATCCAAGCCCTTTGTTTCCATTTGAATCTTATTAGTACAAATCTTCCTTCCATCATTAGAGCCCACCTACATATTTTTTAATTTATTTAAATTTCAAGTTAGTTAACATACAATGTAGTATTGGTTTCCAGAGTAGAACCCAGTGATTCATCACTTACATATAACACCGTGCTCATCCCAAGTGCCCTCCTTAATGCCCATCACCCACTGAGCCCATCTGTACTGTGACAAAAATGCCACAGCATTTTTGTTGCTATTTTTAAAGCTGTTAGGTAACATTCCCTTTGAATACACTGACCTAGTGATTATAGCCCATGCTGATATGTTGTATGGAGTATATATTCAGTATCTCCTCTCACCTCTCCCCACCCAACTGCCAGTGCCCCATTCAATTAGCATAAGGCCCACATGTGAATCAGTGTCACTGGTCAATCAAGGCATCACTTGTTTCCACTAACTCCGCCCAATTTGTCTGTTCTTTCATCAGAACACACATACATACCTCTAACAGCACTATTCTTTAACGTTAGAGGTGACTGGGTACAACTTGGGGTTGTTTTAATAATAAAAATAGCAGAGGGGGGGTATGGGAAGCCAGGGGTGGATTCCATGCAAAAATGGCAAGTCTCCAGGAAAGGAGGGAGTGGTTAGGACTGCAGGGGCTGAGAGCCTGGTTGATGTTTTTACCCCACCATTGCTTCTGGTGGCTGTGGGTGACTCATGTAACAGTGCTAAAACCACTTCGAGAAGACCAGTGCTCACCTGAGTACATCTCCAGCCTTAACGTGCTGTGATTTTACGTATTGAATAGTCCAAGGTGTTTTCATTTGACATTTAACATATAATCTAATTACTAAAATGCATCTTATATCTTTGTTCTGAGCCTTCAAATTTCTGTTTCAGGGGATGGAAAGGTGAATTTCTCAGACTTCACAAAGGTGTTAACAGATAAGAACCTCTTTCTTAAAGCTGTGGGTGAGTAGAGCTATTACAGAACAGATGGCAGCTGGGTAGCTGTGAGTCACTGCATAGTAACTATTATTCATTTAGGCCTCTGATCAGGAGACACGTGAGGAAGGTGTACTCTGGGGTGAGATTTGCTTGCCATACTGCTCCTCCAAAATACTATTTGCTAAGCAAATTGATACAGTTTTAGAATTTTAACTTAAATGCATCAAGTCCTTCTGCAGGAGACACTGCTTTTTGGTCTCTGGTGTGAACTTTTGGAGTAGTGTAGAAAAAATCGGTCACCTTTTATAATATTCTTTACCAAGCGCCTGTACTACTTTGAGAGGAGCTCCCTTTACAATGAAAAAAAATTTTTTTTTAGAAAAAGAAAAATGCTCTCTCTCGTGCAAATTTGGGGTATAAATAATTTACTAGTCCTAAAAAATAGGAATGGACTTCCTCACCCTGATGAAGTCTTCCCTCAGTGCAAGGACTGGAGAGTCAGCTAGAGGTTAAAGAGCATATTCTCACACATGGTCATAAATGATGTGAAAGTGTACTTGACATATTATTAGTCCTCTGATGGTTTATTTATGAGTTTAACAGCCTGCCTTGGAAAAACTAACCACAATTCAGGTTATATTTTCTAGAATAAATACATTCTAAATTCTAAATACTGTGTACTGTTTTGAAAACACACTCATTCAGGGGCATCCGGGTCGCTCAGTCGGTTAAGCATCTGACTCTTGGTTTCGGCTCAGGTCATGATCCCGGGGTCATGGGATCGAGCCCAATGTCAGGCCTGCGCTGAGTGTGGAGCCTGCTTAAGTTTCTCTCACTCTCTCTCTCCCCCTCTCCCCTGCTCACTCTTTTTCTCTAAAATAAAAAAAAAAAAATTGTTTTTAATGCACTCATTCATAGGCTGTGAACTGTCCTTAGAATAAACAGAAGTTACTGCTTCAAGTACTACTATAGTAACGAGGGTTTGCTTGCAAACCCGAGATATGTTTATCAACAATTTCTTAACCTAGAAGAACAAGACAATAGTCCTTAATACATGAGTCGTGTTTATGTTAAATGCAATTTAATTACAAGTCATATTTACTTCAAGTCAATATATACTTAGAAGTCACTGAACTAAAAGTATTTATTTATTTTGAGAAAGAGAATGCATGAGCCCGTATGAGCAGGGAAAGGGCACAGAGAGAGGGAGGGAAAGAGAATCCTAAGCACGCTCTGCACTGGCAGCGTGGAGCCCGAAGCAGGGTTCGACACGGTGTTCAAACTCATGAACCATGAGATCATGACCCAAGCCAAAACCAAGAGTCGGTTGTTAACCAGCTGAGCCACCCAGGCTCCCAGAACTAAAAGTATTTTTTAATGATTATTCTGTCTGTTCAGTAATTAAAATGACCTTTCTACCAAATAGAACAGATTTTTTAATGTTTTTCTCTAACTCTCTAGTACCTAACCTGCTATTACTCTTGTAAATAGAATAAATAAAAAGACTTGTCAGCTTATTACTTTTTTTGACAGATGGTTTTTTCAGAAAGCATCTTGAATTTTTTTCTCCTTCATAGTTCCAGAAAAGGAGAAATGTTTAGATTTAGCTGGCAACCCAGGGATCCTGTTGTTTGAAATCCTATCAAAGCTTGTAGAGACTTCAGCCTTACCCAGAAAGGCTATAATGGAAATAGTAAGGTAAGTGGCAAAGAAAGCGGTAAAAACAGCCTTCTTAGAAGCACTTACGAGGATATGTACAAGGCAGTCACCTCTGATTAACATCCTTCTCCACAGGGTCTGCCCCAGAACAAAGGAGATGGGGTCTGTGGCAATGCTCACGTGCCACAACATGAGACCTAATTCCTTCATCCCAACTGTGCTACCTAGTTCTGAAATTGCAAGACTGACCTCAGTCCATCTCAGGGCCCACTGAAGGCCTAAGACAACCGAGAAAGTTCAGACTCTCCTACCCTAGGCTAGAGAATCCCAGAAGAATTCAGACTTTTCCAGGGATGATCTTTGTGTTGGGCTTGGAAATCTCATTTCCCTCCTAGGCTTAAAAATACAGAATGTTTTCTGAATCCTCCGTGGGTAGCTCTATGCTGTCCTGTATCTGTCAGGTGTGGAACAGAAGGCACACAAAATTCTACTCTTCGTTCCAGTTCAAAGGCATTTATTAAATGCCTGTTATTAGTACACAAACTTGACACATTGCTTAACCTTTCAGCCTTGGTTTTCTCACCTATAAAATGGGAACAACAATAATAATACCCACCTTATAGGGCATTTGTGGGAACGTAGGAATAAATATTCCTAGAGCCCCATAAAAAATAACTATTATTATGTGGAAGTAACTAGAATAATCATACTATATATCTATATCTATATAGATATAGATATAGATATAGATATAGATATAGATATAGATATAGATATAGATATATATTATGTTTGAATCCTCACCTCCTTAATGGGTACTATTGTCCTCATTTTACAAATGAAAAACCTAAAGTACAGGTAGTTGTACTTTGCCCCAAGGAGCAATGGTGCCTGGATTTTAGCACAGTCTGATTCCAGAACCCATGCTCTTCTCCACTGCCCTACACTGCCTCTCACACCCAGTAAGTGACCAGGAAATGTTTGCTGATATTGGTGTTTTGATGATGATGATGATGATGTTGTTGTTGATGATGATGATGGTTGTTACTTATCATATACCCGGTTTCTAAGGAGATGAAGTGTTTGATATGTAGTGTTTGCATTTAAGGAACTTAAAATATAAATTGAGAGTAAAGCCCTAAGTACGTAGACAACTAAATAATGCCAAATGAGTGGCAAAGATCATTCATGTAGTTTCCTGAGAAAGCCGGTCTTGAGCTGGGTAATGGTAGAATTTGACAGGTGTTCCTGTAGTTGATTACAATGTTTACTAAACATTATGTGCAATTTCTGAGTGTGCACTTTACAACGCATTAGCTTTTTCCTGGATTGCTGCCTCCTAACTGGTCTCCCTGTTTGTACCTTTTGGTTCCCCACCCCAGCCTTGCCCACTCCAGTCTATTCTCAATACTCCCTCTATCTAGCTGATGTCTTAATGCCTACAGCACCAAATGATCCTTTTAAAATGTCGGATCATGTCAGTCCTCTGCTCAAAATCTTCAGCCAATGGGGCATCTGGGTGGCTCAGTCAGTTAAGCATTCGACTCTTGGTTCAGTTCAGGTCATGATTTCATGGTTTCATGAAATCCCTGCATCAGGCTCAGCACTGACCGTGCAGAGTCTGCTTAGAATTCTCTCTCTCCCTCTCTCTCTCTCTGCCCTTCTCCCACTTGCGCTGTCTCTGTCTCTCTCAAAATAAACTTAAAAACATAAAATATTATTTAAAAAAAACTTCAAAACCCTTCCATTTCCCTCTGAGTATGAGTCTTAGACTGTATGTCACTTATTGGTCTTCTAGGTGACCTGCCCTCACTTTTGACCTCTTTGACTTTGTCTCCTGTTACTCTGCTCCATTCAGGCTAGCACCCTTGCTGTTCCTCAAATACACCAGACATGCTCCGGCCTCAAGACCTTTACACTTGCAGTTCCCCCTGTCTGGAATGCTCTTCACCCAGACAGCCACATATCTTCCCACTTCCAGGTCTTTGTTCAAATGTTGCCATCTCAGCAGGGCCTTCTTTGGCCACCCTATCTAAAACTCCATTCTCCTACCACTCCCTGTCTCCCCTCTTCCATTTTCTTCACACTATCTATCACCTTCTAATATACTATATAATTTACTTATTTATTGTGTTTGCTATCTGTTTTCTCATGCTAGAATGTAAGCTTCATGAGGGCAGGGATTATTTTTTTATCTGTTTTATTTCACTGTCTATCCCCGGTGTCTAGGAAAAAAAAAAAATTTACACTCAGTAACTATCTATTGAGTGATCTCTTTTAATCACTATTTCAACACTGTGAAGTAGGTTCCGATGTCCCACCAACAGACAAGAAGGACAAGGCAAAGAGAAGATCAGGCTGGATACCTAGCCCAGATCCCCCTGTAAGCTTCCATCTGCCTTCTGGGAAGTCCCATAGGTACTTCAAACCCAAAGTGTCAAAGCCTAATTCATCTCCTTCCCCCACCCCCACTTCTACTGGTTCTTACACTTGGGTTCCAAACCTCAGTGAATGGCTCCACCATCTCTCTGTGTTTATCCAATTGCCAAAGACCCACCCAGCGTCCTCCTCAGCTGCTGCTGCTCTGTCACTCCCCCATCCCACCAATCACAAAATCCTGTCTATTTGACCTCCTAAATCTGCTTCATATCCATGTACTTCTCTATATCCCCACAGGGTGAGGTGGGGGAGAGATAAGCAAAGGACTGAGGACAGAACTGTAAGAATTCCCATAGTTACGTCATGGAAAGGAAGAGGAGTCAGCTAAGGAAACATTAGTCATCAAGAAGGGAACCAGGATAGTGTGAAGTCAGAGAAGCCAGGGCCACAGAGAAATCCAAAAGAGGATGGACCTTCCACCAGTATTAAATGCTAAAGTGAGGCCAGGTGAAGTGACAACCGAATGGGTAGAATTAGATTGGGTGGTTATGAAGTCATAAGGGAACCAAAGGTCCCATCCAAAAGGATGATGGGAGGAAAGCCAAATTTCAGAGGGTTATAAAACAGCAGTTGGGTTAAACATATTAAAATAAATGCATGTTTTCACCTCTTCTTCCTTCTGAAATTGCACTAAAATAACAGTAAAAAATTTAGAGGGCAAAAACCCATAAAGAAAAGGAAGAGCAGACAAGAGATATCAGCATAATTTGGGAAGCTGGAAAGTAAATGGATGACTGTTTACGGACTGGTGAGATCAGAACAAGCTGAAATCTGAGTACCTGCCATGGAGAAGGTCAAGAAGCCAATTCTCACCACAGAACACATGACAGGCTCAGGAACTCTGAACCTCTGAACTCAGCAACCTCTGAAAGTAGAGGACAGGGGGACCCCAACACAGAAAGACTAGTTAAAAGTAGCATGAGTTTGAAATTTTAAATAAATAAATAAATAAATAAATAATAAAAGTAGCATGAGAAGCAGATTGACCCTTAGATTCTTCTCCCTAACCCCACCCAACCAAATGACTGCCTTGATAGTTACCTCTCTGAAGAGGTTGTACCAGAAGGATCGTCTGGACTCCAGGATATCAGACATAACTTGAGGATGAGGGTATCAGAGCGGAAATAGAAAACTACATGAAAGTACACTTACTGAATGGTGAGACCCCCACCCTGAACCAGCCACCTTCCCCTTCCCTAAGTCCCAATGTACTAACAGCTAGATTTATACCACTCAGTTAAAATATCAGAGGGTCCCTCACCAGGGAAATTGACTAGCTCAAGAAAGAGGAAAACAACACATGGATACTCACAGTTAAAAGTCCCCTTAAAAAAAAGGGGGGGGGGGTCCCATGATGAAACAAGGCTCAAACCAATTACTTGATAGTAAGTTCCCACTCAATAAGACCCATCATACCAAAAAGCTTCCAACTGGCCTTGAAGAGTGCTTACTCTCACTCTTAAATATGAATAGGCATCCAAGGACCAAAAGAGATTTCAGGAACACCTGTGTCATTAAAGAAAGATTACAACAGGAAAGAAGGAAAGGAGGCAGGAAGGAGAGAAGGGAGGAAGAAACTATAGATATAACATGGTATATAACCATTGAGCCAAGATTAGTGTGTCAAAGAAGGGGAGACTACAGACGATAGCGGTGTTCTCAAACTTGAGCACACATCAGCATCACCTGGAGCAGTTGCTTAAACACATTGCTGGGCCCCAGGGTTTCTGATTCAGTAGGTTTGTGTGAGAACCGAGTATTTGTATTTCTAATGAGCTCCCAGTGCTGTTGATGCTGCTGGCCTGAGGACCACACTCAGAGCCATAGGGTATGCAGAGAATACTTGGAGGGAAAGGAAAGGTGAACCTTGAGGGACCTGGTAGGAATTAAATTACACTAAGAGAAATGAGCATTATATATTTTCAGAGGAGGATAAGAACATTGTGGATAGTTGGGTTCAAGGCTAAGGAAGGAATTATCTGATTATAAACCAGACTGCTATGGCACCTGTGTGGCTCAGTCAGTTGAGCATCTGACTCTGGATTTTGGCTCAGGTCATGATCCTAGGATCATGGGATAGAGCCCCAAGTTGGGGTCCACACTGAGCAAGGAGCCTACTTAAGATTCATTCATATGCTCTCTCTCTCCCTCTCTCTCTCTCTCCCCTCCCCTTTCCCCCGTCACACACTCCCTCTTTCTAATAAAATAATAAAATAAAATAAGATAAAATAAAATAAAATAAAATAATAAAATAAAATTTATAAACCAGACTCCAAGCAGAACGCTATTGGCACATCTACCCAACCACTGCTGCAGCTCCAACATTTAGAATGAGTTCTTTCCCTCTTTCTGAGAGGAAAAAAAAAAGGTTGCCTGTCATCATCCCAGAAAGCAATGAAGCTTCCCATTGCTGTAACAGAAAAACCTGCCTGTGTAATGATAAGCAAGGTCTTGCATTTCGTCCTCTGAAACAGTAAGTAGTGACGGTCCTCTGCTCCGCACACTGAGAAGCGAGGTCTCCCACATTGGTACTGAAGCCCCACTATACCAAGTCCTCCCCGCCCCCACCCCACCCCCCACCCCCCACCCCCCCCCCGGCCCACAGCTCCAGAGAGACATCCATCGTTCCAGCTGCAAGAGGGAATCTGATCTGCAATGAATGTTTAAGGCATGCATGTTTGTAAATCAGATGTCTATACCTTTGGGGATGTTTGTGCTGTGAATGAGAGTCCCTTAGCATATCTTACAGTATTTATAAACTAAAATGCACAGTAACAGATCTCCTAAATCTGTTGATACACATGTGCATGCATACACACACACACACAACTCAAAGAAATGCAACCAATAGTGATTTACTGAATAGTAAGATTATTGGTGATACTTCCTTTTTATACTCTTCTGCATTTTCCAAATTCTCTGCAATAAGGATTTCTTTTAAATCCTCAACACAAAGTAGTTGCATTTTAAAACACAACACAAAGTAATATAATGGTAGGCATGATTAATGTTTGTATTCAAGCTGGTGCCACTCAAGGCTTTGTCAAGGATCACTATCGATAGGTATTTTTCTAGACAAGACTTGAGGTCCGGGGGGAGGAGGAAGGAAGCCAAAGCCCAGGAACTAGAAATATAAACTAGCCAAATGGCCTGGGGAAAGTATTAGTAGATATTCTATGAATGTCACAAAAATAAGCACTCAATAAATAATATTGAATGAATATACAAATTAAGTTTAAAATAAATGGATTCTGCCTATACCTTGCAGCTGGACTTTTTTTCCTTTTGTCCAGCACTTAGGCACTTTTTCAGTAGGACTATACAGCACTTTTTATTCTTTTTTTAATTACTTTTTTTTTTTTTTTTAGCTATTTCCAAAGAAAATTCCAGGAAACCAGGTCAGGAATGTTATGGAATCCATACACCATGGCTTATGAAAAAAGGAGATTTAAGCAAGACATATGCACCCCTCCCAGCTCAAGCACAGCTGCCTTTGCCAATGCTGCCCGGACTGCAATAATGAAAGAAAAGGATTTATTTAAATTTCTTGAAGAGCTCAAGAGTAAGAGCCATTTGTCCTCTCCCCACTGTTGCAAAGGATTTATTCGTAGATTACTGGTCAGAAATAAATACTAGAGGTCAAGTGCTATAGAAACAGGGCCACAGCCTATTCTGTCTGGTCTATGTCACACAGGTATCATTGGAAAGCAAATCTGCATCTTAACCTGAGTCCTCATGATTCAGGTGAAGCCTAAAGTCTGGGAGTGGGGGAGAAGGCAAGAGAGTGAAGAGTGAGGGTCACAGCCACTGAGAAGACTAGACAAAGAGCAAAATAGGCCCTACATGTATGTCTTTTATGTGAATTTCCTCTTACACTGTTCATAATATCATTTTTGTTTTTATTTTTAGGGTGCAATCCTCCTTCAGATAGCCCGTATTCAAAAATACCCATCTTTCCATTGTTTCCTAATGTGGATGGGGTGGTGATGGGAAAGCCATTCAAAGACATGCAAAAATTAGAAATGCTAAGGAGAAAGGAGCCTCTGAACTTCTTTGAGAACTATTTTTTCCATAAAAGAGACTGGAAAGCACAGGTAAGATTTCAATTATTAATTAATTCAAGTTAATATTAGTTAAACATTAGTTAATTCAAATACTTAAGTTTTTAAGTTCTAACTTAAAAGAACTAATAACATGTTTTTTAATGACAAACGTTTTCAGTCATTGTATTTTTTTTAATTTTTTTTAGTGTTTATTCATTTTTGAGAGAGAGCAGGGGAGGGGCAGAAGTGGGGGGGTGGGGGACAGAGGATCTGAAGTAGGCCCTGTGCTGACAGCAGAAAGCCCGATGTGGGCTTGAACTCATGAACCATGAGATCATGACCTGAGCCGAAGTCAGACGCCCAACCAACTGAGCCACCGGGTGCCCCTTTTTAATAGATATTAATTCTGCTACTTCAAGATCAAAAATTTCTGCATGGCCAAAAATAATCACATTTGCAACTCGTACACAAAGGGCTAACTCCTTTAATACATCAAAGAGCTTCAAATTGATTAGAAAGAAACTAACTTGTATAAAAATAAGCAAAGGATATGAACAGATAGTTCTCAGTAGTGTGAAAAGATATTCAATCCCATTCTTCATAAAAGATCCAAATCAAAACCACCTTGAAAGTGGTAATACAGAAAGATAGTATCTTTCCATATTAGACTGACCAAGATCAAAAGGTTGAAAAATACATGGGGTACTCATAAATTGCAGACAGGAGTTTATATTGATTCAACCTCCACAGAGGAAATTTGGTAATACCTACCAAAGTGACAGACCTCACACCTGTGGACTATGAGTGAGGAACAATTTCTCCACTGCCCTCTTAGGGTCTTTCGGCTGAGCCTGAGAATTAAATTGACATAAGACAGATCAACAGGAGGAAAGCATACACATTTTCAAAAATTTTACAGGTACATGGGAGTCCCCACAGAAAACGAAGACTCAAAGTAGCAGAGTCCAACACTTGTGTGCTAAATTGGCCAAAGAGTTGTAAATAGAGTGAAAATGTGTCCAGGCAAAGGGACTTGGCCTAGGGTAGTTAATTGGGTGGAGTTTAGAAGACAAAGGTTAGTTTAACACGATTTGTACAGATTTCTGCCAGCCTCAACTCCCCATTCCCAGTGATAAGAATGTTACTTTCCTCCTGGTATAAAGAGAGCATCTTCCTCATGGGGCATTGATCTCCTGCATTCAGGAAGGAAGAGGAGAGAGATCAGAGTGCTCTTCTTAACACCCGCTGTTTTCCAAGTCCCTTTAACTCAAAATACTCCTTTTGCCAAAGTCACATATTTGGGGTGGCATATTCAGCCACCTTCATGACCTAGCATCTCAGCCCTAGGATACTATCTGGGATACACTTGTTCCAAATGCCGCCCATACAGGGCAACTCATTACATGGTTGTTTATACTAGCAAACGGTTGGGGAAATAACTAAATGACCATTTACTAGATTAACTCTATTACCGAGTTAACTATTTACTAGGTTAACTACTACTGTATTTACTAGGTTAAATAACTAGGGGACTAGTTAAATTACGCTTTATCCTTACCATGAAATATTCTGCAGCCATTTTTAAAAAATTTATTTATTTTTGGGAGAGAAAGAGAGCGAGAGAGCGAGAGAGAGACAGAGACAGCACGACCAGGGGAGGGGCAGAGAGAGGGACACAGAGAATCCGAAACAGAGAGCCCCATGTGCAGCTCGAACCCACAAACTGGGAAATCATGACCTGAGCTGAAGTCGGATGCTTAACTGACTGAGCCACCCAGGTGCCCCTGCAGCCATTTTAATGACTTAAACTCTTTGCGTGATGATGTAAAAGATCTCCAAAAGGAAAAGGATATGAAACAGTATGTGTAGTACACTGCTATTTGTATAAAAAGGAGAGAAATAAATAAATACAAAGTATGTACATATACTTTTTTCTTGTAAAATGTTCTGGAAGGAAATCCAAGAGAATACTAACATTGGTTGCCTGCAGACAGAGAAAGTAAGGGGCTGGGAGACAGAAGAGGCAAGGAGATCACAGTGTATATTCACCATACTCTGATTTTTTAAGCATATGTATGTTTTACACTCCTAAAAATTGGAAACAAAAAAGAATTAACTGTTTTGCGGAGTACTAAACAAGAGCTAAAATACTCTACAGCACAGTGACGTGGGAGATGAGAAGGGTGGTGCTCAGAATTAAAGCTTCCTAAGTTCATTGTATTGTTTGAGTAGAGACTTAGGATACTGGTCAAATCTATAATTTGTTAAATTAATTATGAGTGTTGGGGCACCTCTATGGCTCAGTCAGGTGAGCATTGAACTCTTGGCTTCAGCTCAGGTCATGATCTCACAGTCGTGAGATGGAGTCCCACATGTGGTTCCACACTGCGTATAGAGCCTGCTTAAGATTCTCTCCCATTCTCTCTCTCTCTCTCTTCCCTGATTCTCTCCTGCTCATGCTGCCTCAAAAATAAAATTGAGTGTTAAAAATGTGAGGATAATCACTAAAATGAATCATAAATAAGTTAATGAATAATCATTAAAATGAATAATTGTCAAATAGAAGGAAAAAAGAATAAGAAAAAAGAGAAAACATGGGATAATAGAAAATGCAAAACAAAATAGGCAGATGGGGTGCCTGGGTGGCTCAGTCAGTTAAACATCTGACTTTAGCTCAGGTCATGATCTCGTGGTTTGTGAGTTCCAGCCCCATGTTGGGCTCTGTGCTGATAGCTCAGAGCCTGGAGCCTACTTTCGATTCTGTGTCTGTCTCTCTCTGCCCCTCCCCCGCTCATGCTCTGTCTCTCTCTCTCTCTCTCAAAATTAAATAAATATTTTTAAAAATTTTAAAAAATAGAAAAATCCAAGTATGTCAGTAATCACAACAAAAGATTAAACACACTAGTTTAAAAAAACAAGGATAAAAAAAATACATAGACAACGGATCATCTTTCAAGTTTAAAATAAAAAAGGACACTGAGACTGATTTTTAATAATTCTCAGATATATGTTCTCTAAAGGAGACACACCTAAAATACAACACAGAAAGTTTGAAAGTAAAAAGACTGAAAAAGATAAATCAGGCAAATACAAATCAAAGAGAGCTGGTATCAATATATTAGCATAAGGAAAGTAAAATTTAAGGAAAACATAGCTAAAGATAAAGATGCTATTTAATTACTTTTAAAAATCTTCAGAAAGATATAACTATCCTGAACCTGTGTGTACCTAGCAAACTGACAGATAACAGTTAACAGAATTGTAAGGATTAACTTTAGACTTTTTAAAGGCACTATGCATGCTAAAAAAGTGAATAGGCAAACCCATAATCACCGTGGGAGATATTTATCATGCATCTCCAGAAACTGATAAAGCAAACTGAAAGAAAGAAAGAAAGAAAGAAAGAAAGAAAGAAAGAAAGAAAGGGAAGAAAAAGAAAAGAGAGAAAGAAAAGAAAAAATAAAAGAAAATAGGAAGGAAGGAAAGAAAAAAGAAAGAAAAGAAAAGAAAGAAGGGAGATATTTATCATGCGTCTCCAGAAACTGATAAAGCAGACCAAAAGAAAAGAAAAAAAAGAAGGAAGGAAGGAAGGAAGGAAGGAAAGAAAGAGAAAGAAAAGAGAGAAAGAAAAGAAAAAATAAAAGAAAATAGGAAGGAAGGAAAGAAAGAAGAAAGAAAAGAAAGGAGATATTTATCATGCATCTCCAGAAACTGATAAAACAGACCAAAAGGAAGAAAGGAAAGAAGAAAAGAAAAGAAAAGAAAGAAGGAAGGAAGGAAAGAAAGAAAGAAAGAAAGAAAGAAAGAAGAAAGAAAAGAAAGAGAAAGAAAGAAAGAAAGAAAGAAAGAAAGAAAGAAAGAAAAAAGAAAGAGGAAGAAGGAAGAAGAAGAAAGAAGAAGAAATCAACTCATCTTACAAAAAACTCTTATCTGTTAAGGAAGAGAGACATGGAACTAAAGCTTAATATAGAATCAGAATCTAGAAAAAAGTTGTTTCCGGACATGGGGAACTTGAGCACATTAGTAGCCAGGAGGAAGAGCCCTTAGAGCTATGGTTCTCAATCCTGGCTGCACAACGGAATCACCAAGGAGAGCTTTTAACAGCCCTGTGCCCAGGCCACAACCCTAACCAATTAAATCAGATCTCGGGATGGGGCTTAAGCTTCAGCATTTTTTTAAAGTTCCAACATGCAGCCAAAGCTGACAACCACTGCCTGAGGCAGAGAAACTGAAGTTGTAGGAGAGGGGCAAGACTGGTTGTGCCATTTGTGGAGCCCAGTGCAAAATGGAAATGTGGAGCCCTCTTGTCCAAAAATCACTAAGAATTTAAAGACAGCAACAGCAGAACAATAAACCAAACTCAGGGCCCTTCTAAGTACGTGGTCCTGTGTGATTGTACAGATCACACACCCACGAAGCCAGCTCTGGAACAAGGGAAATTGAAGGAAAATGGTCCAGGGAGCAAATAAATATTCAGGAAAAACTCTCACATCGAAGAGGCAAAGAGGAAAAATCAGGCTACAAGATGGAGAAATCCTAAGGTGGAAAGAAGAGTGAAAAGAATGTATATTAGACAGCCCTGGAGAGACAAGATCGGTAGCTGAGGGAGTGTGCGGACCTGGTTTTCCAGCAACCACTAAGAGGACTGCTCTGAGGGCTGTAAGAGAGTTAACGGCAAATGAAGAAAAGTAATGGCAGGCGGTACAACGGGCCTGAATGAGACTGGGTAATACACGTCTTCAAGGAAACCAATGAGCATATTTACGTGATTTCTGCCAGCATTGTTCAGCAGCCCAGGAGCAGGGAAAATGGATGGCTGGTTGCCCATGGGAAGTTCGGAAGTACTGTAGGTTGTCATCTGTGGAGGGCACCATCTTCATTTTCAGAGCTTGGTGATGGCTTGGGAAATGTGGTGGAAGTAGAGTTGGCTCCTCTCTACCTTCCATATCCATTCCACACATAAGCCATCTCTTCTTGTTTTAATGTTTATTTATTTTTGAGAGAGAGAGAGAGAGAGAGAGAGAGAGCACGTGTGTGTGTGTGTGTGAGCGAGGGGCAGAGAGAGAGAGGGAGACAGAGAATCCCAAGCAGGCTCCGCGCTGTCAGCACAGAGCCCCATGCGGGGTTCGAACTCACTCAGTGTGAGATCATGACGTGAGGTGAAATCAAGAGTCAGGCGCTTAACCAACTGAGCCACCCCGGCGCCCCATCTTCTGGTCTATACTTCTGAGTAGGCTTCATCATTATGAGAGAAAATTTGCTAAATGCTCATTTACACATGGCAGCATACCATGTAGCCCAAAACAACTGACAAGTGGCTTAGCAATTACCTTCTGTATCATACACAAACCCCTCATAATGCAATGTATTTCTTCTTATTATGTCTATGTTGTATAATTCAACCCAAAATATATCACTAACCTTCTTTTTTTAAATGTGTATAAAGGCAGCAAATATAAAGCCTATTGACCCCATCTCAGGCTGTCCTACTGACATCCTGGCCATTGACCAAATGCTCAAAAAGAAGCAGAATTGGACAGTGACTGATGCGGCAGCTATTAAACAGCCCGTGAGTATTCACTGTTGGCACCTTCTCAGAAAGCACTGATGAGAATATTTTCCATTTCAATACTACAACCATAAACCCCAACGTTATTTTTTCTGCTCTATGTCTTTAAAACAAGACAAGCTCATTTCTCACTTTTACCCATGGCAATGACACTTCTTGCTCTGTAATCAAGTGGATTCAAATGTTAACTGTTATAATTCATCCTGCTAATCACCCATGGAACCATACCCAGCATCGCTTCTGGGACATTCATTTGTTTCATGCTGGAAATAGCAACTAGGTAAGGCAGCCAGCTGTCACGGTGAGGGGGGTGTACTGAGGGAACCACGATGAGTGAAAGCATCTCGATTACAGCAGCTAAAAGGATAGTTCAGGAGCACTTGCCAGGTGCCAAGCACGGTGCCATATAGGTGCTCCACAAGTACTCGACGGGTACTGATTCATTTACTGATCACAACAGTGCTTCCAGATAGGTGCTGTTATGGTTCTTTGTCATTTTAGAGATAAGCACAGAGAGGTTCACTTGTCTAAAGGCAGAAGGAATAGAGGAAGAGCCAGACTTAGAAACACGAGCCATGTGGCTCTGGAATCCACATTTTTAACCATAACTCTGTGCTCCCTGACTACCTTTGTGCCGTGACATCTTAGCAGCTTTTATACTCCACAGAGACAGACCAGGGTATATGTATTTCATGCCGCCTTTTTTCTGCACGTGACACTAATGATCAAGGTCTCCTGGATGGTTTCCACTTCCTTGGCCTTTATAGTACTGCATCTTGCAGCTCTGTGTCCCTTCCTCTCGCTTTTCTTTCCTGAATGTTCATCCCTTCAGTCTTGATGGTTCTTCGTTTTCCTACTGCTCTTCCCATTATAGGCACTCGTCCGGTCATTTGTTCAGTAAATATTTATACATTATTAACAAAGTTCTAGGTTTACGGGATACCACGGGGGAGGAAAAAACAGAGTTCCTGGCCTCCATGAGCTTGGAGTGAGGGTGAGAAGGAAATAAACAGTAGTAATACATGGGGATAAGTGAAACAACAGGTGAGGTCGGCACTGGACGCCACAAGAACACAAAGGAGTGGGCTCCCGACCTCTGCTCATCATGGCACTTACTCATGCTGGAATAAATGGAGGCTCCTTATAGCCGGAGGCCTCCAACCCAGAGTACCGGCTGCCCCAAGGGCTAAGGAGCTTGAGGAAGGCAGTCAATTGGCATACATGTAAACCAGTCACAACAGAACTTTGGGGATCTCTGCGTTAAGTGAAGGAAAAGCCAGGGCAAGCATTCTTTGCACTGTCTCAATCTACCCTTCTTGTTTCAGCTGCCACCTATACACAGGTAACTCTTAAATCTGTCTCTAGCCGAGACTTCTTTCCAGTACTTTCACCTTAGCTCATTGGCTGCCTGATGAACATTTTTACCTCACTGTCTCAGCCTATCTAACTCTACCAGTCCAAACCAAACTCGTCATCTGCATCAGACGGGCTCTTCCTTGGGGATTCCGTATGTCAGCTGCTGATACCACCCTCTACCCAGTCAATGAAACTAGAAGGCCAGGAGTCACCCTTAATTTGTGAATTGTCCTCGCTCCTCACATCCACCTACGACCAAATCTGGCTACTCTTGTTCTCCTGAAAATTTTTCAAATCTGTCTCCTTCATCCCATCCTATCACTACTGCCTTCACTAGGCCCTCATTAGGTCTTGCCTGGACCCCCCAACCTCCTATCCCTACCTCACAGCTGCTCCCCTCCACCCACTCTCCACACAGCTGCTCATGATCTAACATAAAGATCCAGCTCTGCCCCTGTCCTGCTTAAGAACTAATGCTTCCCTCTCAACAATGGCAGGATTTTTCAACTCTATTTTCTGCTCCACACTCTGAGAGACTTATCTCCCTTCCATCAGAAACAGGTGGTAATTGTGGTACCTGACTGGCTCAGTCGGTGGAGTGTGCCACTCTTGATCTCAGGGTTTAAGTTTGAGCCCCACATTAGGTGGAGAAATTACTTAGAAAAGAAAAGAAATGAAAAGAAAAGAAAAGAAGAAAAGAAGAAGGGGAGGGGAGGGGAGGGGAGGGAAGGGAAGGGAAGGGAAGGAAGAGCGGCTCACTACAGCATGATTTTCACTGAGGAAAGGGCTCTCCCAACCTCCCTGAGATCAAGTCTAAGGGCCAGTACAGCACAGTGCTTTGCCTGCCTCATCTCCTTCACTCCCTCCCTCCCACTTTCAAAACCTGACACTTTAGCGACACCAACGTGCTTGTGCCTCTACCAATTCCAGAGGCCTTTGTTCCTTTGTTTCTGCTATCTCCTGTCCCTGAAACTCCTTCCCATCACCAGTGACTCTCTCCGTCTGGCCAAACCCTGGAGGAACTACTCAGCATCTCTCCCTCCCTGTCCTAAGCTGGATTGAGTGCCATCCTTGGCACTCCTATTATATCCAGAGCCTGTCTCCACCCCCCATTTCCTCCTTGTTTTAGTCTATTGTGTTTTTAATATTCTCATAACATTTCTTCTCTCATTATTCCCAAATCATACATTTGGATTGTCCATCAACTCCTAACTTGCGTGTCCTCAAAAGGTCCTACCAATGTGTAAACTCAGTGATGTTCAACCAGCCTGGGAATGTAACTCTTAGGATATCTAGAATTGTGGTCCATAAGTCAAAGATATGTTAAGGTAACTACTGCCAACTTCTGCTCTCTCACTGCAGGTGAAGAGAGCTATAGATACCTATAACTTGGGAATTGCCCTGGAGCACCGGAAAGACATGCTAAACCTCTGGCAGAAGATCCGAGGGGATTTGATTGGAATAGACACTAAAAATGAGTCCTTTTATGATACCTTTTCTGCTTACACATGGTCCTGGAATGTTTGCCAAGAATTACTTTCACCAAAGGACTTAAGGTTATATGATGCCTACATGAATAGGCATACCTTCCACAACTCCGTATTCTCTTCTTCCTCGGATATCAGTGAATGTGACACAGACACAGGAAGAAAACGAAAACGGAAAGGTTTCAAAGGGTTTCGACGATGAGATTTCTACATTTTCTAAACAGCTCACTGCAAACTACTTTTTCATAGATATCAAAATTGTGGTTTCTTGCTTTTGTCTAGTACATTCTTAGCAGCTGGAAATGTTGACATCTTTTGAATTCTGACCAGTAAAAAAAGTTTAAGTCATAATGTGGTTTCCCTTTCCTAATTCTTACCTAGTAAATAGAGGTCATGTGGTTTTTTTCCCCCAGCAAACAACTGCACTCTGCTGCCCCCACCTGGCTCAAAATGGCCTGGGCACCAGGAGAAAACCTGAGATGTGCGCCTACCTTAAGGGCCTCTGTGAGCCCCTAGGGGCTCTCCCAGTAACATGCCTCTTAGTTTATGTGACTGTAAGTGGCACTAGGTTTTTGATTTGTAAAAGAGGCCAAAGACAGCAGATGACAATGATCCTTCAGTTCCAGGGAATGATATCACCATCTCCCAGGGAATCTTGATTAAATTTGGGTGTTCCTAAGGCTCCTTAGCCACACATCTTCAGGCTGATCTCTTGGATACCTTTTAAAAAGGGATGTTGTTTTCAGGGCATCTGGGTGGCTCAGTCGGTTAAGCACCCGACTTCGGCTCAGGTCATGATCTCACGGTTCTTGGGTTCAAGCAGCACGTCGGGCTCTGTGCTGACTGCTCAGTGCCTGGAGCCTGCTTCAGATTCTGTGCCTCCCTCTCTCTCTGCCCCTCCTCTGCTTATGCTCTCTCTCTCTGAAAAATAAATAAACATAAAAAATTTTTTTTAAAGTTTATCTCATCCATTACACTTGTTCTTTAATGCATTTAATAAAGATGCACATATGTAACTATATTACAAGTTTGGTAGTTATAATTTTTATTGTGGAAAACTACACACAAAATTTACTATTTTAATCACATTTAGGTGTATATCATCCATTACATTATTTTTTCCTGTTAGAAAAAGGAAAAAAACATGTTTCACATTGATGGGGACAGTGGCTTATAATATAAAATCATAACATGCCAGAAAAAAGCAATGAAAATAGTGAAGGCTCCTAGAACTATTTAATGGAACAGTCTTGAAGTAAATTTGTGTTACCTTGAAGAGTCAAAAGTGTCTAAATGTATTTGCCATTCTTTACAATGTTATGATGTTGAGAAAAAGAAGCTTATTGACAAGTGGCCATGTTTCTTACCTGAAGAATAAGATTTATGGTTTGACAGATTTTTTTCTTTTTTTGGTATGGCTATGACCATAATAGGCAATCTAAGAGATGTAATTTGGATGCCAAAATTAGAATTCCTGAAATATTTTCTTGGATCAGTGAGATAACAGGAAAGAATATTTTTAAGCATATCTGTCCTGGAAAATCTAAAATGTACAGTAACACAGTCTTTCTATCAAATTGTCACATACTGTAGTGACAGTATAAACTGGCATCTTGTCAGTATAGCAATAGGTACTCGGCCATTCATTCAACAATTATTTTTTTTAATGTTTATTTTTGAGAGAGCACGTGCAAACAAGGGGGGGAGGGGCAGAGAGAGAGAGGGACAGAGGATCTGAAACAAGCGCTGTGCTGACAGCAGAGAGCCTGACACGGGGCTTGAACTCACAAACAGTGAGATCATGAGCCGAAGTCGGATGCTTAACTGACAGGCACCCATTGTTCAACATTTATTGAGTTGCATACTATGTGTTGGACCTTGTTCTAGGACCTGGATATAACAGTGAACAAAGAGATAAAATGCCCTGACCTCACGGCTTAGTAATCCAGCTAATTATAACCACTGACTCACTACTTCCACTTCTAGACATTATTCCTAAAAAAATAATCATGAATATACAAAATGATTTAGTTACAAGGATGTGTATCGTGTTGGATTTTAAATTTTTTTTTTCAACGTTTTTTTATTTATTTGTGGGACAGAGAGAGACAGAGCATGAACGGGGGAGGGACAGAGAGAGAGGGAGACACAGAATCGGAAACAGGCTCCAGGCTCTGAGCCATCAGCCCAGAGCCTGACGCGGGGCTCGAACTCACGGACCGTGAGATCGTGACCTGGCTGAAGTCGGACGCTTAACCGACTGCGCCACCCAGGCGCCCCCGTGTTGGATTTTAAAGTTGCCTAAATGTCCAGTAAGTCATGGTACAGTTCTATAAATTAAAACGATGTTAGAAAAGACCATTCAAACAAAAGAATGATATTATAAGCTATCATCAGGTTATAAAATAGGCTACAACTGCTCAGAGCCATGAGAAGGCTGTATGGGATTGTTCTAGAACCTAATTATGATTGTAGTTGCACAAATATAGATTTTTATGAAAATTATCAGACGGTACACTTAAAATGGGTGAATTTAATTATATGTAAACTATACCTCAATGAAGTTGTAAAATAAGAGGGCATAAAGCAGTTCTGAAACTATTGTAACTTAAAAGTTACTTCTATAAATACATAAGAAAAAAAAAAGACTGGAAGGTATACATCAGTGTTGTTTTTTTTTAAACCAAAGTATTTAATGGGTTAAATTAAGGATGGAATGGGGTAGTTTCTTTTTTTCTTTTGTCTAAATGTTCTACAATAAACATATTTATTTTGCAATAAGAAAAAAAAACACAAAAGGCTGTTTAAATTTGTTAAATCAGCTTATTCAATTATCTAGGCCTGCTACATGTTCTGTGAAACTTTAAGGAGAGCAAATCAGGACACCAGGGTCCCTTCCCCCACTTTAAGTTCCAGAGCACATGCTTACACAGACCGGAATTTCCACTGACTGGAACTTAAAGAAAAGCATGAAATAATTACCCACGTCCCAGGTTGACACCCAAGGCAATGATCCAGACTGAGAGTTGTTAACCTTTCCAGGCTTTGAACCCATGCCACCCAGCTAGAAGAGCTCTTCCAGCTCACCAGCAGAGGGACCCTTAACTCCCCTGAAAAGTTTTGCTTGCTGAAGATACAGTCCAGCATGAAGTCTGGTAGCACAGAGGACTCAGAGTCACGTCTTCCAAATTTCTGCAGAAAAATAACTTCAGGTACTTCAAAAGATGGGAGAAACATGAGTTGTACAGGTCAACCAAAGATAATTGTACGAAAATTCAGGATACTTTTCTCCCATTTCACCAAAAGGGCCCAAGTTGTTTGCCATTTTAAATGACTAGTTGTGGGAATTAATATAGTAAGTCACTTCAAGTGAAAACAGAGTGAGCTCCCTGCAAGAAACTCTGCAGTGAGAATGTTGATTAGGAGCATGAATAGCTTTTGGTGTGGGGAGAAAAACGAGTGTAGAAGAGACAACAAGATGCCAAGAATACATATAAATCAACCACTATGTCAAACAACCAGCCTCGAGAAACTATAAAAATCCTTGTCACTTGTTTTTTGGAGAGGAGGTCGTGTTCAAAATGTTTCAAAAGACCATGAGAGGGGCGCCTGGGTGGCACAGTCGGTTAAGCGTCCGACTTCAGCCAGGTCACGATCTCGCGGTCCGTGAGTTCGAGCCCCGCGTCAGGCTCTGGGCTGATGGCTCGGAGCCTGGAGCCTGTTTCCGATTCTGTGTCTCCCCCTCTCTCTGCCCCTCCCCCGTTCATGCTCTGTCTCTCTCTGTCCCAAAAAAAAAAAAAAAAAAAAAAAGTTGAAAAAAAAAAATTAAAAAAAAAAAAAAAAAAAGACCATGAGAATGGCAAAAGTGTTTTCAAATAAAGTACAAATTCTCTACTCTCTTATCTTTTCAATTCACTCACATATTTTTCTTTGTGATTAAGGAGGATTTAGGGCCTGATCCAGTTTCTTTTCTGAGAAAGATACAGAACCTCTCATAGCTCCCTTCAGTTTTGCGTACGGAAAGAATCTGCAATGAAGGAAACGACAACTGGGTACCAGTGTGCTGAGTCTAGTAATGCACCATCTAAGTAATTAACCCTTTCCTTATCTTCTTCCAGATGGTAATCATTACTCTCCTGGAACTCTTCTCAACTAACCTTGTGCAGACAGCATGCTTTCTTTTGAGAATCAGTTTGTAGTAATTATCAAAATAGAAATGGAAGGCTGAAAATGTATGAACATAACAAACTATGTGTGTTTGCATTACAATCCTGACTGTGTGAATAAGCTCGGATATGGATAATTCCAAAAAGTATGTGGTTACAAAAAATTTTTTAACTTGTCCTTGGATGGATATTCCATTTGATTAAACAGATAAACCTCATGCTCTCAGAATTCATTTCATATCCTCCTCCCAGAAAAATCGGGTTTTTTTTTCATAGCTTTTCACACTACGAAAAGCTGACGATGGAAGCTGGAAAACTGCCAGATTTCCTCGGCCAGCTTGCTACCTTCCTCAAATTCTTCCGACCATAAGCTCTATGGGACTAGCTACCTTTAATTCTCAAAGTGATTGATTTCTCCTGTCTTAAAACTTGGGGTGCCTGGGTGGCTCAGTCATTTAAGCGTGAGACTCTTGATTTCTCCTCAGGTCATGATCTCGCAGTTCAGGAGATCAAGCCCCCCATCAGTCTCTGCACTGACACTGCGGAGCCTGCTTGGGATTCTCTGTCTCCCTCTACCCCTCCCCCATTCTCTCTCTCTTTCTCTCTCTCTCAAAATAAATAAACATTTTTAAAATTTTTGAGGGAAACAGGGGAACCTGCTAGAGGATCCCAGCATAGAGAGGAGGCTCAAGCTTAATTAATGTCTCCCACTTTCTTGCGGGTCTGCAAGACCACTAGGGCCTCCTGGCAAGGGATGGGGAGTAGGAAGCCCACTCCGAGAAGAAATTCTGCCAGAGTACGCCCCGCCCCATTCCCCAACCCCATTCCCCAACCCCATCCCCAACTCAGGCCCCGCCCCAGTGGGCGGAGCTCGAGCACCAACCTCCACAGGGGACTGCCGCGCCCCGCCCTGCCCTGGTCCTTTCCCGCCCAGACGCCGCGACTTCCGGAAGGGGGCGTGGCTCCGCAGGAAGTTTTCTCTTTACGGAAAAGTAAGCATATCCGGCTCCGGTGTCATGGCTGGTCCCTACACCGAGTGCGCGCCCGCTGCCGTCGGCCAGAAGAGGCAGCAGTTTGGGAGCCGGTTCCTGAGCGATCCGGAGCGCGTCTTCCACCATAATGCCTGGTAACCGCCCTGCCCCTCGCCTGGCCTGCGGCCCGCCCTCTGGCCCGCCGCCCCGGGCGCTGCGAGAAGCCCCTGACCGCCGGCCACGAGTCCCGCTGCCCTGCTTGAGGCGCTCTCCTCCCGTGGGAGAGGCGCTCCGGGGCCAGCGACTCACCCTGCCCGCGGCTGGAACGTGAGGCCTCTAAGCTGCCCGTTTGATTTTCCCAGGGACAATGTTGAGTGGTCGGAAGAGCAGGCCGCGGCGGCGGAGAGGAAAGTCCGGGAGAACAGTACCCAGCGAGTGTGCCAGGAGAAGCAAGGTGCGCCCAGGTGGGCCCTCGGTGGTATCTGCAGCCAGTGTACTGCTGAACGCACTGTCCACGAGAGGCAGAGAACCGAGACCGCCAGGAGCCTTTGTTCCTGGACTGATACCGAACTCGGGGGTAGAACGGGAGGGGTGGGTGGTGGGTTAGGACGGAAAAGGGCGTCACCCTAAAATCTTGTTAGAGCAAACAGGGAGTTTTGTTTTGGGCTTTGAGAGTAAGTGTATCTTGATATTTTCTAGCGATTAAGTTTTAGTTACGTTGTCTAGACCCATGTTAATGTGACTCGCCTTTGTCAATCGTGTGGTCACGTGATTGGCTTAGAGGCTGTGCTTTCTCTATGTGATTGCACTTTTACAGAGGAAATGTGATTGAAGCTAGATTCTAGTGATCTGATTCCCAATGTTGTTGGGGGAGGAAGCCAATGACTGGTGAATGTGTCTTTTCTTCGTGTGATGGCTATGAGGATTTAAGGCTTCTGCCGAGGAGAGCTGGGTGAAGCAGAGTGTAGATAAGTCTGGCCAAAGAAAAAGAGGCCCCTTCTGGAGAGGTGGATGATTTCACTGCAGAATATCTCTGGGTACTAAAACTAGTACTGATTGGGCCTTTTTCCTAAAAGACAATTGAAAGTAGGATTAGAAACTGAGAGGGTAGTAATCCCACAGTTCAGTGTAACAATTAGAAGATTCCAGTTGCAAAATACTCACTTTACATGCTTTGACAGAGACTAGATCAATGCAGGTTAGAGTTGAAAGGGATTTTGAAAATCATGTAGTCCAATATCCTCTTTTTACAGTTAAAGAAACTTGGACCACAGGACATTATGTGCCTTTCCCAGAGGTAAGCAGTTAGTTAGTAGTAGCAAGGGTGGAACTAAAATCCAATTTCTTAGATTTGTATTCATTTCAACTACACTAGTCAAGGTCTGGCAAAGAACCAAAAACTGAAGCCTTAAAAAAAAAAAAAAAAAAAGAAAGAAAAAGAAAACAAAACTCAAGTCTAACACTGCCTTGATCACCTTAGACTACAGCGTAAACAGTCTACCCTTCTCGAGTCTCTCCTGTCCTCCATCATCAAAACTCTTCTCATCTGAAGACATTTTTCTCTCTTGTCAGCATTTCTCCTTTCCTTTTAGCCTTGTTTCTATTTTTTAGTATCTTGTGGTATTACTGAATTCATTTCTCAGCTCCACACTCTATGAAGAGCCACAGACGGGAGTGTATTTTAAGAAGAGCTGCCTGTATCATAACCATTGAGTTTACATGGGGAATAACTGAAGAACCTGGGATGTTTCACTTGTAAAAGAGAAAATTTAGAGGTGGAAATGACCGCCCTTAAATGCAAAAGAGTTGTTCTGTATGACCCTAAGAAGTAGTAGAACTTTAAAAAAAAGAAGAAGAAGAAATGAAATAGTAGGACTTTTTGATCAGAAGACAGATTTTTTTGCTTAATGTTAGAATTTTCTAGTAGTTAAGAGCCACCCAAAGATGTGGGTGAAGAATTGGTAGTAAGTTCGCTGGCAGAAGCTGGACTCCCTAGAAGGACAGGATGCAGAGGGAGTTCAGGTAGGGTACCTGGTAGGACTAAAAGGTTTCCAGCTCTGAGACTATGGCTCTGCTTGAGGATACTTTTAGTATAAAATGACATTCAATGAGACAGAATGGTATATGACATTAGGGACAAATAAAATCCTGAGAGATGGTTTTTTTAAACTCTTCCCTTAATGTTTACAGTTGATTATGAAATAAATGCCCACAAATATTGGAATGACTTCTACAAAATCCACGAAAACGGGTTTTTCAAGGATAGACACTGGCTTTTTACCGAATTCCCAGAGCTGGCACCAGGCCAAAGCCAAGATCACTTGGAGGATTTGCCCTCCGACAAGAGGAGTGAAGCACCTGAACGTAGGACCAGTGAGGATGGACCTGGTTTAAAAATAGAACAGCACAAGTGTTCTTCAAATAGTCTTGAACGTGAAACACAGACAGCTCCTGTGGGAGAAAATGTAACTCAGAAATTCAGTCACCTGGAAATCTGTGCTGATGAGTTCCCTGGATCCTCAGCCACCTACCGAATACTCGAGGTAACCCCCCTTTATTGTCCTGATAATGGGGTTAATGAGGCTGTCGTACACGTGGGTGGCCTAGGGAGGCTGACCACAAAAGTGGTGAAGAAGGTGCCTAGACTTGACTCCTATATTGGCCTAGAAACACCTCCTTTTTTTTTTTTTAAAGCTAACGTTATGTCCTAAATTCAGACCAGATATTTGGCGGTTGTAGCACACAGATACATCACCTGGGGTGCTACTTGGGAACATCGTACTGCCCTGAACGTTGTAGCATCGTGCTGTACCTACCACCTAGAAGAGGGTCCCGAGTCACAAGACAAAGTCTTTTACTTCTCTTGTAATACAGTTACAACATGGAGGGGTTAGTTGGGATGGCGCCTGCTTCTCCGGCATGGGAGAGTTCTTGTCTTCCTAGTTGGGGTGGTGTTGCTGAGGCCAGACGGTGACTATACACTCCCCCAGAAGCAGATTACCCTAGGGTTGAGTATACTTCCTGCATGACCTTGTCAGTAGTCCCTTACCCTCCCCAAGCAGAACGGGACCTCTGCCTCTCTGTCTGCCTCATAGTTACGAGGATTGCATACATTGAGGTAACATATGTAAAATGGCTTAGAATCGTGTCTGGCAAGTAGTGAGTCCTTAGTATATGGTGGTGGTTTTATTATTACCACACCCAGACTAATCTTATTTGTGGTCCCCTTTTCATAAATTTTTCAGCTTAGTCAATTAGAAACATTTTTTCCAGTAATGATATAGTGCAGTTCAGTAAGAAAATATTTCATCTATAGGACTGTTTGCTAAACCTGAAAAAGTAAAAGCAATCTATGCCCTTTTTTCCATACCAACTCCCTTCTGCTGTTGAAAGCCCATGCTTTCAAAGTCTTCTATGGCTGCCTCTTTTAGACTTTCTGAGGTCAAGGTCAGGGAACGGCTTGGGTACTATTTAGCTCTGGTCACCATACCTTCCCTAATGGAGTTAGGAGGCAAGATTATTGATTATCTGTCTAGCTCCAGGAATTAATTTTTTGGAAAATCCTGTAACTAAAAGTTCATTTCTGTCTGCAGGTTGGATGTGGTGTGGGAAACACAGTCTTTCCGATTTTACAAACTAACAAGTAAGTGTGTTTAAAGTTTAACTGTGTGACGGCACAGAGGAGAAAGGGCTGTGTTGTTTCTCACTGGCAACAGTGGTTATTGGGAACCATGGGTGACGGGAGATCGGATTTATGGTCTGGATTTTTTTTTTTTTAATGGTCTTGATTTAATTTGATTTCTAAGTTATCTTTGTCATCAGGAAAATTAGTAAGATTCAAAACCTGTTCCATTGTTAACATATGGTGTCTTTGATATTTTAACCTCTGCTACACAGGAAAGAGAACAGACACAATTCACTTTATAGTCTTAATTGTTCTACTGTTTTTCTGCCCATTTCAGTGATCCAGGACTCTTTGTTTACTGTTGTGATTTTTCTTCCACAGCTATAGAACTGGTCCAGGTGAGTGTAATTGCTCCTATCCATCATTTTCACTGGTTAGAGGGGAAAACGTCTTCTAAAAGTCAGGGTCTCTAGCAATGTTTTTAATTCTTGTGTTTTTTTAAGTTTTTATTTATTTTTTAGAGAAGGAGGGAGGGAGGGAAAGAATCCCAAGCAGGCTCCGCACCAGCAGTATGGAGCCCAGTGTGCGGCTCGAACTCACAAGCCATGAGCCGAAGTCAAACATTTAACCCACTGAGCCACCCAGGTGCCCCTTTTATTTCTTATTCTTATGTGGTCCGAAAGTAAGAGATTTACAGGCAGCAGTAGCGGAAAAAACTAAACATGAATACAGAACCTCTCACTGGCCAGCTGTGGAACTTTGGGCCTGTCTCCTGACCTCTCCAAACTTTCCTTTTAAGGATTGAAATGAGAAGACTGTTTCTAGTCAGAATTCTTTGAATTATAAGTCATAGAAACATCTAGACAAACTCAGCCAGTGAAAGAAAGAGAAGGTCATGCAACCCAAGGACATAAAGTGTAGCCAGGACTGTAACTGAGCCCTAAAAAAGGTGGCAGATACCAAGGCAAGTTGACTAGCCAGTAGGATGGCACCACCCTCTCCTCCTCCTATCATGATACCTCCCTCAAGTTCATGGTTTCCTATCAATCATAGCTCAGTGCCCATTTGTCCTTTGTTTGTTCTCTGTTTACAGACCAACTTTCTGTAATAGGTTTTTCCTGGTTTTACATATGATCCTGGCATGCTCACCCTTACCAGTCCACCCTGTTCAGGGTTCTCAGAGCCTCACCACAATGACTTGTCCTGATTCCAAAGTCCCCAGGAATAGTCTGATTGACCCAGCCCAGCTGATAATCTACTTGCCCTGTTTGAATGAGCGGGGGCCAATGAGGAATAAAGTCACATTTTTGGAGAAGAGATACGGAAAGGGAAATTACCCTAAAATGTGTCTGTTACAGTCATGTCTAATGCGTGTAGCAGAGGAGCTCCAGAATTGGTAGTTGTGTCTTTCTGGAGTTACTTTCATGGATCCAGACCAGGTGAATATTGAGGCTTATCTTTAGTTAGTTTTGGGGTTTTTTAGTTAATTTTATGGTAATAAAATATAAAGTTAAATTTTCCACATCTAGAGAAATAGGTTTTCCTGGAGAATTCTGTGGTCTATGTAATATGGTATAGTTGAGTTGGGAGTTGTTTTAAATCATGCTCTTATAGGAGACTGTTAAAAACTGAGAACAAACTGAGGGTTGATGGGGGGTGGGAGGGAGGGGGGAGTGGGTGATGGGTATTGAGGAGGGCACCTTTTGGGATGAGCACTGGGTGTTGTATGGAAACCAATTTGACAATAAATTTCATATATTGAAAAAAATTTAAAAAAATAAAAATAAATAAATCATGCTCTTAAATGTTTAAATGTCTGTATGTTTTATCTCTCTCCTGATGGGAGTTTTATTTTTCCTTATGGCCACTTACCTTCCTGATGATTTTCCAGTCTTCAAATCTAACTCTGCATCAGAATAAAGAATAAAAGTAGAGGAATGAAGAACTCTAGTTTTAAAAGTACCGGTTAAGGGCATCTCGGGCTGGCTCAGTCAGTGGAGCATGCAACTCTTGATCTTGGGTTGCAAGTTTGAGCCCCATGTTGAGTGCAGACATTACTTAAAACAAAAATCTTTTTTTAAGTTTATTTATTTATTTTCAGAGAGAGAGAGAAAGCACGAGGTAGGTAGGGGCAGAGAGAGAATCCCAAGAATCCCAAGCGGCACTCTCAGTGCAGAGCCCAATGTGGGGCTTGAAGACACGATCTCTGAGATCATGACCTGAGCCAGAGTCGGACACTCAACCGACTGAGCCACCCAGATGCCCCAAAACTAAAATCTTTTAAAAATAAATAAAAGTACCAGTTGGATTCCACAAGCTCCTCTCTGGAATTGTTCAAGAATCTTAACCTTTGAGTAAGATTGCGTGCCTTCATGATTAGACCGATAACCCTCAGTGGGCAGTAGCTGCAGTTACACTTAAAGCAAGATAAGATTTCCTTGAGGCTGTGTGAATGTGTGTGTGTGTGCGCATCTGTGTGTGTGTGAGAGAGAACATTTTCTAACCTGTGTGTCTCTCAACTGTCTGCAGACAAATTCAGCATATGATCCCTGCCGGTGTTTTGCCTTTGTTCACGATCTGTGTGATGAAGATCAGAGTTACCCAGTGCCCACGAGTAGTCTTGATATCATCATCCTCATATTTGTTCTTTCTGCAGTTGTGCCAGACAAGTAAGTTTGAGGTCCTTTCACCAGCAGTGTAACAAAAACAAAGCGTTCGTCAGAGTTGGGCCCTGAGTAAGAAGGATCCTCTGATAGGCAGGGAAAAGCCACTCTGTCAGTGTTACGAGTGGCTCATCCCTTTTCCTAAATTTGCAAGTTCCCAACTTCTCTTTCAGCCTCTAAACCTCTGCCTGTTGACTGCAGTGATTGGTCATCGTTATGGTTTAACATCCCTAAGGAATGGGAGAGAAGTCTTTAGTGGCTGTGTTTTTTTAATTTTTCTTTTAAGTAATCTCTGCACCCAGCGTGGGGCTCGATCCCAAAACCCCAAGACCAAGAGCCACACACTGTACCCACTAAGCTAGCCAGTCACCCTTCATTGGCCTTTTTAAATACTTGCAGTAAACCAAGCTTATTAACAACACAGAATTTATGGTGAACCTTAACTCAGGTGTTCCTTTATGCTTAAGTTCTTTGGAAAACTGCAGTTACAAGAGAATTCCATAAAATAAAGTTTAGATGAAAGGAAAGTCAGCTGCTGAACTCTAAAAGATGCTGTTAAAGCTTCTTAGGGACGCCTGGGTGGCTCAGTTGGTTAAGCATCAACTCTTGATTTCAGTTCATGTCATGACCTCAGGGTCATGAGATCGAGCTTGAGGGGCTCCTCGCTCGGCATGGAGCCTGCTTCAGATTCTCTCTCTGTACTCCACCCCCACCCCCACCCATGCTCACATGCACTCTTCTCTCCCTTAAAAAAAAAACAAAAAAAACTTCTTAGACATGGGCAACCAGCTGTCCTGATGAAGTACTGTCCTCAGGAAGCAACATCAGCCAAAGACCCAGAGGAGTGATTGATTTTCTCTGGCTCCCATTTCCTTTAGGATGGCACTGAATCATCTGACCTGACACGGACATTGTGAGTGTGGATAAAGGCAGATGCAGGACAGCCCAAAAGCCAGGCATGCTTCTAAACATTAATAACTGCAGAAGTTCAGGGGCACCTGGCTGGCTCAGTCAGTAGAGCATGTGACCCAATCTCAGGGTCATGAGCTCAAGCCCCACATTGAGGGTAGAGTTTACTAGATAGATTTTTTTTAAAACGGCGGAAGTTTAACTGCTATAGTCTTAAAAACTGACATGGACTGAAACAAAACATTAGAATTAAAATTCATTATTCAGTATTTAAATAGACTGTGTAGCACTTATACTTCTGAGGTTAGCACAGCCGAAACCCCCACGAGGACTGTGTATGGAAAGTGCAGTCAGAATGGAAAGCTCTCTGCCGAGGTGCTCATTTGCATGCTGACTCACCCTGTAAATTGCAAGTTCTTAGGGTTTGATCTTCAACAAATGGAAAGACACAGTCTCTGCGCACAAAGAGCTCGGGCCTGGGGGGGCAGGCAGAGGAGTCGACCGACTAGTAGTCCTCACTGCAGGTTTTCAGCATGGCGCCCAGAGAGGCACAGGCGCACAGGCCAGGGGCGGCTTCCCTGGGAAGTAATCGCAGGAGTGGGCAGTGAGCCAGATACAGAGTATGTGACTTGGCCCATGGTCGAACTCTCCAGCAGAAGCAGGTTGTCCTCGGGCCTCTTCATACTGAAGGGACTGGGTCGAAGCCACAGTTGTGAGCAGACCACAGAAGGCACATCAGAAGCTCAGACACGCGCTCCTGTTCTCATCTGAAGGGAGAGCAGAGGAGCTAAGATTTCAGGGGCCATGTGTCAGGCAGGGTTACGAAGTCCACTGGCTCTTCCAGACGTGCTACGAGGAGAAGGGACCCTGTCCTTAAGGAGACCTGATCTTCCTTCTCTGTTGCCCCACAGGATGCAGAAGGCTATCAACAGGCTGAGCAGGCTTCTGAAGCCCGGAGGGATGATGCTTCTGCGAGATTATGGCCGCCACGACATGGCTCAGCTTCGATTTAAAAAAGGTATCGTGGGAGTACCTGGGGGGTTCAGTCAGTTAAGTGTCCAACTTCGGCTCAAGTCATGATGGCGCAGTTAGTGAGTTCAAGCCCTGCGATGGGCCCTGAGCAGACAGCTCAGCCTGGAGCCTGCTTTGGATTCTGTGTCTCTCTCTCTCTGTGCCCCTCCCCCACTTATGCTCTATCTCTGTCTCTCAGAAATAAATGAACATTAAAAAAAATTTTTTTAATAAATAACTAAAAAATAAAAAAGGTATCGTGGGGGCACCTGGGGGGGTTCAGTCGGTTAAGCGTCCAACTTAAAAGTTCAGGTCGTGATCTCATGGTTCATGAGTTCGAGCCCTACATTGGGCTCTCTGCTGTCAGCACGGAGCTTGCTTGGGATTCTGTCTCTCCCTCTGTCTGCACCCCCCCCCCCAAATAAATAGATAAACTTTAAGAATAAAATAAAATAAAACATATTTTGCTACTGTAAGCAAAACAACAGATTGGCCATCCGAATAGACGTATAAATCCGTGAAATCGATTAGAAACCTAGAGTTACAGCTCCAATATGAAGTCATTTAATACATGACAGAGGTGGTATGTTTTTGAAGATTGTGTGATCTAGGTATTGGGCAAATCTTTAAAACCAAGACCGCTGCATTTAGAAGAGCTAGTTTTAGAAAAGACATTTGATTACATGAATAATTTTAAACAAAGTATGGCCAAAGGTGCCATTAAAACAGTTTAAAGACCGATAATTTCGGTGCATAGAACAGATAAAGACTGCATTATTATCTGTGCTCTTCGGGGACTGTTGGTACGTTGATAGGGAAAAGATCAGCAACCCACCCAAAACACAGGGAAGAAAATTTTAGACTTGATTCCCAGAAGAACATATCCAAATGACCAAAAACAAACTTGAGGGTAACAAAAATTAGGATGAGATAACCACTTCTTTAATCTGCCAACTCACGAAAAGAGCTGTGCTTCTCCATTAATGGTTTTTGTTTTTAAGATTTTTTTTTTGAAGGAGAGAGACAGAATGTGAGTGGGAGAGGGGCAGAGAGAGAGGGAGACACAGAATCCGAAGCAGGCTCCAGGCTCTGAGCTGTCAGCACAGAGCCCGATGTGGGACTTGAACTCACGAGCCGTTAGACTGTGACCTGAGCCAAAGCAGGGTGCTTTACCGACTGAGCCACCCAGGCGCCCACTGGGTTTTTTGAGCACACTGGAGCTATTGACTCAGTCTAACAGTCCTTTCGGGAATTCCTCAAGAACTAGCATGTAATACATATGTAAGCAAAATCTCGAAAACCAAATGAATGCCTCTGGAGAGGGGAATCTTGTGCCTGCCGCGTGGGGTAGATCCCTTACTGTTGGTCTTGGAGGGGTTTCCGTTCTGCATTCCCAGATGAGAAGAGCAGTGTACAGACAAGTATTTTAAAGTTGACCCCACATGTAAGAGTAGCTGGAGAGAAATAAGCAGAAGTGAAACAAGTAAGATCATTTTGGCATTCAGAAGGTACAGAAGGGCGACGTACCAGGTTGGTAAATTGACGTTAGGTCAGAGGGCTTGGCGGCTGAAGGGAGAGCGTCCGTAACCAAAACAGCGTATGTCTTGTACTTGTGAACGAGTGTGGGCACGTGCACAGACATGGGAAATGGTCATGGTGTCTATCTCAAGTTACCTTTCCTCAGACTCAGCTATGGTCCCTGGCTTTTATTTATTTACTTTTGTTTTACAAAGAGTATGTGGTATTTATGTAGTCAGGGAGGGGGGAAAACACCTTCCAACACGAAACAACTCTAGAACAGAAGGCTGAGGTTCACATGGGTGACGTAACACTGCATTTCGATCGCTCCCCTTGGGGTCCTCTTCTCCAAAGATTCCTGCAACGTGCCCAGAGCAACCAAGAAAGGATTCTGTTCTCTGCCCGAGAAATGGTATCACGATGTACGTTTGATTGGCAGTGAAATTCAAGGAAGTGCTTTAAAGTCTCTCTGATGTTTATCACATCGCTCCACAGGTCAGTGTCTGTCTGAAAATTTCTACGTGAGAGGCGATGGTACTAGAGTTTACTTCTTCACACAAGGTATGGAAACGCTCATCTTTCTTCATGCTAACAGTCCCCCAAACACCAGATCAAATGTTGCTTGATACAGTATCGGAAGTAAAACTGTCATGGCCCTTCTGCCTTTTGAAGACTTTTCCTGCCTTTCCAGGCCACCTGAACGGTTCACTGTTCTCCACACGGGCTCCACTTACAGGAGCCTCCAGTCCTCTGCTTTGCTCCTCGACTGTCTGCGCTTCCTCCCTGTCGCTTTGTCCCAAATGGAAAACCTGCCCATTCGGCAAGACCCCAGGGCAGCTGGTTTTGCCCTGTAAGCCGGGTTGTCCTGTAGGTGCGCCAGAATTAGGCTGTGCTCCCCGTGCCCCGGCTCCCAGGCGTAATCCAGAATTGCCCTCCTCTGCGGCTTGCCCTGCCTCGGGGTTCCTCCCCCACCAGTGCCATCCTTGGGCCCTTTATTGTGCCACATACTTCTTTGAGCTGTTGGTTAAAATATAGTGGAAACTCTCTGCTAAAAAAGTGGCTTTGACATTACATGCAGAGAGATTTTGCATATACCCTTAAGGTGTCCATAAAGCCCTTGAAAATTCTTCCCTGTCAGCTCTAAGGCTCTCCCTCTGGATTCCAAGGGGCCCTTGCCGGAAGGTTTGGCTTCCCCCATTTAAACATGAACTTAATATTACCAAGCCGCTCCTACACTTCTAAATAAACAGCCCTGCTGAAGCCACTTGTAATACATAAATAAAAACAGTCTCACGGAGCCCCATTTAATATAGGAAGTGGTGGACCATGTTTTTTCTGTAGCGGAAAATATGTAAACATCTCTTTTCCGAACCAGATGAGCTGGATACACTTTTCACTACGGCTGGACTGGAAAAGGTTCAGAACCTGGTGGATCGCCGATTGCAAGTGAACCGAGGGAAACAGCTGACCATGTACCGAGTCTGGATTCAGTGCAAATACCGCAAGCCTCTTCTGTCCAGCGCTGGCTCAGTGGCACCTGCTCCTGACGCGTGAGCTCTGGAGCTTTTTAAAAAGAACATTCACAAGTGGTGTCTTGTCGATGTGGGAAAGTCCAAGGATTCAGACTTGAACCTTAAACCTAGAAAAAATTGCTTTTTATCAAGATTCTAATAATTGTGCTTCCAATTTGGGAAGCCCTTTAATATGTACTTTCCTAAGTTTTTTCTTACTTTGAGATATCAAAGAATCTTTCTTGCCATTTTGTAATTTATCATAACTAAAATTTCATGGGAATCGTGAATTCAAAAGGCGTCAAGAATTTATTTCCATGTGGAAGTATTGTACGTGATAAGGTGTCATCTGACTGTGAGTTGCATTAAATTATTTCGGAGTTCAAATGTCTGGACTAGGCAGTTGATATATACGGTGAATAAAGGTCTCGTTCAGCGAGAAGCACGTCAAGAAGAATCCTCTTTCTTTGGATATTTTCCTGACTCAAAAATACCGCCTTAGGGGCACCTGTGTGGCTCAGTTAAGCGTCTAACTTCGGCTCAGGTCACGATCTCTCAGTTCACGAGTTCAAGCCCCACATCAGGCTCTGTGCTGACAGCTCAGAGCCTAGAGCCTGCTTCAGATTCTGTGTCTCCCTCTCTCTCTGACCCTCCCCCACTGGCGCTCTGTCTCCCTCCCTCCCTCCCCCCCCTCTCAAAAATAAACAATTAAAAAAAATTACTGCTTTAAAGAGAATCAAAACATGTCCTTGTTACGTATTTATTTAGTCATGGTCTCCACTTAACTCTAGTTCTGTGGAATTTTAGACACTGTTCCCCCTCTAAGTAACCTATTTCTCAAACAGTAAAACGATCTAGACTTTTCTTGGATGTAAATTTTAAAAAATAAATAAGTAATGGGAAAAAAAGATCTTGACATTTAGCAAACTTGTCTCGTTTTTTTTATTGTGCCCTTAACTGTTTGACACAAAAGGAATTGAGAGAACTTTATTTTAGCCACATGACTGTACAACTGAAAATGATCATCATCAGTATTGCTTTTTTTATGTTCTGCTTTTTTTCAGTTACCACTCCTACATGTTTCCCTCTTGGTGGTTCATAAGTTATACAATGTATTCTTAATTTTTACCAAATAAAGAATTTTCAGTTCTTCCTATGTTTTGCATGTTCAACTCAAATATTCCCATAATTGCTTTTTATTATTGTATTACATGTGGAAATGTGATAAGAAATAAGCAATTTTTTTTTTAATTTCAAACATAAAGAAAAGTACCAATTACCAAGAATATTGCAAGAATAGTCCATTTTCTTTTCAGAATAGTTTTTAAGAATAGGTTGCAAGGTGATGTCCCAACTCTCCTGCATATTTTCATGTATAATTCCTATAACTAAAGACATTCTATCACCAAATAAATCCATCAGAAGTAGAAATCTGAAAACATCCACAGATAACCACGTTTTCCCAATGGTCCCAATAACCTATCACCAGAAAAAAAGTTGCATTTAGTAGTCATATCTCAGTCCCCTATACTCTGAACAACCCAGGCCTGTTTCAATGGCCTTGACATTTGAAGATCACAGGCTATCTTGCAGACTGTCCCTCAGTTTGGGTTCGTCGATGCTTTCTCATGATTTGGTTCAAGTGACATTTCTGGCAGGAACACTGAGTGATGCTGTGTTCTTCCCATTACATTCTATCAGGGAATCGATTTTGAATTACCCTGTTATTGGTCATGTTAACCTTGAACACTTCATTGAGGTGGTATCTGCTGTTTTTCTCCACTGAAAAGTTACTAATAGGCATTTCATAGGGTAATGCTTTGAAATCGGGTAAATAACCCATTCCTCATCAATCTTTACCCTCCATTTGGCATCTGTGTTCCAGTTTCTTGGCTGAATTACTATGATGGTAGCCTGTGAGTGTCTCCTAACCCTACCAATTTTTCTCCATATATTGGTTCTGTAAGGAAAGCTTTTTTTTCCTATTCATTTACTTCTCTTAATCTGGATTCAGATTTCTGTTTTATTTAGTGATTATTACATCTACTGTCATTGGTGCTCCTGTTACCCCAGATTTGGCCAGTGGGAGCCTCTTCAAATGCTTCTGTGATCTTGTGACTGTCCCCACGATTCTCAGAGCACTTCAAGCACAAGTTGTTCCAAGCTTATTTTACAGTTTCTCTGCCCCAGTCTGAATCCAGCATTTCCCCCCAAGAGGTGCTGGTTTCTTTTAGTGCAGAAAGGTATTTAGAAACCAAGCTGAGTGTGCTCATTGCTCCTGGTATGTGCCCGTTCCCAGCCCCCTGAGTGGATGGAGCGCCAAGATATTTGCATGTATGTACACACACACGTACTTGCATCTGTATTTTTATACTACTGCATATTGAAAACCATCAGTTCTGGGGCGCCTGGGTGGCTCAGACGGTTGAGCATCTGACTTTGGCTCAGGTCATGATCTCGCGGGTGACGGGTTTGGGCCCCGCGCCAGGCTCTGTGCTGACGGCTCAGAGCCTGGAGCCTGCTTCAGATTCTGTGTCTCCCTCTCTGCCCCTTCTCTGCTCACGCTCTGTCTCTGTCTCAAATATAAATGAACATTAAAAAAAAAACCAAAAAACTATCAGTTCAGATCACTGCCTTTAGTACCGATCCAACACAAGATTTATTCTAGTTTTTATTCTTCTCTGTACTTTAGTTTCCTTTTGCAACAATCCCAAACTCCTGTGGTCCTCAATATATGGGGGCCGATGCCCTCATATATATATTCTGATGCCCACACCAAGTCACTACTGCCACAGCTCCCCGCCTCACACAGAGGCCCTGCCAGAGTCCAGCACCCCACCACCACCACCCCTCCGCCCTTGCACTAACCTCCACCTTGCTTGGCTTCATCTTTAAAGGGTAAGAGAAAGGGAACTTCCCATCTCTTCCATTACACTGAATGCATTTAAAACTGGAAAAGGCTGAGTCACTGGGATGGTATTTCACTTATCTTTTGGGATGAGGAACAGATATATTAAATGATCCACTAAAACCTTCCTTTGGCATTTCTGAGGCATTTCCAAGCAACAAGAAGAGTTTTGATTCCATCTTTGGGGCACTTGACTTGGGCTTTGGGCTTTAGGTGTAAAAAAAAGAGCCTCTTTCTGCCCGCTGCTACCTTTTCTTCTCAGTCATCTGCTACACTCTGTTCCCTTGCCCTCTGACTTTATCTGTCAGCCTGCCTGAAACGCTGCCGGAACTTTGTGTAGTTTTCTAGCCTCGGAATCACTAATACTGGGCAGAGAACCATTAAACACGGTCAGGGTAGATTAAAGTAGGACTTTGGTGCCGCTCAAAAACACACAGACTGGACTGTGTCTGACTGCCAACAGTATCTCTTGATAGTCTCTTTTACGTTTATTTATTCAATTGAAGTACAGTCAACACACAACGTTACATTAATGTCAGATGTACAGCGTAGTGATTCAACAACCCTCTATTATGCTGTGCTCGCCACGAGTGGAGCTACCATCTGTCATCATGCAACACTATGACAGTACCATTGACTGTGTTCCCAACGCTGTACCTTTCATCCCCTGACTTATTCATTCCATAACTGGAAGCCTGTACCTCCCACTCCCCTTCCCCCGTTTTGTCCATCCCATCCCCCAACCCGCTCCCCCCCCCCCCCCCCCCCCCCGGCAACCACCAGTTTGTGCTTTGTATTTTCGAGTCTGATCTCTTGATAGTCTTGATGCAAGAAAAGTGCTGCGTTGGCTGGGAAGGTAGCTCCACGTGTGAAACTGCTCAGGAAGTTGTGTGGTTTAGATTCAAGTCTAATGGAGAAGTTTCTGAAACTGACTGGTCTGCCTGAGTAGCAGTTAATTAGGCGGAGGAGATAGATTCAATATTGCTTGGAAAATGAGTAACGGTCTGAGAAAGGTGGGTGCACGGGGACTACCGTGGGAGTGAAGCCATGTTCATGCGGGTGGCGTCCAGGGTCAGGTAACACCTGGAGTGCATGGGTTCTTATGCCGCGAACCCATTCATCATCAAAGATTCATCCCCTGGTTTATATACTTCACTGGAGCCTGGCCTCTGCTAATGCCGTCAAACCTGTGCTTTGCAATGGCTCCACTACCTGCCTTCGTGTAAGTTCCCACTCCCTGGGGCTCTGGTTGGAAAAGTAGGGCCTGGGACGCCTGGGTGGCTCAGTCAGTTAAGTGTCTGACTTCATCTCAGGTCATGATCTCACGGTTCATAGGTTCAAGCCCCACTTCGAGCCTTGTGCTGGAGCCCGCTTCAGATTCTGTGTTTCCCTCTCTGTCTGTCCCTCCCCCCACTCGTGCTCTGTCTGTCTCTCTCAAAAATAAATAAACATTTTTTTAATTAAAAAAAAAAAATCAGAACCCTGGTGACTTAACAGGAAAATGAAAACCCAACGTATTAAGACATTCTACTTTCCTCGGGTTGATCCCTATCTTTGCCTAAAGATGTTACTTTAGTAATCGTGGGGAGTCGTATGTAGCTTAAACGACGAACTCAGGACAAACAGCTTCTTTCACTCCGTTCACAGAGGTCTGTTCTTTGGTTTGTGGCTTCTGCTGCTATTTTCAGAGCCCTCTGCATCGATGCATTGCAGGCTTTTATATGCTTCTGAATGTGTGCAGGTGTGCAGGTTGTGCAGGTTGATTTGGGAACCTCGGTTAGGAGGTGGAAGGAGCATTAATGGTAAGTTTCACAGGTAAAAAATACTGAAATGGTGCACTATGGCCCCCTCCCTTTATTTCAGTGAATTTCTAGGTTCAAGATTGGACATCGCCTCACCTGCAATTCATGGAACACAGTGCATGACCAAGTTACCGAGCAAACAGCCACAGTTGGATTCCATGCTCCAGTGGGGGGACCCTGAGACACAGTAAGTAGCCAGTATCCTCGACAAAGGCTCAAGCTTGGCATCTTCACCCTGAGGCGAGCCCCAAACTGCATTCATTCCTTCATTCCCCACCTTCCTTTCTCTGAGTTTGGATTTCTCCATTGAAACTTAAAATATCCTCAGAAGGAGCCGTACCTTGAACCTTTATCAGCAGTGGCATGTTAGAGAAACCCCTCCAAGGGGGAGGAGAAAGCCCTGACATACCTGCTGTGGGTAAGCCCCCCACCCCTTCCCCAGCCTTGCTTCCCATTCCTCAACGTACATTGGGTGAGTAAGGCTGACGGTGGAGCTCATCATTTAGTGGGGAACTTTGGATTCTCAACACTTAGCAGAGCAGCAAAGCGCCTGGCCCTTGGTTGGCACACAATGAACGGGGACTGACTAAACAGCTTCTTCCTGCCCTGCCCCCACGCCCCCCCCCCCGACACCCACTGACACACAGTTTGTGTTTAACTTCAGAAGACCATCGTGTACAGGGCTATGGTTGCCAGTATCAGCAGCTCAAGCTGGTTTAAAGGCGAAGACAGAAGGTAGGAAAACACAGGGTGTCTCATGACCCCCAGGACAGAAATGTACAGGGGCCTCAGAAGAGCCCTGGGAAGTGTGTGCCCACCATTGCCCCATCTCTCTGAGATCCGCTCTCCGCCCCTGTAGGAGGCAACCATCACTTGGCTCCTGAGACCTGATGCGTCTGTTAAATGGGTGCACAGTGTGTGCGTGTCTTTGTCAGTAAGCTGGTCCCAGAATAGGTCTACAGGCCAGGCAGAGTCTCAAAAGGCATCCCCAGAGCACTGTTTTGTTTCATCCTCCCAAATACTGACCCCTGCGCACCATCATTATTTCCTTGGTCTTTTAAAATAACTGATATTCTTACATTTATTTTGAAAGGAAACTTTATATCACTACTATAAATGTAAAACAAGTATCACTCATCATGAGCAGAAGGTTTTTTTTTTTTCTTTCTCTTTCAGAAGGTATTTTAAAAAATAAATACGGTGAGGGGTGCCTGGGCGGCTCAGTCAGTTGAGTGTCTGACTCTTGATTTCGGCTCCGGTCGTAGGATCCAACCCCACGTTGGGCTCAGCGCTGAGCATGGAGGCTGCTTAAGATTCTCTCTCCCTCTGCCCCTCTCCCCCGATCGCACACTCTCTCTCTCTAAAATTAAAAAAAAAAAAAAGTAAAATACATACATACAATGAAAATTTAAAAATCTTATAAATTCCAGCTGGATCCCGTTGCTGACCAAAGGCTCTGAACCCCAAGCCTAGAAACACCAAGCAGAGTCACAGCTGTCGTGGAGCTCACGTGTGGTTCATCCATAAAACATGAATCAGGTGGGCATGTGCCAGGAGGATTGAGCAGGGTAGACAGAGGTGGAGGTGGAGAGTCGGAGAAAAGGCCCTTGCAGATGGGGTCTCCTGGAGGAGGTGACATCCCTCCCGGATGTCTGAACAAAGAGGCTTCTAGGCAGAAGGAACAGCCACTGGCCTAGTGAGAGGACCATGATAGACTCCACTCTCCCTGCCCCACAGCATCGGGAGTGCTGAATTGCTCACCCTTGTCAGAAATGCATCTGCCTTTAGCACATTTTATTTTTTTTATTTTTTTTTTTTAACGTTTTTTTTATATTTATTTTTGAGACAGAGAGAGACAGAGCATGAACGGGGGAGGGTCAGAGAGAGGGAGACACAGAATCCGAAACAGGCTCCAGGCTCCGAGCCGTCAGCGCGGAGCCCGATGCGGGGCTCGAACTCACGGACCACGAGATCATGACCTGAGCCGAAGTCGGCCGCTTAACCGACTGAGCCACCCAGGCGCCCCTGCCTTTAGCACATTTTAATAAGAGCATTACTCAAGTGCACTATGTACTAAGAAATGAGTAAGAATGATTATCTGTCTCCTACTGACCCTCACGTCCAGGGTCTGGAGTCTTCTCAGTTCATCTAGGGACTAGTAACATTATGAAGCCAGCCCAACTCACCAGAACCTGGCATATAAACCAGGATTATTGACCTGTGATCTCAAACTTAACTGACAAGCCGAGGGGATCCCCCCAGGAAAGGAAGCTGCTTGAGAAACTGAAGATCAGAAGTTGATTGTTAAGAATACACCAGAGCCCAGTAGTCAGGTGGCCCCAAGATTTCTGTCAAACTGTGGCCGAACCAAGGTCCCCCGTCCGCACCAATGAAGCTGATGCTGAGCAGATCTTTAGTAACATTAACCGGCGTTTGTTTAGACCTTAATACTCTTTAAAAAGCTTTTCATACATTTAATCCTCACAGCACCCCTGTGAAATATAAGTGTAATTATCTCCATTTTACAGATGAAGAAATCTGGTGTTCAGGGAGGATAAATGGTTTACCAAGGTCAGATGGCTAGTGTTAATTGTCAGGTAATTAGCCTAAGATTCAGGAGGGGTATTTTGATATAAATGGTATTTGACATAATATATGGGTTTAAACATTCTTGGCTCCAACCAACTGTGCCTGTCTGGAAAATGCCACACCTGCTCAGAGGTCAGCCCTGTTGCCTCCCACGTGGGGGCGGGGGGAGAAGAAAGAGCACTGGCCCCACACCACCCACCCCCCACCCCAAACCTCCCAAGAAAAAAGAAAACACGGCAACTCTCAGAAGTGTGAAACAATTATAGGTAGTCCATGAAATCTCTTGCGTAAATTGTGTTGGTTTTGCAACATTGTACAATTTGCGACATTTTCCTCAAAATAGTAAAAAAATGTAATCCACCAGTTTTACCCGGTGCCTGGGAGGCTCCCACCCCCTGGGGTGAAGGAAGGATCCGGGCCTGCTTTTCCACAGACACTCCAGCCCAGGGGGGCGCGTCCTGTTCAGTCACACCCCTGAGCACTCAGAAGGGCCCAGCTAGGCTCAAAGCTCTGCTGTTGCCATCTGGAAATGCTTGATAATGTTTAACAAAGGGCCCCTCAAACTGTGTAGCCAGCCTTGTCGCTGCGTCCTTCTTGCTCCTTCTTCCTGTCTCTTTCTCCTTCCTTAGAAAAGAGTGGTCTTCTCTTGACTTGTTTTTCCCTCCCCACCTGTCTGCTGATCCTTGGCTGCCCCGGGTTGGGCCTTCTTGTCCAGGGAAGGACCGCTTGCCCACCTTCGGCTCTTCCTGCCTTTCCGTTCTCCTACTCAGGCAGGCTTTCCAGACGTGCCATACCTGGACCCCTCAGGACTCACTGCTCCTACTCTCCCAGAGCCCTGCAGGTACCCTGTCTTCTCATGACTTGTGGTTTCTCCTCATTCAGCTTTCAACTCAAATGTCCCTCAACCTGCGAGAGTCCTTCTCTGCTGATGCCCTTGGCCAATGTCACTACCACCCCCTACAGCTCTCTCCTTTCCCTCAGTCATACCGCATTATGGGGCTTTATCTTCTTTATGACACACTACCTTATTCTTTTTTTTTTTTTTTTTTTTTTTTTAATGTTTTTGAGAAAGAGAGAAACAGAGCACAAGCAGGGGAGGGGCAGAGAGAGAGGGAGACACAGAATCCGAAGGAGGCTCCAGGCTCCAAGCTGTCAGCACAGGGCCTGATGCGGGGCTCAAACTCATGAACTGTGAGATCATGACCTGAGCAGAAGTCGGACGCTTAACCAATTGAGCCACCCAGGCACCCCATACACCGTATTATTCTTAATTGTATATCTACCTCCTGTCTACTGTGAGCTCTTTGGGGTCAGGGATTTTGTCTGCTTTGATCACAGTTGTATCCTCAGTACCTACAATAGTGTCTGGCCCATAGTAGGTGCTCAACAAATATTTCTTGGGTGGGTAAGTACATAGAAGGTCACCCAGGAACTGGGTCCCTAGTTGCCCATCATGGAAAGTGAGGAAAGTCAAGTTGTGTCATCTAATCCAGTGAGAAATAGTTTGTCTGGAGATGGAAGGTGCCCCCTAAAAGTTTCTCAGAAACCAACCATCCCTGGGAAAGCATAGGGACCAAGAGCCACCAAGGGAGCAAGACTGCCCAGCTACCCGAGAGAGGAGGCCCAGTCAGAATGGTTTAAAGGTGCAGAAACAGCCATAGGGAACTGGCTGCTTGGGCCCCATGATACAGAGAGACCAACACAGTGAACAAGATGATCCACTTTGAATTTTGAAAGGTCACCAATACTTGGATAATTCCTCAGTTTTATGTCATGAGCTAAGGATCTCTCACCTGAGCCTTGAACTAGTTTATCTAAATACCTCCTAGACATGCCTCTCCCCTAGAGGGCCTTTGGGTACCTCAACTCTGTCCAAAACCACTCATAAGAGCACAGACTGAGGTTGAAATCCTAGAGTCGACATTTCATTTGTTCTCTGTGTCACCCGGGCCCAGTCAGTGGATTCCTCTGATTCTCAGTTCCTTCAACTGCGATTTGGATATAAATAACAGGATACACATAATCCGGCAGCCCTAGTGGCCCCCGTAACACAACCCCAACTCCTTGCAGAGAACACCATTGAACGCCAAATTCAGTGGGCTATTTATAAGACTCCTTTGTGGAAGATACATGTCATTATATGTTGTGTATTTAATAGTTATACCAACCGTTTGTCCCTTGGCCTGGAAAGAATAAACATGTGTTACTGTGTGATCGTTGACAAGATTGTAGCAGAAAGCACAAAGCTACATGTCTTCTCTAAGCTCCCAGAGAGCAGTGAAGAGGAGGTAAGACCTTTGGGCTTTCAACAAATTTCAGGTTTTCCCCCTTAGTCAAGGCCAGCTTCTCCATCAGGTACAGAGCACATTCAGCCTCAGGCCCATGATCCTTCGGGGGTCCTGGGAAATGTTTTAATGTTAATTTATTTCAAAAGCAGAAGGAAAGAAAAGTGAATATAACTTTAATGAATTTAATGAATATATGATAATGAAGGCAGCCTAGCTTATGTTTGTTTTTATATCAACACATGTGTGTAATACAGTTACTTTTTTTTTTTTTTTTTTTTTTTTTGAGGAAAGGATCCATGAAAGCAGACATGCCCAGAACCCACGTAAGTCACAGTGTGATCCCACTGTCGTCAGCCCATCAGATGCGGGGGCAGAGGTGATAGAGGTAAATGTGGGTGAACCCTTCCCTCTACCTTCCCTCTCTGTCCAACTCGCACTGCCTTAGGGAAACACATTTGTGGAAAGAAGTGTTTTGTAAGGTCTTTAGCATTTATATATGCAGGTAGGGCAGTCTAACTGGGAGAACGTATCTATGGGTGAAGAGTGTGGCATGGCAGCATCCAGGGCGTTGAGGAACAAAATCTAACCTTTTGCATTCTTTCTTTCTTGCATTCTTTCTTTCTTTCTTTGAGAGAGAGCACGAGCAGGGGAGGAGCAGAGAGGGGGGAGAGAGGATCCAAAACAGGCTCTGTGCTGTGAGTGTGGAGCCCAACATGGGGCTCGGACTCACGAACCGTGAGATGATGACCGGAGCCGAAACCAAGAGTCAGACGCTTAACCAACTGAGCCACCCCGGTGTCTCCCCTGCTCATGCTCTCTCTCTCTCTCTCAAAATAAATAAACTTAAAAAAAAAAGACATTTAATAAAGTTACCTCTGGCAACAATTCAGAGAGATAATCACAGAGGACAAAAGGGTGTGGTGGGGAGAACTGTAGGGGAGACCAGAGCCGGGAAGGTCCTGGAGAAGATTCCACTAGTTCCAACACTGGATGAACCAGCGCTATGGAAGTGAGGGCAGAAAGTTGGGAACAGGGCCAGCCCGCACTTAACCAGTATAATGGACAGAAGTGGTGGTGGGTATGAGGTAAGGGAGGCAGGGAGTGAGACAAACAGAATAACCTGGAAGTTTCTGGCTTTAACCATGGTGGGATGTTAATGCCATAATTAGGGTTTCAGTCAAGAGAAAGAGGAAGAGATTTGAGGCTATGGAGGGAGAGTAATGAGCCTATAGTTTGAGTCACCCACAGGTATCTCCTGGAGAGGCCAGATCCAAAAACCAGATACAAATTTGTAGCTAAGAAATAGGCAGGAGAGGATTTAATGAGGGAATCACCTGCTCAAAGGTGGTGATTGAAGCCACTACAAGGGATGAGTGAGTTGGAAAAAAAAAAAAATGGGGTTAAGAATCAGAACTGTGGGGGTGCCTGAGTGGCTCAGTTGGTAGAACACATGACTGTCAAACTTGGGGTCATGAGTTTGAGCCCCACGTTAGATGTGGAACCTACTTAAAAAATATTTTTTAAAAAAGTTGGGGCACCTGGGTGACTCAGTCGGTTAAGCATCAGACTTGGCTCAGGTCATGATCCCGATCCTAAGGTTTGTGAGTTCGAGCCCTGCATCAGACTCTGAGCTGCCAGTGTGGAGCCTGCTTGGTATTCTCTCTCTCTCTCTCTCTCTCTCTCTCTCTCTCTCTCTCTGCCCCTCCCCCACCTGTGATTTCTCTCTAAATAAATAAATACTAAAAAAAATAAATAAGAAAAAGAATCAGAACTGCACTCTGAGGGGGCTGAGAGGAGAAGGGCCCTTCAGTTTCATGGCTGGAGACTGTCCAAAGAGAAGACAACAGAGTGATTAGAGGCTAACAGTGGTTGTCACCAGCTGGTGGAAATCTAGAGTCTCCTTCCCCTCTATTTTCTGTGTTTTTGAACTCTTTCATTGGTAACTATACATTCCCCTTTTTTGGTTAAAAGTCTTTCATTGGAAAAATTAAAAGGGCGGTTCCCCGATAGGTTAAGTGCTGCCCAGCACACTGAAGACTAAGCAGAGACGTGGAGAAGACGAATTGGGGTGTTATACACACACCCCTTTCTCCAGGACCAGCTCCCCTTCTTCAGCCCCTCAGCCCCGGAAGAACGAGGGCAGCTCCCGGCAGCCATGTTTCCGCCCGGTGACCTTCTCCCTGGCCACAGGTGATTGGACAGGGTGTGCATGTGACACTGGCTAAGCCAATCAGAGCCCTTCCCAGGACATTTACAAGGGAGGGCCGAGGACGCTGGTGGGCAGATCTTTGCTGTGTGAGTTGAGGGATGTCGGCAGCCATGAAGGCCGAGGACAGGGCAGCTGAGGAAGCTGAGGAGACCCAGAGTAAGAGCATGGCCGCCCGGAGGCAAAAGCCAGTACAAACAAAGCCCTGTGGGAGGCCAGGGTTTGGTCACCAGAAACAACTTCCTGGGAGGAGGTTGGAGAGAGGCGGGGCTGAGACCACCAGGGCCTCATAAACCCTGCGGAGTTGGGATGTTTTCTCATTATAATGAGAAACTGTTGGAAAGTTTTACGAGAGGGAGCTGCCTGACCTGGATTACATTTTAAAAGATTAGCACGGGTGGAAAATGTATTGTAAGGGTGGAGAGCAATTTGGAGGCCCCCAGGGTATCCAGGCCGCTAAGGGTAGACCAGGCTTTGGTAGTGGCTGTGAAGATGGGAGTCCAGACCGGACCCAGTGGGGGGTGGGGTGGGGAGGGGGTGTGGCAGGGAGGAAGGGGCGGAGTCAGAACCAGAGGGTAAGTGAAGGGTGATGCTGTTACTGAGATGGGAAAGGCAAACCTCGAGGCTTCCATTTGGACATTTTAAGTTGGAGGTGCTGATGACACGTCCCAGGGAAGATGCTGAGAAGAAGGCAGTGGGGTACATCAGTCTGGAGCTGGGGAGCTGGGTTAGAACTGGTTGGCCCCGGATACGGGAAATGTGGGAGGCATCAGACTGCAACTGGTCTAAAGCATGGGCCTAGATGAGACCCCCTGGGAGCTCGAGAGGAGCACAGAGGCCTGAGGAGGACATTCAGAGGACTGGTAGAGGAGAAAGAGGAAGGCGGAAGGAGAGGAATGTGCGGTGACCCAAAAGCCCAGAGGAGACCGCTCTGGCTGAGCCCCAGCTGAGGCCAGAGAAGCACCCTTTAGATTTGGTGATGAAGTTACCCTGATGTTGGACAATCTGGGTGGAGGTTTAATCTGGAAGTTCAAATCCAGTCATCCTTCACTGGAATCTGTAAAACATAGCTACGAAGGACATTTTGGGGGCAAATGGAGAAATCTGAAAATGGACTTTATACTGAATATTTACTAGCATTCGCTTTCTTGTGTGTGATAATGGTGTGCAGTTAAGTAAGGAGTATCCTGGTTCTTAGGAGACACACGTTGTAGTATTTATTGTAGTATTGAGGGGTGAAGGAGCAGGATGCCTGGCAACTTTCCAATGGTGCAATAATAACAAAACCAAACATACCTACCGACATATATTTACATATACTCATTTATGTCTATTACCTGTGTATATATGTTACATACTTTATACAGGTATATTATCTATTAGAGCAAAGGAAAGCAAATGTGGCAAAATGCTAATTGGAAAATCTAGGTCTAGGGTATTTTAATACTTTTCAACTTTTCTGTTGGCTTATGTAGGAAAAAAAAAAAATTGGAAAAAAGATAACTTAAGGGCGCGTGGGTGGCTCAGTTGGCTGAGTGTCCGACCCTTGGTTTTGGTTCAGGTCACGATCTCACAGTTCATGGTATTAAGCCCTGTGTCAGGCTCCACGGCCTGCTTAGAAGTCTCTCTTTCCCTCGCCCTCTGCCCCTCCCCCACTCACACTCTGTCTCTCTCAAAATAAGTAAGCAAACAAAAAAAAGATAACTTAGGGATGCCTGGGTGCTCAGTCAGTTGGGCGTCTGACTTCGGCTCATCAGTGAGTTCGAGCCCCGCCTCAGGCTCTGTGCTGACAGCTCAGAGCCTGGAGCCTATTTCAGTTTCTGTGTCTCCCTCTCTCTCTGCCCCTCTCCCCCTTGCACTCTGTCTCTCTTTCTCTCAAAAATAAATAAACATAAATTTTTAAAAAAAGATAACTTAGAAAAAGTGAGTGAGAGATGAACAGGTAAGGGATACAGCAGAGTTTTCAAGGAGAGAAATGGTACAGTAGCTGGAAGGCAACACGAGGCCAAGGGAGGGTTTTATACAAAATTTTTAGAAACGAGAGCATGTGTGTGTGTTGACAGGAATGATCCTGTGGAAAGAGAAATTGGTGATGTAAGAAAGGGGTGAGAGGTGCAGGGCAAGGTCCTCGGGAAGGCCAGTGGCAGATGCCAGCCACGAGCACACGGAGGGCAGCCTTGGCCCAAGGGGACACTGATCTGTGCTGGGCCTGGCCACGGGGTCATCGGGTGGTGGGTTTTCCTGTCTGATGACTTCCAGTTTCTTCACGAAGTAGGATCTTGGGCTGTGGGCTGGCTGACGGGACCTGGAGGTCAAGTGAGAGGTTCAAGCAGCTTGGGGCACAGGGCCAAGAAAAAAACTGGCAAATTTATTGTTTTGTGTTTAAGATCTGAATGAAGACTTATTCATTGGTTTAAGAAAGGAGCCAACAGAGGAGAGATTTAAGTGCTTATGCCTCAGTTTTTCCATCTGTAACACAAGGGGATCGTTCTGGGAGATCTCACAGGACCCTCCAAACTCCTGTACGCTGAGGTCCCTTCGGGACACCTGCTGGGGAGCTTTTACTGAACAGCATGTGTTCGCATTGTCTAAGAATTAGAGATAGCTAGTAAAAACTGGACGCTTGCCTAAGAGATTTCTAATTGAGGGTAAAAACTAATATATACAGAGAGACACTTGAAAGACAGGACTGTGTAAGGCTTCAGGGCACCCCTGGGGAGTGTGGGGGTGGCCCAGAGGTCCCTGGGCCTCTGAGATGCCTTGACGAGGCGCCGTTTGGGTGAACACAGCACGAAGCCCTTTGAGAGTAAATTCTGCTCTCTCCTGGCTCTCACTGAAGTTGGCACCACACAGCGTGAAATGAAACAGCAGATTAATGTGATTAACACTGAATAAACCTCTGTGTGTGAGCAAATATAGCATGAAGTGGGTTCAGGAATTTTAAAATATCTATTATTAAAGACAGCCCGCAGGGCTGCGGTGGCATCGGATGACAAGCCATAGACTGTACTGGAACCTAATATTCCCACAGTCCTTTCCTCAGGCAGGGTGCAGTTGCAGGCTTCCACACTCGTGCTCTTTCCAGATCCTCTCGGGAGATTACCACCTCTATCCCATTTTAGAGATGAAGAAACTAAGAGCAGTCAACAGTAGGTTTCTAGTATCGTTGAGGGCAGAGACCGCGGATGTCATCACCGGCTCCCCGTGACTGGCTGAGCGCCAGCGGGAGGGAAGGAGCCTCTCAGCTCCTGAAAGCCTGCCAGCACGCCAAGTGCACTGCACCGGGCCATCCATTTCTGGCGTGCTCTCTGGGCGCCAGGCTCTGTGCTGAATGCTTTGTGCAGATGGTCTCACTCAGTCTCGATGACAGCCCTTGGCGGTTGGCATTATTAACCCCAAGAGGAAACCAAGGGCAGAGCGGTTAAATAACTTGTCAAAGGCCACCCAGGAGAATCAGGATTCAAATTCAGATTCGAGTGAACTGAAACTTGTTCTCTTGACTGCCCAGCCAGCCCAGCTGGCTGCCGTCGTCCAGGAGAGCACCGTGTGGACGTTGGAGTTCTTGTAGCCCTTTACTCGAAAGCCTTAGCGCGGTGCTGAGCGCAGGTAACAGGGCACTTGACAAGGACCAGTGACTGTTGACAGAGGGACAGATGAATGAATGAGTGGAGATGTGAATTCCTGTCTTGTGGGGCCTTCCTCTTCAAATTGAAGATTTCCCCATAACTTATGAACGCTCACTCTAATTAAAGCAAAGAGGCATCAGAGAATCACTGGGCCTTTCCTTTATTAACTGTCAAGTCCAATCTGTAGGCTGTTTACGTGCCAAGGTCAGAGATCAGTCTTTAGCTGCTCTCCTTTGATTTCATTCCGCAAAGCCCTGAACATAAAGTTTATTGATGTGAAACTGATTGGCAGGCAGAGGTAACGAGGTGGCAGGGACAGGGCATATCAGAAGGAGTCTAAGTCACTCTAGGAATCAGTCCTGCTCCTTTGCCATGCTAACTTCCCATGCTCTGGGTTATCAAGGCATGGCTCTGTGCGCTACAGTCCAGATGAGCAGCAAATGTCATCTGGACCTTGGGCAGTGTTCACAGACCTCATCAAGATGGGGAGGGGAAGAGGCACCTGGCTGGCTTAGCTGGTAGACCATCTGACTCTTGATCCCAAGGTTGTGAGTTCTGGCCCCACACTGGGCATGGAGCTTATGTTAAAAAAAAAAAAAAAAAAATGGGGTAGGAAGGAGCCCTTACTTCTGGTTTTGTCTATTAACTTGGAAAAGAGAGAGTGAGGGACAGAACTTAGGTAGGGATGGTCTTGAAACTTCACAGATCAAAGGAACTCCTGTGTAATCCTCCCTCAGACAGGCCTGGGAATCTGAAAGAGGGAGGTCATTGTTACATGTGCAGTTTGCAGCCAGCCCATGACTGGGATTATCACCACTACCCCACTGTACAGCCCTGTGTCTGTTGAGCAAGGTAGAAAGCACGGGCTGCATACCTGCCTCCTGCAGAGCATCCCAGGGATAAAAACCAGGACTTAGCTAGTAAGTTTCAGGAGAGGGAAGTGGCCACTAGAGTGGCTGAGAGTGGCTGAAGCTCGTGCCACTCAAAATATGGAAAGGTCTTTAATATTATTCCTTTTTATCAAGACCAAACTTGCTTCTGTCTGATCTGAGAAAAAGCCATGTCTACTTAGTCTCTATAACTTAGAAATAGTGGTTTTCCAGAGCAAACACCTATTTGGATTCCCCCCCCCCCCACATACTTACAAATTAAGATAGTCCATTTAGAAGCAAAATAATGATGATGATAATTGTAACAAAATTAAACCAACCCTCACCCTCTCTTGTTTTATTTCCTTAGGAAATAGTCCAGGTTCAAGGTCTAGTTTGAGCAGGAATGTCTCCTTTCCTGGTCTGTTTCTGGGCAGGCAGGGAGACAAAGTCCCTTTTCCTCTTCTCCATGGCAGGGCTGGGCCCAGGGGCATAGAGTGCCAGACAGAAATGTCCACTGAGGAGCAGGGAGGGACCTGGAGCCTCAATGGCTGTGACCTTCCCTTGAATTCAATGAATGTTGAGCAACTGTTATGGTTAGGCACTAAGATGGGAAGATGATTAAGAAAGGATCCCAGAGGGGCACCTGGCTGGCTCAGTTGGTAATACTCTTGATCCTCCGGTTGTAAGTTCAAGCCCCACGTTGGGTGTAGAGCTTACTTAAAGATTTAAAAAAAAAGAAAAGGATCCTGGAGACCCACACACTGACCATTAACCATAATATAATATAATATAATATAATATAATATAATATAATATAATATAATATAATTAATATAATATAAGCTGTGTTTGCAACAGGAATAAAGTATTTTAGGTGCACGTAGGAAGAAGGGAAGTGGGAAAGGCTACAGTGGTTCTAGAGAGGCTCCCAAAGCAGCGGCCTCAGCCTCACCTGGGAAGTTAGAATTGCAAACGACGACAGGCTCCACCCCAGACCCACTGAATCTGAAACTCTGGGGATGGAGCCCAGTGATCAGCCTCTGAGGAAGCCCCCAGGTGATTCTTTTTTTTTGAGCTGTAGGCAAAAGTTGATTAGAGTATAAGATTAGAAAGGAAGAATAATAGGAAAGCTCTCTTTACAGAGGGGACATTCGAAAATGAATGCCCGGAAGAAGTCCCCTTCGTGCTTCTAATGTCAGTTACAGTTTGAGAATCATGCAGGGGTTGGCAAACCACCTTTGCAAGCAGCAGCTTGTTTTTGCAAACGGAGTTTAATTGGAAATAGCCATAGTCCTTCACTTATATATTATCTGTGGCTATTTTCCTGCTAGCCCTCAGAGTTGCAGCAGGGTCAATAGCCTGTGAAGCCTGAAGTATTTACTATATCTGACCCTTTACAGAAAAAGTTTGCTGCCTCCCAAGGAGTGGGGGGAAGGAGAGGCTGGGCCCCTCTCCCCCCTCCATCCCTCTTCTGTGGCTGGTGCTGCTAGGGCCTCTGGCCACCACACTTCAGTCAGCAATGCTGGAACCCAGCTCTAGTGCAGAGACTTCCTGAAAACTCTATAAAGTCAATTTTATGTATTATAAATCTGTACCGGCCAACACAAGTGGGAAGGTGGTTTTTTTAAAAGTCAAATGAGCAAAAGAAGAAGTCCTCATTCCAGGAAGACCCATGTTACAGCCTGTCTGTTTGGCCAAGCACTGTGCTTGATGCTTTAGGTATGTCCTTCTGGAAGGGTATTGTATCCCCATTTTATAGAGGAGGAAGTTGGAGCTTGGAATATGAAGTAACCAGCCCACGTTCACAGAATGGCGTTTGGACTGGATCCTGGTTCAGCATTTGCTCCGAGGTCAGGCTCTTTGCCCCACACCCTACACCTCTGTTTTCCCAGTTGTAAGACAGAATGCCCTCAGTGGACAAGGGGACACTCCACAGGAATCTGTTAACATAACACACACACTTCTCTTTTTCTGGTGGAGGAGACAGACCAGCAGGAGCTGGAGAACCAAACCCAAGCCTACTCCCTAGGGGTGGGCTGTGCTGGGGAGCCCGGTGAGGGGAGGGGAGGCCGTGGAAGGCCCACGAGGGCCCAGCTCCCCACCCGCACGAGCCCAACAGGGCAGCACAGAAATGCAGCATCAGTGCCAGGTGTGATGCCAGCTTTCTGGAGGCATGAACACCTGAGGCCTCCCAGCCCCCACCCCTTCCCTACGAACCAAAACCCAGGCCGCAGGGCCTTAGCTCAGCTCCTGGTTGTCAATGTGGGGGTTTGTGTAAGGGTTCCCCAGGGAAGAAGGACTTGTTTGTCAGGTGAGTCTTGCGTCTGTGTGAGAGGAGAAAGGCACCTATCAGGGTGTTCGTGCTTTGACACAGGAGTGGCATGGATGGGTCAATAAGATTTCAAGTTCGCAATCAGACTGGGGAGCCTGTTACCATGTGATATCCTTGCAGCGTTGAAGCTGGTGACCGAACCTCAGAACAAAAGTAAAATCTTAAGTAACATGGGGGCTAACACACCATTGTCTTGGTGGCTAAAACAGTGACCAAGAAGTCCCCCCCTCGTACACACAGTTATCTATTCTGGCTTCCAAATATTTTGTTAGATTAGGAAGTCAAAAAAACATTCTTAACAAACAAACAAAAGAGCTTGGGATATCAGGCAAAAGTCAAAACCTCAGAAGAAAGCTAGCATTTTGAGGCGATTAATGATAGACTGTTTTCTCTTGTCAAATCAGTTGCCGTGACTGATGTTTTTATTGTTTTAAACAAGCTTCTTTGGAAAAAATATTAGCAAGCATCTTTGGAGTCTCTGCTACATGCCAACCTTCATGCTAGTCTCTCTTAACTTGGGTCACCACGTCGTGGCCTCACAGCCGTTCTGAGGGCAGGTCATCTGAGCAGCCCTTTTACAGACGGGGAGCAGCCAGGAGCTCAGTCCGGGGAGTGACTCTTGGCTGAGCTTCACTGATAGGCAGAGCTGACTTTTGAACCAGGTCTTATGACTGTGTCTTGTATTCCTTTCACAGCATTGCACTTACTCTGCACCAAAATCTGGATTTAGGGAAGAACAATGGGAGACCAGGCAAACAATATCCCTAGTCTGTGGATGGCTTCAAGTCGAGATATTAAGTATTTTTTAGGGCAGTGGTTCTTGGACCAGATAGAATCACGCTCCCATCAATAATGGACACTGGGCTGCTGGGTAGACAGTACAGGCTGTAGATTGTGTGCGGGTTTCTGGGGCCAGCTCTGATGTCACTTTCTCTTTCCCTGTTGCAACTGTTGATATAGGGAGGTCTTGCCTTGAAAAATAATTTCATTTTTAGGGGCGTTCACTTTTGAATGCCCACTCTCTGTAAAGAGAGTTTTCATACTGTTCTTCCTTTCTAATCTTATACTCTAATAAACTTTCGCCTGCTGCTCATTTTTAAAAAAAGGAAAAGAAAAATCATCTCAATTTTTATTTACATACTTTTTTTTTATAATTCTCAAAAAGCTTTGTTGTGTTAACAGGCTTAATGCTTGAGAAAGCTGGGGAGGAGGACAGGTGTTAGCTCTCAGTTTGATAGATGAGGACGTTGAAGTAACTTTCCCAAAGTCTTTTTTTTTTTTAAGAGTAGGTTTTATTTTTATTTATTTAGAGCGAGAGGAGGGGAGAGGGACAGAGGGAGAGAGAGAGAATCTTTTTTTTAATTTTTTTATTTTAGAGCGCATGCAAGTGGGGGAGAGGGGCAGAAGGAGCAAGAGAGAGGCATGCTGAGCATAGAGCCTGATGTGGGGCTCGATCCCTCTGGGATCATGACTTGAGCTGAAAACAAGAGTCAGACACTCAACTGACTGAGCCACCCAGGCACTCCCTAAAGTCTTATGCTAATAAATAGAGCAGAGCCTAAAACCTGAGGCCTCACCAAGATACCTGCAAAACCCTGAGAACAAGACTTGGAAGATTCAACAAGTGTAGGATGAGATCAGCCACCTACAAAGAAGCAGAGTTGGCTAAAAATGGGCGATCCAAATGTCTAAGAAAATGTAAGCCTCTACATTGCTTGTGGTTTCAGAAGAGCTGTGATCTGCCCACCCAGCATCCAAGAGAGGAGTCTAAAAAGCAGGGCTTTGGTGTAATTTCAGGACAGGGACAGACCAATGCTCTGGCCTTTTAGAAGACCATGTCCTGTCTTGAGGAATTGAGAACAGCAGCTGAACACAGCTTGACAGGTGGAGCCGGTAAGATTAGCCCACTCATTCCCCTGGCTCACCGAGCCACCTCCTGGGGCGGTCTGCCTTCCTGAGTAGCTTTTCTGTGAGGAGAGTCTGCTGGTCAAACGCCCCTGCTTGGCAGTCACGTTCTCCTTTTAAAATGAGTGAAGTGACATCATGGGTGTGTCCCATTCTCTCAGTGTTTTGATTACATTCTTCCTGAGCTAGATGAACTCTGAAGCAAGGGACCTGAACCAGATTCTGGGTGCTGATGAACTTGATAAGAGTCTTACCTGAGTAACCACCTGCCTGGGTGTGAACTTTCAAAGGAAATGAGAACTAGCTGCCAGCTAAGGAAAGACGTGGCACACAATGAATATGGGGTAATGAAACAAGAAACCAGAATGAGGTGAAGGAAAGTTAGAGTTAACTGAACCAAACTAAAAGAGCAGGTGGAACCTGGGGCAGGCCAGGAGGGGCAGAACTGGGCACTCAGCCCACCTGCTGCCACCCAGGCCCAGTGGCACAGGTGGCGAACTGCCCTGGCTCTGGAGCCAGACGTTCTCTGGGAGGATTCCCCTGCAGCTGCCTGTGAGCTGGCTGGGGACTTCATACCTCTCCTGCACTTCCTCCTTGTCTGTATGGTGGGCCTCCCTCAAGATTGAAAGGATTAAATGTGATAATGAACATGCTCTTATTCTAGTGCCTGCCCTATAAATGCTCAATAAGTGCTTTTTGTTATAATCCCTGTCCTTTGGGATCAGACATTAAACACAGGCTCAAAACTGCTGAAACTCGCTACAGCATTGAGTACCCTGTTGTAGCAGAACCTTGCTGCACCTGTGGTCTGCCCGTGTGCTCTGCTCTGCGGCGGGCATCTCTCTCACTGTATCACACAGAGCCCAGAAAGCCCAGAAACACGCTTTGACAAAATAGGCCTGCGAGTTTGTGGGCCCAGGGCATTTTCATTCACTGTTCTCTCTTCCTGGAAGGCTCTTCCCGTAGACAGTGACGGAGTTTGTACCTTCATTTCATTTAGGCACCTGCTCAGATGGCATGTTATCGAAGAAAGGCTGTCTTTGACCTACCTCCCTATAGAAAGTAGCATCTACACTGCCACCAGGGCCTGGTGCTCTATTCATGTTTCCTGCTTTCTCCCCACAGCAGTCATAACCCTTGACATAGTCACGTGTTTATTGTCTGTTTCTCCAAGTGGCATGGACATGAGAGCAAACATTTGATTTGGGGCTATGCTCTTCTTTTTAAAATACCCTCCTCACTTCTTCTACTCAAAAGCCTGTAATGGTTGTCCCTTGGAAGAGGTGGGAGGCTCTTCTCACTCTGTCATGGAAAGACAGCTACTTGCCAGCTCCGTATCATTATCAAATGTACACAGAAGATAGGACGCACTTCAGGTGATGTCAAAACACGTGGCCAACGCCAGTTAGGCATCTGATGGAGAGCATTCCAGGTGGAGGGGCAGTAAGTACAAAGGCTCTGAAGTGGGAGCAGACAGGCTGGAATGAAAGAGCTGGGGGTAAAATTGGAAGAGGATAATTCCAAGCTTTCTGGTCTAGATTGTAAAGAATGGAATTGACATTTGCTAAACCAAGTCAGCTAGGGGGAGAAACAGGTTTGGGGTATGTGACTTTTTTTTTAATGTTTTATTTATTTGAGAGAGAGAGAGCGTGTGTGCATGAGCAAGTGGGGAGGGGCAGAGAGAGAGAGAGAGAGAGAGATACAGAAACTGAAGCAGGCTTCAGGCTCTGAGCTGTCAGCACAGAGTCCGACGTGGGGCTCAAGATCAGGAACCATGAGATCATGACCTGAGCTGAAGTCGGACGCTTAACCGACTGAGCCACCCTGGTGCCCTGGGATATATGACATTTTGAGATGCTTGCACAAATCCAGTGTGGCATACCACGTGCTTTGCAAACATCATCTCTGTTGCGCAGGTAGGGAAATTGAGGCATGAGAGCTTATGTGTCCCTAGGTCTCAGAACATGTATATAGAAGGGCTAGATTTGAACCCAGGCTGTTTCTCCAAGGGTCTGAGAACACTGGTCACTGAAGGAAGAGCTAAGAGAGGAGACTTGCCTCAAATTAGAAAAATCAAGAATAATTTGGATAAGGTCAACTCAGACCTCTTTCTCAAGTTCCGGAACACCTAGAAAGATGACCTTTCTGTAGCTGGGATGATAAGTTTAGGACAAATAAAAGGGAGTCTTGGGGCGCCTGGGTGGCTCAGTCAGTTAAGCGGCCGACTTCGGCTCAGGCCATGATCTCGCGGTCTGTGAGTTCGAGCCCCGCATCGGGCTCTGTGCTGACAGCTCAGAGCCTGGAGCCTGCTTCAGATTCTGTGTCTCCCTCTCTCTGACCCTCCCCTGTTCGTGCTCTGTCTCTCTCTGTCTCAAAAAGAAATAAACGTTAAAAAAAAAATTAAAAAAAAAAAGGGAGCCTCACATAACAGGAGTGTTGGGGCCCCCATCCCTTTGGCCTCAGTGAGGTTGCTGGCAAATCCATTTCCACATCCTTCAGGCTGTCACATGATGCCAAAACAATGGAACGAAATGTGGAAAGTCTGTTTGAGGTTATTATGGGTTGCACTCCAAGTTTTCATGTTTTCTAAGATTTGCTTACTTAGAAATCATTCACAAAAATTGATGTAACAGACAAGCCTTACAAGGCCTTGATGCTCAGGACGGTCTACAGAGCAGCAGCAATAGCATCACCTGAGAGCCACTGGAAATGCAGAATCTCAGGCCCCATCCCAGACTTCTTAAATCAGAACCTGCGTTTTTGCAAAACGGTCAAGGCTTAGTACAAATTGAGAAACCCTTGGCCTGGAGCCAAGGTAGACACACATTTTCTGTAAAGGACCATATAGTAAATGCTTCAGGTTTTACTGGCCTGTCATGATTATCGAGTTTTGTTTTTGTGGTGCAAGGGCAGCCACAGACAAACATGTAAAGGATTAGTGTGGCTGTGTTCTAATGGAACTTTATGGATGCCAAAATTAGAGTTTTATGTAATTTTCATGTGCCATACTATGCCTCTTTTTATTTTCTTTCAACCATTTAAAAATGTAAAGTACATTCTTTTTTTTTTTAATTTTTTTTTTTAACGTTTATTTATTTTTGAGACAGAGAGAGACAGAGCATGAATGGGGGAGGGTCAGAGAGAGAGGGAGACACAGAATCTGAAACGGACTCCAGGCTCTGAGCTGTCAGCACAGAGCCCGACGCAGGGCTCAAGCTCACAGATCGTGAGATCATGACCTGAGCCGAAGTCGGACGCTTAACCGACTGAGCCACCCAGGCGCCCTGTAAAGTTCATTCTTAACTCAGAGGCTATACAAAAACACGCTCATCTTCTGACTTGCCTTTCACGGCTGACCGTCCCCAAGCGTCCTGCCCCTTGCTGGGTGATCCCCTTTTTTTCATATGGGCATGGGGCTTGGGCCCCCTTTCCCTCATGACCTGTGTCACTGTGTCAGAAGGTTAATTACTTAAGCCTAATATAAAAAGCCAACAGAAGAGGGATGCCTGGCTCACTCAGTCAGTCTGACTCTTGATCTCAGGGTTGTGAGTTTGAGCCCCATGTTGGGTTGTATAAAAATAAACTTTAAAGACCTGTATTTACAAGAAAAAAAAAAACCACAGGAGAACTGAGATTTTAGCAGAGTTTTATTTATTTTTATAGTTATTTTTTAAAGTAGGCTCCACCTCCAACATGGGGGCTTGAACTCAAACCCGAGATCAAGAGTAACATGCTCTACTGACTGAGCCACCTACCCATCCCTGAAGAACAGAGATTTTCAAAATACACTTTGTCCGTTTCCAAAAATATCGTGTGTTTGCTGTTGTTTCCTGTCTTGAAGTTTTCTGAGAAAGACCAGTATGGGGGATTCAACAGCTAAGGGGAGGGGGCTGGCTACACGTCAGTGGCCTTTACTCTCTTTCACTCCTCTATTTGTCTATCTTGCATTGCAGCTGCTGGGAAGAAGGAACACACAATGCAGGGAAAAGGCAATTATTAAAAAAATACCATTTGGGGATGGAGTTGGAAGAGGAACTTAGAGAAGGGAGATACTCTTTAGGAGAATAAGAATATTGTTCCACCCTCAGGAGGCTGGGGGGGAAGAATGCAGGACATGATAAATAAAGCAAATGGTGTCAAGGGCATCTGCTCAAGAGGGGTTTGTGGAGCAAGCTAGTCAGTAGAGGACATGTCAAACAGAGATAGGAGAGTGACTGGCAGAGAGTCTTATGAAGGACAAGATCTGAATTTTTAAAATCTGTAGTGCATGTTCATGGCAACCAGACTCTTTTCCATTGTTAGGAATGGGGAGAAGAGGGGAAATGATGTTGACTAAATGCCTATTGTATGTCCCATCCAGCATGGTTATGACATTTTCCATCACTGTTTCAATTTTTTTTTTAGTTTTTTTTGATGTTTATTTATTTTTGAGAGAGAGAGAGACAGAGTGTGAGCAGGGGAGGTGCAGAGAGAGGAGACACAGAATCTGAAGCAGGCTCCAGGCTCTGAGCTGTCAGCACAGAGCCCGACACGGGGCTCGAACTCACAGACCGCGAGATCATGACCTGAGCTGAAGTCGGACGCTCAACCGACTGAGCCACCCAGGCGCCCCATCACTGTTTCAATTTTAATTAAAGCAACTCATGGAGTTAAGATGTGCTGGCCAGTTTTCAGATGGGGAACCCAGAGGTGAAGAGACAGGATCAGAACCTAGCTCTGTCCAGTCACAAATACTTTAGTGGTGTATACTGTCCTGCCTAGTGCAATCTATAGTGGAAATATTGCCTGCATGAAATTCCGTATTTCTTCAGAGGATGAGAAACCCTCAGTTCTTAGGGGTGGGGGAAAACGACATAAAGAGACCAAGCAGGCAACTTTTGTTTTTCTCTACTCCCTACACCACTCCCCCACAACAAACATAATGCTTCATTAAAAAGACATTAAGTCTTTTTTTTTTTTTTTCCTTTTTCTGTTATGAAACAGCACACCTAAACAACTCAGTGCATTGGCAGCCTGGTTCCCAAAGTTAAACTGTGTGCCTCTAAACCAATCTAATGACAAATGTACATAAACCCTTTGCAGAAATGCGGAGTTCGGGAATCATTTATTCAGGGATTACTCTATCAGGCACATATATATTATCTCATTTAATCCTCCAACAGTCCTGGGAGATTTTATTTTAACACCATTTTATGGATAAGCTAAAGGTATGGAGAAGTTAAATATCTTGCTTAAGGCCATACAGCTGGTAAGAGGCGAGACAGATTAAAATCAAGGATCTTGACTAATAACTATGTCCTCTTTGCCACCCCACTGCAGGCTCCTTTTAGAAAAGGTGCAATCACACTAAGACTCACTGTCAACCTGCTCAGTAAAATATGCCAGGATCTTTTTGCTGCAGATGGTGGATATTATGAAACATTCAAGGAGATGCCGGACAATCATTAGTGTGGTATAGGCCAAGAGCAAAAGGAAGTTAAAACTAGTTTCCCCCAGTGTCTTCCTCAGAACACCTTTCCCATGGCTACACTGAACCAACCAATCAACAAAAAACAGTGATGATTCCAAAATTAAATGGGAACGTGCTGAAAACCTCCATCCCCCTCCTGGAGATTGCCATATGCATATTACACATTTTAGGCTCCAAGTAGTACTGAAATAACGGATTCCATTTAGGGTTTTTTTAAGTTTATTTATTTATCTTGAGAGAGAGAGAGAGAGAGAGGCAGGGAGGTGCAGAGAGAGAATCCCAAACAGGCTGCGCAGTGTCAGCACAGAGTCCTCCACAGGGCTTGAACTCACAAACTGCGAGACCATGGCCTGAGCCCAAATCAAGAGTCAGCCACTTAACTGAGCCACGCAGGTGCCCCAACGGATTCCACTTAGCTTTAAGCAAGAACTTCCCAAGGACCAATGTACATCTCTTCCCTTTAAAGCATATTAACCTACTGAGGTTTGCAGAGCACTCCTTGGGGAGGATCAGAACTAGTCTGAGGCACGTCCAGCCAGCTCCGTGTTCTTCTCTGTGACTATGAACATAAACCTGGAGGAGCTGTCCTACATTCCCCTGAAGATAGGAAGGAGCAGCTTGCACAATGTGGACAGCTTCTATTTGGATCTATTTGCCCACAGCCAGTGGGCCTTTGCATGGGGAATGTCACCATTTGCCAGTCTGTGACAAGCTGAGTCTGACAAAGTTACCATGTGAGCAAACATACTTTAAACACATTGATTCATGAACCAAAGGTTCAATCACATTGTGAGAGGAACCATTGGACAATTTTAAAATTGCCCATCTGGGGGTGCCTGGGTGGCTGTTGGTTAAGCATCTGACTCTTGGTTTTGGCTCAGATCCTGACCTGTTTGTGGATTCCAGTTCCACGTTGGGCTCTGTGCTTGCTTGGTGTGCAGGGCCTGCTTGGGATTCTCTCTCCCTCTCTCTGCCCCTCCCACTCCCTCACTCATTCTCTCTCTAAATAAACTTAAAAAAATTGCCCTTCTTACTCTGGGAAAGGGTAAGGTTATTTTCCCTTGCTGTTGATATTTGATATCTTCTTGTATATGATGCTTATAAACAGAAGCACCCAATCTTTGTGGTAAGCAAATTCATTAAACCCCTAGAAGCAATTCCTACTGGGATGAGTGTTAAATCTAGAGCATGGCTGTGAACAGGCCTGTGGCAGTGGAAGTTCTCTGACATGCTGAGAAAACACACTTGGAAAAGTGAAACGAAAATAACACCTTTCCCTGTATTCCAATGATTATTCTAAATAATTACTTCAAAAAATGGAATCATAGCATTTTAGGTCTGGAAAGGACTCCTTCATGGATGAGGTTGGCAAAGCTTGAAAAGGTTAGGTAACAGGTCCATGTGGCTTGTCTGTGGATCAGCAAGGCTAGAACTCAGCTCTCTGTCCAGTGCTCTTTCTCTTAAACTCTTTTCTCTCCACTTAAGACATTCCAGTGTCATTTAAGGAGTTACTTTCCTGATTATTCATTAGAACGCAATTTGCTGGTCTTCTGTGTTGGAGTGGAAGACAAGCCGTATGTATAATATGCGTCCCTTGGTTCACCTGCTCTCTGGATAGCCCTCCACCTTGACCTTTTTTCCCTACCCTCTGCCCTCCACTGGATCTCCCCCTCCCCTTCAAACACTGTTATCTTTGGAGACATGTGTGTGCACTTTCCAACCTGGCTGGGATCAGGGGCAAGGTGCCGCTTGGTTTAATGGATTTTTTTCCCACAGTGCCTTAATTTGCCCAAGGGTTTGGAAGGTCACACAACTAACAAAAAGTAAACCGCAGTCGTTTGCCCTTTCAGCAGGTCTGTGTTTTGTGAATATAGCAAGAAATAAGAAAAAACTAGTAAGGAAAAAAAGGCAAAACTCCACTTGAAGTAACTGCGGACCCCCTGGAAAAGTTCAAGGCTGTTGTTGATTGTTTGAACTTTCCCCCTTGTGATTCACTTGTATTCCTTAAATCATCTTCAGACGTCTGATCAAGGAAGTGTTAGAGGAAAACACAAAGTCGGGTATTGGCATTGCAGTGTCCTGGCTCCTAGAAGTCGGTGGAGAATGTGCTTCTTTTCTTTGGTGCTGGGTGATCAGAGTGGGAGCCTTTTCCTGTGCAGGAAGCCCTCTTTGCTGCTGGGGCTACTGTGCGCAGGAACGCACCCCTTCCTAGTTCTCGTTCCTCAGTAGACATTCTGTGAAGGGCAGGCCTTTTTTTTCCATTCTAGTACTTACACTCAGGTCCCGCTAAGTACCAGGAGGGCCGTGTTTTTTTGTTTTGTTTAATCAGAGGTTGAAATGGAACCTCCCCCTGGGTGCCCGGGGAGTCGCTTTGGGGTAGCGCCCCCCCTTCCGGAGGGCAGCATCCTGGCGGGGGTGGGGGGTTCAGCTTTGATCCCAGGGCACCTTTTGTCCCTGGAGGCGCCCTCTGCCAGCCAGGTATGTGGAGGGAAAGTGCTGTCCGCTTTCCAGGGCGGCCAGTGTGGGTCTGGGGAGCCGGAAAGTCCCTTTGGAGAGTGGCGGGGCGTGCGAGAAGCCAACACGGTGGCCACAGCGAACTCACTGGGCGTCTCCGAGGAAGTTCGGGTGGGGTCCGCCGGCTCTCGGGCTTTCTTCCTCTGAAATCCATCCCTGGGCAGAGCAAGCCCACTTCTCACCCAAACTCGTGGAGACGAGGGACTAGGCGGGCGCGGGGTTCGTTGAAGCGGATCGGGGAGCGCCTGGCCCAGGCGGCGAGGCCCCTCCAGCGCCGGTCCACGGCCCAGGGCGCCGGCTCAGCCGCCTCGGCCGGGCCGGTCCCGCGGGCGGGGACCGTTTACACGCTGACGGCGGCGGGGGCTCCGGGACTCCGGCCCGGGTCGGGCTCCGGGCGGCCAGTCGCCGGCGCCGCCCGTGCGCCAGCCCTCAGCCGCCCGGCGAGGCGGCGGCCTCCTCCGCCGGCGCGGGGTCCCCTGGTTAACCCCTGCCCGCCAGCCTGGCCGCTGATTGGAGGAGGCGGGGCGCCGGGGCAGCGGGGACCCCCCCCCCCACCTTCCTCGTCCCCTCCCCCTCCTCCCCCACTGTCGGCTCTTCCCCCACCCCCCCAGGACCCCCCCCTGCCTCCCAGCCGTGCAAATCTCGCGAGGAAACACGCGGTTTCACTAGTGTGTTTACACCGATCACTACTAATCCGGACCGAACCGATCCGGATTAAGGGGCCGGAGGCGGGTCCTGGGCACCAGCGGTTCCGACCCCCCCGCCCTCCGCGCCGCACCCGAGTGGCCCCCAACCGAGCGGGCCCCCACCTCCCGGCCCGGCCTGGGCCCTCCTGCGCCTCCCTTGGCCTTTGTCCGGCGCCAGGAGGCCGGTCCCGCGCCCCCCGCGGCCGCCCGGGCCCGGGCCCGCGTCGGGCGCCTGGCTCTGTACGCGAGCCCGGGGATCTGCGGCCTCCGCGGCCCCCCTCCCCCGCCCGCCCTCTCGTGGAGCCCGGCGCCGGCGGCGGCTGCCCGGGCGGGGGGTTGCGGCGCTCAGGAGAGGCCCCGGCTCCGCCCCGGGCCTGCCCAGGGGGAGAGCGGAGCGGTCGGCGGCCGGGTCGGGTCGGGGCCCCTCCCGGGAGGAGCGTGGAGCGGCGGCGGCGGCGGCGGCGGCGGCGGCGGCGGCAGGTGAGAGGCTGAGCCCCGGGCGGGGGAGGGCGCCGGGCCTGGGGCATTAACCGTCCGGGGGACCCCCCCCTCCGCTGAGGAGGCTGCGGCCCGGGCCCACCCGGGGGCCGGGCCGCAGCTCCTCCGCGCTGAGGCGGGAGGGGCTCCCCGAGGGCTGCGGGTCGCCGAGGGGCCGGGCTGAAGATGGGGGAGGCCCAGGCAGCCCCGGCCTGGGAGTGGGGCCGGCGGCCGGCAGGGCGAAGGGGACGCCCCGGCAGCTGGAGGCCCCGGCAGCCTCCTGGGCACCCCCGAGAGCCGGCCCGCCCTCCCTCCGTGACAGGTGGGCCTAGAGTTGGGGAAAGTTTGGAGCCGGCGGGAGGCAAGGGGCGCCGGGACCAGGCCCCATCGGTTCTGTTTCCCGGCTGTGGGCTGCAGGGAGGATCCCAGTCCAAGGCCCCGCAGGAATGAGACAGAGTGGAGATTTCCTTAACATGAGTTGACATTAAATGGAATAACCGCTGGGGCGTCATTTTCTGGGCCAGGCCTGGGGATGGAGGTTTAGGAAATGTTCTGAGAGACCCTAGGGTTTGAGGGAGGCTGCAACCTCTGCCATTCCGGCCTTGATTAGGGCAGGGCGAGATGCGAGGAAGGCCACTTAGGGGAAGCACACTCTGTCCCCTTTTTCCTTTCTTTCTTTTTCTTTTTTAAGATGCCTTTCTGCCTTTTCGAGAATTTCCTTATTCCCTCGCTAACCTGCGCTCGTTTGTGTGGGTGAAACTTTAATTTGTCACCCTTTCATTCCCCTTTGCCCCAGGCTCTCAATCCAGGAAGGGAAATGAAACTGGAAGACTGGTAGGGGTTGTTACAGTTAATGTGGAGTTGTTAGATTGCAGAGGAGCATGTTTAATTCATGTTCTCAGTGAACTTTTAAATCATGCCAATCATTCCAATCGCTGTTTAATAATATGTTCAAAGGGGTTCTGTGTAATGGTATATGTTCCTATTCCACTTGTAATATTAGGTTTCCAGTGGGCTCTGCAAGAGTTGATCTCTTGCGATGGATGGACGTATTTGCTGAAAGTAGCCTGTGCATTTATTGGTTGTGGAAGGAGTTTAAAAATGGTGTCCTCCTGCCCTTCCCTGCTTGGGAGGAGTGCTAAAAGCAGATGTCTAGAGAAACCTACTGCTCCGGGGAGTGGTCAGAAAAAAGATTTTGTAAAGGGATGGTTATGGAGCTCTGCTAATTTCCTGAGTGAATGCTGGTTGATGGTTTTACCATGGGTTCTCTATTAAATTTAAAATAATTAATTCCTTTTTTCATGAGCTACTGTGAGCTCTTCAGAGAAAGGAGCTATATAATAGCGTTATTTGAAGTTATTTGTAGCATCTGATTCATGCTGCATTATTTTTAAATTATTATTAATGATTCATATTTTTAGTTTAAGAACTAGTTCCTGTGGGTTTGGGAAACAAATATCCGAAAGTACTTCGTTAAATTCAAAGGTTGATGGAAGGAATTTTTGTCGTTGTTTTGCAAGCTAGTCCTTGTTCAACTTTTACTGAGATTATATGAGGGGTTTGAGGTTCTTTGCTGTTAAAATCAGAACTAGACAAGGATATAGTAGCCCTCCGAAGAGGACTTCTGAGCGTTTTAACTTTCAATGTATTACTGTTTGATGCAGCACATTGTAGTTTATCGCTTGTATGCCGTATTTACTTGAGGTTTACCTGTATGTGACCATTCAATGAAATAATTACGTTTTGTTGTAACTAAAAATCGGTGCCTCGTGTTTTAGCTTTTATGGTCTCACAACCTACTTTTTCTTTTCCAGTAGAAATGATGGAAGAATTGCATAGCCTGGACCCTCGACGGCAGGAATTACTAGAGGCCAGGTTTACAGGGGTTGGCGTTAGTAAGGTGAGTAAAATGACCATAATGAGCACTGTTCACGGTCAAATGGAAACACATTTAGAAAACAGGTATGATCATTTTGGGTGGGTCATACTGGTAGATTGCAGGGGAGATGGGCTCACCTGTTCTGATGAACTTTTAGCTCCTACCAGTCATTCCGCTACCTTCACGGTACATTTGAAGGGATTCTAAATGGAACTATATGCATCTCTTTCCCCTCTAATTTAGGAGAGGTTTCCCATGGGTCTTGTTGCAAGGATACTAATGGGATGTGTATCTGGCTTTTGTGCCATATTTTGTCAAAACAACTCAGTCATTAAATTAAAAAAAAAAAAAAAACTTAACGAAAAGGTATTGGCATAGATTCATTACGGTAGGTTTTTTGGATAGTTCTGTGATAAGAGTTTGAAAAATCTGCTTCTGCTGTTTGTCAGTTCTCCAGATCTGTAGCTCAGCAGATTCCTCCTGGTTGCACCCCCAGACTGCTTTCTCTCCTCCTATTTTTCCTTCTTGTTCACTGTTTTTGTTCAGGGAAGATAAAGTAAGATCAAGCCCCCAGGTGGTTACATTAAGCAACGTTATGGCTTCCTCTGCGTCCTTATGTAGTTCACTCTGCTCTCATAGGACGGTTTTAGTACAATATACTTATGATTTTAATACAATATGTAAAATATATTTACGATGTTGTATTTAAAAGCTTCACCATTCTAAGATCGTTGCATTCATTGGGCTTGAGACTTGTGAATTTTTGATCTTTGACTTCACGTGATACATACCTTTCCATGCTTCTCAAGAAATCTTATTTCTCATGGAGACCTGAATGTCAGTGACCTGCTTTGGTCAGTAGCTTCTTAAAGAAGAAGGTGTTTGTCAAGGTTTAGTTGGAAAAACTGGCTGCTTTGAGGGGTCTCATAATTTTGGTGAGCTGGAGTAGGTTGTTAGTTTTTGTTCATTCAACAGATAAATTGAGTGTCTACCGCATACTGGACACTGTGCAGGGTGTGAGGAATGACACCCCAACTTAGAGCCTCCAAGCCTCCGTCGTGGAGGAAGCGAGAGAGAGATGATACCTCGGTGACATCTGGGTTAGAACCGTGACCGGGTGCTGTGGGAACACAGGATTTGTTGCACATTTTGTAGTTCTTGGTTTCTTTGGCCACTTTGATTAAAGTGGCACTTAGGGCACTTTGGGAAGGCTATGCTGACTGTTGACACGTATTGAAGATACACGTATAAGTGTAAGTTTTCTGATCTAGGAGAAGTAGCTTCAACTGGAAGTGAGCAGTATGTTTGAGTATTAAATTGATCTCTGGATTAAATTGATTATGTGTCTTCTCATTTGGGAATTCAGCACAAGGTTCCTATCCAAATCTGTCTGTTCAAGTGGTCACCTATGGAATAAAAGTAAGTTTGTATTCAAATTGTATGGTAGTTTAAACTCATTGGGTTTTGTTGTTAGTATGCCTTTCTTTTCCTCGATTTTTAAGGTCGTGATAGCTATATCCAAGTACTCTTTTGGTGGGGTGGAGCATAAGTGATGGCGATAATTGACCTTGTGAATCTTGCTGCCCAGGCCTAAGTTAAAATCTGGTAATTAAGGTGTCAGAAGACTTAATCTGTTTAATAGGAAGTTCTTCCTGTTGTATATGTAAGGAAGTATATTTATATCCAAATGTTTTTTATGCCAGTAACTGTATGTTATGTTGATGTTTTTAGTCTACTATGACTATACTTACTGTAGTATATCATAATAAATATTATTCAAGGACTGGCAAGGGATTTTTTTTTCCCCATAGCAAAGAAACTTGGGGGGGGGGGGGTGGGAAGCAAGTAAATATTCTGTAATTTGGAGTTAGGAAGAAGAAAAGAAAATATCCATTTTGTATAACTTCTTTTGCCTGCAAGACATTGTATCCCTCAGACCACTGATTTGAAATGGGACTGAGGAGGAGGAGGCCATGTACTGGGAGAAAAGGTGCTTTGAGAAAAACTCCGCCTCCTAGCTTTGAATTCCTCATTATGGGTCATCATTTCCCATTGAGGATGTCACTGAGTTGATAGTTTTCAGTTTCAGCCCTTGCTCCAAATGGGAGAGGAGAGTGACTTTCCTGTGATAGTGCCATCTAGTGGGACTGGTGCAGCCACAGGGGCTGTCTCTTGAGTTTCTCCTAACTATTCGTAACATTTTCAGTACTTTTTGATGTCCATAGAAGGAAGAAAGTTAGTGCCATTGTGGATTCTTTCCTAGTGGACAAGGGTGTTTTAAGTGGCTGCAGTCTTTGAACTTCCTGGTTGTTAATAGATCTTTTGTTATGTCGCTTCAAGTTTTTTACACCTGCAAGTTAGATCTACATCACAAGACTTAGACTGAAATAAAATGGTCAAAAGCCACCACATTTATTATTTATGTTTAAGTTGCTCTTATGGGTAGGATTTTAATTCACAAATATAAAATTTTCTTGCATTTAAATGCATTCAGTTTCTCTTTCTTTCAGCGTGTTTAATTTTTAATGACTGGTAAACCAGAAGGATTTGTTTTGTGCCTTGGGATGCATTGTGTGGATTTTTAAGAGGTTGGGGTTTTCTGTCACTAGTGGGTTGATGATAGGGGAAAGTAGCCTGATGGACACCAAGAAAATAGGGTTGGTTTTTCTCCTCTATCTAGCTGCCAGTTTTTTTAGGAGGGCATGTAACCATCCTTTTAGCATTTTTGAGGTGATAAGGTTAAATTGGGTTGTGAACCTACTTCTTCATTTCTTGTTGACCTGATATGTGAGCTATCCTACTTCTTTTTTTAAGGTCTCCTCCCTTATACTGGATAAGCCACTTCTAGTTATGTGAAGCTGACTCTACCTTGTATTTAAATGTTTTCAGTGAGGACCTATTGTAGCTTATATTCCCTACCCTGCTTTCTCTCTCTCTTTTTTCTTTTAAGATTATATTCTTTTAAGTAATCTCTGTATTCAAACTCACAACCCCAAGATCAGGAGTCATATGCTCCACCATTTTAGAGCCAGCAGGGCACCCCATTTGACAATTTAAGTACAGGTAGTCTCTGTGATTCCAGAGGCCATGTGAAGTAGGTAGAATTGCACCCCTGCACGCACTGTATTTATAGCTAGTTTAGTTTTTTTTTTTTTTTAAGTTTATTTTTTTATTTAAGTAATCTCTATACCCAACGTGGGGCTCAAACTCACAACCTCGAGATCAAGAATCTCATGCTCTTCTGACTGAGCCAGCCAGGTGCCCTTGTAGCCAGTTTAGTTTTAATGCTAATATAGTAGTAAATACTTACACGGTACTTACTAAGTGCCAAATACAATAAAAGTGATGTGAATTTAAATCTTTTGTAACAGGGATACTAGTCTTAATAAACCTCTGTTCTCTTTTTGTGAGACCTGCTAATGCCCACTGCATTGCTCCCGCTGGTTGAATTCTGGACTTACCAAGGATCACATTGTTACAATTTGCACTTGTATTATAATTACATAATTTAATAAAAAATTTTGGAGACCAGTGAAATATAATTGCAAAATGTAAGAATTGTTGATTCTATGAAAACTAAGTTGACTGCCATGGAAAAACTGTAAGGTGAGCCAATAAGGAGATACTTCTAAAGGTTTATAAGTTTTTGTTTTTTTGTAATCTGGAAGAATTCTTCATTTAGATCCTTGGCAAATATCTCTTAAGTCTTGCTTCACTTTTGAAGAAGTTGAAACTAGAAATTGTGGCTGATGCATTATGGGTGTGGTTTGTGTGAGACCAGGACTATAGTCTGTGGATCTGTAACTCAAAAGGGCTGCATCAAAAGACTTGCAACAGAATATACATTTACATGTTGCAAGTTCAAAGAAAATGTCTAAGGTGTAGTTTTTTTTTTTTTTATATTCCCCACTGCAACCTACTTTTTTGATTAATGTTATTAGTTTCAGTTGTATTGAATAAAAAGGATTAATATGGTCTGTGATGGATGGTATCGAAAAGAAGAGAGGGGCGCCTGGGTGGCGCAGTCGGTTAAGCGTCCGACTTCAGCCAGGTCACGATCTCGCGGTCCGTGAGTTCGAGCCCCGCGTCAGGCTCTGGGCTGATGGCTCAGAGCCTGGAGCCTGATTCCGATTCTGTGTCTCCCTCTCTCTCTGCCCCTCCCCCGTTCATGCTCTGTCTCTCTCTGTCCCAAAAATAAATAAAAACCGTTGAAAAAAAAATTTAAAAAAAAAAAAAAAAAAAAAAAAGAAAAGAAGAGCAAAATGAGAATCCATGAAAGTGGGACGGTCTGTACTGACACAAGAACCTTCACTTTATAGAGCCTGCTGTAAGACCATATATTTTTAAGTAGTATCACATAGTAGATTTTTTCATGTCTTGAAGAAAAGTGATCATTTTCTACCTCTTGTAAGTTTGTGAGTGATACGTGATCAGCGTATTTAAAATATTTTTATTTTTTTCTGATACACGATCAGTTTAAATGATCAGATTTAACTTCTGAAAAGATATTTAAGCAACTGATAACTTTTTCTCCTGTTATTTAGTTAATTGCATCAATTAGAAGGTGTCAGTTTTGGATAGCTAGTGTTAGCTATTTTACATACCAATCCAGTAATTTAAAAAAATATATGTTTAGGTGTTTTGCATTTAATACATAGTTAGACAGTGCTTAATAAGCATAAATTCTGAGAGAAAGTCTGTACTTAAACCATTGAATTTTAAGGCACTGTTAAATTTATTGTTATGTTTGCCTTTATGTTGACTTCTCCCTTTCGTTCACTTCGTATTTGTTTAATTCTCACATTTCACATCTAGCCAATATCAGCTCCTGTCTCTTCTTTCTCTGAAATTTCTCAAGCATTTGTCTGCTCTCCCTGCTACTTTCTCAATCCTTCCTCGTTCATAACTGTAATAACCAGCCTCTCCTACCCCATTTATCTTTCTGTAAACTGTCTCCAGTTATATTTCTAAAAGTACCAGTGTTGTTTTATTCCCTTGCTTTAAAGGTTCCCGTAGACTGTTGGACTGAATTAAAACTCCTACCCTAATTTTTCAACTTCACAGCCAGTGGTCTGTTCTCCTAGTGCTGTGCTCTGCTTGCTCAAACCGTGACTGATCTGTTAGCAAACAGGCTCATGCTCTCTCCTTTACCTTTCCTTTTTTATTTGCCTGCTGAACTTTCAGCTTACTGTTCAGAGCGCAATGTGTCTTTATAGCTTTTCCAGATACTTGCACCATTCTCGTTGAATTATTTTATTAGCACCCGATAACCTACTTTTATTATGACATGCATTGTTTGTTTCCCCTATTAGTCTCCTTGAGAACACGTATGACTGTTGAAATGCTCAGCACATCATGCACATTGAATAAGTCTTTGTTGAGTTAGAAAAGAGTATTGAGAAGATGAAAGTAAAGTTAGTTGTCACCCATAGGCATGGTCTGCTCTAGCTTATTGTTTTACTCCAGTCTCAAAATTCTTGTCTTTTATTTAGGAGATTTAATTCATCCACATATAATGCTATGACATATATTCAGGCTTAAATCTTCCTTGTGTTTCTTTTTAAATCTTTCTTACGCCTCTTTTACCTTCTCTTAAAATGATTTTTTTCATTTATTGATTTTTCTATTATGAAAGATAAAGAAATAAGCATTTAATACTTTTTCTCTCTCCATCTCCAAATTTTTGTCAGTTATTGTTAAATGTTTATTTTTTTGAGAGAGAGAGTGAGCATGAGTGCATGAGCCGGGGAGGGGCAGAGAGAAGGGAACAGAGCATCTGAAGTAGGCCCCATGCTGACAGCAGAGAGCCCAGTGTAGGGCTCGAACTCATGAACTATGAGATCATGACCTGAGCCCAAACCAAGAGTTGGATGCTTAACCGACTGAGCCACACAGGTGCCTCATCGTTTTTTTAAAAAATTATTTATTAAAGGAAGAGCGAGCTCTCGTGAGCATATGCGCACGAGTGGGCGAGGGGCAGAGAGAGAATCCCAAGCAGGCTCCACACTGTCAGCGCAGAGCCCAGTGAAAGGCTTGAACTCACACACTGTGAGTCTAACACTCAACTGACTGAGCCACCCAGGCACCTTGATTTTGACCCATCATTATCACCCATAGTCTGTAGTTTACATTAGGGTTCACTTTTGGTGTTATACATTCTATGGGTTTGCTCAAATGTACAATATTTCTCTATTATAGCGTAATACATAGTAGTTCTATTGCCCTAAAAACCCTCTGTGCTCTGGCTCTTTATCCCTCCCTCCCCAGCCTTTAGCAACTACTGATCTTTTTACTGTCTCCATAGTTTCATTGTTTCTGGAATGTCATATAGTTGGATCACACAGGATATAGCCTTTTCACACTGGCTTCTTTCACTTTGTAATATTCCTCTTAAGTTTTCTCCGTGGCTTTTCATGGCTTGTTAGATCATTTCTTTTCAGCACTGAATAATATTTCATTGTCTAGATGTACCGCAATTTATTATCCATTCACCTACTGAAGGACATCTGGTTTGCTTTCAAGTTTTAGCAATTATGAATAAAGCTGCTATAAACATCAATGTGCAGATTTTTGTGAATGGTTGAAGTACTTTTATTTATTCTCTTGGGATTCATTGGGCTTCTTGAATCAATGGATTGCTGATTTTGATCAGTTCTAGAATATTCTCAGCTGTTGTCTCCTCATATGTCTCCTCTGTCATTGTCGTCTTGCACTCTATTTAAACGTGTTAGAACTTCTTACTGTATTTTCACTGCCTCCTACCTTGTTTTCTGTATTGCTGGTCTTTATCATTTCCCAGGGCTGAATACTGTGTTGTTTCTTCTGACCTACGTTCCGCTTCTTTATTTTCTTTTTAAATTTGTCTAATCTGCGTAAACCTATCCATTGACTTTCCATGAGGGCTGGTTTGTTTCTGGGTCACTCTTGCCCTGAAAAGGTAGCCCTGTGCTCCTTGTTTAAAGTATGGGGTGGATTTCTCAGACTTTCCTCATTGGGGAGGTCCCAGGCTTTGACTTTATTCTCTCCCGACACCCCAGGCCTCCTGAAAGTATAGCTCATTTTCGAAGTTTTTCTTTGGAATTAAATCTGCAAATGCCCTCAAATAGAAGTAAATTTTGAGTGCTGAACTTACCTTTCTTTTTCTTTTTTTTTTAAGTTTATTTTGAGAGAGAGAAAGAGTATGTGTGCAGGTGGGAGGAGGGGCAGAGAAGGAGGGAGAGAGAGACTCTCTGGCAGCATGAGCCTGATGCGAGCCTGATGTGGCTCCAATTCACCAATTGTGAGATCCTGACCTGAGCCAAAGTCAGGCGTCAGAAGTTTAACCAACTGAGCCACCCATCTGAGCTTACCTTTCTGAGTTTTTGTTTTCTCATGGATTTTGGTGCAGTAAGTCCTCATTTCATTTTTTAATTTAAAAAGTTTTTTTTAAGTTTTATTATTATTTTGAGAGAGAGTGCACATGGGAGGGGCAGAGAGAGAGAGAGAGGGAATGAGAGAGAGAATCTTAAGCAGACTCTGCACTGTCACGGTTGCAGAGCTCGATGTGGGGCAGGATCATGACCTGAGCTGAAATCAAGAGTCAGTTGCTTAACCCACTGAGCCTCCCAGGTGCCCTCTTTTGTTAGTTTTAGAATGAGAGTGAGAGCGCACACATGTGTACACATGAACAGAGAAGGGGCAGAGAGAGGGAGAGAGAGAGAGAGAGAGAGAGAAAGAAAGAATATCCCAAGCATGGAGCCCAACATGGGGCTCAGTGCCACAACTTTGGGATCATGACATGAGCTGAAATCAAGAGTTGGTTGCTCAACTGACTGAGCTACCCAGGCACCCCAGACTTTTTACAGTCAGTGATATTATAAACCTGTTTAACACTTAAAAAGTGTGCATGAACTCTTGTGCCACAGCAGGTAAAGAATCCATTTAGGTTTCTCCCTTGTGATTTTTCACTTCTCATCTGCTCCCTTCCTTCCTGTATGGGGTGTTGTCATCACTCCTGGCCATTAGTGTCACTTGTGTTATTTCTTATTCTCTGTTTACTTTTAGGTGAATAAAGATTGAATTGAAATATTCCTTAAAACTATTTAAAAAGGCAAGGAGAAGGGAAATAAATAAGGTATATTATCAGTGATTTCATATTTCAACCCTAAGTCTAGGGATGATTTGGCTTGGTCGGTCTTGTTCTTCTTGGCCTTGTCTGGGTCTCAAATTGCTAGGTCTCTCTTGGTGGTAGGTTTCACTTGGCCCTAATTACTACTAGATGTGATGGGACTGGATTAGTTTACATTATGCTTCCTAGTATGTTAGCCATGTTAAATGCTTCTTGGGCTATTCTCTTTGAGCTTTTACAGTGCAGTTGCCCCGTTACCCTAATCCAGAAGGAAACTACTTTTTTTCTAGTTCTAGATATTCCTTCCTTGGACTTTAGACATATTAAAAAAAAATCATTTCTGGAGTATTTGGTGACTTTGCCCTACAGAGGGGTTCACCTTTCCGTTTCTCTATTCTCTTTGGTTCATTTGAGAGTAGTCTTTTGGCTTAGTGTGGGGCCACAGAGCTTCTCTTGTAGGGTCATTTGTCTTAGCACCTGCCTGCCCCTTGGTCAACTTTTTTGCCCTTACAGCGACTTTAATGGGAAATCTGGTTTTATAATTTGGACTGTTCTTTTTATTTATGTATTTTTATTTTAGAGAGAGAGAGAGAGAGAGAGAGAACATGAGCAGGGAAGAGGGGCAGAGGGAGAGAGAATCTTAAGTAGGCTCCATGCTCAGTGTGGAGCCCTACCCCACGACCCTGGGATCATGACCTGAGCTGAAATCAAGAGTTGGACACTCAACTGATTGAGCCACCCAGACACCCCTGTTCTTCTTTTTTTTTTTTTTCTTTTTTTAAGTTTTTAGTTCCAGTATAGTTAACATACAGTGTTATATTAGTTTCAGGTGTATAATGTAGTGATTCAGAAATTCTGTACATCATTCACTGCTCATCAGGATAATAACTTTTTTGTTTTAAGAAATACTTAAAGGGGCGCCTGGGTGGCTCAGTCGGTTAAGCGTCTGACTTCAGCTCAGGTCAAGATCTCGTGGTCCGTGAGTTCGAGCCCCGCGTCGGGCTCTGGGCTGATGGCTCAGAGCCTGGAGCCTGCTTCCGATTCTGTGTCTCCCTCTCTCTCTGCCCCTCCCCCGTTCATGCTCTGTCTCTTTCTGTCTCAAAAATAAATAAACGTTAAAAAAATTAAAAAGAAATACTTAAAAACATTTCTTTTAATGTTTATTTATTTTTGAGAGAGAGAGAGAGAGAGAACATGAGAGAGAGGGAGACACAGAATCTGAAGCAGGCTCCAGGCTCTAGAGCTGTCAGCATAGAGCCTGATGTGGGGCTCGAACTCACCAACTTGTGAGATCATGACCTGAGCCAAAGTCAGACACCCAACCAACTGAGCCACCCAGGCGCCCCTCCAATCATTTTTCAAAAAAATTTTTAAGTGTTTATTTTTGACAGAGAGAGAGAGAGACAGACAGACAGACAGAGTGTGAGTGGAGGAGGGGCAGAGAAAGAAAGAGACACGGGATCCAAAGCAGGCTGCAGGCTTCAGGCTCTGAGCCGTCAGCACAGAGCCCGGATGCGGGGCTCAAACTCACGAACCGTGAGATCATGACCTGAGCTGAAGTCAGACACTTAAACCGACTCAGCCACCCAGGTGCCCCCTAATAATTTTTTTTAATGTTTATTTCTTTTTGAGAGAGTGTACATGTGGGCACCAGTGAGTGGGGGAGGGGCAGAGACAGAGGGAAGCAGAATTCAAAGCAGGCTGTGCACCATCAGTGCAGAGTCTGATGTGGGACTTGAACCCATGAACTGTGAGATCCTGACATGAGCTGGAGTTAGATGCTTAACTGACTGAGACACCCAGGCAGCCTCCCCCATTCTAATCATTCTTGAGTGTCCAGTGACATTAAGGACATTCACTTTGTTGTGCAGCCATCACCACCATCTCTCTCAAGAAACTTCATCTTGCAAAAACGAAGTCTATACTCATTAAACAGTAACTCCCCATTTACTCCTCATCCCAGACCGTAGCAATTACTATTCTGCTTTCTGTTCCTATGAATTTAACTGCTTTAGAAATGTCACATAAATGGGGTCATACAGTGTTTGTCTCCTTGTGAATGGCTTACTTATCTCACCTAGCGTAGTATGCTCAAGGTTCATCCATGTTGTAGTGTGTGTCAGACTCTCCTTCCTTTTTAAAGCTGAATAATACTCCATTATGTGTACCACATTTTATTTATCCATTTATCTGTCACTGGACATTTGGGTTGCTTCTTCCTTTTGGCTACTGTGAATACTGCTGTGAACATAGGTGTACAAATGTCTATTTGAGTCCTTTCATTTCTTTTGGGTATCTAGGCAGAAGTCAAATGGCTGGATCATATTAAATTTCATTATTTGGTTGGAGTTTGACCTCCCTTCAGCTCTTATAATGGACAAAGGGCGGCCAAAAATGGTGATTCTTTTTCTTTTAGTTTACATCTACAAAAACCTAAGCTTAGGAATTGCATTAACATCTATAGAAGAACTAGTAATAATACTCATTGCAGTTTTTCAGATAGTACAGTTGGCCTAGGAAGTTGAAGAAATAAGCCATCGTGTAATTTGATGAGTTACATAGGATAGCCTTTTATTTTAGCCAGCTTTAGAACAATAATAGCAATCTATCCAAATTTGGTGTCGTAGAATTTTATTTTAACCAGTATTGTCTTAAATATTAGGTCCTGTGAAGACTGTTAATGTTGCCCACATAAAGAAAATAAGATATTAATATCTGTTGTAATGGATGTGACCTGTAATGACTGATAACTTTGCTTCTATATGGAGTAAATATGTGACTTTTATCACATAAACTGCTGCCAGAGTTGGTATTAATATGGTTCCTGTTTTGCCTGACTCCAGAGGAATACTAAGGATTAATTGTGGAATTAAAATGTAATCTGAAGGGCTGGCTGATCTCAGGAGATGGTGCCTCCAGCTCAGGATATCTTCTGTTAATTAACTCTAACAGACAGATTTAATGTTGAAATTTAGGAGAAGCTACTAGCATCAAAGCAAAACCAACTTACCCAGTCTGTGTTAGGTTAACGATTGACTAGCTAGAACCGAGACACAAAACATTCCATCAATTTCTTATGAACCGTTTGACCCTCTTGTATGATAATCTGGATAAGATGAAGGAAAAGAGACATAATAGCTAAATTGAAGTTTTAATGCTCAAAATTTTCAGCAGTTAGAGTTCAACCAACTTCTATTGAGTCTGTACTAAGTCTAGGTGTTGTGGAGGATTATTAAAAAAAAAAAAAAAAGCAAGATGCACTATATGTTCTTGAGGCACTTAGGCCAACATGGACCCAGATGTCTATAGCACACAGCTGAGGGTGAATATAGAGATGTGAAGGTACTGTGAGCCTCAAAGAAGGGAGTGTAGTTTGCTCAGGAGTCAGATTGTGTGTGGAAAAGATGAGACCTTTTCTGTGCTGCTCAGAAAGATCACCGTAAGATACACCACAGGTTAACAACCTAAGAAAAGTTCTGATAAAATGTTATTACAGAATAAGTCACAGAATGATAGCACAGCTTGGTTTTGAAGCTTAACAAAACTGCTTGGGGTCTAGGGTAGAGGTTCTTTTTTAAAGATTTAATTTCAGTTAGGTATGATATATTTAGTTAGTACAGAACTCAGAAGATTTCAAAGATATACAGTGAAACATCTCTTTGACACCTTTCCTATGTCCATCTGGTTTCCCTCCCTGGAGACAACCATTAACAGTTTCTTTTATTTATATATGTGATAGGATAGGTGTGATACAAATCATATATATTTGTTGTGTATGTAATATATTTTATATATACATATGTGTGTGTATATATGTATATGTATATATATATATATACATATGTGTATATGTATGTGTGTATACATACATATGTGTGTATATATGTATGGGTATATATACACATATATACATATATACATATGTATATATACACATATATACACATATATACATATGTATATATATACATATATACACACACACATATATGTGTATATATATATACATATATATGTATATGTGTATATATATATGTATATATATATATGTGCAAATACATTGCTATATTAGCCCCTTCCATTTTTTTTAAAGTTTATTTATTTATTTTGAGAGAGAGCAAGTATGAGCAGAGAAGGGGGGAGAGAGAAAGAGAATCCCAAGCAGTCTCTGTACTGCCAGCTCAGAGCCTGTTGTGGAGCTCAAACCCACAAACTGAGATCATGACCTGAACCAAAATCAAGAGTTGGATGCTTAACCAACTAAGCCACCCAGGTGCTACAACCCCCTCCAATTTTTAAAAATACAGTGACAAGTATATTATATATACTATTGTATATTTTGCTTTTTGTGCTTAAAATCTTAGAAGTTGTTTTATAATAGGATGCATAGAGCTTCCTAGACCTTTTTCCAGAGGCTGCTTAAATTCCATTGTACAGCTGAACCATGTTTCCTGTTGATGGACATTTAAAATGGACAAGATTTGTTTTTGAAGTTTATTTATTTAGAGAGAGCACGCAAGTTGGGAAGGGGCAGAGAGAGGGGCAGAGAGAATTCCAAGCAGGCTCCTGATGCAGAGCTCGAACTCAGGAACTGCAAGATCATGATCTGAGCTGAAATCAAGAGTTGGATGCTTACCAACTGACTGAACCACCCAGGTACCCCAAGCTTTTGTTGATATAAGCAGTGCTGTAGTGAATAGCCTTGTACATAATGGCATTTCACATGTGTTTATATATGTTTACAGGATAAATCCCTAGAAGTGGAATTGCTGGGTCAAAGGAAAGGAGCCTTTGTAATTTCAGTAGTTATAGCCACATTCCTGTCTGTGGAGAGGAGGAATATAGTTTGATACCTGTCTTTAAGTCAGTCAGTGTTCTGTATCTCTGAATAAAACCATTGGTTTCTTCATAGTCAGTTATGGCAGAGGAGTTCATGGACAGGTGTTAGGGTTCTTGAACCTCGTCAAATGGTAGGTAAAATTTGTATACATTTATGGATGTATCTTAGGTAAAATTTGTACATATTTATGGATGTATCTCTTCTGGGAGGTAAGGGTTCTGCAGCTTTCATATATTCTTAAACAGTCTTGTGACCCAAAATAGGGTTAAAAAACACTGTATAGCAGTTGGTTACCTCAAATTAGAACACATATTTGTCTTTTACAAGAAGTATTTGAGTGGGGCGCCTGGGTGGCGCAGTCGGTTGAGCGTCCGACTTCAGCCAGGTCACGATCTCGCGGTCCGTGAGTTCGAGCCCCGCGTCAGGCTCTGGGCTGATGGCTCAGAGCCTGGAGCCTGTTTCCGATTCTGTGTCTCCCTCTCTCTCTGCCCCTCCCCCGTTCATGCTCTGTCTCTCTCTGTCCCAAAAATAAATAAATGTTAAAAAAAAAAAAAAAAAAAAAAAAAAAAGAAGTATTTGAGCATGTAAGTAGTTATTAGAGGGATGTTGTATGGAGAGTTACTGTGCCGGAGACTTGACTAATTCCCAGTCTTTTGTTGTTCTTCCCTCACTCCCTTGAGAGGCCATGTTTTATTTTATTTAATTTATTTATTTGTTTGTTTTATTATTTTTTCATGTTTATTTTTGAGACAGAGAAAGGGAGAGCCTGAGCAGGGGAGGGGTAGAGAGAGAGAGGGAGACACAGAATCTGAAACAGGCTCCAGGCTCTGAGCTGTCAGCATAGAGCCCGACGCAGGGCTCGAACTCACAAACTGCGAGATCCTGACCTGAGCCGAAGTTGGATGCTTAACTGTCTGAGTCACCCCGGTACCCCCACCTCAATCTTAAGGAAGGGAAAGGGAAAAAAACCCCAAGATGTGACAAATAGGAGAAAAATTAGTAATATGGCAGATTTAAATACAAATGTATTGATATTAAATAGTTAAAGGTCTAGCACTCCAGTTAAAAGGGAATGTCAGGTTAGGTCACTGTTATATGCCCCACCAAATGCTGTCTATAAAGAAACCCACTTTATTTTTAATCTGTATCTTTATAATTAAAAGGATGGAAAAAAATACTGTATAAACACTAAGAAGGCTGGAGTGGCTATGTTTGTATTAGACAAAGGAGTCTCCAGAACAAAGAAAATATTGTAAGGGATAATGAAGCACATATCATAATGAAAAAAGGATCAATTCATTGGGAAGACCCAGCAGTCCAAAATGTCTGTGCATCCAGTAATAGAGCAAAGCAAAAACTGACAACTGAAAGCAGCAATTGACAAATCCATAATTGTAGTTGAAAATTGCAACATCCTCTCAATAATTGATAGAATAAGCAGGCAAAAAAAAAAAAAAAAATCAAGGATATAAAAGATTTGGACATGTCTATCAATGGACTGTACCTAATTGACAGTTCTGGAACACCATGCCCACATTCTTTTCAAGTGCACAAGGAACATTTATGAAAATAGATTATGCTGGGCTATGAAACATGTTTCAACAAATTTAAAAGGATTTAAATTATAAGGAGTATTCTCACTACAATGGAATTAAAGAAATCAAAAAGAAAAAGATATCTGGAAAATTGCCAAATATTTAAAAGTTAAATAACATACTTCTAAATAAAAATAACATACTTCTAAATAAACTTTAAATTTGAATTCACAAGGGAAATTAGAATCTATTTTGAACTAAATGAAAATGAAAACACAGTATATCTAAATTTGTGGAATGCAGCTAAAGCAGTGCTTTTAGGAGGAAACTTAAAGGTTCAAAAGAAAGGTCTAAATAACCCATGCTTCTTCTGCCTTCAGAAGCTAGAAAAAGAGCAAACTAAGTGGAAGGAAAGAAATAAAGAGCTGAAATAAATGAAAGAGGCAAATTTGAATAACCCTATATTTATTTTTAAAAAATGGATTTGTAATTAAAAACCTTTCCACAAAGAAAAGTCCAGACTCACATGGCTTTATTGGTAAATTGTATCCATCAAACATTTAAGGAAGAAATGGTAACAAAAATTTCACAAATGTCAGAAAACTCTAATGAGGACAGCATTATCTAGATATCAAACCAGGCAAAGACATGAGGTAAAAAGAAAACTGTAGCTCAACATCCCTCATGAAAGTATAGTCAAAAATCATTAAAAAGTATTAGCAAATTGAACCTCTCTCTCTCTCTCTATATATATATATACATACACACACATACGTAAAGGGTAATACATCATGACTTATTGGGTTTAATCCCAATTACAAGGTTGATTTAACATTAAAAGTCAGTGTAATTCACCATATTGATAAAAAAAAAAAAAAAAAAAAAGCAGAAAAGCCAAATGACTTTGTAACAGATGCATGAAAAACATTTAAACAAAGTTGACTAATCTGTGATAAAAGCTCTCAGCTAATGAGGACTGCTAGAAAGGAGCCTCCTCAATCTGATCCAAGGCGTTTGTGAAGAACTGGCAGTGGCCCTCATACTTCATGGTAAAAGATTGAATGCTTTCCATCCATTGTCCAGAACAAGTTAAGGATATTCATTCTCACTTCTGTTTAACCTGTTCTGAAGATCCTAGCTGTGTATTAAGGCAAATAAAAGGAATAAGCCTACAGATTGGAAAGGAAAAGTAAAACTATGTTTATTTTTTAGATGTCTTATAAATGACATGATTGCATATGTAGAAAGTTCTAAGTAATCTATAAAAATGCTATTAGAGTTTCAGTTTAGGATACAAGATCAATTTATGAAAATCAGTTGTATTTCTGCATACTAGGAATGCACAGTTGGCAATTGAAATTTGAAAAGCAATACCATTTACAATAGCATCAAGTAATATAAATATAAAAACATTCCCCAAGAACAGAAGAGAATATTTGTTGCAGTTCCTTGTAATAGAAGTTACCTTGTGTTCTCATTTCATTGTGAGGGCATCGAGATACAAAGGGTTATAGAACGCTTACTTGTTCATGAGCCCGCCTTTATTAAACACCTATTAAGTAACAGATACTGTGCTGGGGATAGTAGTATATGGTAGTGAATAAAGAAGATAATTCCTGCCCTCATGGAGTTTATAATCTAGTGGAGATTGAAGGAAGAACTGGATTTAGGTCACTGAATTTACAGCTTTGGCTTAGCATTGTTAAATTTTACTTATCTTTCTATTTTTAAAGTAAACTCTACACCTAACACATGGGGCTTGAACTCACAACCCTGAGACCCATGCTCTGCCAGCTGAGCCAACTGAGCCAGGCGGGGGGAGAAGGGGCTGCAGCTTTAATTTAGGTGAATGGTTCAAAGTCTTTACCTTTTGGTTGTATCTGAAATATTGCAACTAGTTGAATAATCTGGTCTCTGTGTGGGCAAACTGTTTTGTTGTAATACACGCTTGACAGTTTATAGGGTGAGTAAAACTGGTTGGCTTGGCTTCTTGAACTGTTGGTGGGAATGCAAACTGGTGCAGCCATTGTGGAAAACAGTATGGAGGTTCCTTAAGAAATTAAAAATAGAACTACCCTATGATCCAGGAATCGGACTACTGGATATTTACCCCAAAAATATAAAAACACGAATTCAAAGGGATACATGCACTCCTATGTTTATTGCAACATTCTTTAGTATAATAGTATATAGTATAATGCTAAGTGAAATAAGTCCATCAGAGAAAGACAACATATGACCTCACTTGTGTAGAATTTAAGAAAATAAGACAAACAAGCAAAGGAAAAAAAGAGAGAGAGATAAACCAAGAAACAGACTCTTAACTCGGAAGAACAAACTGATGGTTACCAGAGGGGAGGTGGGTGCAGATGGGGGAAATAGAGGATGAGGATTAAAGAGTACACTTACCATGATTTTAAAAAAGGAAAATGTTTTTTAGAAAGAAAAGGATGTGCATCTTTGTCCTTCTAGCGATGAGTCCTTTCTGTGCTGTTGAGATACACATTAAGTTGTGCAAAACTGATAGCAATGTGGGAAAAAACAAGACAAAACTCGTTTGGTTGGTTGGTTAAAATTTCATGTTAAAGATGGTCTGTGAATAGCCTCCCTATTCCCAAGGGGAAAGAAATGCCTAGTCTTCATTGAGCACCACCTCATAGAAGAGGCGTTTTCTTCCTTCCCCAGTATATAGTATTATTTTAGTTAATCCTTTTACTATCCCTAAGGTGGGTGTTTTTCCCTCTTTTTATCATGGATGAAAAGAGCTCATATATCACAGAGCTCATATATCATATCAGTGATTTGCCCAGTTTCATACACTGGTTCACTGATTCCCACACCTGTCTGATTTTAAACTGTTGGTACCAGCCGTTCTCAGTAATTTTTCTATTGGTCACACTCCTGAGCCATCTCATTCTTTCCCATTCAGGAAATGCACTTAACGGTTCTAAGTTTGAATCTATTTTTTATTTTATATTTTTTTTAAATGTTTGTTTTATTTTTGAGGGAGAGAGCATGCAAGTGGGGGAGGGGCAGAGAGCAGGAGACCCAGGATCCTAAGCAGGCTCCGTGCTGACAGCTGAGAGCCCCATGCAAGGCTCAGACTCACAAACTGTGAGATCATGACCTGAGCCAAAGTCAGATGCTTAACTGAGTGAACCACCCAGGTGCCCCAAGTCATTGATTATATAAACTTAAAATTACTGTGTTACATTCTAGCTTTTGAAGGGGCAGAGAGTGCATTAGTGATGTCTGACTTTTTGGTTTCGGTCTGCCTGGCTCTTTACAGATGAGTAAATTGAGGCTCAGAGCAGTTGACTTGCCAAAGGTTGTACCACAATCATTAAATGGCAGAACTGGAATTTAGACTACTGACTCCTATGATTGTACCAATATATTGGGCTCTGCAATAGAAATTTTGTGATAGTTTCCTGTAAGAGATGGCATAGGTTTGTTTCTTACAGATTAATTAATGATCTCCTCAAAACAGTAAAAGCCAGGAACTTAAACTTACTGATCATCAAACTTTTTTCACGGTTTTGTACTTCTTGCATATTTTGAATCTAGATTATGTTGATCTTTGTTTTTCTTATGACCATTTCTTCTGTGTTGTCTTCACTGTGAATATGCCCCCAGAATTTTGTACAGAACTCCTCTTTTCTATTTGTAAATATTGAATTTGTAGTTTTTAATCTGTAAAGGAGTTTCTAAGCATAAGGAGAAAGACTGAAGCTAAAATATAAGCTTTCTAGTGAAATACATAGTAAGTAGTCCGTATGACTTGCTTCTACATGTGTTGAAGTCATATTCCTTTCCCTTACAATTAGTTTTTATTGATTTTTAATTATATAAGGAGTGCATGCATACTTTTACAATGATGTAACTGTAATTGCTCTGAAAAGTTTGAGATGTATCCGTCTAGACTTAAAAAATTTTTTTTAATGTTTGTTTATTTTTGAGAGAGAGACAGAAGGCGAACAGGAGAGGGGCAGAGAGAGAGGGAAACACAGAATCCGAAACAGGCTCCAGGCTGAGCTGTCAGCACAGAGCCTGATGTGGTGCTCAAACCCATGAACCGTGAGATCATGACCTGAGCCAAAGTCGGATGCTTAACCAACTGAGCCACCTGGGCGCCCCTAGATTTTTAAAGTATTGTACTTATCCACTTGCATACGTATTTTTGCATAGAAAACACATTACTGATTTTTGTGATTTTTACAGAAATTGAATCCAACTATCATTGCTGTTCTGCAACTTGCCTATTTTTCACTCAGCAGATGATTTTGAGATCTGCCATTTAGATGTTGCTACATAGACCTAGTTTGGATGATTGTTCTTTCTTTCACTCTCTTTTTTTCTTATGTTTGTTTACTTTTGATGGGGGGAGTGAGAGAGAGACAGAGACAGAGAGAGAGACAGAGAGAGAACTCGCACATGTGCACACTCAGGAGCAGGGAAGGAGCAGAGAGGGAGACAGAAGATCCGAAGCAGGCTCCTCGCTGACAGCGGAGATGTCACCCCCCAAACCCCCTCCCCTCTCAGTTCTAGGCAACTACCAGTCCACTTTTTGTTTCCATAGATTTGCATATTCTGAACATTTCGTATAAATAGAATCATACAATATGTGGTCCTTTGTGAGTGGCTTCTTTCATTTAGCATCATATTTTCAAGGTTCATTTATGTTATAGCCTGTATCAGAACTTCTTTTTATTGCCAAATAATATTCCATCGTATGGATATACCACATTTTGTTTATCCATTCTTCAGTTGATGGACATCTGGGTTTTTTCCCCCATTTTTTGGCTATTATGAATAATGGTGCTGTGAATATTCATGTACATATTTCTGTGTGTACATGTATTTATTTCTCTTGGCTGTATTCTTAGTGGTGGAATTGCTGGATCTTATGGTTAAGAGATACTTTGTTAAAGGCTGGAGCTAACGTAAAACTCAAAAGATCTCTTTTGTAAAAAAAAAAAATTTTTTTTATTTTGGGAGGGGGAGAGAGAGAGAGCGCGAGAGCGAGCGCGCGTGTGTGCCTGTGCATGAGCTGGGGTGGGGCAGAGAGAGGAGGGAGAATCTCAAGCGCGCTCTGTGCTGTTAGCTCAGAGTCTGAGGCAGGGCTCAATCTCACTAACAATGAGATGACTGAGCCACCCAGGCGCCCCTAAAGATCTCTTATTTTAGTCATTAGTCTGACTATTTGAGGAACTGCCAGACTTTTCCAGTATGGCTGCCCTATTTTATATTCCTGCCTGCAGTGTGTGAGGGTTAAGCTTTCTCCGTATCCTTGCTGACACGTTATTATCTGTTTTGATTATGTGCATCAAATCTTGAGTGAATTATGTAGACTTTTATAGGCAGGTTTCCAGGAGAGAAGACAGTTAAAAGATTTCTTGTTTTTCTTATTGTTGGGCTTGCTTGTTGTCTGGAAATCGATATTATTAAATTACATGGTTAGAGTTTGGCATGACTGAAATGTTACAAAAAATCATTAATATCAATTAAGGATTTTTTTGACAGTGTAATACATTTTTGTTTACTTACTAAAACAAAAATCATTTAAAATCTCTGTGTGTGTGTGTGTGTGTTTGGGTTTTTTGTTTTTGGTTTTTTTGGTTGAAGGTGTGTTTTTGTTGTTGTTTTGGCCTGGTATATTCACTGTAAATTTCAGTTAATCTGATTTTTTGTTTGTTTGGGGGGAGGTTGATTTTTTCAGTTTTTAATTTTAATTTCAGTATAGTTAGCATACAGTGTTATATTAGTTTCAGGTGTACAATATAGTGATTCAGAAATTCTGTATTACTCAGTGCTCATCATAAGTGTATTCTTTTTTTTTAATTTTTTTAAACGTTTATTTATTTTTGAGACATAGAGAGACAGAGCATAACAGGGGAGGGGCAGAGAGAGAGGGGGAGACACAGAATCTGAAACGGGCTCCAGGCTCTGAGCGGTCAGCACAGAGCCCGACGCGGGGCTCGAACTCACAGACCGCGAGATCATGACCTGAGCCGAAGTCGGACGCTCAACCGACTGAGCCACCCAGGCGCCCCTCATAAGTGTATTCTTAATGAAGGCTTTTTTAAATGAGGTGTAATTGTCATACAACATTATATTTCAGATAGACAATAAAATCACCCCCCTTTGCTCAAAATTAAATGGAAGTAAAAAATGAACTTCCTTATACCTATGCCACCCAAGTATGTTTGCTACTGTTATTATTAGAGTTAAACCACTTGATTCATTTGAACATTTTTTCGGGTTTTCTAGGATAAGTAGATAGCTTCACTTGGAATCGTGACTGATTATCATAGTAAAAAAGCTACCTCAGTTACCAATAAAAGTTATATTGGAATGGATTGAGATGGTGCTGCCAGGTTTTAAATAAGTCAAATTGTTTTTGTTCTTTACACATTTTTTTTCTTTAGGAGAGTGTTGCTGAAAATGATTTTATAAGTTTAAAGGTACCGTACTCCCTGCTCAATTGGGAACATTCTGGAAGTAAGGGGGTTCTGCCAGTTGCTGAGTATGTGTATTATAATTATGCATTCTGAAACTGGAGAAATAACCACATCAGTGTTCATGACCCACTGTTAGGTGGGCCTGAGCTAAAACTGTATTGTGATCACCTGACCTCCATCAGCCCCTCTTCTGACTGGTGGACCACAGTGATGTTTTGAGTTTTCTGGAATTAGTATCTGTTCAGAGCCAGTGTCTAATAATCCTCAAAATGTCGTTGATGATTTCATTTTCCCCCAGGCGGTCGCCTTGGTAAAAGGTGTAGTCCTTTTGGGGAAAGCCTGGAAGAGAAAGATTAAAAGTGTAAATTTTTGGTTGTCTTCCTCAAGGAGACCCCCCCCCCCCCCCCATTCACTGGTTCTGGGCCTATAAACTGACTCAAATCTTGAGATTGACTGAAGGGTTGTGGCTCTGTGTTTTTAACGATTGAGGTTATGCTTTTGTTCACTTGACCTAGACTCTTCTGCTCATACAGATCAGGAGGATTAATAAGACTTCTCATCTATTTCACTGCTGAGAACACTGATCAATTAGCCAGTGCCAGAGGTCTCTGGGAGTTAGACTGCTCTGATTGCTGACTTGACTCGGCTATGGTGTGAAAAGGCGGGGCTACTACAAGTGTGGAGACCCTTAGTTTTAATTTCCGTTAGATATAGACTAATGGAGTATCTTCACTACATCAGGTAGTTTGACCCTGTCGTCAGCTGTGCTCCTCTATACTTAATCAAGTTTTGTCTGCTGTTCTCAATTCCTTTTAAGATGCCAATTTAGTCTCAGGAGGAAATGAAAACTTTAAAAACTCAACAAATGTTGACATTTTAAGCTTTTACAGGAGTGAAAAGATTAACCTTTGGCCCCTACTTCTACAAGTTTTTCTTCTGTTCATACGGGCGTCATTCATGTGCTAAAGGTGGTTGTCAACCTTTTTTCAAGGGTTTATCATTTATCCACTTTTTTTTTTGGCTTGTGACTAAAGTACTTTTTTAAGCCTCCCCCCCACCACCCAAGTGCATTTTAAGTATATTAGAAATGTGTTTTGTTTTTGAAAACCATACTTTTCTTTAAACAAACAAAAAAAAAAATGGATTTTTTGTCAATTTCTTAAACTGTCATTGGTTTTTTTACTTATGAAAAAATGATCAGTAGCAGGAGACAGGGTAAATAGTTGAAATGTTGGCATAGAAAATGGGGCTTTTGCTAAGGAGTCTTACTATCATACATTATTAAAAAAATTCTTTCTAGCTTCTTTTTGAGCCTGAGAGGACTCTTTGAAGGGACAGTTTCCTCTGCCCAGTGACTTGGATGTTGGTAAGCGTTCTTCTAAATAGCTATTGTGTATCAAATAACAAGTGACAGACTATTTTACTTAAAAAATAAATGAAAAAATACTATGTAGTTATTAAATTTATCTCATGTGGAAAAAGGCATACTTAACATAGAAGAGTATGAATTTGCCATCACAACTTAAGGTTTTAGGGAAAAAAAAGAACAAAATAATAAAAATACAAGAAGAAATAAGTACACTGCAAAACAGAAGACTAGCAGTTAATCCAGAGTTGGAAAATTGGGAAACAGGAAAAACTGAGGGAGTAAATTGGGTATAAAAAAAGATACTGAGGACCTACAAAGTAAAAAAACCTGGAAATGGACGCTGTTGGTTATAGCCTGTTCATTTAAAAGTCTTAGTGAAGTAGATGATTTTACTCAGTAGGAATTCATGTTCACAAAGTAAGATGTAAAAATCAGGATAGTCTCCTCTATTACCTAGGAGAAGTCAAGATTATGAAATGATCTCCTCCTCCCTGTCCTGTTCTTTGAAGGAGGCAGAAATCCGCTCCCTATTTACTGGTGCTCTCTCCTAATTTTTCAAGGACTAGATCTATCTAATAATAACACAGAAATAATAAACACCAATAGCAAAATTTGACAACATTGAGGAATTAAAAATATAGCCTTATCTCATTTATGATCCTGAGCCGAAGTTGGACGCTTAACTGAGTGAGTCACCCAGGTGCCCTGACAAGGATGTTATATTAAAAATATATTTTGGGGTGCCTGGGTGGCTCAGTCTTAAGCTTGCAACTCTTGATTTCAGCTCAGGTCATGATCTCACAGTTCACGGGTTGGAGCCCCACATCGGGCTCTGTGTTAGGGGGACGGAGCCTGCTTGGGACTCTCTGCCTCTTCCCTGCTCATGTGTGCTCTCTCACAAAAATAAACAAACACTTAAAAAATTGATTAATGTCTCTAGAGTCAGTATAGCTCAAAGTCACATATTTTGACGCCACATTGCTTAGGTCTGGATCCTGGCTCTGCTTCTTACCAGCTGTGTGATTTTAGGGAGTTTACTAAGTTTTCTTATAGTTTCTTCATCTGTAGATGAGAGTAATCATAGCAACTCTCTTATAAGACTGTGCAGCCCTTAGTTTGCTAGGGCTGCCATAACAGACTGCGTGGTTTAAAGAACAAAAATGCATTTTCTCAATACTCTGGAGGCTGGAAGTCTAAGACCAAGGTGTTAGCTGGGTTGGGGTTTTTTTCTGAGGCTTTCCCTCCTTGGCTTGCAGATGGCCACCTTCTCGCTGTGTCTTCATACGATCTTTCCTCTCTGTGCATATGCATGTCTGGTATCTCTGTGTCCTGATTTCCCCCTTATGAGGCCATCAGTCGTCTTGGATTAGGGTCCACCCTCACAATCCCATTTTAACTTAATTACTTCCTTTAAAGGCCCTATCTCCAAATACATTCTGATGGGGGCGCCTGTGTGGCTCAGTTCATGGTTTTGTGGTTCATGAGTTCGAGCCCCACGTTGGGCTCTGTGCTGACGGCTTGGAGCCTGGAGCCTACTTCGGATTCTGTGTCTCCCTCTCCTTCTGCCCATCCCCCGCTCATGCTCCATCTCTCTCTCTCTGTCTCAAAAATAAATATTTAAAAATATATTTGTTTAAGAAAAGAAACAAATACATTCTGATGTCCTGAGGGTTAGGGCTTCAACATAAATTTAATAAGGACACAGTCGAGTCCTTAACGGGTTGTTAACGAGGATTAAATGTGCTAATATAGAATGCCTTGCCTATGTAGCAACCGCTACCTAAGTATTATTACTTACCTATAGCAAGTAAATAATACATAAAACCTAAAACCCTTTTTATTTCAGAATAATTACAGATTCAAAGGGAATTGCAAAAAAGGTATTGGGAAGTGTCATGCATTTTTCCTTCCCTAATGTAACCATCTCGCATAATTACAGTATAGTATTAAAATCAGGCAATCGATATTGGTAAAATCCACACAACTCACTCAGATTTCACATTATACGAGCACCATTAGTGTTTGTGTGTGTGTGTGTGTGTGTGTGTGTGTGTGTGTGCATCTGTGCACTTTGATCACTTGTGTAAGCTTCTTGTACCCACAATCAAGGTGCAGAACTGCTCCTTCACTATAAGGCTCTCTTGCGACTCCTTTTGTAGCCACCCACACCTCCTCTTTTGACACCATAACTCCTGACAACTGCTAATGTTTCTATCTCTATAGATTATTTCAAGACATACGTACATATATGTTATATGTATAATATAAAAATGGAATCATGTGGTATGTATCCTTTTGAGATTGGGTTTTTTGACTTGGCATAGTTTCCTTGAAGTCCATCCGGATTGTTGCATATATAAATAGCTCATTCCTTTTTATTACTGAGTAGTATTCCATGGTGTGGATGTCCCAGTTTGTTTGACTTTTACCCATTGAAGGACATTTGGTTTGTTTCCAGGTTTTGGCTATAATGAATAAAATCACTGTGAACATTTGTATGTAGGTTTTTACGTGAACCTTATTTCTCTGGAACAAATGTCCAGTAGTACTATTGCTGGGATATGATTTGTGTTACGTACATTTTTAGCTTTTAAAAGAAATTGCCAAACAATTTTCCAAATTGGCTGCATCTTTTTACATTCTCACCAGCAACGTATGAGTGATTCAGTTTTTCTGTATACTTGCCAGCATTTAGTTTGTCACTATATTTCATTCTGGCATTCTGAAAGGTATATAAGGAAATTTTATTGTGGTTTGAATTTGTATTTCCCTAATGGCTAATGATGTCGAACATCTTTCTCATGCTTATTGGTCTATATATCCTTGTCAGTGAAATGTCTGTTCATGTCTTTTGCCAGTTTACTAATTGGATTAGAAAATTTATTGAGTTTTGAGTTTTTTATACAGTTTAATTTTAAGTCCTTTGCCAGATACGTGGTTTGCAAATCTTTTCTTTTAGTCTATGATTTGTGTCTTCCTCCTACAAGGTCCTTTGCTGAGTAAAAGTTTTTGATTTTGATGAGGTTCCATTTATTAATTTTTCTTTTTATAGATCAAGATTTTGGTGTCATGTCTAAGACCTCTTCACCTACTCCTGTGTTGTGAAGATTTTCTCCCTTTTTTTCCCCCTAAATATTTTATGGTTTTGTTTTATATTTAAGTTATTGATTCTGTTTGAGTTAATTTTTTTTTTTAGTCTATTTATTTTGAGAGAGAGAGAGAGCATGCCCAAGCATGAGGGCAGGGGTAGAGAGAGAGAGGGAGAGAGAGAGAATCCCAAGCAGTCTCTACGCTGTGAGCACAGAGCCTGGCATAGGGCTCGAGCTCACGAACCTGAGCTGAAATCAAGAGTCAGATGCTTCACTGACTCAGCCGCCCAGATGTCCCTGTTTGAGTTAATTTTTAATTTTTTTAATTTTTAAATTATTATTTTTTATTTTGAAAAAGAGACAGCAAGCAGGGGAGGGGTAGAGAGCCAGGGAGTCAGAATCCCAAGCAGGCTCCGTGCTGTCAGCACAGAGCCTGAGGTGGGGCTCAAACTCACAAACTGAGATCATGACCTGAGCCGAAGTCAAGAGATGCTTGACCAGCTGAGCCACACAGTTGATGCCTGAGCTAATTTTTAAAATAAAGTATAAGGTTTAAGTCAAGGTTCACAATTTGGCCTATGGGTGTCTAGTTGCTGCAGCACCAATTTGTTGCAAAGGCTATCAAAGTGTTTTTGTGACTTTGTCAAAAATTAGTTGGGACATATTTGTGTGGTCTATTTTTAAGTTGTGAGAATGAAATGTGCTAATATAGAATGCCCAGCCAGCCCAAAGAAGCGCTACGTAAGTGTTGACTATTATTACAATAGCAAATAAGTAATAACTTTTAAGAAAGTATTTGGATGAACTTAGTAGCCGTCCGAACTTCCTAATTTAAAAAACAATAGTTTTTTTTTTTTAAAAAAGCTTTGATTGTGGTAAAATACATATAAAATTTACCATTTTACATCCCAACTAACAGTGCACCAGGGTTCCGATTTCTCCACATCCTTGCTAGTGCTCGTTACTTTCCTTTTTTGGATAGTAGCCATCCTAACAGGTATGAGGTGTTAAGGTATCTCCTGTAATTTTGATTTGCATTTCCCTAATGATTAGTGATGTTGCATCTCTCCATGTGCTTGTTGGCTGGCCCTTTTCCTTTTGTATATCTTTGAGGAAATGTCTGTTCAAGTCCTTTGCCCTTTTTTTTTATTAAAAACATTTTTTTTCTTTAATCTTTATTTTTTTGAGAGAGAGACAGAGTGTGAGCAGGAGAGGAGCTGAGGGGAGGGAGACACAGAATCAGAAGCAGGCTCCAGGCCCTGAGCTGTCAGCACAGAGCCCGACGCGGGGCCTGAACTCACGAACCATGAGATCATGACCTGAGCCGAAGTCAGACGCTTAACCGACTGAGCCACCCAGGCGCTCCATTTATTTATGTATTTATTTTTTAAAGTAAACTCTACCCCGAACATTGGGCTTGAACTCATGACCCTGGGATCACGAGTTGCATGCTCTACCAACTGAGCCAGCCAGGTGCCCCTGCCCAGTTTTTAATCAGGTTATTGTGTTTTTGTTGATTTGTGGGAATTCTTTGTATATTCTGGATATTAGCTCCTTATCATAGACTATATGGTTCACAAATATTTTCTCCTGTGGATTCCCTTTTCACTCTGTTGATCATGTGTTTGGGTTTTTTTTGTTGTTGTTTTAAAATTTTTTTTAAGTGTTTATCATTTTTGAGAGAGAGAGAGACAGAGTGAGTATGGGAATGACAGAGAGACCAAGACACGGAATGCAAAGCAGGCTTCAGCCTCCGAGCTGTCAGCACAGAACCCTACGTGGGGCTCGAACTAACGAACCAACTGTGAGATCAACTGTGAGACCTGAGCCAAAGTTGGCTGCTTAACCAACTGAGCCCCCCAGGTGCCCCTGTTGGTCATTTATGTTTATTTGTTTTTGAGAGAGAGAGAACACTAGTGGTGGAGGAGCAGAGAAAGAGGGAGACACAGAATCCAAAGCAGGCTGCAGACTCTGAGCTGTCAGCCCAGAGCCCAATGTGGGGATCGACCTCCTATGACCTGAGCCAAAGTCGGACGCTTAACCGACTGAGACACCCACGAGCCCCAATCATGTTTTTTGATGCACAGAGGATTTTAATTTTGGTGTAGTCCACTTTATCTTTTGTTTGTTTGTTTGTTTGTTTGTTTGTTTGTTTGTTTGTTTTTGGTTGCCTATGCTTTTGGAGTCCTCGATTTTGAGTTAATTCCTGTATGTGATGTAAGATAAGGGTCCAACTTCATTCTTTTGCATATGGATTTCCGGTTTTCCTAACACCATTTGTTGACAAGAGTGTCCTTTTCGCTGTTGAATGGTCTTGGCATTCTTGTTGAAAATCTTCTATGTCAAGTCATACTTTAAAAAAATTTTTTTTGGGGGGTGCCTGGGTGGCTCAGTCAGTCGAGCATCTGGCTTCGGCTTAGGTCATGATCTCGCAGTTTGTGGGTTTGAGCCCCGCATCGGGCTCTGTGCTGACAGCTTAGAGCCTGGAGCCTGCTTCTGATTCTGTGTCTCCCTCTCTCTCTGCTCCTTCCCCGCTCATGCTCTGTCTCTCTCTCTCCTTCAAAAATAAGTAAAAACATTAAAAAATTTTTTAAAAAAAATTTGTTTAATGTTTATTTATTTTTGAAAAAGAGACAGCACAAGCAGGGGAGGCGCAGAGAGAGAGGGATACACAGAATCCAAAGCAGGCTCCAGTCCCTGAGCTGTCAGCACAGAGCCCGATGTGGGGCTTGAATCCGCAAACTGCGGGATCATCACCTGAGCCACACTTGGATGCTTAGCCGACTGAGCCACCCAGGCGCCCCTCTATCAAATCACCCTTCTTATGCAGTACATCTTAAACTCATACAGAGCTGTGTGTCGATTAAATCTCAATAAAACTGAAAAAAAAAAATCAAAGAAAAAATTGGAATAAAAAACCCCCCAACAAACCATTTGACCATATATGTGAAAGTTTATTTCTAGGTTTCTGCTTTATTCCATTTTGTCTCTATCTTGTGTTTATGCCAGTGCCATACTGTTTTGATTACTATAGTATTATAGGAAGCTTTGAAATCAGAAAGTGGGAGACCTCCAACTTTGTTCTTTTACAAGATTGTTTTGGCTATTTGAGGGTTTTTTTGGTTTTTTTGTTTTTGTTTGTCTCTCTGTTTTTGCAGTTTTATACCTTTATTTGACAATCAGTGATTAGTTCTCATCCACATTAACTGTACATTTTTGAAAGTAGTGACCGTGATAGATACATAGGTAGCCAACGTATAGAGCTTGTTTGGTGAATCTTCATCCTTGTTACGTTTTCTGGATAACCATACGCGCATATGGGGTGGAACATTCTTTATTTCTTTGATGCAGACAGCTTTGTCGAGCCTGGTGTCGGTGCGCACATCTGGAGTTCCTATCTCCTATATGGCAAATTTCTGGGTCTCTTTGAGTGTGCAAGGGGCACTCTTCTTGAAAGCCACTCCTTGGGTGCACTTGTAAATGTTGATGGTACGTTGTCTGGTCACTACCTTGATGATGGCAGAATGGCCCTTCTTCTTCTCCCTGCTTTGCGGGAGCCATTCTGCCAGGCCCTGGCTGGAAAGTGCTATTTGAGGTCTTAATACAGCTTTTAATGGTAAAGCACTAGAGGACTTACCTTGAAAAAGAAAAGAACTGTGTTCTCTCTATGCTTTGTATTTCTGTTTTTTATTCAGTACAGTAAAATGTGAAACAAGTAAGAGATACAAATTGTGGAAAGGAAGATATAAACTTATTACTTAAAAATGCTGTGATTTTGTATCTGGACAAGTAAACCAAAGGAACAAACTAACAGATGATTAGAAAGAATAACAATTCAGTTAAGTGATTTAATGAAATATATGAAAATTATATAATTCCTGAATGTCAGCAGTGTAAGAGAAATTGGAAAAATTAAGTCCCAGTTGTTAGAGCTTCAAATATATGACATGGTCACAGTGGTGAATGGGAGTTAAACTTGATGGCCCCTAAGCTTTTCTGCTTTCGGGTTTAATTTACCCCTGGGGGTGGTAATTGAGTCCAGAGGTCTGAACTGGAACTGTATAAAGCTGGGAATTGGAAAGCTTCTCTGTGAGCTAGGACTGGTAAAACGGCCCACTGGTCCAAGACATAGGACAGAAGTGAGCTACTTATATTAGGTTTGTGGCTGTTAAAAGCCACCTTCAAGAAGTGGGGCACCTGGCTGGCTCAGTTGGTAGAAGATACGACTCTAGGTCTCGAGATCCTTAGTTTGAGCCCCATGTTGGGGTGTAGAGGTTACTTAAAAAAAAAATAATTAAAAGCCACCTGCAAGAAATGGGAACTTCAACCTTGTGTGGAAATCTTGGTCAGGATGACTAATGTATAAATAAATGTGTTTGGAACTGATGAATAGTATAGGGCATTGGCAGAGGCAGACATTAAACTGTTTTTGGGACTGCCCCTGACCCCTGAAATGTAGAAGACGCTCGGAAAGCTGGACATGAACTCATACAAAACGTACAAAGCACTCTATTAAAAAGATGCATCCAGGGGCGCCTGGGTGGCTCAGTCGGTTAAGCGGCCGACTTCCGCTCAGGTCATGATCTCGCGGTCCGTGAGTTCGAGCCCCGCGTCGGGCTCTGTGCTGACAGCTCAGAGCCTGGAGCCTGTTTCAGATTCTGTGTCTCCCTCTCTCTGACCCTCCCCTGTTCATGCTCTGTCTCTCTCTCTCTCTCTCAAAAATAAATAAAACGTTTAAAAAAAAAAAAGATGCATCCAATGGAAAAATTTCAGTTGAGGAACTGATAATAATAGACCAATTTGTAAAAGCACTTTATAGTCCATATTCAGTTTCTGCCTTTGTCTCAATAATGCCCTTTATAGCTGGTTTTGATTTGTTTCAATATTCAGGGTCAGATCAAGGATCATATATTTAATTTACTCATACCTTCTTATCCTCTTTTAGTTTAGTTGAGTTTTTCCTGCCATTTTTGTTTGTTTTTTAGTGATAGTGGCATTTTTGAAAGATAACATTCAGTTTGCCTAAAAGCTTTTATTTAGCTCTTTTACTAGACAGTAAGCTGCCTTAGAACAGGGAATATATGTCATTTATCCCTGCTAATCTAATTTAATCTAATGATTTTATAATAATTTGGGATGCTGTGCTTCAGAAAAGGACAGCAAAAGGGAGGATTAAATAATTCTTAATCCTTTTTTCTTCTGGTTAGGCACAGAGAACCATAAGAAGCCTTGTGCCTCACACACAGCATTTCAAACACAACAGTGTGCATCACTGTTAGGTACACTTGTCAGTGTATTTCATTATCAGTAATTCCGAGTAAAAAGTAGACTGTTCAGTTCTCTGTTCTCTGTATCACATTTGCCATTTCCTCTTGAAAGTGAGGGATATTTGGTGAGTCAAGTGTATAGTTAAAATACGATGTGTGGTTTTATTACTATCCAAAGGAAAAAAAATGCTTCATAATGGTTACAATAAAGGTAATTCATGAACAGAATATTTTGAAAATTTGGGCATAGGAATGTTCAGTTTAAATTATTGTAGAATTCTTGGGGCGCCTGGGTGGCTCAGTCAGTTAAGCGTCTAACTTCAGCTCAGGTGATAAACTCATGATTCGTGGGTTCGAGCCCCGCGTTGGGCCCTGTGCTGACAGCTCGGAGCCTGGAACCTGCTACAGATTCTGTGTCTCCCTCTCTTTCTGCCCCTCCCCCACTGATGTTCTGTCTCTCTCTTTCAAAAATAAATACATGTTAAAAAAAAAAAAATTAGGGGCGCCCGGGTGGTTCAGTCGGTTAAGCGTCCGACTTCAGCTTAGGTCATGATCTCGTGGTTCATGAGTTCGAGTCCTGCGTGGGGCTCTGTGCTGATAGCTCGGAGCTTGGAGCCTGCTTCGGATTCTGTGTCTCCCTCTCTCTCTGTTCCCCCCTACTTGCTCTCTCAAAAATAAACAAACATTTAAAAAGAATTATTGTAGAATTTTTGTGTAAATAAAACTCCTTTTTGTCTCATTCAAAACATCATGGAACTCTATACCATTGTAGGAATAAGTCTTTTGCTGAGTTATGTCACTAGGAATACATGATTTGATTTTGTTTCTTCTCCCTAGTTTCACTTTATTATTTTCGCAGCTTCCCAAGTATCTCACTGTGAAGCTCTCTGTTGTAGTGTGTTTATTAAAGTAAGTGTGTTAAGAATATGGCGAAAGGAATACTTGATACACCCTAGTAAGAATGCAAATTATTTTTGATAGTAAGCCTAGTGACTATTGGTTTTTAATAGTTTTATTGAGATATAATTCATATACAGTACAATTTACCCCTTTTAAAATATGCAATCCATTGCTTTTTTAGTATATTCACAGTTACATACCATTCCGTTCCATTGTATGGAATTTTGTTTATCCATTCATCAATTGGACATTAAATGTCTTTTGTGAATAATGATGCTGTACATTTGTGTCCAAATTTTTGTGCATATTCGTTTCTTTTCCTTATATACCTAGGAGTAGCATTCTGGGTCATACAGTAATTATGTTTAATTGTTTGAGGAGCTGCCTGTTTTTGAAAGCAACTGCACCATTTTATGTTCCCACCAGCAATATATTTCTGGTGAGAACATAGTTTCTCCACATTCTTGCCAGCACTTTTTTTGTAAATCAAGTATAATTAGCATATAGTGTTATATTAATTTAAGGTGGATAATACAGTGATTCAACAATTCTGTGCATATCTCAGTGCTCATTGCCAGCATTTTCTTACTTTTTTTTTTAATGTTTACTTATTTTTGAGAGAGAGAGAGAGAGAGAGAGAGCGAGCAAGTGAGCTGGAGAGGGGCAGAGAGAGAGAGGGAGACACAGAATCCAAAGCAGACTCCAGGCTCTGAGCTGTCAGCACAGAGCCCGACACGGGGGTTGAACTCATGAACCTTGAGATCATGACCTGAGCTGAAGTCGGATGCTTAACTCACTGAACCACCCAGGCACCCCCCTTACTTCTTTTTTAGTCTAGCCATTCTAGTAGGTCTGAAATGGTGTCTCATTTTGGTTATGATTTGTATTTCCCGTGAGCTAATGGTGTTGAACTTCTTTTCATGTGTTTATTGACCATTTGTATATAGTCTTTGGAGAAATGTCTGTTCAGATCTTTTGCCCCTTTTTAAATTGTTTTTGCTCTGAAGTCAGCTGTTAATCTTATTGGGATTCCCTTGTAAGTGATGCATTATATTTCTGCTTTTTAAGACTTTCTCCTGAGGGGGTTCCTGGGTGGCTTAGTAGGTTAGCGGTCTGACTCTTGATTCCGGTTCAGGTGATTGTTTGTGGGGTTGTAAATGGGGTCTAGCCCTGCTTGGGATTCTTTTGCTCCCTCTCTCAACGCCTCTACCCCACTCACACGCATGATCTCTGTCTCTGTCTCAAAAATAAATAAACTTTAAAAAAAAAAAGAGGGGGCGCCTGGGTGGCTCAGTCAGTTAAGCATCTGGCTTCACCTCAGGTCATGATCTCACTGCTTGTGAGGTCGAGCCCTGTGTTGACCGCTCAGAGCCTGGATCCTGCCTCAGATTCTGTCTCCCTCTCTCTGCCCCTCCCCTGCTCACACTCTGTCTCTCTCTCTCCCTCTCAAAAATAAACAAACATCAAAAAAAAGGGGGGGGGTGTGTGTGCCTGGGTGGCTCCGTTGGTTAAACATCCAACTCTTGATTTTGGCTCACACTTGGTGGGTTCGAGCCCCGAGTCAGACTCTGCACTGACACAGCATGGAACCTGCTTGGGATTCTCTGTTTCCCTCTCTCTCTGCCCCACATGCGCATGTTCTCTCCCTCTCTCTCACTGTCTAAAATAGATAAATGAACTTTAATTAATTTCTTTATTTTTAAGATTTTTGTCTTTGTCTTTTTTCTTTCCTTTTTTTTTTTTTTTAGAGAGACAGAGATAGCATGAGCAGGGGAGGGAGAGGGAGAGGGAGAGAGAGAGAGAGAGAGAGAGAGACAATATCCCAAGCTGGCACTGCCTGCTCGAACCTACAAAGCCATGAGATAGATCATGACCTGAGCTGAAACCAAGAGTTGGACGCTTAACTGACTGAACCACACAGACTCTCCAAATAAATAAACTATAAAAAATTTTTCTTTCAGAAGATTTTCTCCTGTCTTTGCCTTTGAGCATTTTTCCTGTGATGTGCCTGTTTGTGGGTCTCTTTGTGTTTATCATGCTTGGAATTCATTAAGCTTCTTGGATGAATAAGTTGTTGCTTTTCAGTAAATTTGAGAAATTTTCAGCCATTATTTCTTTGGATATGTTTTTCTGTTTCTTTCCTGCTCACCTCTCCCTCCCTCCCTCCCTCTCTCTCTCTCTCTCTCTCTCTGTCTCTCTGTCTCTCTCTGTCTCTCTCACCTCAATTATGTGCATTGTGGCATACTTAACATTTTCCCACGTTTCTCTGAAGCTGTTTATTTTTCTTCTATTTTCTCTCTGGTTTTCAGCTTGCATAATTTCTATTGATCTATCTTCACATTTGCTAATGATTTCTTCTGTCACTTAATTTCTACTCTTGAGCCTCTCTAGTGCATTTTTTTATTTCCATTATTGTGGTTTTCAGCTCCATAATTCCCCTTTTTAAAAAAATATATATTTCTTTGTTTCTATTGATATTCGCTGTTTAATACAACATTGACATTCACACTTTTTTTCTTTAATTGTGGTTTCCTTTGGCTCTGTGAACATACTTATATGGCTGTTCTGAATATTTTTCTGTTAAATCCAATATCTAGTCACTCTCACAGGTAGTTTCTTTAGTCTGCCATTTTTTCGTCCTGGTATATGGGTCATATTTTTGTATTTCTTTGCATGCCTCATGATTTTTTGTTGGAAACTGGTCATTTTAGATGACGTATTGTACCAACTCTGGGTACTGAGTTCTCATCCCAGTCTTGAACTTGTTATTGTTTTGTTTTTAAAGAGAAGCTCTTACTTTTTTTTTTTTTTTAAGTTTATTTATTTTTGACAGAGAAAGACCGAGAATGAGTGGGGGAGAGGCAGGGTGAGAGGGGGACAGAGGCTCCAAGTAGGCTCATGCTGACAGCAGAGAGCCCAGTGCGGGGCTTGAACTCACGAACCATGAGATCGGGACCTGAGCTGAAGTCATGCTTAACTGACTGACCCACCCAGGTGCCCTGATGGACTTATTATTGTTGTTTGCTTGTTTATTTGTTTAGCGACTGGTTAGATTATTTTAGTGACGTCTTTTCTATCCACTGTTCATCCAGTGTCAAGCCTCTGGTGGTGACTTTGGGGAGACACAGCTTTAAGTATGCCTACAGTCACCCTGGGATGACTGGTACTAACAGAGCTTTCGTTCCCTGACCAACCCAGCTGTTAAAACTCCACTAATTGCCCGGATTGCTCTCTTGTTTTCAACAGTGCCCTGAGGCTTAAATTCCTCTACAAACTAATCAGATCAAATTGGGGCTCCTTGGAAGGAAGAGTTTCTGAGGTCAGTGTTTGCTGTTTGTTCTGACCCCAGGAGGACTTCTCCCAGGTGTCTTATTCCCTGGTTCTCTTCTGCAAACTAGCTGGCCTACAATCTAAGCCGTATCTTCATTTCACCCACAGATCTTCTGTTTGCCTTTCTTTTACCACAGCTTCCACTGTTCTTGAGAATACTCTTAGGCTTAAACTCGTCCATGGGAATGAAGTCAAGTCTTTTGGGAAGAGATTTGGTACTAAGTGTTCCTGCCTTTCTCCTGAGGCAGAGTATTTGAGTCAGGTTCCTGGACTTGGGGATGGGGATGATGGCAATCTTTTCTGTGAGTGACATTCTGGATCTGGGAGCTGAGTGCTGGAGCTGGTGGAGGATGGGAGTAAGGTGGGAGGGAAGTGCATGCAGCAGCCTATCCGGATGTGGAGCCACCATCATCTCATGAGCGGGACGGAAGAGCTCTTGGGGTCCCACTATGCTCAGTGTGCCACGCCTGAGGTATAGCTTCTGTTCTGCAAGTGGGGGTTGCACACGGGGGAGCCCCTGCTTTTGATGTACTTGCCTGGGACTTAGTGTCAGCAGCAGGGGCCTGGGGACAGTCCAGCTCCTTAGAGAAGAAAGCTCTTGGACTGAGAGCGGGGGGAAGAAGGAGCCATGTGTTCTTGGCCGGTGCAAGAACGGGAACATTGCTGACATGGGAGAGGGGAGGAGTGGGAGTGGTCTGGGTTCAAATTCCTCAGACTTTGACCTTTGAGCCTAAATTTTCATAGATTTTATTGAATGATTATTTTCTTCATTTACTGTTTCCCCTTAGGGACTATTTCCAGAGGCTTTGAATGATGGGGTTTTTTTTGTTTGTTTGTTTGTTTTTTAAATAATTTTCACCAGTTTCACTGAGGAGCGGGCCAGCAGAGCCCCTCATACCATTAGGGTGGAAGTCAGTCTCTTGTAACTTTGGTTTTTGAGCTAGTGGTCATGCCTCCTTAAAGCCTGACTCAGAAAAGCAGTTCCTTCATATTCTAGTCTCTGACCATTCTTTGTAAGAAACTCTTAACATCCTCCTTAACATATCAACTTTCAGATGATGCCTGTATGATACAGAAGGGCAAGAGAATGGATTTCCCTTGCTTATTTTCCTTAAAAAATGAATTCACTGCGTGCAGAAGTACTCTAGAAGGGAAAATTTGCACATGATTACAGAGTTGGTATTTTTAAATGTTTATGTATTTATTTTTGAGAGAGAGAGCACGAGCGAGAAAGAGTGAGCAGGAATGGGGGAGGGGCAGAGAGAGAGGGAGAGAGAGAATCCCAAGCAGGCTCTGAGCTGTTAGTGCACAGCCCCTCGCAGGGCTCAAACTCCTGAACTGTGATCATGACCTGAGTCAAATCGAGAGTTGGACACTTAAAGATTTTATTTTTAAGCAATCCCTACACCCTACATCATGGGGCTTAAACCTACAACCCCAGGATCAAGAGTTGCATGGTTTACCGACTGAGCCTAGAGAATTTTAATGTGAGGGCACCATCGTATAGTTGATGGAGTTCTTTTCAAGTTGGCTTTTACGGGTACTGTAGTTAATTCTTGACTTCTTTGACTTCAGACATCAAAATTGGCAGGCTTCTTCAGTGTTGCTGTCATCTTAAATTAGTTTCTTTTGATTCCTTTTTTTTTTTTTTCCTCTCTTTCCAGGGGCCACTCAATAGTGAGTCTTCCAATCAGAGCTTGTGCAGCGTGGGGTCCTTGAGTGATAAAGAAGTAGAGGTAAGAGGCCACATTCACTGTGAGACTACACATTCCCACACCCTCAGTCTGGGTTGAAAGGTAGCACTGCATAACTCCAGGATTCTGATTTAGGACTTGCCTTCTATCTTCTTATAAGTTTGATATTTTGTACCTACCCTCATACTGTGAAAAAGTTAACAAAATGCTAATTGTGATGTATATGGTATTTAACAGACTCCTGAGAAAAAACAGAATGACCAGCGAAACCGGAAAAGAAAAGCTGAACCATATGAAACTAGCCAAGGTATTAATAATTTCATACCAATAAAAATACTAAATTCTTGGAAGTTAGATACTTAGAATTTCCAACTCACACGAAATAATTAGTTCCTACACAGGGATTCCTAACAAAGGAGATTTGTGTACCTTAAGGGAATATCAGGCTGTTTATTATAGACTCGCCATTTGATACACACTTGCCAAAAGTGTCAGTTCTTTGGGGACCCTCGTTTTCCCTGTTGTAAGTTAACGATCTTCTCACCACAGGTTTTTCTTCAGACTAAGCGTGTATTATACAGAAAAGAGGTTACATTGGTGTTGTAACCATGTCTTGCATTAGCTCAGTGATTTGTTAATAATTGGTAGCCAGAAATGGTTTCATTTACATGGCTGTCCTTTGTACCTGCTCTCCTGTGGCAATTCAGTTGAGCATTGGCACCCAGTGGGCTAAATCTATAAATATGATGGGTTATGATGCCGAATATCTTTGTGTAATTAAAGAGGGAATAAATGGTTTGCTTCGTCACCTCCACCCCCTCTGAGGAATGGAAGTCACAGTCTTTTTTGCATTTTTCTTATTTTTTTATCTACAAATTATTTTTTACTTTTGGGCAGGGGGCAGAAAATTGTCCCAAAGCGACATGGTCACATAAAGTTTTTTGTGGCCTAGCATAAAACCCTTTAGTCCTGATGAGTTTGTTTTGAATTTTTTGTTCTCTTGATTGAGGGCATGGACTGTACATTTGTTTTATTTTGATTCATAGCTGTGGCCTAGGTTTTCTTACCATATTATAAAAGAAAGATTAGCAAATCTTAAAGGAAAGCAAGCTGAGAAAAAGTCTTCCTTTCACTGCTTATTAAGGCTTTTATTAGATGGAGGAAACTGTCTCTGTTCTTAGGATACAGGTAATTTGGCTTATTTGTTAAAAGTAAAGCCAGTACTTGAATTGATGATGACATACGCAGTTAGTGAATGCATAGTACGTTTTAGTGAATGATGGTTTACGTATGTTGTTGAAAAAACTATACTTACTTTGGTTTCGTTTTCAGGGAAAGGCACTCCTAGGGGACATAAGATTAGTGATTACTTTGAGGTAAGTTAAATTTTTGGAAAAAAAGCTTATAGTGACTTTTTAAAAATCTGAATCCTTGCCTTCATTTAAGGCTTTAGAAAGCAATGTTTTGCCTTTACTGTGCTCTCCTCCCCTTCCTCCCCGTCTTCATCAATCTGATGTTGGCCCATCTCTCTCTGTTAAGAGGACACTGCTGCTGACTTCCTAAATTTAAATTTGTTTATGATGTGTCTTGTCTGTGATGATATAAAAATTCACAAATGGTGATGTTTCTCTTGGCCAGACTAGGTTTCGGGTCTTGCAAAGATTGAAATGGAGTGACTTGGACTCTTCTTTTGTCCTCTTCCCTTTAGTTCGGTGGGACACGTAGCGAGCTCACTGACCCATCGTTAGTGGTTCCTAAAGAAGACACTAACATCCACTGTACCACTCACTGTATTCCTGCTTCGGGTTATTTTGAGACAAGAAGGGAAAACATTCTTCTCTGGTGTCCTTTCAAAACCATGTGTACCTTCAGCTTTCAGCCACGTTTTCTTTATATCTTTTTGGTACATTTCTGCTGGAGCTCCTTCTTAAAATCTCGCTGAAAAGCTAGCCAAAATTTGACTTACATGGTATTTTTCTCTTTAGCATGAGATGTATTGACTTAAAGGGGCCATATAGTTAAGACCTGTTTGTGTGTTAATCTTTTACTCTCCTTATCTGAAGCACAGTACTGTTTTGAATTATTCATATCCGTTTTTCCCTGTTGGCCAGTTTGCTGGGGGAAGCGGGCCAGGAACCAGCCCTGGCAGAAGTGTTCCGCCAGTTGCACGATCCTCACCGCAACATTCCTTATCCAATCCCTTACCGGTAAGCATTCACCTGGAGAAATTTGACACCTGTTGTAGGAGGCGAGAACCCAGGATCACTCCAGCAGTTTCTCCTCCGTTAACTACCCAGGGGAATCAGGCACTGAGGAGAAACATTCAGTGCTACCTGTGAGTCACTGAGACTCAAGTCTGTCTCCGTAAATTTATGTTGCACAAGAGCTACCCCTGTTTCTCAGTATAGTAAGTTACCTCTAAGCCTACAGCTCAGTTCTGTCAAGGAAATGATTTCCAATTTAAACGTAAACTTTGTATCCTTGCCAAACTTAAATATAAGTTTGGCATTTGATTTATTTTCAAGGCTTTCTCAGTGATGTGGTAGAGAAACTCATGTTACTCAAATTGGAGATGGGTTTGTTACCTTCCCCCTTTTTTTTTTAATAAGATTTTTATTTTTAAATAATCTCTACGCCCAGTGTGGGGCTCGAACTCACAACCCCTGAGATCAAGAGTCGCAGGCTTCACCGACCGAGCCAGCCAAGCCCATCTGTTTCCTTCCTTCAAGTGAGAACTGAAGATCTTAAGACCATTATAGCCAGATTAGTGGTTCTCAACGTGGGGTAGTTTTGCCTCTCAGGGAATATTTGGCACTGTTGGAGTAATTTTTGATCACAACTGGAGGGTGGGAGGAGGGGGCTGTAGGCATCTAGTAGGCAGAGGCCAGATGCTAGTAAACATCCTACAAAGTACAGAACAGGCCCTCATGGTAAAGAGTTACTTGCTCCAATTGTCACTGGTGCCGAGATTGAGACTCCTGAGCTAGCTACCTAATAGGGGATTTTGTGTTAATTTACTTGAGTGCCTTTGGATAAGTTGTTGATACCATACGAGATCTTTGTACTCAGGAGTGTGTTCTCTCTGCTGATGCCTCAGGTATTGCTTTGGGATTTGGGGGAAGAGGGATCTCCCTATGTTCAGTTTTTGTGCTAGGTCTGTTTTTAGGAAAGCTGTTTGACTCTGCTACCTTAGCAGAATTGGGTAATACTGATCTTCTCCTAAGTGATTTAGTCTTCTGTGTTAAAGTGTTTAGAATGCATTTCTTTTCTTCTTCTATCTCGTAAAGACATGCATTCATTAAGGTGACCGCAGTTATTAAAGCACTTAGTAAACTGTATCCAACTTGAAAATTTGGCTATTATCTTGTCATCCTTGCTATATTTAAAAATGTTAGAAATGTGAAGGGGTGCCTGGATGGTTCAACTGGAAGTGTCCTCCTCTTGATCTCAGCTCAGGTCACGATCTCACGGTACATGAGATCAAGCTCCACATCAGGGTCTATGATGACAGCACGGAACCTGCTTGAGATTCTCTCTCTGTCTGTCTCTCCCTTTCCCTCTCCCTCTCTCTCCCTCCCTCTCCCCAACTCCCCCCCCCCCCCCCGGCACTCCTGCAAGTGCATGTCAGCTCTCTCTCTCTCAAAATAAACATTTTAAAAAAATGTTAGAAATGTTTGATGTGTAGATCTATTTGGTTAGGTTGAGGGTTTTTAGGTAACTGTTGAGGAGGCTTGTGTCTTTATTTTTCTTAACATTTATTTATATGTTCATTAAAATTTTTTTTTAGAATTTGTAAAGTAATCTCTACACCCAACGTGGGGCTCAGATTCACAGCCTCAAGATCAAGAGGTGCATGCTCCACTGCCTGAGCCGGCCGGGCACCCCTATTTTTAATTTTTAAACCAATTAAAGTGCTTAAAGTATTCCAACACAAGAAAGAAATATTACCAGCCTCCCTCCCCAAACCCCCTTATGCTCCCTGCCAGTTATTAGCCCCCTCCCTGTCATTGGGAATAGTCACTGTCCTGATTTCTAACAGCAGAGATGTTTTTTTCTTTCTGTTTTTGTATTTTGTATGAAAGAAATCATACAATGTACACTCTTATGTCTGTCTTCTTTTGTTCAACATTACTTCTGTGAGATGAATCCATATTGTCGTGTGTTATTTGTAGATTACTCATTGTCCCTGGTGTGTGGGATGATTTTAATATTTTTATTTATAACATTTTAATTAAAAAAATTTTTTTAAGTTTATTTATTTTGAGAGAGAGTGTGAGCAAGCAAGCAGGGCAGGGGCAGAGAGAGAGGGAGGGAGAATCCTAAGCAGGTTCCACGCTGTCAGCACAGAGCCCATCATGGGGCTCAAACTCAAGAACTGTGAGATCATGACCTAAGTTGAAATCAGGAGTTGGACATTCAACCAACTGAGCCAACCAGGCGCTCCTATATTTTAATTTTTAACTATTTGGTTAATCTGTTGCACATCTTCTTCCACTAGAATGTTAGTCTCATGAGACCAGGGACTTTGCTTTGTAGTTGATTGCTGTTTCCGTCTCTCAGTCTTATTACCTAATGGTATAATTATTTTTACTGTTTTTTTGACTTGACGTGAAGAGATAATATCTTGTTCAGTTTTTGGTCTTTAACACCCAAAACCGTGCTTGGCACATATAGCAGATACTCAGAGTTGTTGAAAAGAAGAATCGAGGGGCGCCTGGGTGGCTCAGTTCGTTAAGCGTCCAACTTCGGCTCAGGTCATGATCTCGCGGTCCATGGGTTTGAGCCCCGCGTCAGGCTCTGTGCTGACAGCTCAGAGCCTGGAGCCTGTTTCAGATTCTGTGTCTCCCTCTTTTCTGACCCTCCCCAGTTCATGCTCTCTCTCTCTCTCTCTCTCTCTCTCTGTGTTTCAAAAATAAATAAAGGTTAAAAGAAAAAAAATTAAAAAAAAAAAAGAAAAGAAGAATCGATGGATAAAGAATTATTTTAGTTTCTTTCCCCCTAAGTATTTTTTTTTGTATTTTTTATTTTTAAAAATTTACATCCAAATTAGTTAGCATATAGTGCAACGATTTCAGGAGTAGATTCCTTAGTGCCCCTTACCCATTTAGCCCATCCCCCCTCCCATGACCCCTCCATTAACCCTCAGATTGTTCTCCATATTTATGAGTCTCTTCTATTTTGTCCCCCTCCCTGTTTTTATATTCTTTTTGTTTCCCTTCCCTTATGTTCATCTGTTTTGTCTCTTAAAGTCCTCACATGAGTGAAGTCATATGATTTTTTTCTTTCTCTGACTAATCTCACTTAGCATAATACCCTCCAGTTGCATCCATGTAGTTGCAAATGGCAAGATTTCATTCTTTTTGATACTCCATTGTATGTAGGTATATATATACATATATACATATATACATATACATATACATGTATACATATATACATGTATACATATGTATATGTATACATGTATACATATATACATATACATGTATATGTATATGTATACATGTATACATGTATATATATACCACATCTTCTTTATCCATTCATCCATCGATGGACATTTGGGCTCTTTCCATACTTTGGCTATTGTTGATAGTGCTGCTGTAAACATGGGGGTGCATGTGCCCCTTCGAAATAGCACACCTGTATTCCGTGGATCTGTGCCTAGTAGTGCAATTGCTGGGTGGTAGGGTAGTTCTATTTTTAGTTTTTTGAGGAACCTCCATACCGTTTTCTAGAGTGGCTACACCAGCTTGCATTCCCAGGTTCTTTTGTATTTTTTGTTGAAAACAAAGAAGTACCTAAAACATGAGGCTTTTAATGCAGGAGTTTGGTAAAAACTACAACTCATAGCTGGCAAACTAAGAATGATTTTTAGATTTTTAAAGAGTTGTGGAGACAGAAGAATATATCGCAGAGATGTTATATGGCCTGTAAAGCCTAAAATATTTGTGTGGCCCTTCACAAAAAGGAAATCCTTATAAAGTTAACTCCATATACTCATTCCTTAGGTCAAGAAGTAAAATATTTTCAGCACCCTGGAAACCTGTGTGCTCTTCTCTGATTACAACGCTCTCTACCCTGGAAACAGCCACTGTTCTAACTTTCGTGATTATAATGTGCTCTTCCTTACAGTTCGACCATGTGTGTATCCCTAAACAATATAGTTTTGTTCTGTCATTAAGTCAGTTTTGTTAATCATGGCGTTTAATCATAGTTTTTAAATTTTCTGTATTCTGATTTTTGGTTGTTTGTCCTGGCAGTTACCAAGAGAGGTGTATTTATTATCTCTCATGATTGTGCGAGTTGTTTCTTCATGTATTTATAGTTTTGCTTTGTGTATTATTAAGTGACCCTTCATCTCTTATGATACTTTTTGCTCTAAATGCATTTTATCCAATATTTAATGTATCCAAACCATTATATGGTATAGATATTTCCATTTTTATACTACCAGCCTTTTCATTATGTTTTCAGTATACTTGACAAATAGTTGAATTTTTCTTTATTCTGTCTAAAGTATTTTTTTAACGTTAGCTTTTATTTTATTTTATTTTATTTTATTTTATTTATTTTTAACATTTATTTACTTTTGAGAGACAGAGAGAGGCAGAGCATGAGCGGGGGGTGGGGGAGAGAGATTCAGAATCTGAAGCAGGCTCCAGGCTCTGAGCTGTTTGTTAGCACAGAGCCCAGTGCGGGGCTCGAACTCGTGAACTGCGAGACCATGACCTGAGTTGAAGTCAGGTGCTCAACCAACTGAGCCACCCAGGCGCCCCTTTAGCATTTATTTGCCATCTTTTAATGTGTTTTCTCTTCATGCTGCATATTCTCTTTTCTTTCATTCCTTGCTTTATTTGGGTTGTTGTTTTTTTGGGGGGGCGGGTTAATCATTGTGTATTCTCATTCTCCACTAGAAGCTAGGTCCTGTTCGGTGTTTCTCATAGAAATTACGACACATATCTTCAGTTTGCCAAAGTTTGATGTTAATAGTATCTTTATCCTCCTCCCAAATAAACAATGACCTCAGAACATTAACTCCATTTACTTGCTACTAACTTGGTGGTGGTGGTGTATGTTTGTATTTTGCTTTTGTTTGTTTTTTTTTTAGCCTCATAAAACATTATTAGTTTATATTGTCACTGTTCATCTATTTGATACTGTCAGTGTTCATTTACCTCTTTCTTTGTACTTCTTTTTTGCATCTTACGTCTTCTACCTAGGGTCCCTTTCCTTCTACCTGAAGTATTCCTTTAGTATTCTTTTATTTTTTTATTTTTTTTTTTTCAACGTTTTTTTTATTTATTTTTGGGACAGAGAGAGACAGAGCATGAACGGGGGAGGGGCAGAGAGAGAGGGAGACACAGAATTGAAACAGGCTCCAGGCTCCGAGCCATCAGCCCAGAGCCCGACGCGGGGCTCGAACTCACGGACCGCAAGATCGTGACCTGGCTGAAGTCAGACGCTTAACCGACTGCGCCACCCAGGCGCCCCTAGTATTCTTTTATATGTATCTGCTGAGGAGTTAATTGTCTAGGTTTTGTTTACTTAAAGTACTTAATTTTGCTTTTATTCTTGAAAGATACTTTTGCTGTGTATATTTTTACATTGGCATTTTTTTTCTCTTAACAGCTGAATGTATTATTACCATCTTTTGACTCCCATTGTTACTACTGAGAAAACAACTTTCATATATCTCTCATTTCTTTGAAATTACCTGCTCTTGTTTTCCCCTGGCTGGTCTGCAGTTTCACTATGATGCATCCTTTTATTTCTCTTGTTTGTAATGTGTTAGGGTTTTTTGTTGGGTCTTGTACCAGTTCTGGATAATTATTAGCCATTGTCTCTTCAGATATTGTCTCTGCCCTGTTCTCTTTTTCTTTTTCCTATGAAATTCCAATTAATTGTATGTCACACCATCTCACCTTATCACTTTGCCTTTTGACTTTTTTCTACTTTCTCTTAGTCTCCATTTGCTCCATTCTGGATAGTTTCTTGCCTTTCTGGTCCCAGATTCTCTTGTTTTGTTGCATCTAATTTGCTGTTAACCTCACTGAATTATTATTATTATTTTTTAATGTTTATTTATTTTTGAGAGAAAGAGCGCAAGCAGGGAAGGGGCAGAGAGAGGGGGACAGAGGATCTGAGGATCTGAAATGAGCTCTGTGCTGACGGCAGTGAGCCTGATGTGGGGCTTGAACTTGCAAATGTTGAGATCACGACCTGAGCCGAAGTTGGACACTCAATCGACTGAGCCACCCAGGCTGTCCAACCGCACTGAATTGTTAATTTTTGTTATTGTGTTCCCTGCTGATACTTTCAAGTTTGTCTTTTATTTATTTATTTAGTAGAGTATTTATAATCTGTATTTGATAATTCTGGCATTTGATGTGTTATGAATCTATTTGTTGTCTGTTGTTTTTCCTAGCTGTTGCTCAGGGCTTTATTTCTTTTACACTTCTTTGGTTTTTTGACTGTGTGACGCTCATTTTTCCTGAAAAATTATTTGTGAAATTTCTTTGAGATCTAAAAGATGTGTTCCTCCAGGGAGAATTTTTCTTTGCTTCTTCCAAATGCCTAGAGATTTTACCCATCCAGTACTACTTTAAACCACTGAATTCATGGCTTGCATTTTGTTTGATTGGTTTATTTTGTTTGTTTGTTTCAGCTACCCAGTCGGTATTGATCTGGATTGTGTTAACATTTCTCAGGGGAGCCCCCACTCCCTGTATTGCCAGGGCAACTTCCTTGTAGTTCTCTGAGGGTGGAGGAAATTTTTCTCCTGGTTTACATTTTCCCTTAGAGTGTAACCCTTTGAAAGTCCTTGAAGCTTGAAGTGCGAAGGGTTTCCTTATTGAACCCCCTGCCCTCAGTGGACTTTGGCCTGTGACGATCCGTTTGGCACCTTGTGCTCTGTAAGCGGGATGGTCAAGATCTGCAGGTACCCTTAGGGCAAATATGATTTTAATGCTTCATTTAAGTGTCTTGCATTCCTAATTTCCCTTAGATTTTTGCCCTGGCAGATCCCTTATTTTATCAACTCTTCAATGCTTTTAACATCTTTTTTCCCCCCATGTTTTGTCCTGTTTTTATAATCATTTTCTAAGGGAAGGTTAGTTCAAACATCCTAGCCTGCTGTATTTCCAGAAATATTCTATAAAATCTTTCAATCCTTGGCAAAACATTTATTGAGTACATAGCAGAATGATTAATTTTAGTATTGGGGCTTCGGAGATACAGTCTCCCAAGTAGTGCAGATATTGCTGTGAATGGGTATCACAAGCACATTGGAGCCTGAATTTAAACAGTTGCATTTGGTTGGGGTAGGAGTGTTGGTCTCGAGGAGGTGGACTCTGCTTACAGATTAAAAACCTAAATTCTTTTGTTGGGATCATTTTGGTTAGTTTATTTTACTTTTATTTTCTAAAATGAAAATGTTAGTTTTTCCTCATGAAGGGATACATACATGTTGATTATGAAAGTCCAACCATTCAGGTCTCCTCCAGAACTGTTATTAAAGGGTTTACTGGGCATATATGTGTGTACCTGTATGTTCATATAATAGTTTCCTAATTTCTGTTGTTTTATTTGTTTAACCAGTATCCTGTAAACATTTTTTTTGTCCTCTAAATAGTGCCGTAACAAATGTCCGTGTGTGTGTGTGTGTGTGTGTGTGTGTGTGTGTGTGTGTGTGTGTGTTCTTTCGCATTTCTTTTCTTTTGCTTTGGATAAATTTCCAAGCTCTAATGCCCTAGTCAAAGAATATGCTTACTTTAAAATGTCATCACATAATTGCTAGCAGATTATCAGCAGTTCGCAGGTCCCAGTTTCCGTGTACCCTCCAAATACTGAAGTTTATCACTGTAATTTTGTCAGTGAGAAGAATACCTTGTTTTACCTTGCATTTCTTCATTAGTGATATTAAACATATTTTCATAAGTTTAATGGCCTTTTGGATTTCTCTTTTAACGCTTCTATAAGTTCTTTGCCTATTTATTTATCAGAGTGTTTGTTTTTTTCTTCCTGATGAGGAGCACATTATTTATTAAGGTTGTTAACTCATTGTCATTTATATGGTAAACATTTTTGCCTATTTATAATTTTATCTTTTAACTTCAGGTTGACTTTTGCCGTTCAGGAGTAAAAATATTTGGAGTCAAATTTGTCACTGTTTTCCTTTATGTTTTACTGGTTTTATGCTATTCTGAGATATACCTGAATGGTTTGTATTTTTAATATCATGTTTAAAAAGTCCTTCACCACTAGAAAGTCATAAAAATACTTGTTTGTATTTTCTTGTAATTTTTATGTATAAGGAAGCAATCTACTTTTCTACTTTTTTCTGATACCTATACAAATACCCTACCATCTATTTAGTAAGTTCCCACTAATCTGAAATACAGTTTAATCACAGATTATATATCCATATTATAGGGGTCTGTTTCTGAGTTTTCTGTTCTGTGCCACTGGTTGATCTGTCTGCTCATGTACCGGTATTATACTGATGTGGTCTTGCTGTTTTGTGGTATGTTTTAATAACTAGTCAAGTTTCCCTGCTGTTCTTTATCAGAAGTTGTGTGGCTAATTTTGATTATCTTTCCGAGTGAACCTTAGAATTAATGTGTGAAATTCCACCAAATCAACTCCCAAAAGAGAGCAAGAGTGACACTGTGATCACTGCACCACTACAGCACTCTCTCGTAGCAGGAGAGAGAGAGAGAAAAGAAAAACAAAAGTAAATAAAAAGCCACATGCGTTGGCTTTTAAAGAAATTTGACATTTATAAAATTTGAATGCAGGCGCATGGTATTACCGTGTAGATCCTCTTTTACATCTGCCAGTGAATCTGTAGTTTTTCTTATATGTAATCTCCATATTTCTTAAGTTTATTTCTAAACTTATTTCTCTCGTATAGATTTTTTGAAATTTTGAATCTGCTTTTTCTTCCATTATATATTCTGGTAATAATCAATTATTGGTATATGGGGAAGCTGTTGTTTTTTGTATATTTATTTTATATTCGACCATCTTACCGAGCTCTTATTTGTTGTTTTTCAGTTGATTTGCTTAGTTTCCTTTGTGAATAGTTATATCATCCAAAAATGACACTTTTTAATCTTTAATATTTCCCCTTGTTTATACCTCATTCCCCCCCTTATCACATTGCTAAACCTTCTGTAATAATGTTGAATGATTGTGATATTAATGTGTTAACCCCTTTCTAGTTTTCTTAACTTTCTTGAGAGTGTCTTTGGTATGGCACCATTAATTTATGTTCATCTCTGAAAAAAAATACTGTGTTGTATTAAAGATGGATACTCCCAGTGTTTTTTGTTTTTGTTTTTAAGAGTTGCCCAACAATGTGCAAATCCTCTTTTGGCATCTAAAGGGAAGAATCTTGATATCTCTGCTCCCCAATACTAATGTAATGAATTATATCGGTAGATTTGCTAATGATGAACCATCCTTACATTTCTGGAATAAACCATACATAATTGTGTTATATTACTCTTTTAGTGTTCTGTGGAAATTGTGTTGCTTGTATTTATTTTCGATTTTTGCATATAAGTATAGCATGGTAAGGATAGAATTGAGAGTGAAATAAGCTTCCTGTAAATTAGGGGACAAATGTCTTCATCCTCATTTACCTACAGGATAGAAATAACATTTCCTTTGTAGGTTTGAAGGTATTGTGAAGTCGATTTGTTGAACTCTGCAAAGTAAACTGCAATTTCAGTTGTAGAAATACGGAACAATTAAAATTGTAAAATACAATTAATTTTACAGAATTCAAGTGAGATACTGTCCCAGATTTACAGATAAGTTATAATCCAGCGACAAACATATTTGTTTTCAGAGAAGGTGTTTTTCAAAAATTACTCTTCTGTGCGCTGTGTTTTAATCCATTATGTGTTTTGGCAGTTTCTGGCTGCTTTCTCATGTAATCCGTGGGGTTTCTTTGATGTTTTGCAGCGGCGGGTAGAGCAGCCCCTCTATGGCTTAGATGGCAGCGCTGCAAAGGAGGTGTCGGAGGAGCAGTCCGCTCTGCCAACCCTCATGTCGGTGATGCTGGCGAAGCCTCGGCTTGACACGGAGCAGCTGGCGCAGAGGGGAGCTGGCCTCTGCTTCACCTTTGTGTCAGTGAGTACCAAGGCTGACCTGATGCAGATCCGTGTTGCCCTCGAGCTCCTTGATGGAGTTTGGGGAATTATGTTCGTGAAGAGATGATGCCGTTACTAACTGTGTGCCTTCTGAAGGTAGCGTGGTTTTCTTCAGTGTCCCTTCGTTCCAGGGGGCGAGAGGGACTACTCTGTTAAAGTCTGGGCACACCGTGGGAAAGAAAATACGGTTTTAGGTTGACAAAGAAGTGAAGAAGATACAGATCGAATTCCGTTACGGCCAAAGTACTTGTCTAATTAAAATCGCCAAACTCCAGGCGTCACTTATTTGAAGCAGCGTGTAGGTCAGAAAATGTTAGCAGGTAGGCGGGCATTCTGTAGTGTGTGTGCCAGTCTGTCTCCCCTCCGTGGTACTGGCGTGACCTGTACGCTTGCCTCCTCTCACCTCTTCACAGTGTTGGGACAGATACTTTTTCCAGGAGTATTTGGCTACCTGTTTGCTGTTCTCAGCTTGCTTCTTTCTCTCTCCTTGGAGAACAAGTAGGTCTGACCCCATTTTTACTTACCAAATTATCTAGTGCAGTTTGACTCCAGAGTTGTTATTTTTCTTGGTTTCTGTGCCCCACCACAGATGATACAGAGCAAGGGAAAGCCCCGTTACCCTATTCTTCCATTTTTGGGGGCCTCTTTCAGAGCTAAAGTCATCACTGATCCAAATTTCTTTCTCTTCTCCTGGTTCATTCGCTCCACTTGTAACCTAAGTTTTCTCTTTATTTGTTTCGTGGATTCTGAGTCATTAATCCACATGCAGTTGTATTCAAAAAGGCCATGAAAAGGGTGGGTGCCTTAAGGAAAGGAAATAAAAATTATGAAGTAATTAGCGAACCATTGGGCACAACTTGGAATACTTTCTTACAGTTATTATTGCTTTTCCTCAAAGAGATATTACAGCTTTTTTTTTTTTTTTAATTTTTTTTTCAACGTTTTTTATTTATTTTTGGGACAGAGAGAGACAGAGCATGAATGGGGGAGAGGCAGAGAGAGAGGGAGACACAGAATCGGAAACAGGCTCCAGGCTCCGAGCCATCAGCGCAGAGCCCGACGCGGGGCTCGAACTCGCGGACCGCGAGATCGTGACCTGGCTGAAGTCGGACGCCTGACCGACTGCGCCACCCAGGCGCCCCGAGATATTACAGCTTTTAAACTTAGAGAATTTTTTAAGCATCAAAGGAATGGAGAGACTTCTTGTGTGAAGAGGGTCTAATTTTATCTGTGGGTGTCAGAAACACAGCACAAAATTGGAGAATTGACCAATACAGTCCTGTGTGTGGGCCTGACAGTAGTATGGCATAGTTTGTGTGAGAATGTTGTGGTGCTCTATAGTATGCTTACAGAGTGTGTGTCTGTGCGCGTGTGTAAAAATTACATTGTTTACTATTCACTGACCATTAAATCTTCATCTTCGAGCTAACTTTTCCAGGCAAAACCTTGGATAATCAGAGGTTTGTTTGTCCTTATGTTCTTTTATTGCCTTTTTGAAAGCTATTTCCATTTCACTTGAGGGGAGTTCCCTTTGTTTATTGCACGAATACTTACTGAATGCCCACTGTGTGACAGGCATGTAGCTAAGTACCCAGGATTTCGATCAGCAAAACTCGGTCCCCTATTGTGAGCCTTCCAAAAAAGGTATTGGGATGGGTGCACGTGGATAACGGCTTCCTCAGTCCTATCAGCTAGTGCACTCAGGCTGTCAGAGGAGTGCAGATGCTATAGCCAGATTGTTCTCATGGAAGGGAGAGATGGCAGAGAAGAGTAAGAAATGAACGTGTCTGAAGAAGGAACAGGGAAATAAATGTGAAAAACAAAGGCTTAAATGGTTTGGTACCGTTCTGGATCTCTCTGCTTCTCTGCAGTTCCAGCCAGGATATAAGCTTTGTAGTCTAAAGAAAGAAGAAAGCAAAAGAGTTAACATTAACATATTTAAAAAAACGTTTTTAGTAAATAAAGACCAGCAGTTTCCTGACAAATAGGCAAAAGCTATTAATTAGCAGGCAGTTTTACGGGGTAGGTGGAGGGAAGACAGATGACTAATAACATGAAAACTGCCTAACTTCAGCCGTGGAGAGATGCAAAATAAAACAAGGTATAACACTTTTGACCTGTCACGGTGTTAAGGATTGTTACATTTGATAATTCTCAGTGTAGATTATAGTTTAGATACACATGCAAGTTTTATACTGACTCTAAATTGGTGCAGTCTCTTGGGCAAGTTGGTTTGTATCCGAGTGTTAAATTTACATGTCCTGGGACCCAGGAATTCTATTCCCATAAAACTATATGAAGATGTTTATTGCACTGTTTATTATTGCAGAAATCCGGAAGTGGTTTCCCTTCACCGGTGTTTCACAGGAACTTGTATCGAGGGTGTCTGTGGCCTCCACACTGCTGCACCCAGTGATCAGTCCTCAGAATGTATCTGTCCAGCATGATTCATTAGCCATAACTGATGACTCCTTTCTCCAAGCGCGTCCTCTTGTGCTCCCCTCCGCTTCCACTCTTTTTGTTCTTTCTCATTTCCCAGACCTCTAAACAGTGGAGTGCCCCAGGGCTCAGTCTTCAGACTTTTGTCTACCTTTATTCTCTACATAATCTCATTGAGTTTCTTTGCTTTAGTTATCACCCATATGCAGAGCACTTCCAAGTTTATATCTCCAGCCCAGAGCCCTGCCCCGAATTCCAAATGTATGTAGTCAGTTGCTTCTAGACTTTTCTTTATGTCTGATAAGCATATCAAACCTAACGTGTCCAGAACTGAATTCAATCCAAACCCATTTCTTCAACAGCCTTCCACATCTCAGTAACTGTCCATTCTCTCCTTCTAGTTGTTTAAAAACCATGGAGTCATTCTTGTCTCTTCTCTTTATTTTATATCCCAGTTACAAATCCATCAGTAAATCTTACTATTACGGTTATGTTCAGATTCCTACTGCTTCTAACCTCTTCACTACTCCTACTACTACTTGAACTAAACCGTTGTCCCCCACTAAGGTTATCGTAGTAGCCTCCTAACTGGATTCTTTGCTCCTACCTTCTTTGCCTTTTAATCTGTTTTCAACCGATGAGAGTGATTCAGTCATGTTTGCTCAAAGGTACTTAAAATGGCACATAAAGACTTGCGTGGTCTGTTTCTCACCACTTGGCCATCTCTTACTGCCACCTCCCTTCCTTACTAGGTTCCATCCACACCGGCCACCTTGCCTTCTCAAATACTACCTGGCATGTTCTCACCTCAGGGACTTTACACTTGGTGTTGCCTTTGTCTTAACATTCTTCCCCCAGATAGTAAGTCTGGCATGCTTCTTCAGTTCTTTGCTTGAATTTACCCTATTAGAGAGGCCTACCCTGATCACACTCTATTAAATAGCAACTCCTCCTTGCCCACTCCACACAATGTCTACCTCCTATGCCCTGCTTTGTTTTTCTTCTCAGTCTTATCACCAGCTGACCTGCTATAATTTACTTGTCTGACTCCTCCCCTGCCCCCACTGGCATGGAAACTCCATCAGGTCAAGGACTTTGCTTTGTTCGCTTTTCTTTTTTAATGTTTGTTTGTTCTTGAGAGACAGAGCATGAGTGGGGGAGGGGCAGAGAGAATGAGGGACAGAGGATGTGAAGCAGCCTCCACACAGAAAGCAGCAAGCGCGTGGGGCTTGAACTCGCGAACCCTGAGATCATGACCTGAGCCAAAGTTGGACACTCAACCAACTGAGCCATCCAGGTTCCCCTGCTTTGTTCCTTTTGATTTTCCAGTACCAGAACAGGATCTACTCTAACACACTCTCAGGGCAATTATGTGTTGTGTGAATTGATAAAGGCATCCTTCATATAGAGTCTAATGGAATGTTATACAGTTGACAGAAGAAGTGAGAAAGGTATATACGCAGTTGACCCTTGAACAACATTGGGGACTGGGACACCCAACACCCTGCTGGCAGTCAAAGATCATGCAGTATAACTTTTGACCACCGCCCCCCCCCCCCCCAACTTAACTATTAACAGCCTGTTTTTGACCAGAAATCTTACTGATAACATAAACAGCTGGTCAACACATACTTTGTATGTTATTTATATTGTATACTGTATTCTTGGAATAAAGTAAGCTAGAGAAAAAATGTTATTAAGAGCATCATATGAGGGGTGCCTCCGTGGCTCAGTTTGTTGAGCATCTGACTCTTGCTATCAGCTCAGGTCATGATCTCATGGTCATAGGACCAAGCCTCACATCCATGCTGAGCATGGAGCCTGCTTAGGATTCTCTGTCCCTGTCTCTCTCTGCCCCTCTCCTGCTCATGCTCTCTCAAAATAAATAAATAAACATTTTTTAAAAAAGAAAAGAAACTCATAAGAGAAAAAATACACTTACAGTACCTCACTGTATTTACTGAAAAAAATCTTCATATAACTGGACCTGTACAGTTCATACCCCTGTTGTTCCAAGGTCTACTGTATATGCTGACAGAGAAAGATGTCTAGATAGGTGTTGATAAATAAAAATAGCAGGTGGCAGAATATCGTGAGTTCGATCCTTTTTATTTTTATTTATTTTTGAGAGAGAGAAAGCCTAAACGTGAGTGGTGGAGAGGGGCAGAGGGAGAGGGAGAGAGATAATCTCCCGGGGAGGCGGGGGGGGGGGGGGGTGCTAGATCACATGACCCTGGGATCATGACCTGAGCCCAAGTCAAGAATTAGATGCTCAATTGGAGTGAACCATCCAGGCACCCCGAGTTTGATTCTATAAATATCTAAAATTATATTGTTAATGTAATTTTACATGTTTTAACATAGGAAATTCAATTTTTTCTTCTTTTTATTGTAGTATAATTAACATACAGGAAGTTGATTTTTTAAATTGTAAGATAATATAAAAATGTTTTTTTTTTTAATGTTTATTTTTGAGAGAGAGAAGGAGACAGAATGTGAGCGGGGGAGGGACAGAGACAGAGGGAGATGCAGAATCTGAAGCAGGCTCCAGGCCCTGAGCTTTCAGCACAGAGCCCTATGCGGGGCTTGAACCCATGAACCGTGAGATCATGACCTGAGTTGGTCTGACGCTCAACCGACTGAGCCACGCAGGCACCCCGTAATACAATTTTCTAAATTGTAAAACTAGTATATGTACATTGCCCACAAAAAAATTAAAATGATGGAGAAGAGTCTTTCCTTTGCAACCCTCAGAAATGTAACTACTGTCCAGAGTTTGTTTTAGATTTTCTACTGATTTACTGTTTTAACTTCAAATAATGTATCTCTTTTTAAAAAAAAAATTTTTTTAATGTTTATTTTTGAGAGAGGGAGAGACAGAGTGCAAGCTGGGGAGGGGCAGAGAGAGAGAGGGAGACACAGAATCTGAAGCAGGCTCCAGGCTCCTAGCTGTCCGTACAGAGCCTGACACGGGGCTCGAACTCATGAACCGTGAGATTATGACTTGAGCCGAAGTCGGACACTCAACCGACTGAGCCACCCAGCCCCTAAATAATGTATCTCTTAATTAACTATAAACAAGATCTCCCTATCCTCCATTATTTTTTAAATTTTTTTAACGTTTATTTATTTTTGAGAGAGAGCGCACGAGCGAGTGAGGGAGGGGTAGAGAGCCAGGGAGACACAGAATCTGAAGCAGGCTCCAGGCTCTGAGCTGTCTGCATAGAACCCAACGCGGGGCTCTAACTCATGGATGGAGAGATCATGACCTGAGCCGAAGTAGGACACTTAACCAGCTGAGCCACCCAGGCTCCCCTGTCTACTCTCCATTATAAGAGATGAATTTAACATACAAACTGTCACCCAGCTGCTTTCTCATCTTTCAGTTTTTTAGTTAATGTTACGTTGTAAGTGTGTGCTATTTATTTTTTATTTTATTTTATTTTTATTATTTTATTTTAACCATAATTTAGTATTTTCTGTTTTCCAAATTCTTCTATAACTTTGAAAACACTTAAGGAACGTTTACAATATTATGACGGTTTCATTATTAGGCATTGCAAAACCAAGTCATTGTGTTGGATTCACTGAGAAAACCATCCTAGTCATTGATGAGTTTTGATTGAATGAGACAATTCTAGTTGTCAGGGTCTTCTGGATTTTTTTTTTTAACGTCAGGTTTATTATTTTCTTGAAGGCTGCATCTTTTAACATTACACAGGATATTCTTAAAAGCTTGGATTTTTAAAAATGTACTTTCATATTGTTTTATGCTGAAGTATTTTAAAGTACATTTCAGAAATTCTGAACGCCTATCTCTGAATGACTTAACAGGTATTTTCTAAGAAATATTGATATTTTCCTAGATAGCGTGATTAACATTATCACACTTACCTTTTATTGATGTCTATTCTTATGTAAAATAGAACTTTCCTGTCAGCATCTGGGCCTCTTTGGCTACATTGACTTACAGTTCTTCAGAAAAGCAGGTTAAATGCTTAGTTCTTACCTTTTAATTACCAATTTTAATTTTTTAAATAAAATTTTAATTTTTAAAGGAAGGAGGAATAGCTGTATGAAATGTTGACAAATAACTTTCTTTTTTTTAATGTAACTTTTTTTAATGTTTATTTTTGAGAGCGCATGTGTGTGCGTGTGTGTGTGTGTGTGTGCGCACGCACACACAAAGGGGGGAGGGGCAGAGAGAGAGAGGGAGACACAGAATGTGAAGCAGGCTCCAGGCTCTGAGCTGTCAGCACAGAGCCCAATGCGGGGCTTGAACTCATGAACCACGAGACCATGACCTGAGCCAAAGTCAGACACTTAGCCAACTGAGACACCCAGGCGCCCCTAACTTTCTCTTCTTTGGTTATCCTTATGGTCTCATGGATTTTTGAGGATGTGTATCTGTAAATCTAATCATTCCTCCTGGTGCTCAGCTGCTCACAGCCTTTTTTATCCTTTCATCATTTAATGAACATTTTGGTTGTTTCCACTTTTTGGTTATTATGAATGATACTGCTGTGAACATTCATGTCCAAGTTTGTATAGGCGTATGTTGTCATTTTAGGTATGTGCTAAAGAGTGGAATCGTTGGGTCTTATGGTAACTATCTCTTCAGAATTGCCAAACTCTTTCCAAAGCAGATGTACCATTTTACAAACCCAGCAGTAATACATGAGGGTCCTCCACACATCCTTGTCAACACTTGTCATTATCTGTTGTTTTGATTATAGCCATCCTAGTGGATGTGAGGTAATATCTCATTGTAGTTTTGATTTGCGTTTCCTGAATACTAATGATACTGAGCACTTTTAAAATTTTCTTATGGCCATTTGTATATGTTCTTTGAAGAAATGTCATATAAATCCTTTGTCCATTTGTAAATTGAGCTATTTTTGTTGTTGTTGAGTTGAAAGGGACCCATGTCAACTATATGATTTGCATGTATTTTCTCTTGTGGGTTGTTGTTTTACTTTCTTGAAAGTGTTTGAAGCACAAAAGGTTTTAATTTAGAAAAAGTCCAGTTTATCTTTTTTCTTTCGTTGCTTATGCTTTTAGTGTTTTAGCTAAGAATACTTAACCTGACATAAGGTCATGAAACTCTACTTCTGTATTTTCTTCTCAGTGTCCTTTTGGCTCTTATATTTAGGTCCGTGATCCATTTTGTGTTATTCTTTGTGTGTGGTGTCAGAAAGGGGGGGGGGGGCAACTTTATTCTTTTGCATATGGATATCCAGTCAGCCCCCCCTGCCCTCTCCCCCCCCCCCCACACCATTTGTGTGGAAAGACTATTGTTTCTCCATTGAATTGTCTTGTCTTGGCACCTTGTCAAAAATCAGTTGACCATAAATGTAAAGCGTTTATTTCTGGACTCAAATTCTACTCCATTGATCTATATGCCTATGCTTATGTCAGTACTACAGTCTTAGTGACCATAGCTTTGTAGTAATTAAGTTTTGAAACCAGGCAGTGTGGTTCCTTCTACTTTGTTCTTTTTCAGGATTGTTTTGGCTGTGGGATCCCATGCATTTCCATAAGAATTTTAGAATCAGCTTTTCAGTTTCTGCAAACAAACCACCTGGGATTTATGGCAGTTGTGCTGAATCTTTTGATCAATTTGTGGAGTATTGCCTTTTTAAAAATACTAAGTCTTTATTCCATTAACATGAGATAACTTTCCATTTATATAGGTCTCTTTATTTTCTTTCAATGTTGGCAGTTTTAACTTAAAGTGGTTCAAGTGGACATCCTGTCTTATTCCTGATCTTACGGGGGAAAGCATGTGATCTTTGACAGTATTAGGTTAGCTATATGTTTTTCAGAGATGCCTTTTTGGGGGTTGAAAAAGTGACCTTCTGGGGCGCCTGGGTGGCTCAGTCAGTTTAGTGTTCGACCTAGGCTCAGGTCATGATCTCGTGGTTCATGGGTTCAAGCCCTACATCAGCCTCTGCGCTGGCAGTGCAGAGCCTGCTTGGGATTCTGTCTACCTTTCTCTTTCTGCCCCTTTCCCAGTTGCTCTTTCTCTCTCAAAAGAAATAAATAAAAACTTAAAAAAAAAAAAGAAAAAGTATCCTTCTATTTCTGAGTCTGTTAAATATCTGTGTCATGAAAGTGCTGGATGCTTTATCTAGATCTATTGAGATGTATATGGTATCTTTTTGTTCTTGAAGTCTGTCTACTGTGTTTTTCTCCATTAATACTACTTGTCATATAGTAGGCTTTTTCACTCTTAAAATGTGCCTTTTTATCTCAGAGAAGTTTTTATTTTACTCTTCCTTGATTATTTCTTTCTCTTTATTTTTTTCTTCAGGAGAGCCTATTAGATCGTTTTGGAGCCTCTGTGTTGTTCACATTTCTGAACTTTTCTTTCCTTTATTTGACTTTTTTTTTTTTATCTTCTGGGAGATTTTCTTTTTCTTTTTTTTTTTTTAATGTTTATTTTTATTTTGAGAAAGAGAAAGAGTGAGTAGGGGAAGGGCAGAGAGAGAGAGGGAGGGAGGGAGGGGGAGAGAGAGAGAATGAGAACCCCAAGCAGGCTCCACACCGTTAGGGCAGGGCTCAATCCCACGAACTGTGAAATCTTGACCTAAGCCAAAATCAAGAATCAGGTACTCAACTGTGCCATCCAGGCACCGCCCCCCACCCCCCTTTTTAAAGTAGGCTTTACACCCAACATGGAGCCCAACATAGGGTTTGAATTCACAACCCTGAGATCAAGACGTGAGTTGAGATCAAGAGTCTGACTTTTAACCAACTGAGCCACCCAGGTGCCTCACTTCTGAGAGATTTTCTTGGCATTGTCTTCCAGATGACTGATTCTATATTCAACTATGTTCATTTTGTTATTTAGCTAATCTATTCAGTTTTCAAATTTTTGATAATTTTAAGTTTATTTTCATGTTGTTTGCTTTTTCATTTTTATAGATGTATCCTTTGTCTGAGGACATAATTTATTTTTGAAGTTGTTTTTATGGAGTTATCTGTTTTCTCTTGGATCTTTGTCTTTTCACATTGGATCTTCCTTTTTGCTGTTGGCTTTCTTGAAAATGTGTATTTAGCTTTAGTTGGATGAAGTAGTAAGGTGGTTAATATTGGTTATTGGCGTGGATTTTCCTTTGCAAGTGGCATAGTTCTTCTTCCCAGATGGTGGGAGGGCTGACTGTGTGAATGTTTGGTAAGCTCTGGGCAGGAACGCCAGCTCCTCTACCAGTGTCTAAATCAGGAGGGCTTTGTTTTGATGGGTGAACTGTTTTACTCTTTGCAGTACCTTCCATTTCTTTCTCCATTATATCAGTTGTGGAGGGCAGGGGTACTGTACTTTCTTTGCTTTTTCCCTCAAGCCACAATGTTCACACCAGGAGCCCTCCCCTGGACCCACTTAGTTTTCATTTTTAAATCTTTCCTTTTTTTTTTTTTTAAGCCTTATTTAAGAGATCTGTTCTTGTGCTTTGTCCTGGGGTCAGAATGGTAGTATCCAGGCCCTTCAGTATGCAAGGGGAGGGATCCAGGGGGTCCTTACTGGACCTTACCGGTTTTAAATGCATGGTAATTGTCACATGGTTTACTCCTGGTTTTTGTGAATGTAAATCTCAAGTGGAGCTTTTCAGGAGCTCCCTTGAAAAGACCCAGTCTAAGGGCACCTGGGTGGCTCAGTTGGTTAAGCTGACAGCTCAGAGCCTGGAGCCTGCTTCAGATTCCGTGTCTCCATCTCTCTCTCTGCCCCTCCCCTGCTCTCTCTTCTCTCTCTCAAAAATAAATAAACATTAAAAAAAATTTTCTTTAATTAGAAAAGACCCAGTCTGTTTCACTGGTGATGTTTTAAGCTATGAATGTATTTCACTTTCTCTACCTGAACCCAACTGTTTTTGAATGGTTCTTAAAATTTAATGTTTTAAAGCATTTCTGATCCTTGACTCTCTCTTGTTTCTTAGTGCTCTTGTGATTTCATTTTAAAAGTGTTTCTGCATATCAGTAGGACTTTGGAAGATCCATCTTGTCATCATGAATTAGAAGCCAGTATTACTTTTATAATAGGAACAAAGAATACGGACATCTGGGGAGGTGTTTTGCAAGGTTGGGGTTGGACTAAATTAACAACTACTGTGGCCGGCTTAGAAGAGCCAGCGACTTCTGTTCTCATTTGGGAGACTAAGCTCTCTTTGCTTTCCAGTTTTGCATTTCTAGAGTTTAACCAGGACCAGGCACAGAGAAACACAGTTAATATTGAATGAATGATCAGAATGAAGGCATTTTTTTTTCTACCATGGACTCATTTATCACAATAATAGGTCCTTCTATTTCTGTAGTTCTTTTGCCTTTGGAAAGTATTGTTTCCCTTTTTATGAGGATTTGCTACTTCCTAACCTATGTCCCACTTGCTCAGCTAACTTTTTGCATTTTTACTTCTTATCATTGAACTATTTTACATATATCTTTACAGAGAGCTTTAATTTGGCACATCCCACTGAGTTACATTCTAGCACCCTGTTTGCTGAAAGAAAACTCAGAATCAGAAATGAGCACATATAAAAAGGCATTTTAGCAAAGCTTGTATACCAAAACCTGAAAGTTATAGAAGAGCCTTTTAGTCAGTCATGTGATTCTTACTGGCTCTTATTATATATAGTTTGAAAGTCATATTTGTTTAGAAACACTTCAAAAGGAGAGGATTATGAGAGAAATCTAATGATAACTGAAGGAGATAATGCTCATATAGTTCAGTATAATACTTGAGGTTCATATCAATGACCCTTATTAATTAGCAAGTAAAAAAAAAAATTTGCTGCATCGTAGAGGGTAAAGAACATTTTCCGTTATTTGGACTTCCCTGAATGTGGCTCTGATCCCAGCTCTGTCATTTCGGGCTTTGCACGGTGTTCAGCCTTTTTGAGACTGGTTTCTCATTTTCGACTTCTTTGATCCCCACATCAGTCTTCTCTCTTCCCCTTGTGTTTATGTATACATTCTCTCCTGGGAATGACCTGACCGTCTCCTCCTTGACTGCTTATTTCCTTCACATCTTAACTCTGATGCTGCTTTCCTGAGGCAGTCATCCCTGACTCTAGATTAGATTATGTGCCCTGTTGGATACTCTTCTTTCCCCCCCCCCCTGTTGAATACTCTTTACAGCACTTATCCCAGTTGGAATTTTGTGTTTACTGTGTGATTGTTTATTTAGCAGTTTCTTTCAACAAATATTTATTGAGTGCTTAATAAATCTTCACTGGGATTCTAAGCTCTGTTAAGGCAGAATAATGACTGGGTCTGTGGGTTTTATTTCTGTTTGACTTGGTCATTGTGTTCTTAACATCTAACACAGTGGTTAGACATAGGGAGTGAGTAGTTGTTGAATGAAGAAATCCACGTGCAGAATATAATACTGCCTGCCTTATTTTACAAGGCTGTCGTGAGCCTCCAAGATAATTATGTGTATGAAGTGCTTATTAGCTTGCTTGTGGCCTGGTGAGACAGTAACTCTGTTACTGAGAGGGAGTCAGTCTGCTGTGGCCATTGAGAATGGTTATTGTAGATGAAAGTACTCCTTAATTCATGGTCTCTCACTTACTAGCTCTGTGACCGTGCATAGGTGCTTAGAATCTCTGATTTGCATTTCCTTTATCTATAAATGGAAGTAATAATGACTATCTTACAGGGTTTTGTACAGATTGCATGTGACCATGACATTGAAGCAGTTAGCTGACAGTAATTCTCAGTAGGTGGTGGTTATAGTATCGTTTATATGTTAATGGATGAGAAAACTAGTTTAAGGAGTGTATAGAAAGTATCAAAATTCACATATGTGGAAACACTACATCTTCTCTGATAAGATGGTAGCAGTAGATCTCAGATAAGATTATGGGATTAGCCCATAATCCTCAGAATAGCCAATATTTTCTAATTATGTCTGTGAAGGGTTGTATTATGTTAGGTTCAATCTTGTTTTTTAAAAGGACTTTTGGGAGTATAAGGATTGTATACTCCTGAATAGATGAATTACATTAAGACCTAAACCCTATAAATTTTAAATGCCTTAGAATGCCCAGTGTGACTATGTGACTATGTATTAAAGTCACATCAGCAAGCGACATCATTGGAAATCAGCCTGGATTTTTGGACTGCTGAATGTTCATGGGTAAGGTTTATGGATTTAGGAGAGTATTCTGAATAGTAGTTCACAGTTCTTTCTGCCTAGAGTCACAAGCATCCCCTGTGTGGTGGATGCTTTGCCAGCCTTTTCCAACAGAAGCATATTGCCATGACGTACAAGTAAAAAGAATATATTATTACAGGAATAGCTTTCAATGTTCTGTGACTTGCAGATTTAAAAATTCATTTGGGCACATTTGAGTACTTCACACTATTTACAGGGACATGATCCAAGCCACCATGTTATAGCCCTCGCTTCTCATTTTTATTTATTTATTTGTTTGTTTGTTTGTTTGTTTATTTAAGTTTATTTATTTTGAGAGAGAGAGCAGAGGAGGGGTAGAGAGAGAGGGAGAGAGATAAAATCCCAAGCAGGCTCCACACTGTCAGTGCAGAGACTGACACAGGGCTCGAACTCATGAACCATGAGATCATGACCTGAGCCGAAACCAAGAGTTGGACACTTCATCAACTGAGCCACCCAAGTGCTCACCCCGCCCCCCCCCTTGCTTCTCATTTAAATTGTTTTACTTTCATCTTGGGCTACATGACCCTGACTTCTGACTTTCATCAGAAGGAGTGTGTTTTATATAATTGTTTGCATGCCTACAAACGTTTGTGGGGAGGGTGCGGGGGCGCCTGGCTGGCTGAGTCAGTGGAGCATGCAACTCTTGATCTCGGGTTGTGAATTCAAGTCCCACTTTGGGAGTTGAGATTACTAAAAAAACAAAAACAAAACTAAAAATGTGTGTGGAGAAAGATGCAAAACTTTCTAGTGATTAGTTGATATACCTTTTTTACAGGCTCAGCAAAACAGTCCCTCTTCTACGGGATCTGGCAACACAGAGCATTCCAGCAGCTCCCAGAAACAGATCTCCATCCAGCACAGACAGACCCAGGTAGGTTGGTGATCAATATGCAGAGGAAAAGATGTGCTTAGGAATAAATGCTAACCACATATGATATCTTGGAGTCCTCTCTGTCTTCCCTTTATTTCTCCAACATTACCTCATTATTTGTGTGTATTATACTCAGAACTTGCATTTTGAGTATTTAAAGTCTTTTGGAAGGTGCTTTAACTTTTTGAGGTGTCTCTTTACCATTCTCGTGTGTTGCAGTAGAAATGCCTACACCGTAGCATGGTGTTGGGGAAAGAGCACTCGTTTTGGAGAGCTAGGCTGGGGTTCAGATCCTCACTCTGCAACTTGCACTGTTATTTTTTTGGGCCTCAGTTTTTTTTTTAATAGAAATCATCTGTAAAATACGGTTGATTCTATTTATCTCAGTGTATACGAAATGCGTATTAGGACAGTGCTTACAGTACACCTCAGTGATTTTTCATTCCCTACTCTATGAAAGTAGTTGATTTATTCCTTATTCTTGTTTATTTGGCAAGAATAAAGCTAAAATTCTTAAACATGTGGCACACCAACACAATTTCCTCCTTAAAGAGTTTTTAAGAAACTTTTAAATTCAGGGAATGTTGGGAATAATCAAAGTTAGTATGTGAAAAGGATAGCGGATGCATCCTCCACTCTGTAGTTTTGATATAGCCAAATCGTATACTGTATTTTCTTTGAAGCATCTTGGCATTGTGTTGCCTTTAAGACAAGATGCTTGGCAATCTAGGAGAATTTCTTAAATCTCAAGAGCTTTCGGAATAGATTTTTATTTTATCTGAATTACCAGCTTTTGGCCAGTTGGACAGACTTTAGATTCAGGTAACTTCATTCTCTCCCCTTCTGATGTTCTGTATTTCCACTAGGTGGCATGTGTGTTCTTTAGACATTTGGGCCCTGTCTCCTCTGAAGTCCTTTTCTATTCAAAGTTAGTTTCATTTCTAGAGTAGTATGTTTCTGCATTATTCAATGCACAATAGTTTGAAGATTCATATATTTGATACCAGAGGTAACATGTATTTGAAGTGCACGTGTAATAAAATACAAGGCCTAAAGAATGGGCTAAGGAAAGCATATTTAATTTCTTTAGCTATGTGATTCCAGACTATTTGTGTTAGCAGGTGTTTTGGTTTTTTGTTTCCCCCCAGAAAGGTAATGAGAAAAGTATGATAACATGTAATATTTTGAGACTAATCCTAAATTTGTTTTCTCTTTGTATAGTCTGACCTCACCATAGAAAAAATATCTGCACTAGAAAACAGTAAGAATTCTGACTTAGAAAAGAAGGAGGGAAGAATAGATGATTTGTTAAGAGTAAGTATTAAAATATGGTAAGAGATTTTATAGGAAGCACTGATTGATGTTGTATATATTTGGATTATGTACATATCATAGAGATCATTATTTCTAAATAACAAAGATAAATACTAAACATTTGGATATTTTCCTTTAATCTGAGGTAATCTGAGTAGGAACTAGGATCAAACCTATATTCTAAGCACTGTCTTTAAATTGGATATCTTATGCTGTAGAATTTTAATATTAAAATTTTTTTTTAATGTATGTTTATTTTTGAGACAGAGACAGAGCATGAACGAGGGAGGGTCAGAGAGAGAGGGAGACACAGAATCTGAAGCAGGCTCCAGGCTCTGAGCTGTCAGCACAGAGCCCGACGCGGGGCTCGAACTCATGGACTGTGAGATCATGACCTGAGCCGAAGTCGGCCGCTTAACCGACTGAGCCACCCAGGCGCCCTGAATTTTAATATTTAAATATATACGAGAGAGATAGGTGGAGTATTCTGTTTCATCTAGAACTGTGGGAAATGATATAAAATACTGTTTTCCTATTCCAGAGAAGTTTTAAAATATTCTTGAACTTTTTAAAATATTTTATTATTTTACAGAGAGAGAGAGTGGGGGAAGGAGCAGAGTGAGAGAGAGAGGGAGAGGTAGAGAGAGAGAATCTTAGGCTCCACGCTCAGTGAGGACCCTGATGCAGGGCTCGACCCCACAGCCCTAGGACCAGGACCTGAGCCGAAATCAAGAGTCAGACAGTCAGCCAACTGAGCCACCCAGGCACCCCAATATTCTTCAATTTTTAAAACTATCTCACAAGTACTTTTCAGCCCTGGTTTTACATTTTGTATCTTTTATAAGTATTTGTCTAAAGTTTTTTTGTGCTTATAAGACAAACTTCAGAAATAATCTGGAATTGAAAAGATACTTCTAGAAAATATACCATGATATATATATATATTTTAATGTTTTTCTATTTTTGAGAGGGAGAGCACAAGCAGGGGAGGAGCAGAGAGGGCGGGGGTGGTCAGAGGATCTGAAGCAGACTCTGGGCTGACAGCAGGGGGGTTTGAATTTATAAACCATGAGATCATGACCTGAGCCGAGTCGGCCGCTTAACTGACTGAGCCATCCAGGTGCCCCTATCCCATGATGTCTTTAAGGATAGATTTTTTAATATGCAATTTATCATATTGACTGACACATTCTTAAAAAAACTTTTTGTTTTAAATAAAAGCAATATATGCTTTTTACAATAAATGTAGAGAATACTGAAAGATAGGATACCCATAATTCCATTAACTAGGTAAAACATTTGGCACATTTCCTTCAGTAATTTTTTTGAGCCATTTTGTAGTGTATGTGTGTGTATATATGTATATACACATATAAATAACTATTACTGATATATAAATAAAATTGACTAACATTTTTATCTTCTCCAGTGATTTAGAAGGTATAGGTTTGATTCTTATTTGTACTAATGCAGTAGTTTTCCACCTGGCTCTATGGGGCCTTGAAGGTTCTGTGGAGGAACCTCCAGGGCTCCCATGACACAGCTGGGTGCGGATCTTGCAGTCTTTTTTACTGGGTAAGACTGTCTGAAGGAAGGGTTTTGTTTATTAACAATAATAATAATGTTTAATAATAAAAATAATAAGAGCCACTGTATTTGTAATTTTCTCCCTCCAAAAATGTTTACCTATATTTCTGTAATTATCAAAATATAGTATTAGTTTATTTGACTCCCTCCTGTATAAAACCTGGAATTTAGCACATATCTAAACCATAAACCTGGTCGTAATGAGTAAAATCTGATGTTTTTAGGCTATTCTTATTAAATTATTACTTTTAATATCATATATAAGAATAATTCTTATATGAAAAGCAGTTTTATGACCTAATTTACAATAATTAGTTACACGTGTTTGTTAAACTCATTGGTAGTATATTTTTTAATTTTTGTTTTATTTTTTAAACAATTTTTTATTTTTTTATTGTTTTTTAATTTTTAGAGAGAAAGTACATGTGATTTGGGGAGGGGCAGAGGGCAAGGGAGAGAGAGAATCTTTTTTTTTACATGTTTATTGATTTGAGAGATAGAGAGAGAGCGGGAGAGGGGCAGAGAGAGACAGAGACACGGAATCTGAAGTGAAGCGGGCCCCGACCTATCAGCGGAGAGCCCAACGTGGGGTTAGAACTCATGAACTGCAAGATCATGACCTGAGCTGAAGTCGGACATTTAACTGACTGAGCCACCCAGGCGCCCCTTGGGAGAGAGAGAATCTTAAGCAGGCTCCATGCCCAGTGCAGAGCCCAACACTGGATTTGATCTCATGACTGTGAGATCGCGACTTGAGCTGAAATCAAGAACTTAACCACCTGAATCTCCCAGGCGCCCCAACTGAAATACATTTTAAGTAATTACTTTTCAAGAAGGATGTATTAGTGTTAAGTTTTTTTGTTTCCTTGTAGATCTGAGAACTCTTTCTCTTGCCTTTCCATATAAAAGGTATTTTTGTGTTACAACCTATTAGCCTTCACCTCTTACCTTCTTGTAACACGCATACACACATGTGTGAACCTTTGCAATTTTTTGTAACATTCAATTTTTCTGAGAAGACCATGACCAAAGGAACAAACACTGCACTGTAATCTGTTTTTTGTGATGAGTATAGGTACTCTCCCCCCTTATTCTTAGATTTCAAAAAATTTTGCCAGGGTACTTCTGTATGCATGGGTCTCTAAATTCTTATTCTGGAAATGTGTGGTTATGCTTAATTTTTGCCTCTTTCTGTCTTGTGTTGGCCTCTTCCTTGGTTTCTAGGCTGGATCCCTGATTTCTTCCCTTTATTTCTATCACTTGGAGTCTTATTTAATATGATCAACCTTCTTTTCTGAATCTTACTAAAATGTTAATTTGTGTTCCATATATTTTCTGCTGTTTACTGTATCTTATGTAATTTTGATTCTGTTATCTACATTTGAACTTACTTTTTTCCCTTATCTAACTCACTTTCTTATTCCGTCCTGTACATTCTTGATGGTTTTTTGCTCTGATTTCATAGACAATCATGTCTTTTTGTGTTTTATGGACTATGACAAGCAGTATTCTAAAATGTTCTTTTCATTCTTTAGGGAGATCATTTTCATCATTCTCAAGCTGATGTTCTTTTTCCTTATTCAGAAGTAGTTTTCCTTAGGTCTGATTTTTGGTTGTTTCCTTTTCTCCATCTTTTGATTTGGAGAGGCATATTTAGAGTCAGTACCTATCTTCCATCTTTTATTGTTAGCATATGTGCTTGCTTGGGGTTGCTCTTAACTCCTCTTTTTGTTCATGTGGGTGCTGGTTGTATTGCCAGGGTTTTAATTAGCTAGACTGTGGGTTTAGAAAGCTCCTAGCCCAGTTCTAGTACCGGTAGGCTTTTGTCCTGAGAATCTCTGCTGGATTGAAAAAGGAGCATGGGTTCATCTTTCTTCATCACCCAACTCTTTCAGAAAAGATTGAGGAGTATATGAAAAACTTGAATCCTGACTTAGCACTGTTTTTGAGTTAAAAAAAAAAAAAATGCTTTCGTTTTCTAGAAAGTAGTATGCTCCCTTTACTCACCATTGCCCACCTTCTACTACCTTGTTTTCTAAAGGTTGTAGTCTTTTCTTTGGCTGTAGAACAATACCAAAGGAATGGATACATCAAAAAGGAAGACACTGATGGCAGCTGCCATTTTTCTCAAATTGATTAAATTTTGTGTTTGGATCGGGCAGGATGGGCAATGAGCACTCCTCATGTCTCCTTTTAGGCAGGCATGGGTGGTTCATTGGGTTTTTCCATTTTAGTGATATGTTGGATAAGGCGACATCAGGAACTGATAGGCAGGTGCTGTTGTAGACCTGAACACAAATTGTTAATGCTAGAAAACCAGAAAAATTTAGAGTTCTTAAAATCATTTACTTAGTTATTTATTTTTAAAGAAAGCTCTCCACCCAGTGTGGGACTTGAACTCTTGGCCCTGAGATCAAGAGTTGTCACATGTTCTAGTGACTGAGCCAGTGAGGCGCCTGTCGAGTTCTTAAGATTTTAAATAAGCTGCCAGAGATTGATTGGTTCCATACATTTGATTATAGATTTTAAGGGAGTGTTTACCTTCCAAAAAAAGATTGAATTTCATATAAACATTACATAGTCTTTGTCTTAAAGATTCTTTTTTTTTTTTTTTTTTTTCCTCCAAGATTTTATTTTTAAGTAATCTCTACACCCAACGTGGGGCTTTAGTTCACAACCCTGAGATCAGGAGTCGCAGTCTCTACTGACTGAACCAGCCAGGCGCACCATGGATTCTTTATTATGAATTAGTTACATTTCCCCAAATGTACTTGCACTTTGCCTTTGATAGAGTGGTACATAGAACTCTGTACAAAAAACAGGTAGAAATTAAACTTATGAGAAGAGTAGAAATTTGGAGATGGAAGCTGTTGTACACTGGTCACTTTAAATATGAAGCTGAAAAGTCTCTAAAATTGCATGTGCTGTAACATCTTCCATTTGTGCTTTTTACTGTTTCAGAAACACTTATATCATTTGATTGGGAAATACCAGATTTTTTTTCACAACTCAAGCACATTATTATAAAGTAGCGTTTATTTGTTGAAAGAGTAGAGATCTTTTGTTAATACAAGAATAAATTTAAGAATCGCAGGGCAAAATTGACCTTGGGTTAGTGGTTCTTCCCTTCTCTGTTATTGTAGGAGGTTTGAATTTTCAAAGTATTTAGCCCATCCTTCTGACCGCAGCTAAATTAACTATGTATTTACATTCTGGCATTCTTGAGAACCGGGACCTTATATTCATCCCCTTTGTTAGTTCTGTCTTATGCGGGCATAGGTGTGCCTGGCTTCTCTGGAAGGAAACACTTATGTAAATTCATGTCTCTTTTTCTTTGGAAACAAGAATAGAAAAACAAAGAACAATCGATCCTGAGAACGTTATGTGGTTTAAAAAAAAATTCTGCAGTTTTTTTTGTGTTTAATTACCCTTTGAAAGTATTCTGTGAGTGCTGTAAAGTGCTTCATCAACTTTTGTATGTATTTTAAACATCTCCCTAATTGTAGGTTTTTTATTTTGTGACAGTTTAGGTATATGTGATGTACTAGATTTACCTATAACTGCTTTTTGAGAGGAGTGAAATACGATCAGTAGAAAAACATGCCCACTTGTAACAGAATTCATCTTTACTAAAAAGATAAGTTTATTAAGAGAAAAAAAGGAAGGAAATATTATAAAAAATTTTAAACATAATTAATCTTAGCTCTTTGGACTTTAATTTTGCTTTTAATTAACAATAGAAATACTGTTTGGACTCCCTAGAAACTGCTTTTGTATTCATCTATCTTCCTTGGAGCTAATATAAAAAATATTTTCCATTGAAGGCCAACTGTGATTTGAGGCGGCAGATTGACGAACAGCAAAAGATGCTAGAGAAGTATAAAGAACGATTAAATCGGTGTGTGACAATGAGCAAGAAACTCCTTATAGAAAAGGTGAGTGATTAACGGTGGCCTGACCCCTGCTCCCAAGATCCTCAGGGTATTATTTTGTGCCTCCTTATTCCTTACCTGAGATGGAAGTATTTTAAAGTTGGGCTTTTTAGGGAAAGACTTTTTTTTTTTAATGTCTGTTTGTTCATTTGTTTATTTTTGGAGAGAGAGCATGAGCAGGGGAGGGGCGGAGAGAGAGAATCCCAGGCTGTCAGCGCGGAGCCAGATGCAGGGCTTAAACCCACAAGTCGTGAGGTGATGATCTGAGTTGAGACCGGGAGTCGGATGCTTAACTGACTGAGCCACCCAGGCACCCCTTTAGGAAAAGACTCCTTATAATTTGACAGTTAGAATTCTTTCTTCCATGGACACAGCACCAGACATCCAGAGTGATAATATGGGACATCGTTTCTGGTTGTGCTTTGCTCTGAGTGTGATGTTGATCAGACAGGGACAGCTTGTCCTGGTTTGTTTGCGGTGTGGCGCTCCTTGGTTCTTAACACTCATCCTGACCTTTGAAGTACATACCCTAGAACTCTTACAAACATGTAGCAGTACTTACATTTCCATTTTAGAGATGGTATTTGAAGTAACTTATGTATATAAAAATGTGATAATTAAGTGCTTTGTGCTTTAAAAAATTAAGTCAACCTATACTTATGTATGGCCGATGTTTCCTTTATTATAGTAATTGATTAGTTGTGACTTGACGTTAATAGTTGTTAGTAACTGTTTCTTGAAAGTTTTTTAATATGTCCCCAACACACACTTATCTTATATTGAAAGCAGTACTTGCTAATGAAATTATTATAAGCTAGAAGTTTGAGAGACTGGTGGTTACTTTTGCTGAAATCTTTGGAATGCTGTTAAAAAGACAGGGAACGCTGATAGTAGGTCATTTTATTAATGTCAGAGATAGGAGAACTTTGTTTCAGCTTTTAATTCATTGATTTTATAGAAAAGAAACTGCTTTTTTCCATTTTTATTTTTGAAATAAGACGGTATATGTTAATGCAGAGAATTTAAAGTTTTAAGGTACTTCCCAGAGTCCATGTAGAATCAGCCAGTTGTACTAAATGTTGATCAGTACAGTACAGAAAGTAAACATCATGCTATATCTGAATTCTCATAGGAGAATAAAATTATTTTCTATTTGTCCTTTCTCCTAAGTCAAAACAAGAGAAGATGGCATGTAGAGATAAAAGCATGCAAGACCGCTTGAGATTGGGCCATTTTACCACTGTTCGACATGGAGCCTCTTTTACTGAGCAATGGACAGATGGTTATGCTTTCCAGAACCTTATCAAGTAAGTGAAGTGCGATGATCACATTGAAATTGAAAAGTTGCTTTAAGTTTGCTGTAATTGTAGTCATTAAAAATCCTAGTAGTAGAAGTCCTCTTTTCATTCAGCTTTAGTCCCCACATGTGTAATGAAAGGTAGGGAATGAGGTGAAGTCCTGGGAAAAATGACACAAGTTATTAGAGAAAAAAATAAAGGAGTTCTACATTAAAGCTTAACAAAGAATAAGAATTGCTGAAGCTAAGGAAGAAAAATCCTAGGACTTGTTATCTTTTAAATTATGTAATGGATTTTCACGACGAGTCCATGAACGTATTTGTTCTGGCTCCATAGAAAAATGACATAGGTAAGGACCTGAGGAAGAACATCCTGAGTTAGGTATAAAACAATAAAAACCCTAGGCAAACCTTTAGGATCTGTCCCTGAGGCCCTTTAAGGAGACCGTGTCTAGACCTTAGAGAGAGCGGCTACCTCAAAGGCAGGGGCTGAACCAGTGGTCAGGCTGGTGGCCAACCCCAGTGTCTGTCAGTGACTTGGAATCCTAAGCACTCAACATTCAAGTATTTACTCCAAGGAGGGAATTACCATTTAAAATCCTAAAATTCCAATTGTGTAAATAGCTAATATTGGCTCTGGACTTAAGCAGATCTTTAGATTGTCGTGTATTTGGGTATATCTTATTTATTTTTATTAGATTATTTCCATCTGAGACTGGGGAGAACGGCATTGTGTTTTTAATCATGGGCTCTCAAACTTGAGATCTGTAGCTCACTATGAATTAGAGGATTCTATAGACTGCTTTTCCTACCTTTTTTCCTAGCTGAAATAACTTCCTGCGCAGTAATTGGAGAGTGTGGGACTCCTTTAATAGTAAGGAAACATAAGAAACAACAAATATATGCCTGAAATAAAGTATAATACTAACCTGGATTGCATATTAGTAGTCACTGCTTTATATGTGATACATTACCCTCCCCTTGGCTTAGATATGTTTTTGCCTCACACATGTACCTCGAGTATGTGTAATTTGGTGTGATAAGAGGCTAGCTGTTGAGTCAAAGATACAATACCCACGAAGGAAAACAAAGCCTTTTGAGTTAAGTCAGGTGCCAGAGGCTCAGAATGACATCCACTCCGAGCACTAAGCATGGGTGACTGGTGATAGCAGGAACGCACCAGCGCACTATAAGTGGCTACGACATGGAGTCATGGTACCCACCCATTCCTTAACACCCTGACCAGGACGTGCACATTGTCCTGCAAGTGACACCCCATCCAGTTTCATTAGAGTGCGATCTGAAGATACAACTTACATCCCCAGTACTGGCCATAGCCACCTCATGCTCAGACTGAGTCCCAGATGTGATAGTGACCCTACAAGTCTTTGACAATGGTTACTTCTTAGATGGCTGTCTTTAAAATATCTGAAGACTTTGACTGAAGATAGTGTGTTTGTATAGAGATGTAAAATGTAATTACTTTTAAGAAAAATGTTCATAGTTTTTGCTGACAGCGATATTTTATCTTTTTACTCTGTAAGCAGCCCCCGAGTCCCAGAAGGTTCTGGAAATCTTACAGAGTACAAAATGATGACTTAGCTGTAGAGCCATCAGAGAAATTGGGACTATCTAAATGAGATCCCTAACTAGGATTGTTCCTCCTAGGTGGATAGCATTTTTTCATGCTTTTATGTCATATAAAATATCTCCATCTCTTTTGGGAAGCTGTCTGGCCAGTGTCTAGTAATTACAGGTATTTTATTTTCTAAAGTTTTGCTTTAATAAATTAATTCCCTTTCAGTTTTAATGCAGCAGTTGAAATTCTTCAGTTGTAAAGGCTATGTTTGATATCCTTATAAATGATTATTTTCTGTATATGAGAAGCTCCATGACAACATAATTTGTGGGTGACGTGGCTGAACACCAGGTAGCAGTACTAGGTTTTACGAGAAGAGACCATCCTCAAAACATTTAAAAATTTAATCAGATAATCAAGTACAGTCTCAACAGGACCTCCAGTGCAATTCTTTTGTTTTCACTGTGTTCTTCTGCTCTTTTCAAGTGATCTTTATTCCCTAACACCGAAGATTTACCAGCTAATAAGAAAATCATATCAAATTTATATTATCTTTTGTCCAGGTTAGCAATTTTTCCTTTCCAAAGTATGTTTGAACCTGTTGAAGAAGTAGTTTATTTTATAGTTTTGAGAAACTAGTTCTGTTACATACTATTGTTATTCAATATACTCTTTCTTATTTGAATAAATCTTAAAATCTCAGTCAATGGCAAGGCAATAAAAAATTTGTTTTTGATGGGGGGGCATGGTTTTAATGTTTTTTATTGAAGTGATCTAAATTTCACCGTTAAATATTGAGCCTAAGTATATGCTTGTCCTTAGGTCAAGATTTCTGAAATGCAGAGCTCGAACAGATCACTTTTGAAGGATGTAGAATATATTAGATAATTAGAGAATCTCGGGGGAGTGGTAAATTCTCTCAAACATTTATGCATTTAGTGACACAGATAAACTGTAGGAAGAGCATGATGTGTAAAAGTTTGGATTGGAATTGGAGGAAAACCCATTTAGGACAGAAGGGAGGTCCTTGTTGCTGAGAAGAATCTCCCCTTGACTTCAGACAAACTAAGACTCTTGTCAGTTTACAAAAACCACTGAACTTCACAAAATCCCCATTAGGCAGGAGAAACAGTATCAACAGGATAGATGAAGGATTTGGGTTGTGGGAGTTGGCAGGTCTGCAGAGAGAGCAAGGGTGGCTGGGCTGGAGGTCAGAAACACAGCTGGAGGCTGCCACTCAAGTCCAGCAGCTATAGATTAGAAGAGCAGGCTGGAAAGTCTGGATGCAGCGTGGTTGGTGCATTTCTCAAAAGGCTTTGCTTTCCAGTTAAGTTCCTAGGATGTTTTCCTCAAAGAGGGAAAAAATTCTTTACTAAGATTTTGTTTAGGGGCGCCTGGGTGGCTCAGTCAGTGAAGCATCCGACTCTTGATTTTGTCTAAGGTCACGATCCCATGATTTGTGAGATAGAACCCTGTATGGGACTCCAGGCCGTTAGCGCAGAGCCTGCTTGGGATTCTCATTCTCCTTTCTCTCTCTCTCCCCCACCCCATCTCTCTCAAAATAAATAAATAAACCTTAAAAAAAAAAAAGATTTTGTTTAGGGACACCTGGCTGGCTCAGTCCGTAGAGCATGTGACTCTTGATTTCCTGGTCATGAGCCCCACATTAGGTGTAGAGATTAGATAGATAGATAGATAGATAGATAGATAGATAAAGTTTTTTTATATTGAAATGAAACAACATTGAAGTAATGGGATTTGATTTATAAACAAAATTGTGGTCATTTAAGAAGTGGATTATCAGCATGAGTAAATTAAACATTATAGCATCATAATGATACTCTGGTGTATAAGGAATTATAGAATCCCATTTTTATTTTATTTTATTCTTTAAAAAATTTTTTAAGTTTATTAATTTTGAGATAGAGCGAGTGGGTGGGGGAGGGGCAGAGAGGGAGAATCTCAAACAGGCTCTTTGCCGCCAGTGGAGAGCCTCATGGTGGGGGGTTCGAACCCATGAAACGGTGAGATTGTGAGATCGTGACTTGAGCTGAGATCAAAAGTCAGATTCTCAACCAACTGAGCCACCCAAGTGCCCCTAGAATCCCATTTTAAAGTGATCTTGTGAACCATCTGATTCTTGGTTACATGATCCATAATGAAAAACTCTCTTGATTCTGTAAGTGTCAAGATCTCCCTTGGGTATCCATACTGTTTGGCAGTAGATACAGAACATGAAGTTGTGGGAATCTTTAAAAATTCTTACCTGGGCTATTCAGGAGCTACCTGTAGATCATTGCTAAATTATTTTTGGTTAAAGTGATATCTGAAAATACGTGCGTTTGCTTTTTAATACCTCCTACTAGTATGTATGTATGGTGGGTTGGAGTCAGGAATACAGTGTTACTGTTGAGAGCGCCTATCATTCATTTCCTAGGGCTGTTGTAACAAAAATACCATAAACCGGGTGTGTTAAACAACATAAATTTACTCTCTCATAGTTCAGGAGACCAGAAATCCAAAACCAAGATGTTGACAGACCATGCTTCCTCTGAAGCCCCTAGGGGAGGATCGTTCTTTGATGTTCTGTGGCTTGTGGCAGCATAGCTTCAGTCTCTGCCTCCATCTTCACACAGTGTCCCCCCCCCCCTCCCCGTGTGTCTCTGCGTCTTCTCTCCCTTTATAAGGACATCAGTCATATTGAATTAAGGGCCCACCCTACTCCAGTATGACCTCATTTGAAGTAAGGACATTTGATGACCCTATCTCCTAAGGTTATAATCTGAAGTTCTGGGAGTTAGAACTTTTAACATACCTTTTTAGGTGACCTACCTCAGCCTGTAGCCTGTAACGATACCTAAGGCAAATTGTCTTGTTTTCTTGTAGAGGCAGTGGCTTTTTAAATAGGATTATTTAGATTTGAGTGAGATGGATTTATCAAATCATCAATACTTGTGTAAAAGATAGTAGTAGTGGTGGTGGTAGTACTCTTTCCATGGGTGGTAAATGGCAAGCATTCTCTAAACCTGATGCAATGCAAGAAATAGTTAAGGATCAGTTCTAAAAGGCAGTGTCAGATGTGTTGGAGATACAAGGCTTGATAAGACACGGTCCTTTTCTAAGAGAAGTTTCCAAGTTTACTGACATAACTCCAGATTCTACTCCCAAAATAAACCTAAATTAAGTATCACTGATGGTCTACCTTTAGATAACTTTTATTTGTCAGTATAAATAGCTAAATCATTTCAAGAATATCAAGAATTAACGTAGGAATTGTTATATATAATCGTGAACTCTGGCGCATCCATTTTTGTGTTCAAGCAAGCGCTTGTTCTTAGTATATACGGTTTAATATTTCCCCAGAGGTGTTTTGGCATCATCGCACCCTGTGTTTATGCTTTAATATGTATGATGACTGTGGGGCCCCTTTCTTTATGAATCTCTGGAGATCAAGTTTTTGGATTCTTACTGGAAACCATAGAAAATTAGTTGTATGTTTGATAAGGGTGATTGCTAAAAATCTGTCTTCCAAAGCAGCCAGTCTTCAAAGATAAAATGTTGTGGTACTTCACTAGCCCCACTATAGTTTATAGTTTAAACTAAATATTTATGGTTATCTCCAGAGAGTTTATTGTGCCTTGCATTCATGGTCCATGAAAGGATAAAAAGGAGCTAAAGATACTTTACCATTTTTTTTAAATTGGGAAACTCCTCTTTTTTTTTTTTTTTTTTTTTTAAATATATGAAATTTATTGTCAAATTGGTTTCCATACAACACCCAGTGCTCATCCCAAAAGGTGCCCTCCTCAATACCCATCACCCACCCTGCCCTCCCCTCCCGGGAAACTCCTCTTGAGAGACAGTTCAGAGACCATGCTATCTCATTGAGTCAAAAGGAGGATTTTGATTTTACCTAAGGATTCTATGTCTCAATCCAGAATTCTTTCGAGCCAGGAAGGATTCATATTACATATTCTTTGGTGGGGAGGCATATCTCTAATGATAGTTGAAAGGGTTTTTCAGACAAGAAAACTCTTGAGTTTTGATTTCCATTCTGTTACATTGACATCCAATCAATGACCCAGCTCATCCTAAAGCCAAGGGAATTGTATTATGAGATGAATGGTTATTTATTTAGAGTGTTTGGACTAGGTTAATCTTGCTTACATTATTGTCCTTATAGATAATGGCAGCATAAATTGTATAATGGGCATCTGCCCTGGAATATAGGCTTATTTTTCTGGTTGCCATTCTTCTAAAGAAAATACACTGAGTATAGGGAAAGTCTAGAGACTGACTTACTACAGTGTTCAGGAAAGAGAGTTGAATAGATTTCATTTGAAAATGGGTTAAAAACTTAGATTCTCTTACTTTGCAAAAATGAAGGTGGAATCAAGCAAAGGAGGTAGGGGAAAGCATGGTAGAAGAAAGAGAAGGGAGCTAGCATTTGATTCTCAACTAGGGTTGGTGATTTACAGATTTTAGTCTTTTGAATGGTTAATCTGAAATCTTGGTATATTTTTAATATGCCAGGTCTCCAAACTTTAATATCTATTAGACATATACAAGAGAAAGTAGTTTTCATATATTGGTATTTTTATTGGCTACTAATGTGCAAATGGGTTTATTACAGAAAATTCAGACTTCTTTAGGAAATCCTCTAATGGTAATGGTGTTAGATATCTGAAGAACCTTTTTTTTTTTAATTTTTTTAAAAATTTTTTTTAATGTTTATTTATTTTTGAGACAGAGAGAGACACAGCATGAGCAGGGAAGGGTCAGAGAGAGAGGGAGACACAGAATGTGAAGCAGGCTCCAGGCTCTGAGCTGTCAGCACAGAGCCCGATGCGGGGCTCGAACTCATGAACTGTGAGATCATGACCTGAGCTGAAGTCAGACGCTTAACTGACTGAGCCACCCAGGCGCCCCTTAATTGTTTTTTAAACATTTATTTATTATTGAGAGACAGAGAGACAGAGCATGAACATGGGAGGGGCAGAGAGAGGGGGAGACACAGAATCCGAAACAGGCTCCAGGCTCCGAGCTGTCAGCACAGAGCCTGACGCGGGGCTCAAACTCACAAACCGCGAGATCATGACCTGAGCCGAAGTCAGACACTTAACCTACTGAGCCACCCAGGTGCCCCGATATCTGAAGAATCTTTATGTATATTTTTTGTGAATTCATTTTACGTCCTAGTCCCTAAGGAGTTTTTTACTAGCTGCAAGGCTTCATTGTGGTTTCTCTGAATGTACTTGATTTTTAAAAACTTAGTTTAGGTTTGACCATATCAGTGAGTGGGAATGACTATGGGGGTGGTAATGGCTCACTTAGAGTTAGAATAAATGATAGATCTAAAAGCAAAATCTTTTAAATTTTTTTTTTAACGTTTATTTATTTTTGAGACAGAGAGACACAGAGTATGAACAGGGGAGGGGCAGAGAGAGAGGGAGACACAGAATCTGAAATGGGCTCCAGGCTCTGAGCTGTCAGCACAGAGCCTGACGTGGGGCTCGAACTCACAGACCGTGAGATCATGACCTGAGGCTGAAGTCGGACGCTTAACCGACTGAGCCACCCAGGCGCCCCGCAAAATCTTTTTTTTACTTTGTTCAGCATCCCTCATATTAGCTAACTTTCTAGATATAATTTGAGGAAACTTTAATTCAAATAAAAAAAATAAAAAGGCCCTTGGGACCTTTTGTATTATTTTTCTTACATAAATACAGTTTTTTAATGGAGCCATACCAAGAGTTGTTTTCTTTTTAAAACAAAAAAAAATTTTTTTTTTGTTTATTCATTTTTGAAAGAAAGTGCGAGCAGGGGAGGGACAGAGAGAGAGGGAGACACAGAATCCGAAGCAGGCGCCAGGCTCCGAGCTGTCAGCACAGAGCCTTGACGGGCTCAAACTCGGGGACCGTGAGGTCATGACCTTAGCTGAAGCGGACACTCAACGAACTGGCGCCCCAAGAGTTCTTGTTAAATTGATACCACCCAGGCGCCCTGAGAGTTATTTTCTTAACTGTTAAAAAGGAATCAGAAAATTCTTTCTGGAGTCAGAAAATAAGGTCGCAGTGGAAATTTGATATTGTTCCTGCCTACTTTTCCTGTTCGGAGAATAATCATAACTACTGTCTTAAAGCACAGACTCATTCCAAAAAAAAATCTTTCTATCATCAGTTATTTGGCTTTTCTAACCTGAAGTTATAATCAAATTTCTACTTGATTTAAAGGGGCTTACTTTTTCTCAAGTCTATCAAATATATAGGTGCCAAGATATTTGTGTTTACTCTCCAGCCATGTTACAGTGTTTTGACCTTCTTCTCTGTGCAACATCTTTTATATCTGTAGGCAGCAGGAAAGGATAAATTCACAGAGGGAAGAGATAGAAAGACAACGGAAAATGTTAGCAAAGCGGAAACCCCCTGCCATGGGACAGGCCCCTCCGGCAACCAATGAGCAGAAACAGCGGAAAAGCAAGACCAACGGAGCTGAAAATGAAACGTATGTTCTTTATTAATGTGAACTCTGTGAGATACCACAGTCTTCCCCAAAATACAAATGCCCTGTGGAGTGCCACTGGAAAAAAGGATAAATTACGAGGATTTCTAGGGCGTAAGCTTTCTTTTTAGTTACGTTGGTGAATTTGCTCACAACTTATATAAAAACCACGTAAAATTCATTCATTTTCTTAGTCCTCACCTTATTTGGGTATTTTCTTTCTTTTTTGTTGGGGGGGTGGTTGGGTGTATTTTGGGGTTTGTTTTCAGTTTTATTTAGATACAACTGACTATAACATTGTATCAGTTTTAGGTGTACAACATAATGATTAGATATGTGTAGATATTATAAAATGATTCCCATAATAAGTTTAGTTAACATCCATCACCTCACAAAGTTACAATTTTTTTTCTTATGAGAATTTTATGATCTACTCTCAGCACCTTCCACATATACAATACAGGATTATTAACTTTAGACGCCATGCTATGTATATGTATATCACAGTTTCTTTATCCATTTATCCATTGGTGGACACTTAGGGTTTTTTTTCATGACTTAACTGTTGTTAATAATACTGCAATGAAGATGGGGGTGCATAGGTCTTTTTGAGAGAGTGATTTCATTTCCTTTGGATAAATACCCAGAGGTGAAATTGCTAAGTCATAGGATAGTTCTATTTTTAATTTTTTGAAGAACTGCCGTGCTGTTTTTCATAACGGATGCACCAATTTACATTCCCGCCAGCACTGCACAAGAGTTGCCTTTTCTCCACATCCTCACCACCACTTGTTATTTCTTCTCTTTTTAATTATTATTTAGGTATTTTCAAGTGAGCGGGACAAATAAGGTCACTTGACGTCATGGTCTTCGGCCACTCTCACAACAAATGTGGTATCAGCATGGTGGTCAAATGCTAGAGTTGTTTATGTGTGGTTCTGGGTTATGGTACATTGGCATCATCTTAGGGGGATTACCTGGCTGTTCTTTTGAAGTAAAAAATGTCTAGCTGGAGAATGCTCTTAACTGGTCTAAAGAGCATTTGGTTAACAGTCACAGAAACTGTAGGAGCAAGCTAAGAAAAAAATAGGTATTATTTTAGGAAAAAGATATTTTGCCACTAAGCCAAATCTTGACATCACCAGTATTTTTTCCTGTTCTGTGGACCTGTGGGAAACACCAATATCTTCGGTTGCAGTGTGGTCACATAGCTGCCATGAATAGGAGGGATAGCATAGCCTTGGTATAGATGCTTTCTTTTTTCACCCCTGCCCTGTGTCAGATTTCCCTAATTGATCATCGCATTCTTTTTTTCTTTAATTTTTTTTTAATGTTTAATTTTGAAAGAGAGAGACCAAGTGTGAGCGGGGGAGGGGCAGTGAGAGAGGGAGACACAGAATCTGAAGCAGGCTCCAGGCTCTGAGCTGTCAGCACAGAGCCTGATGGGGGCTCAAAGCCATGAACCGTGAGATCGTGACCTGAGCCGAAGTCAGATGCTTAACTGACTCAGCCACCCCGGGCGCCCCTGATCATCCCATTTTGACCACTAAGAGAATCTTCGTCTAGGGCAGGAGTTGACAGGCTTTTTCTATACTGGGCCATGGTAAATACTTTTAGGCTTTGTAGGCAGGCTGGTCTCTATTGCATCTACTCTGCACTGCTGACTGTTGTAGCCTGAAAGCAGCCATACACAGTACGTAAATGAATGGGGGTGGCTATGTTCCAATACGACCTGATTTACAAAAACAGACTATGAGGTGAATGGTCCATGGGTCAACTAAGCAGGAACTGCCAAACAGAATTGACATGGGAAATAAAACCTATATATTGTTTACCTATTTAAAATATTTCTTATACGTACTTAATATGAAGACATTTAAGTCATGGCCTCTGTCTTCAAGAAGCTTTCACATAAAAAAGGGAAAAAAGAGGGGCACCTGGGTGGCTCAGTCTGTTGAGCGTCCGACTTCAGCCCAGGTCATGATCTTGCGGTTTGTGGGTTTGGACCCCATGTTGGGCTCTGTGCTGACAGCTCGGAATGGAGCCTGCTTCAGATTCTGTGTGTGTGTCTCTCTCTCTCAAAAATAAATAAACATTGGGGTGCTTGGGTGGCTTAGTCAGTTGAGCGTCCTACTTCGGCTCTGGTCATGATCTCATGATTCCTGGGTTGGAGCCTTGCGTCGGGCTCTGTGCTGACAGCTCAGAGCCTGGAGCCTGCTTCAGATTTTGTGTCCCCCACTCTCTCTCCGCCCCACCCCTGCTTGTGCTTTGTCTCTCTTTGTCTTTCAAAAATGAATAAACATAAAAATTAAAAAATAATAATAATAAATAAACATTAAAAATTAAAAAAAAAAGGCAGGGGGAAAGATCTATAGATAGTAGTGTAGGCAATCCCTGAAGAATTGATGGTAGCCATGAAGCTCATTCCTGAATTGGATGTTTGAAATTTAAAATACATTTTTCATAAAAACAGTAACCAGTATTGTTATCTGTGTATCTGTAGTGGCTTCATTGGTTTTTCAAGGGAAAAAGAAATTTTGCAAAGCTGTCATTGTGGGAGTCTTTGGCTGAAAATAGGTTTTAGGTCTAAAGATAGACACAAAAGATAATGATATTGTATAATTTATTGAAGAATATGTCTTTTTCCTTTATGTTTTCGTATCAGTTCTCAAAAACATTAACCTCCAATCCACCAAATATAATAGTGTGTGTACTGCACTATTGTTTAAGGTCCATGACATCCCATTCCAGTGGGAAAGATGGCTTAATACCATTCCTTACTCCATACATACTTGATGTTTTGGGGAGCCTTTTCCTGGACATTCATTTAGTAAGTTTATGGTAAATGCATATTGTACAATTGGCCTTGGTCTGGACACTGGGGATACAGAGCTAAAGGATACAGCCCTAGCCTTAGGAGCTTACGGTTTCTTTAGGGGAAATGAACAGGTAAATAAACTAATGATTTCATTGAGGATAGTGATAATAGTATACACAGTGAATAAACTTGGACAACATCTTCATTCTTATAACTAAATATTTTACTAAATATTTTAAAACTAGATTTTAAATTTAAAATATTTTCTTTCAGAAAGTCCAAGTAGGAACCCAGATTTGGAAGATTCTCTGGGCAAATGTTGTACACATCAGTCTGATCATTGTCTTTTTTGTGACCACTCCCAGATTTATTTTGTGAAGAGACTGTCCCTCCAGTATTACTTGAAAATTATTTAATGCTAATGCATAAGACTGTTGGCTTAGTAGTAATAAAGAAGGCATAGGCTGTTTCCTTGCCATAGAACAATAATTAGAACTCAGTCTAGGCCAGTAGTGTGTCAGTAAGCAGTTGCCATCTGGAGTCCTGTGTAAAATCCAAGCTGGAAGGCCTTTAGTCCAGTTTTTAATTAAAGTATCTGTAACTTGGCTCATTCCTTTGGCCAGAAGCCAAAAACAGTCCTCTGGAGCCTTAGAGTGAGTCACATTATCACCTCTGATATCAGTCCTATTTCAGGCAGAGAGAATCCCTAACTGTATTTTCATTTCTCCCTTTTCTACTCGTGTGATACGGAGTATGGATAGAAGTACTTCTGCCTCTGTGAAGGGACAGATGTAACAACCTAGTGGATGTATTTCCTCTTGTTAGTCTCTTTTAGTCAGACCTCAAAGGCTATTTTGTAGCTCTTCCTGGTTGATGGGATAGCTGTTCCTTCTTTCTCCTGCTATTTGGAATATAACTGAACAGTGACATCTAACACACTGAAGTCTGTGTGTCTGCTTCTAGAATGTGAAGAGGGTGAAGATGGAGGAGTAAGTGATCACTCCTTAAATGCTCGTTCTTAAGATACAGAGTTGTGATTGGAGTAGGTGGAACACAAGTGACCACCCATTCAAGTCAGCCCTTTGAGTATTGTATTCAAATACCATTTTACAACTTAGGAATTATTTCCCATTCTCACTTAATAGTCACAACAGCTTTCTTAGATGGGTGCTATTGCTTGCCACCCTCTTAAGAAACTGAGGCTTAAAAAGTTGCTTGTCCAGGTCACATGGCCATTGGCCTGAGTTGCACTTTGAACCCTAGACCTCAGACTCCAAATCCTGGACTCTTCCGTTATGTCGTCCTACTCCTTGTTACCATGGTATCAGAGTCTAAGAGATTCTCAAAAATCATCACATCCATTGGCTTATTACTGTCTCTTCAAAAAGAAAGTTCAGGCATATAATTTTTGGCTACTTTCCCAATGGATTTTCATCTGAGATTGTATGGACAAAACTCATTTCATAAATAATGTAAAAATATAAGCTCATTTATTTTTCTCATTTTTTTATAAATTAGCCTCCTTTCTTCATGTCACATCTGATAAATCACAGAAGTTTTCTTTTGTCAGATTGCAAGATAATCTAGCTTTTAGTTATTTTAACAGACTGACTCTACCATATGGCATGCTTTGGCATTTCTCTTTTGATAGGCACACTACAATTTCAAATAATTTACTGGAATTTCTACCATTATCTTCTAGGTTAACATTAGCAGAATACCATGAACAAGAAGAAATCTTCAAACTCAGATTAGGTCATCTTAAAAAGGTAAGTATAATGAGCAAAATATGTCTGGAGAAATCAGTCTACATGTAGTATTAAAGCAAATGTCATAGTTGGACATACCTGCTAAAATCTGGAGTAGTTCTTCTCCCTATTATATCCTGTATTCCACCGTGAATGGTGGAATTCATGTCTTTGAATTTTTGAGTCAACTCCAGCCACCCAATGAGAGCACTTTTTTCAACCAGTGATATACCAATAGATAACTCTGCATATCTCATAAAGTTTCATAAGTAGTTATCCTTAGGTAAAAATTAAATATTCAATATGAGCAGGTGGTTCAGATTTGATCTGAAAGCTCTTAATATTTTAAACTTGTACCAACCACACAAAGTCACCTACATAAAAATAGGTATTGGGGCGCCTGGGTGGCGCAGTCGGTTAAGCGTCCGACTTCAGCCAGGTCACGATCTCGCGGTCCGTGAGTTCGAGCCCCGCGTCAGGCTATGGGCTGATGGCTCGGAGCCTGGAGCCTGTTTCCGATTCTGTGTCTCCCTCTCTCTCTGCCCCTCCCCCGTTCATGCTCTGTCTCTCTCTGTCCCAAAAATAAATAAAAAACGTTGAAAAAAAAAATTAAAAAAAAAAAAAAAAAAAAATAGGTATTGATGATGTTCACAGAGGCGTCTTAAATATGGATTGCCCATCTCCTAAATTCAACAGCCCATACATTTTTGGTAGATACTACTTATGGGGATGATGGTCAGTAAGCATTTAATAAACTGCCTTTGGTGTGTGTTTTTCCAACTGGGTTCTCAGATCTTGTTAAATCAGTGGAACTTAAGGCACCAAACATAATCCATACTTACAGAGCAGAACCAGATACAGAACCTGATTTTTGAAAAAAAAAAAAAAAAGGAAAAAGAAAAAAAGGAAAAAAAAGATTGTACGCCTGTATATAAATACAGAGAACATTTCTGAAAATTTACACAGGATACTTAACAGTAGTTACATCTGGGGAATGGGCATGGAGACGAGAGGGCAGGGCAGCAAGAGGGCTTTTTTCTTACTTGTACTCCTTTGTATGGTTTCAGTTTTATTTATTATTTACTGTGATCTTGCTTTTTATGATTAAAATTCTAGTCCTTAAAAAAAAAAATCCTTTTTAATGTGGAAGAAACATTTTCCTTTAGTTTTTCGAAAGAAAAATGTCTGTTTTTGAAATGAGATTCCTAAAGGGTAGTTTCCTGTGTTCTGAGCTTTTTCTTTCCTTTTCACTTTAGGAGGAAGCAGAGATCCAGGCAGAGCTGGAAAGGCTAGAAAGGGTTAGAAATCTACATATCAGGGAACTAAAAAGGATACATAATGAAGATAATTCACAGTAAGCAACTTGGGGGTATGTTGGGTTGGAGATTGCTAAACAGTTTCTGACATGAATTGAATGGTCTAGAATGATGGTTCTGCTTAATATAAATTGGGTATATGATTCCATGGTGTATTTAGCTCTATTGCAGGGTGTAATACAGGTTTGTGAACACAACTATGACTTGCTTTAATTTAAATATATATAGGGGTGCCTGGGTGACTCAGTCAGTTGAGCATCCGACTTCGGCTCAGGTCATGATCTCATGGTTTGTGAGTTCGAGCCCCATGTCGGGCTCTGTGCTGACAGCTCAGAGCCTGGAGCCTGCTTCGGATTCTGTGTCTCCATCTCTCTCTCTGACCCTGCCCTACTTGCGCGCGCGCGCTCTCTCTCTCTCTCTCTCAAAAAATAAACATTAAGGGGTTCCTGGGTGGCTCAGTCAGTTAAGCATCCGGCTTCGGCTCAGGTCATGATCTCACCGTCTGTGAGTTCAAGCCCCATGTTGGGCTCTGTGCTGACAGCTCAGAGCCTGGAGCCTGCTTCGGATTCTGTGTCTCCCTCTCTCTCTGACCCTCCCCCATTCATGCTCTCTCTCTCTCTCTCTCTCGCTCTCTCTCTCTCTCTCTCTCTCTCTGTCTCAAAAAAATAAATGTTAAAAAAAACTAAAAAAAAAAAAAAATCAAAAAAATAAATATAAATAGATTTATATGTTAAATATGTATACATGTATTCTAGCATTTTCACACAAATAGAGGTCACTAAACAATATAGCTTTGCAGTTGTAGGTGGTTGGGATACTCTGTGTTTTCAGATTCCTGCAGAGCCCTGCTAAATGGAAGCACGGGTGACAGTGTCATGGCATGGAAGGGTTCCTGGGTTGGGATGGCATGGTTTTAGAATGACCTTTAAGGCCCTTTGGGTGCTGAGATTTTAAACAAGACTGTCTTAGGTTTAGGTATTAATTGTAGATGAATGCCCACCTTTGTTTATAAGTCATTTAAAAGATTGAAACCGAAAAGTAGATTGATATGGGAAATACCTTTAGTTTGTAATCTTTTCTTTTTAAAATTTTTCTGACTCTGAAACATGATTTTTTTGGACAGAGCTATTGCTTGTGTATTTTTGTTTGGCCAGTGTGAGCCATGGATTTTTCTTTCTGGGAGGTGGCAGGCCACAGCAGTTACCGTGACCGAGCACTCTGTATGTGTCAGGCATAGAGCTGTCTTCATGAGAGCCCCACAAAATTACGTTGACTTGACCAGGGACCCACAGCTGTGCGACTAAACAAAGAGCCGAACTTGCTGTGGAACGCCAGAGCCGACCGCCACGCAGCAGTGGCACCCCTCTGCAGGCACGCCACTGTCTCAAAATTAAAATAGTTTTCCAGGATTAACAGTGGGGCAGTTTAAGATCAGGAACTAGGTAGAAATAGTTTTAAAGTTATTTTTGCCAGAATCTCTCTCGTCTTTGTCTTATTGTTAGAAAACAACACAAGGTGGAATCCTGTGTGGCAGAAACAGTTATATCATGAGACTGTCTCAAAGAGGGAAAATAAATGTACATAGAACGGACATGTGATTTACTTTATAGTCAGATCTGTTTTTAAGGCTATGTAAAATATCTTGGAGTTTCATTGTGTTAGTTTTGGAATGGTGGGAACATGTGGCTTTTGAATACTTTGGAGGAACTGAGTAGTGCACTTTGGAAATCCCTGATCTAGTGTAGTCTACAGTCCCCTCACTTCATAGCGAGGCAGACAGGGAGGAAGGTCAACACAGGTCACAGCTCCAGTTGTGACTGTGCTGAGGCTGGCATCTATACCTTACGGCTCTGTAGCCAGTGCCATCCTTGTATTTATGTAGTCTCTTTGAACTATGTAACTTATTTCATGTTTACAATTAGCTATATTGGTGGTGTTACCAAACTGGCAGCAGCAGCTATAATCATGTGCATAGCATGTTGGATATTCTGGGAATTTTGCTAGTATGGAAGACTGTGTAGTCCTTGACCTCAGTATGTTCTGTATTCCCTGTTTCCACAGATTTAAAGATCATCCAACGCTAAATGACAGATATTTGTTGTTACATCTTTTGGGTAGAGGAGGTTTCAGTGAAGTTTACAAGGTAAGTGTAAGAAACTGGATACAAAGACTAAGATTAAATTATTGGTTATTACTGACTTGGAGAACATTAAGAATAGTGATAATTGTGGATTGATATCTTTTGGTTGAAACTCAAAAACTTACTAAGGCAGGATATAGTATTTTGCCCTGTTCTCAAGTTTGGAAAATTAAAAAAAAAAAAAAAAACAAAAAAAAAAACAGGAAGGAAAAACAGCACTGTTTCTCAGTAGTGAAATTATGGTGATTTATATTCTGTTTCTGTACTTCCTGCCTCACTTACATTTGTTAGAAGTAAGTATGGGGGTGGGGCGCCTGGGTGGCTCAGTCAGTTAAGCATCCGACTTCGGCTCAGGTCGTGATCTCACATTTCATGAGTTCAAGCCCCGCATCGGGCTCTGTGCTGACAGCTCAGAGCCTGGAGCCTGCTTCAGATTCTGTGTGTTCCTCTCTCTCTCTCTCTCTCTCTCTCTGCCCCTCCCCTGCTCATGCTCTGTCTCTCTCAAAAATAAACATTAAAAAAATTTTTTTTTAAAGAAATACGTTTGTGTTACTTTTATTCTTATGATTTTTTTAAATAGATGCCTTAAAGTTCATTCTTATTTGAAAACCTGCTTCTTATTTTTAAAAAGTTCTCATGTTGGGTGCTTGGGTAGCTCAGTCCATTAAGCGTCTGACCTAGGCTCAGGTCTTGATCTCGTGGTTTGTGAGTTTGAGCCCTGCGTTGGGCTTTGTGCTGACAGCTCAGAGCCTGGAGCCTGCTTCATATCCTGTGTCTGCATCTCTCCTGCTCGTGCTGTTTCTCTCTCTCTCTTTCTCTCTCTCAAAATAAATGAAACATTTAAAAAAAAAAAAAAAGTTCTCATCTTCTAAGAGCGTTAATTAGCTCTGGGATTCTGAAGCAGCGTCCTGGCTTTTTAGCCAGGCCAGTGAAGGTCAGACCACTGTGCCTTTAGTTCATTTGTACTAAATGAGAAATTCAGCAGGTTTTCAGTGTAGCTGCAGATCCATAACATGTTCACCAGTCACCGCCTCCTTGTTTCTGTAGGTGTTTCTGGCACCAGGATTTTACATGCAAAGTCAGTTTATTAAATGGTCTCTACTGCCTGGCCCTGTGAATTCCCTTTTCCTGAAGTGCAGTCTTCACTCTTGGGATTTACATTATGCCTTGTGAATTTATATATGGGAAATAGTTTGAGCAAAATAATGTTTTCATTTCAGATAAAAACAGTAAAAACTAGTTATGTACCCCCCTTTCTTTTTTAAATATTTTATTTTATATTTATTTTTAAATATTTTATTAAAAAAAATTTTTAATGTTTGTTCATTTTCGAGAGAGAGAGGGAGTGAGCGAGCATGAGTGGGGGAGGAGCAGAGAGGGGGAGACACAGAATCCGAAGCAGGCTCCAGGCTCTGAGCTGTCAGCACAGAGCCCCAACACGGGGCTCGAACGCACGAACCGTTAGATTATGACCTGAGCCGAAGTCGAACGCTTAACCAACTGAGCCATCCAGGCGCCCCATGTGTATTAATGTTTTTTAATCGAAGTTAGTTGGCATACAATGATATATTTGTTTTAGGTGTATAACATAATGATTTGACGGTTTTCTTTAGTGTTAATTTTTACTGTGATGATATATATAAAAATTTACCATTTTAAGTGTGCAATTTGTTTGCATTAAGTATGTTCATAATGTTGTACAACTACCATTACTGTTCACTTCCAGAACTAGAATATTATTTTTAGTGTACTACTGGGCTTGATTTTCTAGTATTTCATATTTTTTATCTCTATTCATAAGTGCGGCTGGCCCATAGTCATCTTTTGTGTGCAGGCAGCATTGTCTAGCTTTTATGTCCTAGTTATCCAGAGTAAGTTGTGAAATTTCTTTTTTCCCATGCCCTGGGATGCATTGCATAGGAATTGTTGGCTCCTTAAAAGAGCAGGGGTACCTGGGTGGCTCGGTCTGTCAAGCGTCCAGCTTCAGCTCAGGTCATGATCTCATGGTTCATGAGTTCGAGCCCCGCGTCAGGCTCTGTGCTGACAGCTCAGAGCCTGGATCCTGTTTCAAATTCTGTGTCTCCCTCTCTCTCTCTGCCCCTCCCCTGCTCATGCTCGTGTGAGTTCTCTCTCAAAAATAAATAAACATTAAAAAAAAAATTAAAAAATAAAAGAGCAGACTTCGAATCACATGGGTAGATGTCATTGTAGAGGAAAACATTTTGATAACCTTTTTAATTTCTTCTACAAATACTGATTTGCTATTTTCTTCCCCTTCTTAAGCCAGTTTTGATAATTTTCCTGGAAAATCTCCTATTTCACCTTGGTTTAAAAATGTCATCCATGGGGCACCTTGAGTGGCTCAGTCAGTTAAGCATCTGACTCTGGGTTTCAGCTCAGGTCATGATCTCACGGTTCGTGAGGTGGACGGAGCCTGAGTCTGGTTCTGTGCTGACAGCATGGAGCCTGCTTGGGATTCTCTCTGTCTCCCTTTCTGCCCCTCCGTTACTCTCATGCTCATGCTCTGTCTCTTTCTCTCTCAAAATAAATAAACATTAAAAAATATATATCATCCATACCTTAGTTATTTCTCTTTTTTATGAAATGTTTATTTTTATTATTTATTTTTAATTTTTTTATTTTTTGAGAGAGGAGACAGAGCACTAGTGGGGGAAGGGCAGAGAGATGGAGACAGAATCCAAAGCAGGCTCCAGGCTCCAAGCTACGAGCTGTCAGCACAGAGCCCGACTTGGGGCCTGAACTCATTAGCAGTGAGATCATGACCTGAACCAAAGTCAGACTGAGCTACCCTGGTGCCCCTGAAGTGTTTATTTATTCATTTTTTTTTTAATTTAATTTTTTTTTTAACGTTTATTTATTTTTGAGACAGAGAGAGACAGAGCATGAATGGGGGAGGGGCAGAGAGAGAGGGAGACAGAACCAGAAGCAGGCTCCAGGCTCTGAGCCATCAGCCCAGGGCCCGACGCGGGGCTTGAACTCACGGACCGCGAGATCGTGACCCGGGCTGAAGTCGGACGCTTAACCGACTGAGCCACCCAGGCGCCCCTGAAGTGTTTATTTTTATATCTCTTGAGTGATAGGTCAGAGATGAGTCAATGTTTATTTTTTCCTCTAAGAATCAACTTTTTATTTTGTTGATCAAGTCTACTCTTTGATTTTTTCATTAACTTGTGTTTTTTTTTTTAAATTTTTTTTTTTTTAACGTTTATTTATTTTTGAGACAGAGAGAGACAGAGCATGAACAGGGGAGGAGCAGAGAGAGAGGGAGACACAGAATCTGAAACAGGCTCCAGGCTCTGAGCTGTCAGCACAGAGCCCGACGCGGGGCTCGAACTCACGGACCGTGAGATCATGACCTGAGCCGAAGTCAGATGCTTAACCGACCGAGCCACCCAGGCGCCCCATTAACTTGTGTTTTTAATCTTTCCTTCCTTTTGCTTTCTTTGTTTTTGTTTTCATTCTTGAATCAAACACTCTATTTTTTGTTTTTGATAATTTTAAAGTGTAAAAAAAACACAAAATTTATCATAACCACTTTTAAGTGTACATTTTAGTAGTGTGAGGTGTATTTATGTTGTTGTGAAACAGATCTGCAGAATTTTTTCATCTTGCAAAACTGAAACTTTACCCATTAAGCAACAAGTCTCCTCTCCCAGCCCCTGATAACTGCCATTCTACTTTCTGTTTCAATGAACTTGACTACTTTTAGATACCTGTGTAAGTGGAATCACAGTATTTGTCTTTTTGTGACTGGCTCATTTACTTAGCATGATGTTCTCCAAGCTCATCCATGTTGATGTGATAGGATTTCCTTCTTTTAAGGCTGAATAATACTCCATTGTATGCATATACTTCGTTTTCTTTATCCATTCCTCTGGCAGTGGATGTTGGGGTTGCTTCCTCTCCTGGTCTGTAGTGAATTGTGCTGCTTTGAACATGCATGTGCACATACCTCTCAGAGAAGTTGCTTGTAATTCTTTTGGGTATAAACCTACAAGTGAAACAAATACTTTTTAAAATCATCAGCATTTGTTCTTGGTGCTTCCCAGTTACTTGTTAGTTATTTCTTCATCCTGTGTTTTCCTAGTGTGTTCCTTAGTCGTGTTTACATTCCTGAAATTTAGATGCTTCTTAAATCGGTGGTGGATCACAGTGTCTTGGATTCAGAAATAGGGTACAGTAGGTGGACAAAAAGACACTTATCGTCTCATTAGTGCTCTTACAAATTAGGTGGTATTTGATCTGGCTTTTAATGGTTTTAAATGGTTTTTTCCTGTAAAGGCATGATGTTCTATAAGCTTGTAGGTGGACTTCAGATTCTATAAGAAAAACAGAGTTCAGAAGTTTCCATTTCTGTGAAATAAGCTATTCTGTTTAAATTGTGTAGTTTTTATATTTAAAAAAATGCTGGTTTAAATTTAGTATAAATTAGAAGTTTCTTTCATGAGTAGCCATCTCTTGCAGTTAGTGCTTCCCTAGAGGTAGCTTACATTTTAAAAGATCCGTAGAACGGGAGTCATGACTTACCCTGTACCTGTTGCTTTCATCTGTCCATATATTTGTGGAAACGGGTAGATGGGTGGTAATAGTGCTGGAACTGAGGCATTAAATTTCTTACTGAACTTTAATTTGTTTATGAGTTTATTTATTTTGGGGGGGGGGGAGGGGCAGAGAGATAGAATCCCAAGCAGGCTCCACACTATCAGTGCAGAGCCCGATGGGCTCAATCCCAGGAACCATGAGACCATGACCTGAGCTGAAATCAAGAGTCAGAGGCTTAACCGACTGAGCCACCCAGGCACCCCTCATCTCAACCTTAAGAATTAAGAAAAACTATTCATCCCAAAGGAGTTGTTCAATAAATTCTTTTGTATAGGAGAAATACCCTGTTGTGTTAAAATACTACTCACGTTATCAACTTGTGATTTACACTTAGCATCCTCACAAACCCACCTGTTCCCCTTCTTCCCCACCCCCGCCCCACGATCTAGCACTACCTAGCTGATGCAGGACTTTCCAGCAGTGGCGGTCTTTGGGGAAAGTATGTCCTTTTCTTTGGACAGTGCTGGAGACGTGATCTGGTGTGACAACTTTCAGACATGTTGGGATTGAAAACTGCTTTTTATTTGCCCATTGTATATGGGTGGGGCTAAAGGCAGGGTGTTATTTTATTTGTTTGTATTTTAATAAACAGTGTAACAAATTACGAGGTTATTTTCTAAACAAACAGTGAAGAGGTGTATCTGGAGGGGTTATTTCTCAAGGAGCAGATAGTGTGTGTCCCCAGCATTTTAGAAGTGTCCTGTCCCAGTGTCAGCAGAGGGGCGAGATACAACGCAAGGGAGTGAGGCCCCAGAGCGGGTGGATATTGTCCACAGAGAGAACTGTTTGGCAATGACTGGTAAGGCACGGGCTGTCTTGCTGTTTGTGGTGTGTACTTGGTTGTTTTCTAAGCCCCTTGGTGCCAGTGAGTCTGGAGACTTCTAAATTATCTGATCACAAGTTTCAAGAAGATGGTTGCAACTCTGAAACAAGTATGTGATGTGTTGTCATCCACTGTTGTTTTTATTTTACAATGCATTTGGGATTTTGAATCACGGATGTGTTAAATAGAAGCTTTGAGTCCGTTACTTGCCTGTAATTCTTGTTAGCATTTATCCAGAACATAATTTATTCCTTTTCTTTGCAGGCATTTGATCTAACAGAACAAAGATATGTAGCTGTGAAAATTCACCAGTTAAATAAAAACTGGAGAGATGAGAAAAAGGAGAATTACCACAAGTAAGTGATCCTAGAGTATCTGATTTTTCAAAATCTGGAAGTAACAGCTGTAGTTTGGGCCCTGTGCTAACAGCTGTACATGCATTGTTGTTGTTTCATTTAATCCTTATGACTATCCTGGGAGAGTGAAGAAATTTTCCATCTTACTGATGAGCAAATTGAAACTTACAGAATTTGAGTAATAGTTAAGAAATGGCTGAGCTGGTGTTTAAATCTAGACTTCCCTTAATCCAAAACCCATGCTCTTCAACCTCCCTTTCCGTTATGTGTGTAACATTAGCTACAGTAAACAAGTAAAGCCTCGGAAACCGTCTTGCTGTCTATAGAAAGCAGATGATGGAGTCCTTCAGTGGCCTGGGCATCCTGAGGGGCTCTGGGCTGGGCTTTTTCCTGCTTGTTCAGTCATTTGTTCATGGAGGAAACAGGAAGGGGGGGGGGGGGTACCTGGGGTGCCTCTTGACTGCAGTGGTGCTTGTTGGACATTCAGTTCCTCGGTGCTGAGTCCCCCTCCCCCTCACAGTTTCCCCTCCGAATTCTGTGTTCAGGGTCCTGAATGCCACTGGCTGGCGCTCCTCTTCTGTGTTGGGAGAAGGGCTGGGAGGGTGACTTCTTTAGCTTGAATAATGATTACACGTACAGGTGTGAATTTCTTTGATCCACTAATGGTGGGTTTTGCTTGTTTTCCCCACCCTGCCCCAAGCTTCAGAACGTTGGAATTCATGGCTCATTCGTTGGAATTCATGGCTCATTTGGTTTGGAGGCCACTCATACCTGATTTGCTGTTAGGATCCCCACTGGGCTTAGTATTGTTTCCTTGTTGTAGGTAAAAGCACTGAATTAGACATGTCCTGACCCAGGAAGGAGAAGATAACCACTTTTAATGTAAACTCACCTCCTTTCTATGAGAGCAGTTGTGTTTTTTTTCTTACAGGTTGTACTTTGAAGGGAAAAAAAGCAGTAGACTTTGAAGTAGCCTTTTTTTTTTTTTTTTTTAAGTTTATTTTATTTTGGGGGGGGGGGGGCGCAAGTGGCGAAGGGGCAGAGAAAGAGGGAGAATCCCAAGCAGGCTCCGCGCCATCAGCACAGAGCCAGATGCAGGACTTGCACCCACAAACCACGAGATCATGACCTGAGCCAAAATCAAGTCAGACGCTTAACTGACTGAGCCACCCAGGCACCCCTGAAATAGCCTTTTAATTGGCTTCTAAATCTCAAGGGAAAAGTAAAACATTTCTATATCATCAATTGTTCTTGGGGCATAGACCAAGGCAACTCTTGCTGTATACATGTTCCTTATCAGGGGTCCAGGAACCTCCCCTCCCCTCCGCTGCTCCCCTCCCCCCCCATTCTGTGCTGGATGGCACTCAGCACTGGAGAAGTGAAGGTTCCTGTGGCGTTAAGAGAAATTGGGCTTAGCGGAGGTAGCAAAAAGGATGAGGTGTGCTTTATGCATGGCACCTTGTGTGTGTATCTTACGTGACAGGCAGCTGCAGTCCAGATGCTTCTGAGGAACAGTTACATTATTACAAGCACATTCCAGTCACTTGGCGTTCAGGGACGAATGGCATATGCCACAGTGAATGCCAGGAGCACTTCAGAGAAGGAAGCCACATGTTGCTCTGACCAGTTAGAAACGCGAAACGTCCCCCTTACATTGAGACTCTCAGAGTGCGTAGGGAGTTGGAATGGTACTTGCTTCTCTTTAAAAATGCTCTCCGGCTATCCTTGGAGCCTGTTCTGTATCTTATGTGTGACCTGACCACTCTAAACCACTTGACTTTATGAGGGGCCAGCCTTGATTAACCTTGAGAAGGTGGTTCCTGTGCTGGGATTTGCACATACTTTGCCTAGTTTCAGCGTCCAGCTCTTAGGCTGGCCCTAAAGAGAACTCTGCTGAGGAATACTGTGATGACTGCTGATGGGGTGCTGCCCACCTTAGCCTTTTGAAACAGTGAGGGGTCGAAGCCTGGACCTTGTACCTCTGTGACACATCTGGCAAGCTGCTTTGAGTGCTGGTGGGTAGAGATTGGGTATGTTCCTCATGTTTCTCTACCAGGCAGAGTCCTAGAGCAAGTGAAGGGGGGCGTCTCAGCTTTCTGAGCTCTTTACTGGTCCCGCTCCAGGCTCATGGTGGTACCTTTCTACTCTTCATTTCCTCATCAGAGGTGGAATCATGGCACCCAAGTACCTTCTATGGAGCCGTCTCTGCAGGGGCCATTTCCTAGCTGACAGACAGACACATGGGGAGGGAGCGTGCCAAGTTCTTAAGACCTTTGCCCAAACCTAGGGAGAAATTCTTACACACTTCCACCTTTCTTTGAAAGATTTTGCTTATTATGAAATCATACTGATGAATACAGGCTATACAGATGATAGTGAATTAGCAAAATGTCATTAACTCCTTGGAACTTACAGAGGTGTATATCAAACATATAACAGATTTTAGACAGTACTTTCAAAATTTAGTATTAAACTAAAAAGTGGTACACTTTAGTGTTAATGGTAACATTATAAAATATGAAAATGCTGCTATCCTGCATAGTAACATCTCTGATTGCTTTTACTTTCATGGGAGTGACTTCCCAGTCCCATCTGGAATAAAGACATTTATTTGAGTCTTTATTAAGAAAAAAGGAAGAACTCAAAAGGTTGTTGTTTTAATTTTGAGTTCTGCTCTGCACCTCCTTTCTTCTCCTTCCTCCACAAACGAAAAGCAAACTGATTATTTTACTTTTGCATTATTAAAGCATTAGTAGGTATTATAAGATTCCTTTTTTTTAACAAGATTTCTTTGACTCCCCCAAATAACATATTAAAAACTCCACAGTAGGAAACCTTTCATATAAAGCTGTCCACAGAAATAATTTTATCTGAGTTAGTATACACTTACATATGATGGTCTTCTAATTTCTTAGGATAAAGTCATTTTGTAAGCCTATTGAATGTATACCCACTTATAAAAGAGTAAAAGACTAACACATGAGCGGATAAGATTCTTCCCGTTTCTAATTAAGCTTTCTGTAGTGCATTAATCCCTTGGATGCTAAATTAAAAGTTGAACATTCGAGGGATGTGGAAAGAGCCACGGCCTTGCCTGATGAAGCTCGAGAAGCGGGCTTAGAGCTTCACATGATGCTGAGGGAGTGTGCTCAGTGACACAGCAAATGCCGTTAGTTGGGGAGGACTTTGACCCTTCCTTTGGTTCTTAAGTTTTGCCTCCTTTAGTTGCCTCTGTTTCTTGTACTTTGAGGGAGAAATCGGTCTCTGCCCTGAAATGCACAACAAAACCAAAAAGTTACAACAGAAGGGCAGAGAATTGTAGATTTTTAGTATGTTAGAGGAAGAAATGACTTGAGGGTTATCTGGTTAGTTCCTAGCTTTCTAAACTTGGTTTTTGTTAACAGCATCGTCTGAATTTTACTGAACGAACTATTAGGTGGGATCTCGAGATACGAAAAGGACACATGTGATGCTGCTTAGGTGGAATGAGGAGCTGGGCCAGAGCTACATTTGCTCAGGGTCCGCACCGGGGCTCTGGAGGCCTGCATCTCCAGGGAGCGTCCTCGGAAACCTCCAATCCTGCGCAGCGTCGGGGAAGCCCAGCGAAGTGGCGTTACACAGCTGGGACTCTTGCAGCCAGGTTTCCAGGTCCCAGTGTAGTGGTGTCCTGACACTTCTCTGCCTCAGTGCTTGGCATGTCTTTTCTGTTCGGAAAGACATAAAGATGAGGAAATGAAGTATCACAAGAAGCAAAAACTGCTAAAAGTGGCAGCTTGAAAAACAAGCTCAGTCAGGCTCAGTTTCCATTCGGGAAAAATAGATTTTAATTACTTTTAGATTCTTGTTCCTCTCTCCTCATTGCCCTGATCATTTCCTCATCTTTTCTTTAGTTGAGTACTTTCTGTGTATTTTTGACATACTGGGACACACCAGTTTCAGAAAACATCACCTGATTATATTTTACCATACTCTGGAAAGTTTCTCTTTTCTGATCTTGCCTTATAAGAAAATGCCCCAAGCTAAATGGTGCCGGATTACTTAAAATATAAGAATTTTCCGTTCTTCTCTTTGTAAATAAGAACTACCTTAAAAATTATTAGTAATTATATTGAATAAACACGTTCTAGTCTTTTAAAACTCAATGAATATGTCGGATTATGTAGTATATTTTTGTTCCTAATCTCATTAAGTGATTTGAAATTGGAAAAGTATTTAATAAAAAGATGTTAATTTGCATATATGTAGATTCTCATTCCAAGAAAACTAGGGCTTCATAATTTTCTATCAGATTCACATTTTCTTAGAAGAAAGTCAAGCTGATAGCCCTTTAAGTTCTTTTTGTAAGGAGAGTTTAAAAACAAATACAGAATACTACTAATTGCCTTGTACAGTCAGTAATCCTTTTACCCAAGGAGTTTACATGCTAAAATTGATTTCCTTGATGTATCCCCAGGATATAAACAGTTAGAGATATTAAGTTTTTGAGGAGAGAGAAAAACTGTCTTTATAATTTTTAAAGCTTCGATATTTGGGTATAAATATAAAACAGGTGAGATTGTGATAGAATGAACTTGAAACGGTCGGCATCCATTCATTCAGCGATATTTGAGCACCTACTATTTTCTCAGATTGGTGGATACTATTTTCAACAGATTGGCGGATACTAATAGTGAAAACGGGATGAGGAAAGATACAGAGCCAGCCGCATCTGAATGGAATGAATAGGCAGAAGCAAGGAAAAATGAGAGAATGTGTAGAAGTATCCTTTTAGAGGTCTAAAAGACAGTCCAAAATACAAAATGTTAATTTTCCACTTTGTTTGCAGGCACGCATGTAGGGAATACCGGATTCACAAAGAACTGGATCATCCCAGAATAGTTAAGCTGTATGATTACTTTTCACTGGACACTGACTCGTAAGTGCCGTGACATTTTAGCTTAGCAGTTATGCTGTTTTCTTCCAGTGTGTTGACTACTCATGAAATGGAGCTTAAATCTGGGTCAAGGAAATACTCTCTGAGGGAGTCAAGTGTATGTATTTATGGGCAAATGATCGTGTGTGAATTCATGTTTGGGTCAGCAATACATCTCTTAGCCACAGGACTTGTATAGTTGTGTGCTGGTTAATGTTTAACAACCAGCTTGGTGGGGGTCGGAATAGGGCTAATATGTAGTATTTGACAATTTCTGTGATAATAAATTTCTCAACAGGTCCAATTTCAAGCTACTAACTTAAAAAAAGAAAAAGCTTTATTGAGATATAATTTAAATGCCATATAGTTCACCCACTTAAAGTAAACAGTTCAAGGCCTTTAGTATATTCACAGATCTGCAATCATTGCCATAGTCATTTTTTTTTTGCCATAGTCATTTTTAGAACATTTTCACTACCTCAAAAAGAAACCCCATACCTTTTGCTGTCACCCCGTTATTCTTCCACCCCACCGCCACCCCACTCCCAGCCCTAAGCAGCCACTAGTCTGTTTTATTTTTTTTTATTTTTTTTTTTTTGGTCTCTATAGCTTTCCTATTTTGGACTTGTATAGGAATCACTCATGTAGTATCTGGAGTCTTCTGACTGGCTGCCTTTATTTGAGATGATGTTTTTTCAAGGTTTTTTATTGTAGCATATATTAGTACTTCATTCCTTTTTACGACCAAATATATTCCATTGTATGAATAAACCACCTTTTGTTTGTCCTTGCATCCTACCAGTGGCTTAATAACCAGCTCATAAAATTCCTGAAAATTAACTGTCAGCTCTTGGTAACTGTCACAAGTTGGTGCCAGCTGCCTCTGACGTGCCCCAGTGGGTGTGGACTATACAAGAGAGCCTCTGCCCCACCCCAGAGATTCTGATGAACCGTGACGGGCCTTTTAAAGAAGTACCAGCAATGTGATTTTATCATAGAATGGGAACGAATGTGGCACAAATGAAGGCATAACCCAGTGCTGCCTGTGAAAACATAGCCTCACAGGCATGTGGGATGTTAGAGTTGGAAGGGATCTCAGTTCAGCTTTATTTTATAGATGGAAATTTGAGGCCCAGAGAAGTGAAATGACTTGCCCAAGATCTTTAATACTCTTAGGCATTGTTGTATTTTATTACTGGGTAAGGTAAGCTCTGTCACCTCTGGGTTTACCCAGGAGTTTAGGAATATTTCAGCATTTGGAAATGTTTTCTCTGTAGGAGTCTGAACTTCAGAGTCTGGTCGGCAGGTCTTCCCTCTTAGCCTTCCGGGTGATTCTAGGCGTTCAGGCCTATTCTAAACAGCAGGTGTCTCAGAGACTGCTATGCCAAGAACCACCCCACATTTAGAAATGTTTCCCAAAGGGAGAGACCTTCATTCCCTTTGGAAATGTGTACGATCCCTTTTTCCATCTGCTCAGGGATGACCCCTTTCCAGAAGGGTGGCCCTCGGACCAGGCATAGTCAGTGTGTGTTTAGCGTGGATGGGGTTTAGAAGAATATCTGGTTAAGAGAACAGGTTTCGAAGGGTGATTAAATTCCTTGAATACTAGGTAGACTGCCCCCCACCCAATAACAAAAACATTTCAGAAATAAGGAGAACGACTTAGATTATCTATGGTTTCAAATTGTATATATACTTTTAACTAATCTAAGAAATTGACTTGGTTGTGTGCTATTCTTGAGTGGTTTATTTTGTTCTTCCTATTGTGTATGTGGTGACTTTTCACCATCATGTTAGAAAATCTTCTGAGAGTTATTTGGGTGTTAAAGTGACATTTTATTTTAAGCTTGCACTTGGATCAAAGAATACCTCCACTAAACATGAGAATCTATATCTTAGATCAGAGAATCTATAAATTTTTGATATTCATTCTCAAATAGGGTGCTAGCGTGCCCTAATATGCTTCATAGAAAACACAAGCTGCTCAGTTTGGGGATCCTGCAGGACGGTGTATGTCCACCTTTCATCGCAGTGCTTTTTGAAGGCCTCACATTTCCCAGAGGCCTTCTAGTCCTCTCTAGTCCTGAGCCTGTTAGCGCTCAGGTCTGCTCCTCACCCTTACCCTGTTCTGCATCTTAGGGAAGATGACCTTTGTAGGCTGTTCTGCCAGGCTCCGGTGTCAGTTGTTGTTCAGCTGGGCTCAGCCACTGGGGAGACCGAGATGGTGGTGGGTAGGGACACTCCTCCCCCTCCCCGCTGTGATTCCAGTCTCTCTTGGTGACCCTGGGTTCAGGTTGCACCATCTCCGCCCTTTGGCCCCTAGGGTGCTAATGGCTTCCTGTTCTGGATGATCTCTGGGGTGCCTCACTGGCCAGTTTATCCTCTCAGCTCTTCCATCATCCATGTGATCAATTCCCTGAGCTAAAACTTCTCTGTTTTAAATACTCAGGTGGTTTTTATTTCCTGGCTAGATCCTGAGTGATACAACCATATTGTCACAGCTTAGGATAGTTTAAAAGGTCTTCATCTCTCAGGAATACTCAAACAATTCAGGAAGCCTTACTTCAGTTTATAATTCCCTTAGAAGATAGACACATGACCCTTCATGCCACAAATGGTATGTTTTACAAATGGTAGTTTTACATTTGGGTCTATATGATGAATTGATATAAGTGAAGGAAAAAACTCACACTATGCAATAGCATATTTGTTAGAACAACAGATACTGTACTTTTAAAAGTTCTCTTGTGTTTAGCAAAAAGCAATTATATACAGTATTGTGCCAAACTACCAGGAGACATGACATGAAACCAGTTCTTGGGACGTGGGCAAACCCTAGATTTTTTCTCACTGTCAGCGCTTAGGATCATTTGAAATGTTTGCATTGAGACTTGTATACTTGAGTACCGTATGCTTGTTTAGAACTGGAGCACGGTGTGGAAATGTGTAGGAGACCCCTCTGGAGAGATATCTAGCTTAAGTACATTACAGTTCTTGTCAGTGTTCTTATAGACTAGATTTAAGAAGAGGTATGCGTGGGCGAATTGTAACACAACAGATTCCAGTGTGGAGGGTGTGAAGGCTCTTCACCAGGAGAGAAAGCAGTTTCCTTCCTGGCAAACACTCAGGTAGCTACTACTGAATAAAGAATAGAAGAGTACTTTAAGGACTAAAGAACAGAGCAAGAAGCTAATTAAAGTTTTCGCTGGGGCTGGCTTAGTTAGTCTTGATTTGCTTGCTGTTTCCCACAGTCAAAAATGTTGGTTTATTTGTCTTCAGGTTTTGTACAGTATTAGAGTACTGTGAGGGAAATGATCTGGACTTCTACCTGAAACAGCACAAATTAATGTCGGAGAAAGAGGCCCGGTCCATTATCATGCAGATTGTGAATGCTTTAAAGTACTTAAATGAAATAAAACCTCCCATCATACACTATGACCTCAAACCAGGTATGTCCTAACTTTTAGGTGACAGTATTGATGGCTTTTCTCTGGTCTTAAAAGTGACTTCTAATCTGATAAAGTTAGAGAATGTGGCAGGAGCCTAGAAGGCCTAGTAATGTCTGGCTTTGCCTGGGTAGGTGTGGGAATGAAAGAGGCCCAGCCACACAATGCTGGGTTTGAGAGGATGAGTTGGATGAAATGCTCTGGAGAAACGATGCCCTTGTCTGTAGAGCCAGGGCAGGTCACTGTGTCAGCCCGATTTAGCAAGGACTGCTCTGGGTGAGCTCCATTTCACACTACATAGTAGTCCTCTAGTCCAAGTCTTTTCGACGAAAGTGCCTCTAAATTAATGACTTATTTTGCAGGTATGCCTCCCATTTCATTAAATTCGAACAGATTTACATCTTTTTGTATGGTTACTATCTAATTTCAGTAGTCCTCAGCAAACAGTAGAGGGCAGTTAGACTTTTTACCTCTGTTTTTTTTGTTTTTGTTTTAAAATGTTTCTTTATTTTCACGATAGAGAGGCAGTGCGAGCGGGGAAGGGCAGAGAGGGAGGGAGACACAGAATCTGAAGCAGGCTCCAGGCTCCGAGCTGTGAGCACAGAGCCCGGTGTGGGGCTCTAACCCACAAACCATGAGATTATGACCTGAGCTGAAGTTGGACGCTTAACCGACTGAGCCACCCAGGCGCCCCACCTCTGTTTTTTTTGTCGTCATCCTCAGTTGTTTTTTAGAAGTCTGCATATGTTCTCTGTAGACAGCTGGAACCAGCTTTGGCTTGGGTGTTGGGAAGATGGTTCCCATTTACCTCCTGGTGGGCGCAGTTGTTAACTCTGCTTTCCTCTACTGGTAGCTACCTATTAAATCTCACTATTCACTATTCTTTAATGTTCTAATACAATTCAAATGACAAAAAAAGTCATTATAATGAAGTGGTTTTTAAAACGACAGCTATTTGTGTTATTGGGTTTTCCGGCACTGAATCCAATACATTTTCCCATCATAGGAACTGTAGGTGGCACTGTGGTACTAGTTTTGATTCCCTTGTGTGGGTTGTTTTTTTTTTTTTTTTTTTTTTTTTTTTTTTTTTTTTTTGGGTTTTTTTTGTTGGTGTTTTTTTTTTTTTTTTTTTTTTTTTTCCGGTCCTGAAACTACTGTTCTAAACAGGGTGGTTTAGAGATTGTTACTGAAAGCTCAGATGAAACTTTCCCACCATTTTTGACCAGCCGTCCAAGTGATATTTTACTTTGGCGAGTTGCTATTTTTTTTCCACTGCTCATAGTGGTGGTTTTGGCACATCTAGCAGGTGATTCTTGGAAAATGGAAGTTTGCAGCCAGACACTGAGGACTCTCCTCTAGCATCCAGAGTCCAGATCATTTTATTCCACGAATTTAGATGTTTGCTATTACGTGCGAGAGTTTGAGTTCACTTGTCCCCTTCTTGTCTGTTTTACCTTGAACTTTTCTCTTAATTAGTAAGTCTCTTTTTATTCATGAAGATTTTCATCTTTTTAGGTAATATTCTTTTAGTAAATGGTACAGCATGTGGAGAGATAAAAATCACAGATTTTGGTCTTTCCAAGATCATGGATGATGATAGCTACAATTCAGTGGATGGCATGGAGCTGACGTCACAAGGTGCTGGTACTTATTGGTAGGTATCTGGGAGATCTGCCAGGTTGGCTGGTGGAGATATGGCTGTGCTATACTGAAATGTTGGTAATTGATCATTAATATCTACATCCTGTCTTAGGCAAAATGCAGTAAACCAAAGTAGATTTTCCTCCCCAAATATTACTGCCTTTTCGGCCGTTTGACTCTCTGTATTTATATTAACTTGTCTTAATTTTTCTTTCCTTTCTGGAAAACTATTGAGAGAGATTATATATGGCCAGGTGTTGGAGTTGTGTGTTTCTTTAGAGCTGGCTGGCCCTATGGAGTAGGGAGAGAACGAGATTGCTCCTGTGTATTTAAAGAATGGCCCTAAATTTTTTTCAGTACAAATGTAGGTCTCTTGTTATGGGTTAATGGGATGAGGGATTCATTTCTAGAGTTGCCTACGGATGATGCCCTGTCAAGAACTAAGAAGTTGTAAAGATTAGTATGTAAAGTAACCCCAGCATCCCTTGAAATCTAAACAGGAAAAAAGTAAGCACAGTTTGCAAAGAAATTTATCCGTACCCATCAGCCATGTTCTAAAATGTTTTGAGCCACATTTCTTCCCATCTGTTGTCACTCGTCTCCCCACCACCACCCTACCCCAGCTAGCTCTACCTGCTTATTCCATGACCTCTTATTTCTGCCTGCTTTTGACAGCAGGAGCCATAAAAGATACCTACAGCCCAAACAACTCACTTTGTGATTGTAAAGGTGTGTTAACAGAGCTTTCTTTTTCCTTCTGAGGTGGTAACAGAAAGCTGCCAATTGGACATTTGATTCCAAACTGAGGTTGGGGGCGGGGTAGAAGTCCCACATATATTAAACCCCAGGGTCAGTTGGTCAGATCACTTAACTTTGAGACTGGAGGGCCCTAGGCTTTAGCAGAATACTGACTGCCTGGGAATGAGGGCGTTGATTGGAAGCAGACAGAGAAGGGAGAGTATCGTTTACAGCCCACAGGATGAGCTTTATTCTCATCAGTCTGATCATATGTAAATTATGTATATTAGAGAATCCATCAAATCCTTAGAAAAGTATCATGTGCACAAAATTCCTACTCTTCATTGCTCCTTATTTTTTGTGGAGATGGTACCTATAGTGAAAATCAGTCCCTAAATTAAACCTTTGAGATCCTGGGTTTAAAATAGAAGCTACATTTACAGTGTTTATTTACTATGGTGGTTATTGTGGGTTAGTGTTCCTGTCACTAAATGGCACAAAAATATCTGTTGTTGGAAATTCTGGAAACAGGTCTATACCTCTGCTATATAAATTCACTGAAACTTAGATTTTAGCTTTTTTGTTTGGTAACTTGTTCTTATAAAAAGTTAAGCCTTTTCGTGTTAAATTCATTTTCTCATTGCTACCTATTGCTGTATTTGCTGAGCTATAAAAATTCAGTGCTTGGAATTTAAATAATAATTATGTGATGTTTGGGATTTGCTTCAGAGTAATCTGTTGGTGGGGGGAGGGGTGTATATGAACAGAGATTGGCCCCATGTTGATAATTATTGAAGCTCAATGATGGTTACTTGGGGGTTCATTTTACTGTTCTTTCTACTTTAGATTATATTTGGAGATTATTTTCATAACAGAGAGGTAAAAAGGGGGCTACTGAGAAAACTTAATTCTGTGGGTTCCTCTGAAGGTTTAAAAAATCTCCATATTGGTAGTGCTAATAAGCATTGTCATAATCACACTCCTCATATGTCATCCTCTTAGGTCCTAGAGGATCGATACAAACAGGGTGGGAAGACATAACAAATTCTAGGCAACGGTTTGCAGTATTTTGGTAGTTGCAGTGTTTGGTAGAATTCTTCTACATTGAATACTAGTTTTTTAAAAAAATATTTTATTCTTAAGGAATCTCTATACCCAGCATGGGGGCTCGAACTCATAATTGTGAGATCAGCGCATGCCCCACTGACAGCCAGCCAGGTGCCCTCAATACTACTTATAAATAAATGACCTATAGATTAGGCCCTGAGAATCCTGTTTCTGTAGGATGATTTTATTATGACAGAATATGCAATTATGTTTTTAAACATAATTTCGTGCAATATCATAGAACCGTCCTCTACTCTCTCCTGAAGTCCTTGATAGGGAATTAGAGTACTTATTATTGTCAGTATTATTTGAGTGAAGAACTAGTTTATTTCTTCATTTATACATGGGGAAACTGAGACCTAGAAAGTGACTTTTCCAGACTGATACTGTCAAGTGGCAGTCAACGTCTTTTTTTTTTTTTTTTTTTTAAATCAATGTCTTTTGTACTGTGAATATTTGGCTAAATTATTACTCATCATTTGGACAAATTCAACAACTTCTGTCCTTCTCTACCACCTCCACAAGAGTTATAAATACATTAAAATGATCATTTTGGAACCAAGGTTCTATTTGTTGTTTATGCAAGATCATATTTAAATTATGTATGTTAAAGAATCAAGAACCGTGAAAAGTCAGGTTCAGGGAGGTTTTAGTGACATTTGGAAGAGCTGTTCTTTTTATTCTTTTTCCTATATTCTTGTTACTTTGTTTTTTTCCCCACTTCATGAGTTCAGTGTGTGTTTTGGCTAACAGTTTTCATTGTGAAGTAATAATGTAGGTCAGTGGTCTTAATCATCCCCAAATGTCTGTTAAAAATAAATAAATAAGAAACAAGAACATAAGACTAAACTTTTTTAAAAGAAAAGAAAAAAGCCCATCATGGAACATTTTCTTCCTCTCAGCTCTTGTGGCCCCCTTCGAGTTGTAAGTTTAGATTTTTATACCAGAAGCACAGCAGGGTCTAAAATAAAGAATTTTTCACAGAATTGATTTTGCCAGCATGAAATCTGCAGAAATCGATCTGTTATCTTCAGAATGCTGCCTTCCAGCTGTGCCATGGCTAAGACCCCAGGCAGTGAGTGGAAGCGTATTTGTTTGGTTTCCTAAATGCCAAGAGGCACTTACCTTCCACACCATACAATTTGGTGTGGTTGGCTGTGCAGCCAGTCTTTTTCCAAGCCAGGAGTGGGTGGGGAGGGAAGGAATTCAGATGAGGATTGAGTTGTGCTAACTACTAGTTTGGTGGGCTTTTTCTCCCCTATTTGTTAGTCTTCAGGAAGCCTCTGATCACCCTTCAAGTGGGCAACACAAAATACCCTTAGATAACTTGGACTGTAGTGTCACCATTTATTATATATTGTAGTTATTCCCAGTCCAAATTTTACAAAGAGAGCTACCTTATGAAGGCAGACAGCCCCTCCCCTCAGAGATTAATACTGGGTTCTGAATTCATTTGGACTTTTATTATTTTTTTTAATGTTTATTTTAGAGTGAGAGCATGTGTGCAAGCAGGGGAGGGGCAAAGAGAGAGGGGGCAGAGGATCCAAAGTGGGCTCTGTGCTGACAGCAGAGAACCTTATGCGGGGCTTGAACCCATGAACTGCGAGATCATAACCTGAGCCAAAGTTGGACACTCAACAGACTGAGCCACCCAGGCACCCCTCCCCCCCCCGCCCCCGACTCCTTTGGACTTCTAACATAGTTATTTTAGAGACAGTCCTCTTTCTCAGCTAACATGAAAGCAAACCCACACCACTTCAAGTTCTGTTTTGATGTTTGTTGCTGCAGCTCGTATAAAAGGGAATGCACTGCTTTTGTGTTCCTCCTCCTTTTTGGAACTTGTTGAATGACACTCCTATTAGGCGCAACCCTGGGAAAAGATGCTGTGGTGGGTGAAACGGGCCAGGGGGAGAATATTTGCCTCTCTCGGTGAACTGAGAAATGTATTTTAAGGCTTTTAGGACATGCTGCCTCCTTAAGTTACAGTGTTTTCTCACGGACTTTCCCCAGCAAGGCCCATGTCGCTTTTTCGTCTAAATTTCAGTTAAAATTCAGATATTTTTTATTTCCCACAAGGTCTTCTACTTTGCCTTTTTGTATATGTCCTAGATTTATACAGTCATTTTATTTTCCTTTTGTCCCAGGTATTTACCACCAGAGTGTTTTGTGGTTGGGAAAGAGCCACCAAAGATCTCAAATAAAGTTGATGTCTGGTCAGTGGGTGTGATCTTTTACCAGTGTCTTTATGGAAGGAAGGTAAGGAAGGTCGGATGTGGTGGCTTGATATCCGGCTTGGGTGGCACATGTATGTACTGGCATGGTGTCTGTTATTCTCTTGGAATTAATCGTTTGGTTGTACAGAACTTTTGGATGTGGTTTGAGGAAAACACAGACAACAATAACAGCTTTATGCATAAGCAGAACTTTTCAACAGAGTACCTAATGAATTTCACTGGGCTATTGAAAAACATACATTTTTACCGTTTTCAATTAGATCCAGGATCGGTTTTGATTCTGATAATATGTATAAGGAATTATATGACCTGGTTTATTTCAAATATACAGTTGTCCCAGGAGGCATTCTTCAGGGTCCCACGGACTGGAACTTGGAAAATCTACAGGGGTCTTCATTCCCAGCTACCCCAGTAGTTAAAGCTATTATTAATAAAAGCGTGGTTTCTATCTTCTGTACTGGGGAGATGTAGTGTTAGAAAATATTCACCGTCTGTTACCTCTGGATCAAGGTGATAGGTCATTTGGACACATAATAACCTAGGTAGTGAACTGTACCTAATGAATTGTTCACATTTATGTTTTCCTTATGAGAATGTTCCCTTAGGGTAAACATACATACTAGGATACAGGGCACATATAGCCGTATTTTTGCTGTCAGTGTGTTATAAATAATCAAAATTTGTAGGTGGTTCCAACAGTGTAGGTTGTGAGTATAAGCCATTTGGGGGTTCTGCGACTCCCCTGGACTCTTAATACTTTTGTTACAATCCCTAGACTAAGCTCTTAATTTAGATTTCAGCTTCCTCTTTAACTTCTCCTTGGTCTTTGTTTCTCTCTTTTCTTTTCTTTTTTTTTTTTTTTTTTAATTTATTTTTGAGAGAGAGAGAGAGAGACAGAGTGTGAGTGGAGGAGGGGCCGAGAGAGAGGGAGACACAGAATCTGAAGCAGGCTTCAGGCTCTGAACTATCAGCACAGAGCCTGACCCTGGGGCTCGAACTCACAAGCCATGAGATTATGACCTGAGCTGAAGTTGGATGCTTAACCGACAGAGCCACCCAGGCGCCCCTTGGTCTTTGTTTCTGTATCTTACCCTTTGTAATATGGGGAAACTTCAGAGCCAGTAATGGTTAATTATATTATTATCATTATTGTTATTATTATTATTATTAGGTTTTATTTTTAAGTAACCTCTACACCCAACGTTGGGCTCGAACTCATGGGCCCAACATCAGGAGTTGGGTGCTCCACTGACTGAGCCAGTCATGCATCCCAAGTAGGAGTTAATTATTATTTATACTCTCTGATAATGAGGAAGTACTGCTGATAATGTTGGCAGAGGTTATGTAGAAAGAATTGTGATCTCTTAGTAGAAACATTGTAGAGATGACACTGAACTTGAACTTGTATTTTAAGGCTATTAGAAAATGGCACATTGGGGCCCAGTGAAGCCGCTAAGTAACCCCAGCTTTTATTCCACGCGCCTGTTCTTACTCCGTCTCCTGTTTGCTTCCTTTTCCATCTGTCTTTATCTGGGTCTTGGGTCTGCCAGTGGCACACATGTGTACTACTTAAGCCTACAGTTGTCACTCAGGGCAGAAGAGGTTGCCGGTTCCTCCTAGGATGGCTTTTGTTGTCAGCAAACCTCAACAGAGGTATTATCCTGTGGCAGACGCTGCTTCCAGTGCCAGCCCTGCCTTAACCTCCGTGTTGGACCGTGAGCTTGTTAGTACGTAACCTCTGACCCTTTCCACCCCTTACCTATAAAAAGAGAGCGAGGAGACCATCTCCGAAGTTCTTTCTAGCAGTTCTCATCAAAGCAGATCTTCTCCTTTCCCTTCACTATGGTTTTGAATTGTGTTCTCTTTAATTTTAACCACAGGCCCACCTTTGTTTGTTTCGTTTTTATCTGATAGCCTTTTGGCCACAACCAGTCCCAGCAAGACATTCTACAAGAAAATACTATTCTTAAAGCTACTGAAGTGCAGTTCCCGCCAAAGCCAGTAGTAACACCTGAAGCAAAGGTAAGTTTTGACCTACTGGTCAGCAGGAAACAACTGCTCTGTTTTCTGGATTATCAGTACAAAATTCAAGAGTCATTAAAAGCCTTCTCCCCTTCTAAATGTGTATTTTTTCAAACCCTTACCCTCTTCACCCGCTCTCCTACAACAGATACTTACCGAGTGCCTGTCGAGTACTAGACACTGTACTAAGTCATAGAGAGGGAACGGTGAGTGTGTAGCAATGAAGTACAGACAAGTTCCCTGCCTGCTAGGAGGTTCTGTTCCACCAGGTGAGATGAACAGTAACTAACAACGGTTCCATCTCAGATGGTGATAGAGATTATGAAGAAAAAGAAAGGGAGGGTACAGGGGTGTGGGAGCAGGAAGTGATGTTTTTGAGCAGTCTTGAATAATGTGATGGTGGGAGCCCTGTGTAGATTTGGGAGAAGAATTTTTTTTTGTTTTTAAGTTTATTTGTTTTGAGAGACAGAGCAGAGGAGGGGCAGAGAGAGAGGGAGAGAGAGAATGCCAGGCAGGCTCCATGCTGTCAGCACAGAGCCCCACGCAGGGCTCGAACTCATGAACCCTGAGATCATGACCTGAGCTGAAGCCAAGAGTCAGACGCTCAACCGACTGATCCACCTAGGCACCCCTAAGTTTGTTTATTTTTGAGAGCACACGAGTGCGAGCAGGAGAGGTGCAGAGACAGGGAGAGAGAATCCCAAGCAGGCTCCGTGCTGTCAGTGCACAGTCCCAACTCGGGCTCAGTTCCACGAATTGTGGGATCATGCCCTGAGCCAGAATCAAGAGTGGGTCGCTTAACCGACTGAGCCACCCAGGTGCCCAGGGAGAAGAATATTTTAGGCAGAGAAGCGCACGAAGCTCAGATGTGAGGACAGGCTCAGCAGATCCGTAGAACAGGCAGAACAGAGGCGAGTATGGTAGGCAGGGCAGAGGATGCAGAAGGAACAGAGGAGAGTGTGGTAGGCAGGGCAGAGGCTGCAGGGCAGATTGTAGACCGAGATGGGAGAGATGGGAAGCATAGGAAGGTTTTACTCAAGGCAGCCGTGTGATCTGATGGCTGTTTCAAAAGCCTGCCCTGGAGGCTGTGTAGAAAGAAAGTTCAAGGTGGCAGTTTGACCAGTATTGTATCCAACCCAAAGTAACCCATTTAACTCAAGTTACCGTGTCACATATCTCACTGAGAAGGGTCGTTCTTAAAGGCCAAGGATTATTAAGTTTATTTCTGTGAATGCGTTTTTATCTTCCAAATACTTTAATCAGGCAGCTACCTACAGGTGTTTTTTATTTTGGAAAACCAGGATTGTTGTTATACTTACGTGTTTTATTAATTAAACATGGGGAAAAAATAATACATTTCGTGTTTTAGGTTGTTTTTTTTTTTTAAGTAGGCTCCACACCCAGTGCCAAGCCCAACACCAGGCTTGAACTCAACGACCCTGAGATCAAGACCTGAGCTGAGATCAAGCGTCGGATGCTTAACTGACTGAGCCACCCAGGCGTCCCTGGATTTTTTTTTTAATAGACTTTGTTAGACTTTATTTTTTAAAGCAGCTTTAGATTCATAGCAACACTGAGCAGAAAGTAGAGAATTCCCATGTACTTCTGTCCCCACACATGCACAACTTCCCTCACTGTCAGCATTGTGCACCAGAATGAGACATTTGTTACCCTCGATGGACCCTACATTGGGACATTATGATCACCTGAATGTAAAGTATGATCTTTGGGTGGTAATGACATTTTAGATTTTTAAAAGTCCAATTCCTGTATTTAAAATAATTGCATTATGAGACTTTGATTAAAATGGTCTGGTTAAAAAATAGGAAAAGATAAACCATCTGTTTAAGGGCCTCTGTGATACAAATTACAGAAACTGATCCTGTGTAGCCCTTCATACCTAGCACAAAGGAAGCTTCCATGTTGGTAGTAAATTAGGATTCTTTTTTTTTTTTTTTTTTTTTTAAAGTTTATTCTGAGAGAATGAGCTAGTGCAGATAAGCGGCAGGGGGGGGGGGGCGGGGGGCGGCAGCGCAGAGAGAAGGAGAAAGAGAGCATGGAGGCTGATGTGGGGCTTGAACTCAGGAACCACAAGATCATGACCTGAGCTGAAATCAAGAGTCGATGCCCAACCGAGCCACCCAGGTGCCACTAAATTAGGATTCTGAATGAAACCCCACTCATAGCATGATTCTCTGTCTGCAGAGCTCTTGGGAAAACAAGTCCTGTTCAGGTTTTCTTTAGTACTTAGGTGTGTGCCTCATCATTTGCTTGATCACCTTTTAGGGAAGAATGTGATACACAAGGCAAGCATTTACCAATCTGTGACACGTTGTAGTGTTAGTGTTGGTCTCCTCACCCTGCACGTGGCAGTGGTTTGTCATTACAATTTTTACTTTCTCAGGATGTGGCGAGTTCACATGGGGCCGTGATTTGTACACGCAGGACCATTAGGTTAGATGTGCCTGTGTAAACCGTCCAAGGCAGAGAGATTTTTGCGTTGGTCTTTGTGCTTTGGGGGCAGAGGTCTCTAGAGGCCAGGTCATGCCCCATCCCCACTCAGGAATGGCTCAGGTGCCTCTGTCAGGGAAGGAGCCTGTGGTCATAGAGAGGTGCTGCTGCCCGTGTGTCTCCTTGCCTGGTCCTCTCCGGGCATGATTTCCGGGAAAGGCCCCAGGCCCCTTCTCTTTATAGAGGGTGTTTGCTCTGGGCCTGGGCCCTGGCAGCTGCCACAGAGCCTCAGGGTTCCCTCTGGGAGCAGCAGGATTATCTGCCTCAGGCTTCTTCAAGAAACTTTCCTTTCAGGCGTTTATTCGACGATGCTTGGCCTACCGAAAGGAGGACCGCATCGATGTCCAGCAGCTGGCCTGTGACCCCTACTTGCTGCCTCACATCCGAAAGTCGGTCTCCACGAGTAGCCCTGCTGGAGCTGCTATTGCATCGACCTCGGGGGCGTCCAATAACAGTTCTTCGAATTGAGACCCACTCCTAGGCTGCAAACTGTTCAGCACACACAGAGTGGACAAATGGCATTCAGCAGCGGGTTTGGAACATAGCGAATCCGAATGGATCTCATGAAACCTGTACCAGGTGCTTTTATTTTCTTGCTTTTTTCCCATCCATAGAGCATGACAGCATCGATTCTCATTGAGGAGAAGCCTTGGGCAGCTCTGGCCAGGCCTCGTAGGAAAAGGCCCCGCCCGAGGTTCCGGCGTCAACGGCCACTACGTGTGGCTGCTCTGAGTGAGGAAAAAATGAAAAAGAAAAACTGGTTCCATGTACTGTGAACTTGAAAACATGCAGACTCAGGGGGGTCCCTGATGCAGTGCTTCAGATGAAGAATGTGGACTTGAAAATACAGACTGGGCTAGTCCAGTGTCTATATTTAAACTTGTTCTTTTCTTTTAATAAAGTTTAGGTAACATCTCCTGAAAAGCTTGTAGCACAAAGGCTCAGCTGGGGATGGTGTTTGACTTCGGAGGAAAAAAGTTGCTATTGCCCGTTAAAGGCACTAGAGTTAGTGTTTTATCCCTAAATAATTTCAATTTTTAAAAACATGCAGCTTCCCTCCCCCCTTTTTTATTTTTGAAAGAATACATTTGGTCATAAAGTGAAACCCGTATTAGCAAGTACGTGGCAATGTTCATTCCAGTCAGATGCAGCTTTCTCCTCCGTCTGGTCTCCTGTTTGCAATTGCTTCCCTCATCTCAGTAGGGAAAACGTCGAGTGGCAGGACTGAGATGTGTGGGGCTTTGCCATTGGACAAAGAACGAGGTTAGAAGCCCGCAGCTTGGAGTCTCTAGGTTTTCAACTATTTCTTCACAATTTGAACACTTGACGGTTGTCCCTTTTAATTTATTTGAAGTGCTATTTTTTTAAATAAAGGTTCATCTGTCCATGCAGTCCTCTTGAATTCTCTGAATGTAGTAACTATCAAAAAACTGTTCCAGAGGTAGGCAGAAAATGGGCCAGGGAGCCAAATGCTCCAGGGATCAGGAGGTCCTACCTGTGGTCTCTGTGTGCTTGCTAAATGGTGTACCTTTCTTGTTAACCACGATATTAAAACTTGATCAGCTCATAAGCTTTCCTCTGTTAGATCCTTTGGCAGGAAACAACCTCCAAGCCACTAAATTTTGTGGGTGTGTGCTGATGTGTGTGTCTGTGTGTGCATGTGCACACACGCTTTGTCTAACTCACCTGAATAGATCGATCAAGTGGAATTAAAAAAATAATTGCAGGGGGGCGCCTGGGTGGCGCAGTCGGTTAAGCGTCCGACTTCAGCCAGGTCACGATCTCGCGGTCCGTGAGTTCGAGCCCCGCGTCAGGCTCTGGGCTGATGGCTCGGAGCCTGGAGCCTGTTTCCGATTCTGTGTCTCCCTCTCTCTCTGCCCCTCCCCCGTTCATGCTCTGTCTCTCTCTGTCCCAAAAATAAATAAAAAAAAAAAAAAAAAAAAAAAATAATTGCAGGGAGATAGGCATTTTGAATATGAACATTCTTTTGGAGCTCTTGTTTTTTTGTTTTGTTTTGTTTTGTTTTTTTACATTTGGTCGCTTCTGAGATGTGCGAGCAGCTGAAGACGGAGCTGAAACAGGAGATGTGCGGCCCCACGTGCCCTTGAAACAGCACAGCACTCGACAGCAGGGAGGGGAGGAGGCCAGAGCCTGAGCATGTGGTAGCCAGCTTGGAATGTTACTGACATATGTGGCAAGAGGGCTCAGCCAGAAATATTTAAAGATGCAGCATTCAGGCATGCGAGTTCCCTGGGCAGGGGGAGGGCAGTCAGGAAGGGCAGAGAGCTCTCAGATAACTGTAGTCTCTCTTCCACGTGTGAAAAATGTCACTGGTGACACTTGCGCTGGGACCTTTGTTGGTTTTGTGGACCTGCTCTGCCCCAGTCTCCCCAGTACCGGGAGATCTTAGGGGAAGAGGGGGTAATCCCAGTCGGAGAGATGTTTGTGGGTAGATACGGTCTGCGGAACTTCGAACGGAAGGAAGTCGGTCCAGGAGTCCTCGGTGCCCCCAGCTTTCCATTTTATCATCGCAAGTGTCTATGCATGGGTTGTACACATGATCTATGTCTGTGTGTGTTTGTGTAGTACCTTTTTTTAACCATTACTTTCAAGCTGCTAAGCAGAGAGTCCCTACAGGGTCTCAGGGGTTGAGCACGACCCTGAAAGCCCTGAGAGGATGGTGTCTGCGTATGTGAAGAGACGGAGGAGGCGAGACTTACTCAGCATTATTACGTTCTCTTCCTTGTTTTCTTCTCGTGCAGTGATCTTGCGCGACCTTTTTTTTCTTAAGGTTGAAAGAATGCCGCTTCTTTGAGCCGTCCCTCTAACTTCCCGCCGCCTTCTCCCCATGTGCTTAGGTAGAAGAGAAGCTTCAGGACTTTATCTGTCCATCTGTCTTTTCTCCCCTCGCCCTGTCTCCTCGCTTCCCTCGGGTCTGGGGCCTGGCTGGAGCTGACGGGGCTCGCTTGAGTCTGGGCAAGGCCTCTTTCTACTGCATGGACTAGCCCCGGAGAACATGCGGAACGCTGACTTTTTCTAGACTTTTAAGTAGCCAGTGAAATCACGAAGTGGGGTTCTTCCATGACATATTTTGTTAATATGGGTTTCACTTTTTTCAAGGATGATCCCTTATTGCCACAACTGATTTACTTTAAACAATGACAAAAAAAAAAATGTGTATTAATTTGTAATTAAACCCAGTCAGACTGTTTTGGACTTTCCCAACTTGGGGGGCGGGGTGGGGAGGATATTAAAATAAGTTTCAAGAAGTGAATCTCCCAGCCTCTTGATTTTGCTCTAGTTCTTAGCTTCAAACAGGGCTCTTAGCATTTAGGGGGCGGGTAGGTAGGGGAGTCCTGCAGGGACCGAGTCCCAGTGGACATCGCAGGCATGATGGCCATGTGTCGATTCGTAGAACACCTTTTGTACCTCCAGTGTGCCAGCAACGAATGCTTGTTGGTGGGGATACAGCAGTGAACAGGATAGGGAAAGCCCACAGCCATCGGCTTGCAACCCAGGGGTGAAGGCTCTGGGCCCAGGAAGGGAAGGGATACAGGGCTCTGATGGGAATGAATCGGGCTCCAACTTAACCATCAGGAGATGGGCAGCTTTACATGGAGACTTGCTGCTGACAGCAGTATGTACCCCACTTGTGTGGCCGACCCACACACACCTGCTATCCTCTGCCTTTCCCCCAGGGCTGTGAGGACAGGTTTTCCTCCAGGTGAGAAGATGAGCAGTCAAGGAGCTCTTGGTTTCCTCATTTAGAAAAAAACTCTCTTTAAACACAGTCATCTTCTAGAATGCTAGAGCTAGAAGAATCTTCAGGTCCAGCTCCTCGTTTCTAAGAAGGCGACATGTACAACTAGCCTGACCCACCTTGGGGAGTTCTGCTTTCTGAGAATCTCTACCCCTCCCCCCTCCCACTTACTCATCATTCTACTTGCCCAAGCTAGCTCAGTCTGTAATTAAAATCAGCCCCGGGGTAAGTGGGGGAGAGACGTGGTACACACACTAGTTGAGGTATGGAAAATCTCTGCTTCCTAAAATTAGCTGTTCTCTTTTTATTTCTTAAGGCAGAATCACCTAGAAGTTAAGATTGTGGGCTTTACAAGTAGGTCTGGTTCAGATCCTACCTCTGTAAGCTTCAGGGATAGCTCCTTGCATGGTTGTCAAGAATAGAAATAGGGTATGTAAAGCACTTGGCACGCAAGAGGGGAGTAAAAATGTGGTTTAGAGACGGATCACAAGATCAGTGAGTAAGATTGCTGAGACTGAAACCCCCAAGTTTGCTGGTGAAGAGTCAGAGCCTTTCTACTTGCCAGGTGGTCAGGAGGTCCTTTTGCCTTGGGTAAGTGATGCACACTTTAGGCTTGAGATTCCCTGTAAACCTTTATAGGTTCATTCAACAGTCTCTTATTACCCTGGGTCCAAGACTGCTCTGGCTGAATCTGGGAGGAATGGCTAAGAGGCCAGTGTGGTTCCCAGGCCGGCAGCATCCGCATCACCTGAAACCTGTTAGATATTCACATTCTCAGCACTTCCCCGCCCCCAGTCTGCCTCCCAGATGGCTGGAGCACTGGAGGGTCACAAGTCCTCCTGACTTCCTATCAGCTGCAGCAATAAGGATGGGGCAGTTGGAGAGGGTGGCTGTGAGGCTTTGTCTAAAACTCACCTGGCTGGAAGACAGAGATGACTGTTTTATTTTCTGTGTTAGAGATGAAAATCTGTCTCCTGCTCTGGGCTGTTCTATATGTTCATGCATATATACTCCGTTACGGGGAGCCCCAGGAGTGGCCAGACAACACATCTCATACTGGTGCCTTGGTACCTAACATACTATTCAGGAATCATTCACTCCTTTGGGCAAAGCTTCTCATCCTTGGTCTTCTCTTAAAACATATAACAACTCACCGGTACTTTATCGTGAATTAACTTAGCATTTTTTTTCCTTTACCCGTGGGGTCCAGAGCTGCAGGAAAGAGGTGCGACCTGGGTCAGACCTGGATGGGCCCGTGAATCCAGCCCGGCACTCTGGATCAGGAGTGAGGAGAGCCTGGGATTGCAGCTCTTTGGATGGAGTGAGGGTGGAGGAAGCAGAGAGTTTGCAGGGAGAAGAGGGTTAAGGAGAGAGTGGTTAGGGACTCTGGCTGCTGCGGGGCTCTGCGGGTGGGTTGGGGGAACCTGCCAGAGGGAAGTAGTGGGACCTGGTAGGGGCAGGAAATACAAGAGACCCATTGTGCTGGGGTTGCTCAGCAGGGGCCCGAGACAGGCTGGAGTCAGCAAAAGGGTGTGTGTGTGGCACTGGACAGGAGACCCCCACTGTGGGTAGCAAGGGGTCAGACAGCAGCTGGCAGGCTGACTCGGCCCCACCCACCTCGGGCCTGTGGGTTCGGGCCTCCCTGCCTGGGAGGAAGTGCCTGGCTGGAGAAGGAGGGTAACCTTTGCCCTCAGTAGCCTCCAGGCACCTGCAGCTGTGGGGCACAGTGGGCAGTATCAGCAAGGGGAAGGGGCTCTAGCACTGGTGCCGTGTAGGGAAGTTTCAGCTGTGTTGCTTCACAGCCCAGGGGTAGACAAGGTAGGAGTATCTTGCTGATTTTGCAGATGAGGAAACGGAGTCCCAGAGATTTGGTGACTGGTAGTAGGTTGAGCAGGATTGAATGGGGAGGGACTACAAGCCTGAAAATTTGGGGGGGGGGGGAGGGTGAGTCTCTGAGTGCCATCCTTGGGCACCCACGCTGTGGGTGAAGGCTGTACCTCGGTTCCCAGCTGGAAGCTATCTTGCCCTAACCTAGGGTTCCACTCTCCCACACTCCCTCACGGCCAGGCCAGTCTTAGAAGTCTAGCTGGAGGCCCAGCTGGCCTGAGCACCAGCTCTGTCTCTATAGTCCTAGGCCAGAACTGAACTGAGGTGGGGAAGCTGGGGGCATGGCTTCACAGAACATGTGTTCTTCAGGTTCCTGCGTATTCTAGAAGATCATGTCATCTATAGATGAGGAAATAGAAAATCCTGCCCCACACCCCAGCCCTGGCCAACTGCTGTCTTCTTGTCCCTCGGTGTCCTAATGGACCGGCAGTAATGGCCCCCTCTGCCTTGGCACCTCCCAAGTTGCTGTCAGGCTTGGAGTGAGTGGGAGATGTGTTGTTTTTGGCAACTGAAAAGGTAAAAAAGGGTGTTGCTAGATGCCGGCTCTATGTCACAGGGGCCCCTAGAGAGAGGTTTGCAGGATGTAGAAGCTCCCCCAGTGAAGGCCTTGGCCTGTTCTAAAAGGAACCTGTTCTAGAGCCAGACCTGAGCCCTTCAGCCTGGCTCCATGCCCTGAGAAAAGGGCATGCCACTGGGAAGCATGAACAGGAAGGCCTTCCCACATACCAATACTCCCACATACCTCCAGGCCTTTGCAAATGCTGTTCACCTGCCTTGGCTGTCTGACCTCTCTGAAAATTTGGCTCTGGCATCACCTGCGGCCAGCCTGCCCGTGTCTGGACTCTCACATCGCCTTATACACCTTTCCCTGAACTCTTGCCTTGCTATGTGTATGTGCTCATTTGGCACCAGGAGAACTGAGCCCTCGGTAAGCCTAGGGACTGCTTAGAAGGATGAAGTAGTTAGGGGCCCAGGACTGTACCGGTGGGGGCGGGGGGGGGGGACCTCAGATAGGAGACAGAGGAGGAAGTTGGGGCCGGTCAGGGAGTGAGCAGATAGGAACTGGGCAGGGCCAGCCAGGGAGCTGAAGTAGCTGGTTCCAGGTCCTCAACAGCAATATTAAAAAAAAAAAAATTACACTCTATGCCTAACATGGGACTCAAACCCACGACCTTGAGGTCAAGAGTTGCATGTTCCACTGACTGAGCCAGCCAGGTGCCCCAAATATTTAAAAATTAAAAAAAATTTTTTTAATGTTTATTTTTGAGAGAGAGAGAGAGTCAGAGAGAGGGAGATACAGAATCCAAAGCAGGCTCCAGGCTCTGAGCTGTCAGCACAGAGCTCAATACCCCCCCCCCAATATTTTTAAAAAATTTGATGGACCCACAGTAAAAAGCACATAACATCTCAACCCAATACATATTTCACAGAACAGAATTTAGCTCAACATGCAATATACTCTGATATTTACTGTTTTCTTTTTTTTAAATGTTGGTTACCACCTGCTGGGGCCCCGACAGGTCCACTTACTGCTGTGTCACTCGGGACTCTGGAAGGTCTGGCCAGCCTCTCAGAGCTGGGGTGGGATGGTGGGCCAGCTGGATGCAGCCGCCTGGCTCCTGTTCTCGTCAGGGGCTCTATTCCAGCAAGGGTCTAGGATGGGTCAGGGGAGGTTCTGTGTCTGCAAAACCACCTCCTGCATGTTTTGCCTCCAGGCCAGAATCCGCAAGAGTCCCAGGAGGCTATTGGCTAAGACTGGGCCCAGCCTTGCTTCGGAAGGTCAAGTACTGAGACTAGAGTAAACCTCCTGCCTGTCCTCCCTGAGTTGGGCAGAGGGAGGCAAGGACCAGGGAACCGCGTCAGATGACCTCCTGAAGAGGCAGGTGCAGAAGCGTCCAGCCTAGCCAGTGCTGTGGACCAGGGTGGGCCTCGACTCCTGCCTCAGCCCTACCCTCGGTGCAAGGACAGGCTCAGAGGAGCTGCAGCTCCAGGTTGGGAGAGGCCCCTGAGAGCAGACAGGATAATGTGGCATTTTTCTTCCCCTAAGCCCTGGTACCAGCTGGGTAGGGCTGTAGAGGGTTCTGGAAACTACATCCCATCCAACTGCAGCTGGTTCTTCAGCTCAGCTCTGCCATCCCCACTTTGGCACCTCAGGCCAAGCTCTGCTCCTCTCTGAACCCCCACTGGCCAGCTTGCTCCTGACCTGCTAAAGCCTTCCAAATAGAGACAGGAGCCAGTGATGATCCTGGAGACGATGGATTTGTGGCCCCTGCTGCAGCCTGCGACCTGGGCTCTGCTTGGCCCACCTGCTCTGAACTTAACTCCAAGGCCCTGACGACTTCTGAAGGCTTGCCTCCTTGGAGGGGTTGTGAAGTGATCATCTCCTACCCCTAGGGTTTGGATCCCTTTAAAGGAACGATCTTCTAATATAGGCCTTGGGCTGAAAGCCAATGGATACAAACTCAGTGGCCCTCCAGGGAGTGGGGGGGGGGGGGGTGTTCTCCAACAGAAGGTAAAGTGGGCAGAGTTTTTCTCAGGTTGTATCTGTGGTCATTATAGGGTAGACTAGTCAAGAGAGAGTGGTAAGATTCCTCAGTAATGTTGCTACGGGGGAAATACTTCCTTTAGGTTAACTGTCCCAAGGTCGTACAACCTAGAAGAGGAGGAGCCAAACTTTGAAACTTGGGTCTGTCTGAATCCCAATCTGCCGCCTTTCTTCCCTTTATAGTCCAGTCCCTTCTGAGATCCTCAGTGCTGCGGACGAGGGGGTAGTAGCCGCATGGACTCAAAGGGTGGTTTGTCTGAGTGGAGACCCAGGTGTTTGAGTTGTAGGAAGAGTGGGGAGAGGAGAGAGGGGGTGGGAATGGCATAAGCCAGCCCCTTGCTTGGCCAGACTTCTCCCCTGGCTTGGAAAGGTCCGGGGTGAAGAAAATCATGGCTGCCCCTTTGGGTTCACACCCTCTTCTCCAGGTAAGGACCGACTGCATCTTTCTTTACATCCTCCTGCTGGGGGTGTCCAGAGGTCTGCATCTCCCGGGCACCCTCTGGCTGGAGAGGCTGCTGAGCTCCAGAACCAGGGAAGAGGAGACTAATGCGAGAGGAGCCTGAAGCACAGTGAGTAATGATGCCAAGAAGTGCACATCCAAGGGCTCCAAGGCTCAGAAGGGAAGTGACTTTGCTCAGGGAAACATGGTGAGAACTGACAGCTGGCATTCCAATTCAGCGGTAGCCCCCAGGCCTGGACTCATCCCATTGCTCCGTGCTTGGTGATTTATGGGCGTGCATTCATTAGCCAGCCGTGGTGGGCATTGACCACGGTTACACTCCAGAACACCAGTTTTGTATACAATTTAATATGAGATGTTCAGACAGGGAGGGGAGGTTGTATTCTCTCAGCCAAAGGAAAGCCCCCAGTGTTGCAATCCTGATAAAACTGCCCTGTGCAGCTCTCATGGACAGTGGGGTTGATGGGTGGCTGGAGAGGCAGGCAGGGTGAGGGATAAGGAGTAAGGAGACACCCTGATGTTCAAATGGCGAAGGTGGGAAGCAGGGAGGGGACGAACATTCCCTGAACATCTTTATCTGGGGCTGTGCCATCCCTTTATACGTCACGTTTAATTGTCAGGACAAGGTAAGAATTGTTGCCTCGTTTATAATAGGAATCATGAACTCAGAGCTTTAGTAACACTGAATGCCGCAAGGCTGGTAAGGGAGAGAGTCAGAATTCGAACTGGGGTCTTTCTGACTCCAGAGTCTGCTCTTTGTACTCACTGAACTGGTTTTGCTGAAATCCACAAACCCACAGTGCCTACTGCTGGCTGTGTCTGAAGGAGAGCCATTTCTCAGTATCGATGGCATCATAGTAGATATCATCCCGGTAGAAATCTCCTAGACCAGGTCACAGACCTCACTAAAGTCCCAGCACCTAGCCTCATGCCTGACACATAGTAATGAATGGCTGTTCAGCTGAGCTTTAACAGGAATGGTGAGGAGGCTGTAGGCACAGAGGACACTGGCCCTTCTTTGGAAGTAGAGGAGGGCCTGGGTGCTAGTAAAGGGTCCCATTGAAAGCCTTAGCCCTCTCAGGACACCCACCACTCCTGCAGACTGTGACCATGTTCTGTTATCAACTGATGGTGTGCAGGATCTTGAAGCAGTGGGGGACCGGCCGGATTTTCCAAAGAGAACTGCCCAGACATGGCCCAGCTCTCTGCCCTCCGAGTTCAAGATCTAAGACAGATGGTGGCCGCAGATGTGGGCCCAGACAGTCAGCAGAATACAGCATGTAACCCTGACACACTGGAGCAGGAAGTCTCACGCTCGGCAGAGACTAGAATAGGGCTTCAGAGACTTGGCCAGACATCTGTCCCCGCGAGCGCAATGCGCTTGTGCTCCTCAGCCCCCGAGCTGCCTGCCGTCTTCTCTGCCTGGAGGATGGCAAAAATTGGGTCTATTTTCCCCACTAAACAAAACTCTTCTAGGGCTACGACTGTTGGCTGATCTTTGTTCCCCCAGCAGCTAGCACAGGGCTAGCAATCAGTGGTCATGAAGTGGGTGAATGAAGAAATGAGAGAGCATCTCCTGTGTGCTGGGGACTCTGTGTCCTGTGCAGGCAAGTAGTGGGGCTTTTGGACCCACGTGATTGACTGGTGAGGTCAGGTAGTTGGCTTCTGCCCTGCTGGTGGCAGGAATGGTGGGGAATGTTGAACCGGCCCTATTCCAGAACATGGAGGGCTCCTCGGGTACCCTGCCTGAGTTCCCCTTCAGAAGAAAGGGGACCGCTTGGTAAGGACTGCGGCCAGCACATCCAAAGATAAGTCAGCAGCCTGTAAGATGACTTCGAGAAAAAGCATCCTGTGATCTGGCCTCTCAGGACAGAAAAAGAGCAGCTTAGTTAAAGCTGGCCAGTCGTCAACCCCTTGTAGATAACAGGACTGTGAACAGGGGAGGCCAAGAGGATGATCTTTGAGGCAGCCCCAGCATGGCCAGTCACCTGCAGAGCACTGGGGTCCTGGGACATGCCACATCAAGAAGATGTGTCCCAGAAGGCACTTGGTTCTGTCAGACTTCCCCAAGCCAGCTGTGCAGTGCCAGGGGCTCCCCTGGCCTGGTGGCTAACCATTTTTTTAGGGCCAAAGTATGGATAGTGGGAATCTTTTCCAGGGGACTGTAGGCGATTTCACACGGGTGCTCACTTTGGGGCCCTGCAGCCTCTGGACTCACATTTGCCAAGAATCTCAGCCCAGCAGAGACAGAGTTAAATGAGCATCTCTGGCCCCGTATTCTTACTGCAGAGATGGGGAGGGGAAGATTTACTGAAGGTAGTTAAAAAGAAAAAAAAAAAAAAAGCTGAGTTCCCTATTTCCAAAAATAGCACCGAGGTGGACAGCCCAGGAAACAATAAAATTTATATTACAGTTTCCTAGTGTTTTTATTGGATTACTCGTGGTGGGAGAACGTGAATCTCCTTTGCATTTAGGGTCTCTGAATGCCTCAGTCCTCCTTCGAGCCCAGAGATCCCAAACGACTTTCCAGAGTTGCTCAGGGAATCAGAGGTAGAGCTGGGGCTAGGCTCCAACATCCTGACTCCCAGTCCAGTGCTCTGCACTGCGGTGACCTGTTGCATAATACGGAATAACTGTGGATTGTCTTTCCTTTTATGAAATTTCCATTCGGCCCTCTGCGACCGGCCAGCAGTATGGTTGCTGGTAAGAGTGAGGACGTCTGTCTTCAGTGGACAGATTTTTCTCTAGGTTTCTGGATGCAACCGCAACTAGCAAAAGCACTGCGCCCCTTTGCGCCAAGGACGCTGACCCAGGGGTCGCGCAAATGCTAAAACGACGTGCAAGTGTTTGCGCTCCGCACACGGCCGGGGGCCCTGCCTCCCCCTCCCCCCAATCTTCGCCCTGGTGGCCGAGCCCTGGGCTCCGCCCCTTTCCCCCCAGACCCGACCAGGGGTCCTCCTAGGCGTGGAGGTAGCGGATGCTCGCCAGAGCAGACGTCCGCAGAAAGGCGGGATAGAGGGGGCGCCCGCGGCAGGGCTCTGGCCGCCTGGGTCTGCCGCGCGCCCCCGCCCCACCGAGCCTCGCAGCCCAGGTCCCGCCACGCCGTGAAGTTTGCGGAAACTTTTGCAGTCGCTTCCCCGCCCGCGCCAGCCGGGGAGCTGTGACGCAGCGTCTGGGGCTCCAAACCCGGACTGAGAAGAGAGGGAAGGCGAGGCGGGGAGAGGGAGGGCGACGGAGAGCGAGAGAAAGAACGCACGCCGGGGTCCTCCTCGACCCCGCGGATCCTCCTCTCCGCTTCCCCTTTCTTTCCCCCTTGGCGCTCTCTCTGCGGCCCGGGCCCCGGCCCCGCGCCCGCCCGCGCCTCCTCCCCTTCCCATCCCACGCTGCCCGCTTCCCTTCCCCTCTGCCCCTCAAACCCTCCTCCGGGTTCTGCGCTCCTCCCTCCGCCCTCCCTCCCCCCCCCCCCCGCTCCGGGCCAGCCTCCTTCCCTCCTCCTCCCCTCTTCTCCCCGAGAGGCATCACTTCGTCCCGACCCGAGGAAGACGCGAGCCCCTCGCGGGCGGTCGTCACAGCCCAGCGCCCGCTCTGCCACCGCGCGCCGCGCCCGTGCGCCCTCGGTCCCCGCGTCCCCCAGCGCCGCGGGCATGGGGCCCCGCCGGCCGGGCCCCGCTCCCTGGTCTCGTCACCTGCTGCGCTGCGTCCTGCTCTTCGGGGGTCTGCACCTCGGCCACCCCGGCGCCCCCGGGGACGCCGCCGCCTCCGCCCTCCCGGGTAAGGCGCTGCCAACTTGACCAACTTTGGGGGCCGGGCCGGGGAAGGGGGGGGCGCCGGGGAGCGGGCCGCTCTCGACTTTTCCCTCCTTTTTTTTTTTTTCTCTCAGAAGCGCGTGTGCGTGTTCGTGTGTGCGTGTGCGTGCGTGTGTGTGTGTGTGTGTGTGTGTGTGTGTGTGTGTGTGTGTGTGTGTGACTGGGTTTTTAAAAATCGTCTCCGCTTTTCTGAAAGCGGGGTGGGGAGGAGAGGGGAGGAGGAGCACGCCGGGAGGTGGGGGAGGACCTGAGTGGAACCAGATGTGGCAGGCGGCGGGGGAGGGGAGCTCGGGGGTCTCGAGCTGCCTCGGAGGAAGAGGGCGGGCTCCGGGAGGACCCCCGCGCCCGCCCTCGCGGACCACCCGGCGCCGGCCCTGCCCTGGGCCCGGAGACCTGCAGGGCGCGTCCGGGGAAACCAGAGGCTCCCTCCAGGCCAGTCTCCTTGCTTTGCCCCAGGACCCATACGTTATTATTGTTTTCGAATTATTCGTAAGGGCTCCTTTGCCCTTCCTGGCATCTCGGGGGCGTTTATATTTTCTTTTCCACACTTGTTTTTCAAGGACAGCTTGTGGCATGTGGCAACCTCACTGTTTGAAGGAAACATTGTGGGGCACTTTTGTGCCCCCAGGATGCAGCGACAAGCTGGGCACTGTGTGTGTGTGTGTGTGTGTGTGTGTGTGTGGTGGTGTGTGGGTGGCTCTGACCAAACTGGCACCCCTCCAGAGTAGACAGACCTTGGGCCCCAAAAAAGCTGCTAAAGATGCAAAAATCCAACCAACCAACAAAACAAAAAACCGAACTTGTGCCTTTTCTTTCTGCTGCTCTTTCAAAGGGTGACAGTGACGTGTGGGGACAGACAGACCCCTCACCAAGAATCTGAGAACTAAAGGGAAAGATCTACTTCCGGAGGTGGGGGGGGGTGGCGGTGCAGGAGTCAAAGCTGGAACCTCCCAGGAGTGTAGTTACTACAGCCCCAGTGCTGGGCCCAGCTTCATCTTGCTTTATGTTTAATTTGCGGATGGGGGTCAGTGGAAGGGGACAGTAGTGCAGTGTTTGCAGTTTTGCGCAAAACCCAAACAGCCCCCCGGAGGGTCTGGGTTCTCTAGCCATGGCCGATGCTTGCTTGCTTGCTTGGCCTGGGCAGTGTGACGTAGAGGACCACGACACGTATTTGCCCGATTGTGCTGTCCGGATTGTGTGGATGGGAGCGATGGGGTTTGGAGTGACCCACATTCACGCCATGTAGACACCCCACCCCCCACCACTGAACTCCACACCCACCTGGAATTGAATGTTAGACGCAAACCAGGCAGCATCTCCCTACCCCCCGCTGTCCCCTGCCTCCCTGCCCTCCTGCCTGTGTCTTGCTCCTCTGTGAAGGATCCCCCAAGAGGCAGGGTGGGAGGGGTGGAGGAGGATGGCCCTTCCAACAGCCCAAGAGCACATTTGAAAGTCAGGCCCTGGGAGAGTGGTGGCCTAGATGCTGACTCGGCCTTTTCCCTCATGGAGCTTTTGACAGAGGGAGCTGGAAATGCCTGGGGAGAGGCCCCATCAGGGAGGGGGAGAGGGTCCCTTCTCCCTTGCCGTCCCCCCTCTTCTTGCCCTCCCTCGGGCTGCGTCTCAGGACGTGTAGCCCCCACAGCCTCAGAGGGGCCCCTTCCCAGTGGCATCGCATTGAACACCCCCGCACGAAGCTTAGGTGTGGGCAGGGAGGTGGCGGTGGGGGGACGGGTCCCCACAGCGGCAGTGGAGTGATGGGAAGGAGAAGTTGTTACCAGTGCTATCCCTGCACATCATTGTTCCCTCGGCCGGAATGCCGCTCCTCTAGGCCGCAGTCCTTCCTCATGCCCCTGTACCTGATGAATTTGGTAGCCACGGGTGGGAACAGTTTACCGCCGTCAGGATCCTAATGGTCCAGGAAATGCTTGGGGGGGATGGATTGGGCTTGGCAGGCCAGTGTGCTGGGGCGGAACTTAACCCTGGGGGGTGGGGGTTGTCTGCGAGTGGCTGTCTGACCACCAGCAGGGGAGCCCTGTGGGGTGAGAGTATGGGGCACCACAGAGCCCCTTGGGGGCAGCGAGGCAGCAGTTTGGCAGTGCCTTGTGGGTGTGTGATGGCAGAACCCGTCTCTTCTCCAGCACCGTGGAGTGCCCCACACAGTGTGGCTGGAAGACCTCTTTGTTAATTGCAGGGTTGGTGTGGGTTTTTTTTTTTTTTTTTGTAGCATTCACTGCTCAAGGCTGAACCAGATACTTGGGGGGGGGGGGGGGCGGGTGGAAGGTACAGAAGAGTGTAAGACGCATCCTCAGAGCAAGTTTTGTTGGAGGCGGGAGAAACTGAGTGGGGCAAAGGGTCCCCAGGGCTCTCTGTGGGACCAGGCTTTGCAGCGGCAGGGAGGGGAGCCGAGAGGGAGACCCGGAAGGTGGGCTAGCTGTCTGGGAATGATGTGGGTGAGTTGGGTGGAGGAGAGGCTTGAAAGGGGAAGCCGGCCAGGTGGCTGGGAGGCCAAAATGGGGGAACCACTTGCTGGTGGGGGTGGGGAACCCCAGGGACCCCCTGGGGTTTCTGAACAGAGGAGGAAGGGGATGCTGACTGGAAAGAGGGTTGCTGGGGTCCCGGGGATCAGGTACCCAGGTTGAAGGGTGAAGAGACCTTGGGAGGTCTTCCTGTGGGGACAGACCACTGTCTGGAGAACAGGGAGGGAGACGTTCCTTCTGAGAGGCAGGCAGGTATCCCTGCTGCTGCCAGTCAGCCAGACAAATAGCCTGCACTTCCGGCCCCGCTCCTGGTGAGTCACGGAGTTCAGAGCCTCCTTATTACCCGCCAGCCCCCCAAAACCCAATCTTCCCTGCTCCACCCCGCTTGCCTTCTGTGGGCTGCCAGGGCCGGGGTGGCGCCTGGCTTGAGCCGCAGTTGATGCTGGGGAGCTGGCCCTCCGCCTCAGGCTCACCTGGACAAGGCGAGGGCGCAGGCAGGGGAGGAGGAAGCCCAGGTCTTTGTCCCCATCAGTGCACATTAGAGAAATCTTCCCTTTCTGATGCTTGCGTGGTGCAGGGATTTGGGCCGGTGAGATGATTTCAGAAGTGCCATGAAATTCTCAGAAGAGTATTCGTTTGGATTCACCGCTAATTTAAGCCCTGTTGCACCCTGCGGAGGGATGAGGTGATAACAGCGACGGCTACCATTATTCATGGGCGCTACCATTATTCATGGGCCGGGCGCCGCGCCCAGGGCTCAATAGGCAACAGCTCTTGTATCTCACAACCCTGGGAGGGCGTCACCACCACCGGCAGTCAGCAGATGCGAGATGTTAAGTCATGTGCTCGAGAGCACACCGCCACAGCGCTAGAAGGTGGTAAAAGCAAGATGCGAACGCAGGTGTGGCTGCTGAGCCTGAACACTTCGGTACCAGAACATGCTGCGTCTCCGAATTACGTGGTATGTGTTAGGAAAGGCTGGAAAATTCTGCTGGGTGGGTTTTTCCCCACTAGCTCTAAGCTCTCTAGAACATCCTCTCGATGAGTCTGTCCTGAGAGGAACCCTAGGAAGACGGTAGAGCGGGCAACCCTGTGTTTATTTATACCTTGGCTGTGTCAGGGGGCTTGTCTCTCCCCCAGTCCCACTGGGCCCAAGACACAGGGACTGAGACCTGCTCAGCGTCCTCAGGATATCTGAGATGCCCCCTCTGAGGAGGCCTCCATAAGCGAGTGACGGAAGGGGTCTGATGGAGGAGGAGCCAGCCCTCCTCCCCCCGCCCTGCACCCCAGCTTCCCAAAGGTTAGGGATTCATAGGCTCATTCATTTGGTCCGAGGATCGTGGGGCTGCGCTGAGAGCAGGGATGGCTGTGGCCTGTTCTTTTGAGCCCACCTCCGCCTACCCCTCTGGTGGGGGTCCCTGGACTTGGAGGGCCTGGGCACTGCTGACAGGAGTGTCCCTTCCTGTTTGGTCCTTCATGAGATGGGAGGGGCCGCTTCCCATGACTGGATCCTATAAATCTGGGTGGGGTGGACCATGGCAGTGGTGATGCAGCTCTTGGATCTCACCCTGGGCACTGCAGATCCCCATTACTCCTCACTCCTCAGTGGTGTCAGTAAACAGGCAGGCTGGGTGAAGGCCACACAGTGGCATCTGTGACCCTGGGGACCTGACCTGCCGGCATCAGCCAGCTCCAGCCACTTAGGGGACAGATTGAGTCGGTTCCCAAGCTTCACACGTGGCCTGATGGACAACGCCAGGGGGGTTCCTGCCCTTCCCCCTCCTCTCCCCTTGACTGTGCAGACCCCTCCCATCCTCCTTGGCCACAGGGTGGGGGGATGGGGGGATGGGGGGGCTGCTTCTCTGCTTAACCTCAGCCCTGCCCTTCCCCACTTCGGTTCCTCTGACTGTGCATTCTGCCCCCACAACTCTGGTTGTGTTGCTAGATGATGGCTAGGAGACCATAGCCTCTTCCCAGGTCCCCCGGCCCCCGCACCTTCCCCCTGTCCTTAGCACGGTCTGCTCCATCCCCCCTGAACCTTCCTCTGCCCCGGGATGCCCTTCCCTTCTTCCTCCCTGGCTCCTGCCACTCTGCCTTTCAAAACTCAGGAACCTAGGGGCGCCTGGGTGGCTTAGTCGGTTGAGCATGCGACTTCAGCTCAGGTGTTGGTCTCACAGTTCGTGAGTTCGAGCCCCACGTCAGGGTCTGTACTGACAGCTCAGAGCCCGGAGCCTGCCTCGGATTCTGTGTCTCCCTCTCTCTGCTCCTCGCCGCCCCCCATGCTCTGCGTCTCAAAAATAAATAAACAAACAAACAAACAAAAGGACTCAGGATGCTGGGAAAGACACAAAGGAGTCTTGGTCACTGCCTCGGGCTCACCTGGGCTAAGGGGAGACCAGCATGCAAACACTGCACGTGGGGCTAAGCCCCAGCATGGGGTGGGGTGCCCTCTCTGTATCTCTTTCTCTGGGTCACCTCTGGGATGACACAGTGACACACTTTTGTCCTGAGCTTCCTACAGGTAAAAACAGGAAGCCAGATTCCCATCTGTTCCTGGCACCCTCCCGAGAGTGTCTGGAAGGGAAAGCTGATGTGGTCCCCCCACCCGGCCCAGGTGTAGACTGAGGCAGAAGCAAGGTGTGCCCAGGAATGTCCCACCTCCCCTCAGTCCTCCAGAAATGTAAATCAGGACTGAGGTAAGGCCGCTCACCAGCTGTGTGAGTTTCTTCATTTGTAAAAGGGGAAAAATAAAACAAAACCCCCTCTTAGGGGTATCATATTACACAGAGATGAGATAATATGTGTATGAGATGCATGCCTGGTACAGAGTCAATTTCCTAGCAAACCGTATTAAATTATTGCTATTTTCATTATTATTAGGAAGGGAGAACACGAATACCAAGGGACTTAAATGTGAAAAAACACAGTCCTCAACAGATGAGATCCTAACTGTAGCACTTTTGTTTGGAGATCAAAGCCGGTCTAAACCTGTTACATCTCAGTGACACTTCACCAGCTACTCTGAAAGTAACCATATTTTTTCTGAACCTCAATTTAAATCCGAAAGGAAAAAAAAAATCCTATCCTCAGTTGTTCTTGCTCCTAAAACCCTTCAATCCCCCACCTTCCCTCTTCACTTCCCTTCTTTTTTTTTTATTTTATTTTTATTTTTTTTTAACATTTTTTTTTTTTTATTTATTTTTGAGACAGAGAGAGACAGAGCATGAATGGGGGAGGGGCAGATAGAGAGGGAGACACAAAATCGGAAGCAGGCTCCAGGCTCTGAGCCATCAGCCCAGAGCCCCACGTGGGGCTCGAACTCACAGACCGTGAGATCGTGACCTGAGCCGAAGTCGGATGCTCAACCGACTGAGCCACCCAGGCGCCCCTTCACTTCCCTTCTTCATGAAGCTTCTCCAGCTGACCTTCACGTAGGAACTGAGGAGTTTCCTAGACTGGACTTTAAGTGTGAAAACCCAGACAGTCCCCGGCAAATGGAGCTGCTTCCTGACCCCCGGCCACTGTAGCGTGCTGCGTCTCAATGGTCCCGGTAACTAGGCTCCCGGATTATTAATTCCAGAGACCCTCCTCAGGCCTCACCTTGCAGCGTGGGGGTGCTGTCGATACCCTCGGTTTAGAGAATGCATGCTCGGTGGAAAACAGACCATACGGAAGTGAAACATAAACAGTTTGGGGTCCTCCCTCCCCTCAGCCCACAGCTTACAGTAACCCCTGTCATGGGGTCATCTTCCGGTTTTTATGCATATGCACACACACACATAAATACTCCTTTTAGACAGTTGGGGCCTCATTTTATACTCTATGGTGTGACAAAGTAATTTTTATTTTATAATATTCTTGTGGGTCTTTCCATGAGAGGCTAGAGAGCTGCCGCATCCTTTTTTTTTTTTAATTTTTTTTAATGTTTATTTTTGAGAGAGACAGAATGCGAGTGGGGGAGGGGTAGAGAGAGAGAGATGAGACCCAGAATCCAAAGCAGGCTCCAGGCTCTGAGCTGTCAGCACAGAGCCCGATGCGGGGCTCAAACCCACAAACCACGAGATCATGACCTGAGCCAGAGTTGGATGCCCCACCGACTGACCGCCCCCCACCCCCCCCGCCCCGGGTGCCCCACTGCCACCTCCTTAATAGTGCCCAGGATTCTGGTGAAGGGGTGTACAAAAAAACTCCTTTCCTACGGATGGACACTTTTTGAAAATTCTCTCCTCCTCTGGCCTTTGTCACTCAGTTTGCATCCGTGGTCACTGCCTCCTGTCTTCCCCTCCATCCTCAGTGCAGAGCCCAGCATTGCTGCCACATTTGTTCCTAAAAGGCAGATTTAATCCTCAACAGAACAAGGTCTGAACTTTCAGAATTGGGAATTTGAGGGCCTGCTGAGTTCAGGTTCTACCCTTTCTCTTCAACCCCTGGCACAAATCAAACCGACCTACTTGCTGTCGTGCAGAGATGGCCCTGGTTCTGCCCAGTGCAGCCTCTGCTCAGGCTTTTCTCCCAGCCTGGAGTGCCTGCTTCCACAGGTCCGAGTCCCGGCTCATACCTGAGGCCTCAAGTTGCCCTCAGCTGGAAGAAGCCTTTCTTTCTAGAACTCCTCTCATGTTTCATCACTGCCACCTGCCTGGTGGAGCCACTCCTTCCCTTCCTGGACTCCGGGACAGGCATTTATGGCCCCACACTGGCCCCGCACAGTGCCTTGGACACGGTGGCATTTAGTAAGTAGTTACTGAAACAAAAAAAGGAAAGAAAGAAAAGAGCAGACCAGTGTTCCAAAGAACCTCCCGTCACCGGTTTTACTGAGGTATAATTGACCTGTAACATTGTATTAGTTTAAGGTGTGCAGCATAATGATTTGACACACATATATGTTGTGAAATGATTGCCCCATCCATTGCCTCAAATGGCTACAAAAATTTTTTTCTCATGATGAGAATTTTTTTTTGTAATAGGCAATAAGGAGAGCTATCCTTCCAGAGTTTTAGATGACGTCACAGTCATGAAAAACATATGGCATGGAATTAAACAGAAAAGAATCCAATGGACTGGAATAAATTCCAGAAGTAGACTTAAACTTGTTATAAGAACTTAATGGGAGAAACACCAGAAACAACACATTAGTGGGGGAAAGAATCTTTACTTTTAAATATTATTGGACAAGTAGATTATAATTATTACAGTTTTAATTTCAATCTATAGCTGATCACACTTAAGGGAATTTATAGGGCCTGTTGTCACATGTAAAGTGAAAAGATCGCTAGCAATTAAAGAAATTAACTTTCTTTAAATATGTAATTAAACTAGCAAAAACAGAATATCTAATCTTGACAGCTATGAAGACACCAATCTGTATGACTAGGGCACTATAAATTGGTTCGGTTTTTCAGGATTCAGTCTTTCAGACAGTATGTAAGAAACTAGTTATGTAAGACTCCATATCCTTTGACCTCATTATTCCACTTTGGGGAATTTATAAGGCATTAATCCCAAAGAAAAAAAAATGCTCATAGTAGTGCTATTTATAGTAGCAAAACAAACTGGAAACCGTTTAAATGCCAGATGGTAAGATAATGGATAAGCACCTAAGGTGTCTTAACACAATGGACAATTTATGTAGCTCTAAATGGCAAATATACAACTAATGTCAGTGCATGCAGATGTGTCTAAGAAGGCAAGTTCTCATGACCACAAGGCAATCTTACAAAACACTATGCACATGCTAGTAACAAGTGGAGACACATGCCTTATCACGGACCTTCATTTTTCGTTTATTCACTTAACTGTTTTGGTTTTGTTTTCCTGAGTGCAGACAATGTGCCAGGAGGACCCCCAGGGGTGGCTCAATTAGTTAAGCGTCTGACTCTTGATTTTGGCTCAGGCCATGGTCTTGCCGTTTGTGAGTTTGAGCCCCACATCAGGCTCTGCACTGACAGCTCTGAGCCTGCTGGGGATTCTCTCTCTTTCCCTCTCTCTCTGCCCCTCCCCCATGTGTGCTCTCTCTCTCTCGCTCTCGCTCTCTCTCTCAAAATAAATAAATAAACTTTAAAAAAAGAAGAAAGATGGGAGCCATAGACATCTCTGCAATCTCAGACATGGGGTTGGGAACCTGAGAGGAGAGAAGCTGTGAGTGAGACCAGCCTGGGCAAGTAGGAATTCAACTGGAAACAGCCTTGCAGTCAGTCATGGCCCCCAAGAAAGGATTTTCTGGTATAACCCCAAAGATGCTTAACCTCATTTCTGAAGGATCTGAGGCTAGAAGAGCAATGCTGGTTTAGAAGAGCCTGGAAGCACTTTATAATAGCCAAACAAACAAATGTACATTGAAAGAAATATGGATAAATTACAGAGTATAGACACACAATGAAATATAACGCAGCAGTGAAAGTAGTGAACCTCAGCGACATGCGTCATCATGGGTGAATCTTGGAGACAGAATGTCGAGTGGGGTAAAAAATCCCAGAGTACTACTTTGATATTATACTTCCTCAAGCCATTGGAAAAGCTGAGAAAATAGTGAACACCCATATACTCTTTACCTAGAAGCACCAACTGTTAACGTTTAGTCACATTTGCTTTAGCTCACTGTGTGTGTGTGTGTGTGTGTGTGTGTGTGTGCGTGCGTGTGTGTCTGTCTGGTGAAGCTTTGAGACAGTTGTAGGCATGACATTTCACACCTAAATACTTCACCATCAACTCAAAACATAGACATTATCCTTTATAATACCATAATCACATTCAAGAAATATACAACCTTTTTTTTTTCTTACATGCAGTCCTTGTTTGGATTTCTCTAGTTGTCCCAAGAATACCCTTTACAGCTGTTTTTTTTAAAGTCCAGGATCCAATTTGTTGTCATGTCTCCTCAATCTCTTTTATTCTAGAATAGTTGCTTGGTCTTTTTGTCTTATAAGCATTGCATTTTTTTAATGACTTCAGGCCAGTTGTTTTGTAGAATGTCCACAGTCTATATTTGTCTGATGTTCACTCATTACATTCATGTTAAACATTTTTGGAAAGAAAACTACATGGGAGATGTTGTGTCCTTTCCATTGTGTCACATTAAGTATGTTTGTTCCTCAGTTGGTAATGCTAACTTTGGTCGCTTGGTTCATGTTGTTTACCAGATTTCTCCACTAAAAAGTTATGTTTTCCCCTTTGTGTTTAGTAGATAATCCAAGGAGCTTCAACTAAAACAAGGAAAGGAACAGCTAAAAAAGCAAAGTTATTAATAGCAGCACTATTCATAATAGCCTCAAACTGCAATCCAGCCCCAACTAAAAACTACCCAAATGCCCATCAACAGTAGAAGGGATACATTATAGTAGCCCCACACAAGGGCATAGTATAGAGCAATGAGAAGGAACAATCTGCAACTCTGTGCAACAGTGTGGATGAAGTTCACAAACACTGAGCAAGACGCAAGGGAGCTCATGATCCCGCTAATATAAAATACAAGAGGCAAAATTAATCTATGCTGTTTGAAATCAGGAGAGTGGTTACCATTAGTGAAAGCAGTTGTGACCAGAAAGAGTCTTAAATAAAATTTAAAAAGAACAACACACAGGGAAGAGAGATCTATTATGTCTTTGGCAAGAAGCTCATAGAGGCCAATAGGGAAAAACACAAGAATCTCCAGTAGGTTTTGTTTTTGTTTTTTTTTTAAGTTTATTTATTTCAGGAGAGAGAGAGTGAGAGGGGAAGAGAGGCAGAGGGAGAGAGAATCCCAGCTGGCTTCATGCTCTGTGAAGAGCCCAATGCAGGGCTCGATCTCACAAATGGTGAGATCATGACCTGAGCAGAAATCAAGAGTTTGGCGATTAACCCACTGAGCCATCTAGGTGCCCCTCCCCAGTAGTTCTAAGGCATCTAAAATCAGAATAGGTAAGACAGCACAGGCTGTGAACAGAGTTTTGCAAAGAAGACGAGTAACAGTATCTAATAAGCCTATGGAAAATGTTTAAAATTACTAGCAAACAAGGTACCATTTTCACCCCTGACGATAGTGCCAACAAAGATTGATGTAACAATATGTTCAATATAACATTATTTATAATTATGAAAATCTATAAATTGAAGACTATTAATAGTGAATAAATGAAAGGTAGTATACAGCGCCTCATGGAATAGCATAGCCATGAAAATGGTTTTTACAAAAGTTTTTAGAGACAGAAAAATCCTTTTGCTGAGATGTTAAGGACAAAAACAAGATTCAAAAACGTCTGTGTAGGTGTGTGATGTATCTGCATATATAATGTGTGTATATATATATACACACACACACACACACACTGTACACATATATGCATATTATGTGCATACACATGAGTATATAGTGTATTTTGAGTCTATAGATAAAATTGGTAGGAAAGTCATACCAAAATTTAACAGATTATAGGTCACATTCTACTGTTCTATACCATATTGTGTTATGTATTATCCAACAAGGGTGATTATAGATAAGGCCTTTTTTTTGTTTGAACACGTCTGCGTGTTTGGCAATTGGGAGGCAGGGGGCAACTTTCTCCTCGTCCAACCACGTGACGCCAGCAGCACTCCCCTGACTTCCACCGCGTAACTGGTCCGAGCCCGAAGCACGTGACTCCGCAGAGCCAATCAGGGGCGCTCTGGAAGGGCGGGCCTTTCTTGGGCGGCCCGGACGCCAAGGTATCTGTCCTGGGCTGCGGTTCGGCCAGGCGACAGCGGCCTGGCCCCGGGAGGCGGGAGGGATGCTGGGGAGCGGGGTGGGCGGCCCTGGGGCCTGAGACGCTGACCTGCCGAGACCTTGGCTGCGGTTTTCCCCCCGCTGTTACCCACCCTCCTCTCCCGTCGTTTTTTTAAGTGCCGAATCGGAGTAGGGCCTCTCCACCCGGGGCTCAGCCTTCGGGGCGGGTTTTCCGGAAACGCAGGCAGGTTCCCGGGGCGAGCGCAGGGTCGCGGAGCGGCTGTGGGGACCCACCTCCACGCTCTTCCCCTTAACAGCCCTCCAAACGCGAGGCTGCCCCTCTCTACCTTGTACTTAGCCGCCGAGTGTGTACAGAAGGGGGCTAGGGGAGAGGACCCACGACGCTGAAGTGCAAGTTTGCACTTAGACAACAGCAGGACACAGCACTCTAGAAGCACTCGGTAGCACTACGTACGTCCCATACTGGAGAGCACATCAGAAGGGCGCCAGTTAAGGGACGGGCTTTTGGAAGGCTTTGTGCTTTTTAGAATTGTATACGTTTCTGTATAACACTGTTTGTGCAACAAATGGGAAATGGAGACTACACGAATATTTACTGAGCGCATCAAGTCGGCCAGAGTCAATGTTAAGCAATTCCACGTATACAATATTTTAAGTCTCCTATGCCTCCCTTTCACAGATGAGGAAATTGAGCCAGAAACACTCAGAGCCAGGATTACATAGCTGGTGAGTGGCAGAGCCAGGGATGTAATGCTGGCCTGTTTGGTTCCTTCCATGGTCTTCTTTTATTTTACAAATAAGTATTGATTAATGTATAATGAACGTTTGGGAACCCACCACCTAATCCAAGACAGAGGACATTCCAATACTTCTGTCTAGCTATGTGCTTCTCATCTGTCTTCCTCTTCATTCCCCCCAACCCAACTCTGCCCTGAACTTTGTGTTTATCAATCCCTTGGTTTTAAAAGTTTTAATTCTTGGGGCGCCTGGGTGGCTTGGTCGGTTAAGCGTCCGACTTCGGCTCAGGTCATGATCTCACGGTCCGTGAGTTCGAGCCCCGTGTCGGGCTCTGTGCCGACAGCTCAGAGCCTGGAGCCTGTTTCAGATTCTGTGTCTCCCTCTCTCTCTCTGCCCCTCCCCTGTTCATACTCTGTCTCTCTCTGTCTCAAAAATAAACGTTAAAAAAAAAAAAAATTTAAAAAAAAAAAAAGTTTTAATTCTTGAAGTATAACATAAATATAGGAAAGTGAACATACAAATGTTCAGGTCAATGAGTTTTCACAAACAACACACCCATGAAGCCAGTGCTCAGATCCAGCAAATAAGAGCATTACTAGTATTACTAGTATTCCAAGTGCTTGTAAAGATGTTCCGTGGCCTAATTAGACATGAACATTTTTTCTTTGTGAACTGTGTTCCTATCCTCGATCATCTTCTCGCTTCAGATCTAAGCGGCTTAAAATTTTGCAGGTGTCTGTGTTTTTCTCATTGACTTACATAAGCTTCTTGCTGCATTTGTTACAAGTACCTTCCAGTTTGTTCTTAAGTTAATTTTTTTATTTGGGTGGCACCTGGCTGGCTCAGTCACACAGCATGTGACTCTTGATCCGGGGTCATGAGTTTGAGCCCATTTTGGGTGTAGAGATTACTTCAAAAAATACATCGTAGGGACATCTGGGTGGCTCAGTCGGTTAAGCAGTTAAGCATCTGACTTCAGCTCAGGTCATGATCTTGTGGTCTGTGAGTTCGAGCCCCACATCAGGCTCTGTGCTGACAGCTCAGAGCCTGGAGCCTGTTCCAGATTCTGTGGCTCCCTCTCTCTCTGCTCCTCCCCTACTCATGCTCTGTGTCTTTCTCTCTCAAAAGTAAATAAACATTAAAAAAATACATTTTGGGGTGCCTGGGTGGTTTCGTCAGTTGAGCGTCTGACTCAGTTTCGGCTCATGTCATGATCCTGGGGTAGAGGGATCGAGCCCTGCATGGGGCTCTGTGCTGAGTGTGGAGTCTGCTTAGGATTCTCTCTCTCTCTCTCTCTCTCTCTCTCTCTCTCTCTCTCTGACTCCTCCCCCACTCGTGCTTTCTCTTTCTAATAAAAAAAGAATACATTTCCACGATTGTAAAAAATTGCACTTACTTACAGCATTAAAAAAAATCAAATAGAAACAAGTTACCAAAAAAGAAAATTTACCTGAAATCTCATCACTAAGAAACAACCACTGTTAACATTTTGGAGAATATCCTTCCAAATTGCCTCCCTTCTCTCTCCCCTTTCTTTTACGAAACTTGACATAAATGTTTTCATGTTGTTTTGTAACATTCTTTTGTATGCCAATACGTTATTGAAGCATTTCTACCCAATGCTTCTGTTGGTTGGGTAGGATTCCATTGTATGGTTATACCATAACTTACCCCTTGTTGGACATTTGGGTCATTTCTCATCTCGCTGTTGTGGATAATAACTCTGTATGCATCTTAGCACATTGGATCTACGAAATAATGGGTATCCTGTCTCAGGCTGGGGAGGTGGCTTGACTGGAATCAGTTTAATGCATCCGGACTCACCCAGCTTCTTTGTTGTTACGAGTCTCTGCTCCTTGGCACAAGGACTAGGTGTTTTGTCTCCCCCATCTGTAGACTTTCCCGGGGAGCATCTCTTCTGGTTTATTTCTGTAATCTCCCTTTCCAGATGGGCTGAGTTTAGTGTAGAACTCTGCACATATAGGTTGAGGTCACTTAGGGCTACATTTGAAACAAAGGACAGACACACACACACACACACACACACACACACACACTCTCTATCTTTTTAAAATTAGCAAATATGTTCATTGTAGAAAATGCAAGGAAGAGAAAAAAACCCACCAGCTATCTCTTAAGTCAGTGATAACTAACCACTGTTGACACTTAGGTGTATACAGTGGTTCCGAAACTCTGGGGTTGCCTGGGAATCTTGTTTACAATCCAGATATTCCTTTACTCTGCGGTTCCAATTCAGTAGGTCTGTTGCCAGGCCTGGGCGCCTACATTGCTCCCCAGGCAATTTAGACACTCAAGTTTAAGAACAAGAAAGTACCAAATGTTTTTCCAGACATTACTTGATTTAAAAGAAAATAGAGGGGTGCCTGGGTGGCTCAGTTGGGCAACCAGCTTTAGCTCAGGTCATGATCTCACAGTTTGTGGGTTGAGCCCCGCATCAGGCTCTATGTTGACAGGTCAGAGCCTGGAGCTTGCTTCGGATTCTGTGTCTCCCTCTCTCTCTGCTCCTCCCCCACCTGTGCTCTGTCCCTCTCTCTCAAAAATAATAAGTAAGCATAGACATTTTTAAGGAAAATAGAAGTGAGATTGTTTTGTTTTAATATTTTATTTTATTTTAGTTTTTAAAAATATTTATTTATTGAAGTAGTGTCTACACCCAGCATGGGACTTGAACTAATGACCCTGAGATCAGGAGCCGCATGCCCCACTGACTGAGCCAGCCAGGTGCCCTGCATTTGTGCTTTTGAAGGCTTTTGATATATGTTGTCAAATTCTCCTCCAAGAAAGTCACCCTCCTACTACCATGGAGGTTACTGCTACTTCCATAAGCTCACTTTTCGCTGGGCAGGTTGGTGAGGCCTTTCTGTCCATGGTCTCAACCAGTACTGCCAACTACCTGGTGGGTAGTACCCAGCACGGCCCCTGGCACAGGCTAACCCTTTTCTCCACTGAACAGATGACAATACTGAGGGATGAAGAGGTCACATAACCAGTTTGAGAGCAGGGATTCAAACCCAGCCTTGTATCTGGAGCCTGAGAGCTCTTAACCACACTATGATTTTATTTATTTTTTATTTATTTTAAAATACATCTTGTTTTCTTTTTTTTTTTAATTTTTATTTTAGAGAAAGCACACGTGAGCAGGGAAGGTAGCAGAGGGAGAGAGAAAGAGACAGAGAGAGAGAGAGAGAGAGAGAGAGAGAGAGAATCTCAAGCAGGTGCCACACTCCTGGAGGAGCTGGACTCAGGGCTTGATCCCATGACCCTGGGATCACGTCCTGAGCCGAAATCAAGAAGTGGCCATTCAGCCAACTGAGCCACCCAGGAGCCCCACCACACCATGATTTTAAATTGATATCAGAGAGTGATGGTTGTGGGAGCAGTACTTTTTTTTTAATATGGTTCTAAAAAATGTACGAAAGAAATCAGGAAAAGGCATCGGAGGCTGGGGAGAGAGAAGTAATATGAGGGGACCGGCACAGACGTTCCTTTGTAGGTCAGGTCTAGTGTGTTACTGTGGGTCTGGGTGATGTCACAATGGTGGTGGCTGTAGTGCGGTGTTGTGTATGAGACCCTTTGTTTCCGTCCAGGGCAAAGCAAGTTACATTCACAAACATTGGACACTGAGGCAGGTTCTGTGGGATATACTGAAATATTTGGTTTCTTCAAAGGTGTTAAGATCCCCTGTGTCTTCCTTCCCTCAGTTTTATTTGCTCTAGAAACATTATAACAATATAATCGAAAGTTATGTGTAATCCCAACCTCCTGGCACAACAAATAATTTTGTGGTTTCACTTTATTCCCTTCTGTTCATTGTCCATATGGAGATCTGTTTTTAAGAGGGTATAATTTAGAGGATGTTAAACCCTTACCCATAGGACACAGCTTGCCTTCTCCCTCCCCTGGTCCTGTTCAATTCAGCACACACATAGGGAACGCCTGCTGTATGCCATGCGCTCGGGAGGCGCGTGGATGAGACACAGCTCTTGTTCTCCAGGAACTGGTCACTGAGGGAGACAAAACCCTAAAAGGATCGTGTCAGTATTCCATAGACTTCTCTCCCTGTAGATCTCCCCAGGAGTCTGTGAAGAGTCAGGGAGAATATTTTATAATTCAGTTTACGGGTAAGAAGAGAGTCCCCTGGGGCGCCTGGGTGGCGCAGTCGGTTAAGCGTCCGACTTCAGCCAGGTCACGATCTCGCGGTCCGTGAGTTCGAGCCCCGCGTCAGGCTCTGGGCTGATGGCTCAGAGCCTGGAGCCTGTTTCCGATTCTGTGTCTCCCTCTCTCTCTGCCCCTTCCCCGTTCATGCTATGTCTCTCTCTGTCCCAAAAATAAATAAAAAAAAAAAAAAAAAAAAAAAAAAAAAAAGAAGAGAGTCCCCTAACGTCATTGAGATTGTAATGGCAGGATCAGAACCTGAACTCCTGAGCCAGATCTGAGATTTCCTTTCCAGCCTCCTTCTTGTAGGTAATGGGGCCCCGCAGCCGTGTGACTGCTTGAGCCCCAGAGAAGGTCCCGTGCAGACTCTGTCCACCCGCTGTCCCAGCATCTGCCAGGCCGAGTGGTGTGGGCGCTACCCCACTCCCTTCCACACTCTCCCTTCCAGCTGCGTATTTTGTGACCTCATTTTCCCTTTACAACGGCCCTTGGAGTTTATTTCTGCAGAACCGGAATGTGGTAGGGACCAGGGTACACCCCAGGCCGCCCTAACTCTCCCAGAGACCCCCTCGCTTTGCCCTGACACACTGTGCGGCCTCTTCCGCCTGTATCTCCCTTCCAGGCCCACCTGGGGAGGGGCCGAAAGTTGAGAGGCCAGAAACAAATGGTGGCTGCCAAGGCACCCACGGGAATTGGGGGGAGGATCCTGCGTCCGGACTGTGAATTTATTTTTCTTTTAATTCTGTGGAAGACCAGCTTAAACACTTTCGTCCTTGGCCTTATTTCCTCTTATCGTTTCCTCTCATCCAGATAGCAGCATCTGCTAAGCCTGGTTCCCAGGCTCTCTGCTGCAAAACAAAGATTCTTGAGCTCACAGCCGCAGTCAAGGCAGAGGCTCTTGCTTAAATATCAAAAAATAGTTATGGCCCTTCCACTTACCGAGGACTTATCAGGTACAGAGCATCTTCAAGCATTTTCTTGCATAATCCTCCCAGAAACCCAGGAGACGGGCCTTATTAATGTCCTTCCAAAAGCAAGGCTTGCAGAAGTGAGGCAGCCAGCCCCAGGGCCCACACAGGGATTTGAACCTGGGTGGGTACAGATTGCAGAGCTCATCTCCTAACTGCTCCACCGCTGTGCTTCCCGGAGAAGGTGTGGGCAAGGTGCTCTCGGCCTGTCATTCCAGAAGGCGGCAAACATTTGATCTTCGGCATATCATGTTAGGGAGATCTAAAGAGTGCCACGCTTTGCTTCTAGAACCAAACAAGTCATCTTTGGCTGCTGCCACGTCAGAAGGTCAGGAAGTTGCCAGAGAGCAGAGGAAAGGGGTCATTATGAAATGTGTCATGATTTCTCAGAGTCTTGTGCTGCGATTCAGAAATGTGTTACGAAAGGGATACGACATGTCACAGGGACATTGTGCTTGCAATAGAGCCTCACTTAGAGGACCCTCCCCCCCTTTTTATTTTTGGTTTTGAAATAGGCATAGCTCTCTGGTCATTTTTTTTTTAAGTTTATTTATTTATCTTGAGAGATAGAGAAAGTGCAAGTTGGGGAGGGGCAGAGAGAGAGGGATAGAGAGAGTATCCCAAGGAGGTTCCACACTGTCAGTGCAGAGCCCCAGCCCAACCCGGGGCTCAAACCCAGGAACGGCCAGATCATGACCCTAGCCAAAGTCGAAGCTTAACTGACCAGGCCACCCAGGCGCCCCCTCTGGTCACTCTTAATAGAGACCAGGATACTGAAGAACATTTCTCCTCTCTGATAAAAACAGTCGTGCAAACATGATAATATGTGGCTGCTTTCATTCTACCTCAGTGTTGGGTTGGGGACTGGGGGGTTTGCAAAAGTGGTGGGTGGGGACTGTGGCAAGCTAGTGAGCGCCCTCCCAGGTGGGCAGCTCCACCCATGAACCGGGACTGGCTGCCTGTGGACACACTGGAAACTGGAAATCCAGATTATTATGTAAAATCTGTCTCTCTCTCTCTCTCTCTCTCTCTCTCTCTCTCTTTAAGTAGGCTCCATGCCCAATATGGTGCTTGAACTCGCAACCCTTAGATCAAGAATTGCATGCCCTACTGAGCCAGCCAGGGGACCCTCTGAAATCTCTTCAGTTTTAAATGTTGCCTCACTTTTCTTTCACACACTGTGATGACCAAATATAACCCACCTGTAGGTTATCAATTTAAAGCACCTGGAATAAGTTGTTCAGTGCTCAGCTCTGCACCCGGTCCTCTTGGACTCCCCTCTGAGCTCTGCCCCTTATCAAGCTGTTATCAAGCTGTCTTAATCTCTCATTTAATACCTTATGTTCCTCATCTGTCAGGTGGAGATGGTAATTTTACCTACTTCTGAGGGCCGCTATGAGAATTAATGAGAAAAGGCTTGAAACCTGGCACCTGGTACCTAGCAAGCCCACAGTAAACATTAACTTTTATATTTCAATACTTTTACATATCATTATTTGTGTCTCTTTCCATAAGTGCAGGGTGACGTTATGTCCTAGTTTGCCTGGGACAGCCCTGGTTCAATCTTGTGGTACATGTGTAATTATCATGAACTCCCCTTGTTATTTTCAATTTTAGACAATAAATTATATGGTCAACCTATTTAAGCAAATGCTGGCATTGTGCCATTTAGGACTTTAACAAATTGTATTTCAAATGAAAAGATCATGGTTCCAGTTGACAAGTCACTTAGGCTTTCCATGTTTCTGTTTCCACATTCTTGTCAAAGTTTCAGAAAAAAGAATGAATCACTGAAGTATAATTAGTAAAAGTTTCTTGTGCACACACCAAAGATTGCAAACCAGGAGGACTCAAACCAAAACATGGAATGAGGCTCAGCAGTATATTATTATAAAGCACTTAGATAGTGTGGAGGCAGTGATTGTTTATACTTCACAGTGATTAGTTATAATATTAGAGCTTTCTTTTTTTTTAAGTTTATTTATTTATTTTTGAGAGACACACAGAAAGTAAGTGGGGAAGGAGCAGAGAGAATGGGAGAGAGAGAATCCCAAGCAGGCTCTGCACTGTCAGCACAGAGCCCGATGCAGGGCTCGAACTCCCAAACTGAACTCACCAACCGTGAGATCATGACCTGAGCTGAAACCAAGAGTCCCATGCTTAACCGGCTGAGCCACCCAGGCACCCCTAATATTAGAATTTTCTTAAATGAAAGGGAAATGGTTCATGGTTATCTCGTATGAATTTTGGGGATCCATTTAAGTTTTGCTTATGATTTTCAGAGGCATACGTTAAGTATTGACCCAGTTCAAGTTAGATTTGCTTGTGTTGCAAAATAAGCTAAATTAAGCTTTGCTTTTATGACTAAACTGGTTTTGTCTGCTCAGGGAATTTTCAAGTCTGGTCTCCCTATGTGTTTGATTTCACTATTCTAAAGGATTGACAAGATGAATTCTAAGATTCCCACAGTCTGTGTTCATTTTGTCATTTGACAAACATTTATTGTGAGTCCAGACTATGCCAGGCAAATGCCCAGCATGTGGAGAGGCCAGAGACGGAGGCCAATAAGGACCTCTCGGGCAGCGGGGTGGGAATCCCTACCAGGTTTTAAAAGTGTTATTTGAAAGACTTATCTAGAAATTGTTCACAAAATGTTTCTAGTGAATGGAATGTTTATATTTGAAACCTCAGTTTCTAGCAAACAAACCATTACATGCAGTGTAATTCTCTACACATTTCTATCTTGTGAGTGGCTATCTAATTTTAAAAAATTATTTCAGTGTGGAAAATTGGAAAATACAGAAAGGCCCAAAGGAAATTCTTCCGTTGACTCTTCAATGAGCCAGGGGCCATCTAATGTTTTAGCTTTAGGTTACTCCTCGCCCCCACACACCTCTGAGGCCACTTTGTCAAAGCTAAACTTTAAAAAGCTGCTCTCCCCACATTTGCGTATTTCCTAATAAAGTAATTCTCCAGCCATCCATCCATCCTCCATCAACCAGGTATGGAATACCCAACCTGGCGCTGTGCCTGGGGCCCCAGACGGCTCTCTTGTCAGCGATATAATGAAATTGTCCGTTCGCGACTTCATTGTCCCAGCGACTGCACTGCTGGGCAGGTGACTTGGGCGCCTCGCCTCCAGTCCTGAAGCTGGCTCTTCGCGGGCGGGCCAGTGGGGTTGGACGGTGCCGGCCCAGAAAAAGCCACTTCCTGCCGCGACCTGAGCGGGCCGTCGTTGTGAAAGCGGCCCCCTGGGGGAAGGAAGTGACTTTGCGCTGTTTATTTTGGCTGCGGGCTGGCAGACGGCGCCGGGGGCCGCGGGCCGCGCAGACCCGGCGTTCGCAGAACGGGGCCGTGGAGCCGGTGGGCCGAGGCCCCGCGCCGAAATGCTGGGGGCGCGCTGCCGAGAGGGGGCGCCGGGAAGGGGGGCGGCGCGGCGCGGAGGGGGGCGCGCGGCCGGGAAGGGGGGCGGCGCGGAGGGGGGCGCGCGGCCGCGAGGACCCAGAACTCCGGGGGCCGGCGGCCCCCTGCCCCCAGGTCCTGGGGCGGGGTGAGGAAGGGGTCGAGGTGTGCCCGCCCCGGGGATGCTCCCGTGAGGAGTCCAGCTGGGGAAGGGGCACAGAGGACAGGCCTGGGAGCCGACGGTCCGTCCGGAGCTTAGAGGCGTGATCGCTTCTGTAGGGGCCCGGCGGCATCCCCGTTTCATCCTGCCAGATGGGGCCCGGGAAAGGACAGGCCGCAAAGATTGTGATGCCTTAGTTTGAGGAGACAAAAGCCGGCAGAGGGTGAGATCAAACACCACTAAATCGCCAGAGGGGAGGCCAGGGCCTGAGAGTATTTGGTTCCCAGAGAGCCCGGAGGGTGGGGGCCGAGGGGTGGGGGTGGGGGGACCCGGCAGAGTTGCAGGAAGGTGAAAATCGCCTCTCCGATTTTACGAATAATCCAGGTCGCTCCCACCCGCTTCACGTACCCCCTCTCTTGCGTTTATTACGTGGACGTGACAAGTCCACCTCAACCCGTTCCCGCCCAGAGTCTGCTTTAACATCTTCCTGGGATGGAGCAGGTCACATTTTGCAGCACATACGTTTTAAGGGGGGAGAAGAACACCTCTAGAAATTACTGATAGAGGAAGCTCACCATGGCTGGAGGGAGAGAGGGAGAGACACCACACACACGTGTGACAGCAGCAGAGGGGGGCTGCGTGTGCCGAGTTTGGTCACATGCACTTTAAGCAATGGAGAGCAGGCAGTTTGGCCCCGCTGGAATGCAGGGGTGGTTGGGAGGAGGGAGGAGAGTGTGAAAAGCCTGGAGGGTGGAGAGTAGACGGAAGCCCACAATCGCCCAGGATTTGGGTGGAGATATCGCACAGTTGGACAGGGCATTGGGCCCCTGTGTCTGTAACTGTCCTGCCCTTCTGTGAAGGGATGCCCCGCCTCTCCCATCCAGGTCCAATGTGCGCATGGACCTTCTAGCAGAAGGTAGGGCAGGGTGGGGTGCTGGGTCCCCAGGGTTAGCTTTTCAACAGGGAGGGGCTGGCAGCTTCTGCTGACTCAGGGACATTTCCAGGCCTGGCCTCAGGGCCAAGCAGCTTATTGAAAGCAGCTGCTCCTCTTGGCTGGTGGCCCTACTGGCCCCTGGCTCTCCCTGGGATGACCCTTTGCCTCTGCGTGGCCTGAGGAGGCCTGAGGAGAAGGGCCAACTACGAGAGACTCAGTGGTTAGAGGTCACCCTGCCATGCCCCCGGGGACCAAATGTGGTCAGCCCCCAGGGCTCACCAGCTGGTCCCTAGGAGCTGAGCCAGGCTGGTGACTGGGTCCCCAATCTTTGCTCTCGCCATTCCCCCACCTTGGAACACCTTCCCTTGCTCTTGTCTCTGCTGGTGCCTCTCAGGGTTTTGTTTGACATGCCTCTCATTCAGCAGATTTTGAGAGTCTGTTGAGTGCCAGACACTCTGCTAGAATTAACTTCCCCTCTGCTTCCTTCAGCACCGTGTCTTTCTTGTAATGGAGAGCAGCCGTCTTATCCGAGGTCAGACCTCTGGCTGCCTTCGCTGCTGGGCTGAGTGCCGGGAAGCTGCTGGGACAGCTGAGAGCTTTGCTCCTGAGAGACAGAGACAGTTCTGAATCTTTTGCACTCAGCCTCAGGACTCCGCCAAAGCATTGCGTGTACCTCACAGCAGATGGGAAAGGAAAAGAGGCCACAGTGAGAGTCAACAGGGAGGGAGGAGACAGGGGCTCCTCAATGTAGGGCACATAGCCTTAAAACCCAGTTGCTTCTGAGCACAGGCATAAATGTCTAGGCTGACGACTTGGAGATGTCTGAGAAGGAAGGAAGTGTGGACACTGCAGCAGAAAGATTCCTGTTATCTGGAAAATCCATGCTTTCCAACACCTTCATCCCCAGCCACGCAGTATGAATTGGACCTGGGGGTTTTACACACTGGCTGACGTGTTGCTTGTAACTTTTTCATGGATTGCTTCGTGAGTTCTGCCTCTCCGGCTTCATTGTAAATGTCACGAGGCCAGAGGCTGCATTGTCTAATTTCCCCGTCGTACCTAGTCATAAATGCTTGTCATCTGCACAAGTGAGAAAGCCTCTGGGGGAGCAGGCAGAAGGGTGATTAAGGAGGATGGGGTGGGGGTCTGGCCTCCAAGTACCTCCTCTGACAAGCCCAAGAGGCCCATTGCTGGTCTGAGGGTCAGAGGGAATCCTGGAATGGTAGCCTCTGGGGAGTAAGGAGGCTGGGAGAGAGGCTGTGGCTCCAAGACGCAGGGTTGTGTGTTTATCAGGGTCCTTTTGGTTACAAGGACAGAAACCCTTGTAGACAAGCTCAGCACAAAGGGGGAATGTGGCTGCCAATGAGCCGGAGTGATTCACAGGCTGGAAGAAGAGCCACAGGAACTCTGGGTCTGGGACTGGGTATTCAGCACATGAAGACTAGTTTCCTCCCCTTCCACTGCTCAGCTGTGTCTCTTTCTGCAGTGTCCCCATTCTCGTCTGTAGCAGGAAGAAGGTCTTTCCCTCATGGTAGGAGACATGGCCATTGGCAGCCGCAGTGTAGCGATCACAACAGGGAGAGAAAATCACGTATTCCAGGGGAGGCCTCTGATCAGCCCTGTTTGAGTTATGTGCCCAGTCACCGTGCCAGGGGGATGGACACTGTTACTGGCCAGGAGTGAGCCTTGTGCCCACTCACGTAGCCAGAGCAAGAAAATTATAAATAAGAAGAAGAAGGGATGGGAAGTTCATTGGACAGACAAAAACAAAGGCCAGAGACTGAGAGAAGTTCAGTGAGGTTCAGGGATTCTGTCACCATCTCCATATCTTCCATGTAGAGCCCAGTGCCAACCAGACCATATGGTGGTGGGGGCCAGATTATGTCTCTGTTGCTCCCCACTGTACTCTCGGAACCTGGCACCGTGCCTGGCACCTGTGAAATTCTCAATACGTGTTTGTTGAATGAATGAATGAATGAATGCATGCATGCATGGATGGATGGATGGATGGATGGATGGATGGATAGATGTGCTCAACACATAGCTTCCTGCCCGGTTTCATTCATTTCTTTATTCACCCACTGAGCAAGTACACAAGGAGCCACACACAACCCGGTGCACAACAGTGTGCTGGTCGTGGTGTGGTTGCAAACAAAATGCAGGAGGTCGTCCTTGTCCTTGAGGGATGTACGTACCACAACCCTAGTGAGGGGCATTTCTACTTCCTGTGCTGATGCCTGATGCTCCCCAGGGCATGTGGAGTGAGGCTAAGGGATGGGTAAGGCTGGAGGGGGCCTTCCTGGGATGGGGGGGGGGGGGCATCAGGCCTCTGTACCCTGAGCTCCCTCTGCTGCCTCATGCGGGCTGGCTGAGCACAGGGCTGCAAAGAACACGGTCTCGGCTCAAACACCTTTGTGCCCTTCCCTCGCCCCCTTACCATTTCCAGCTCAGCCAAGGCTGGGCTTGATCTCTTCCTGCATTGGGCCCTGGAGAAAGAGCCTCCTTTCTGTGAGGGCCCAGGCACTACCCCTTAGACTTTGGGTGGAAAATGCTCTCTCAGGAACTCGCCCCACTCAGGTCCCAGCTTGGCAAAGTCCCCTGGATCCACCTCCAAGAATCCCCCTCAGCTTCCCCTTTGTAGCTCTCTTGCCTCCCACCCCTCTGCTCCCAAATTCCTTGTTCTTTTCTCATTTGCTGCCAAGGCAGTTCTTTGACTTGCATTCTTCACCCCTGCCTCCTCCAGACCCTCAGTGTCTTCAGAGAGTCTCCCGCCCCCTCCAGAAGCACAGCTCTCTCTGACGCCCCCAGACACCTGGCTTTTAAGGGCTTGTTTGCCTCATGTTCTGCCATGTCCAAACCCACTGTCCTTCTCTAACCAGGACAGTGCTGTGTGTTTCCTCCTGGCCCCAGCGTTGCCTGGGCCATGCCACACACAGCAGGTGCACCAGGAAGATGCGTGGATTTGAACCCAGAACCTAGGATGTCCTAGGATGGAGGGGACTTGCAGGCGTGGTTCATGTGACAGAGCAGGAAACTGACACCTTGAAAAGTACTGCGATTGGGCATCCTAATCTCTTCTCCTCTCTGGGTCTCAGTTTCCTCATCTGTCAAGTGAGGGAAAGGTGGCCTGACCCTGGGACTGCCTCCCCCCGGCTGACACAGACCCCTTCAGACCCCTCATTTGCCATTTATTATGATGCACAGCCTGGCTGGAACGCTTCAGCCCATATGTGGGTTTTCTGGTTGGGAAGGAGCAGAGGGTTCTATCCCCCTGGGCTGCTGTGGGCTCCTGTGATGTTTTGGGCTGCATTGTCCTGTCCCATCTCTGAGAAACATCTACAAAAGCAAGCACTATTTTCTCCCTTTTCCGGTCCCATGCCCTTTCCCTACCCCCTGCCAAGGGCCACTTTCTGTTACTACTGACTCTTCTCACTGGAGGGGACGTTTTGAGAATCAAACACCCAGTCCTTAGAGGAGCCTCAGGCAGGCCTGGATTAAGTCATGGGGCCAGTTTATGGTTCCAGAGTGTGGCTGGAAGGGAAGGAGCAGGCTGTGGGGAGGGAACAGAGGACCCCCATCCTGGTTTTGTTGAAGAATAGAGTGACCAGTGTCCCTGCACCATCAGCCTTCTTACCGTGGTGTTTTGAGCACTCAGTGACAGAAGCTGTGACAGTGTTCTGTTTTAGGAAAATTAATTTGGCAGCTGGATCAAGGAACAGAAAGATAGACTGATTGGTTGTGATTGTTATCTAGGCAGGAGTTTCGTTCGTTCGCTCATTCATTCCTTCATTCATTCATTCATCCACGTGTTCATCCAGTATTTATTAAGCACTACTGGGTGTAAGGCCGAGTTGTAGGTGCTTTGGGTGCTGTGGTGGAAAAGACTGAGAAAGTCCTTGGGAGCTTATGAACAAGAAGAGAGACACACAAAATAGAAACATGTCAGGTAATGAGTTCTGCTTCTGGAAATACCAGTGTAGTTGGTACCAGTCTAACTCTCTAGTCAAGGGTACTTATACACAAAGGATATAATATAAAACACAGTGGTTTGAGAGCAATCAAAAACAGGCAGATTCTGGGGAGGAAAAAAATCGCCAAAAGAAAAGAAGTGGATGAGGTGAGAGGTTCATTTAAGCAGCATATCTCCCTGAGAGCACTGCCCTATTTGAGGACCTCAGACAGAAAGTAGCAGTTTTACTGGTCACCGTTTGGGGCTTCCGGAAGCTCCTAAACTGTGCATGGGCAGGGCGAGGCATTCGGGAACCCACCAAGAAACAGCAGCTGAGAGACAGAGGTTTCAGATGCTGCCTGGTCCTGAGGGAACAGAGTTTGGAATTCAAGATCCACTAAGTTAGAGGGGCTTGGTAATTGCCTAAGGTTTTCCTTTGAAACTCCAGAAGGGTCTCACCTTATGATTAAACCCAAGGCTAACAGCCGCACCCTAAGACTAAAGGCGAAACCAAAACAACCCCACCCTAGCAAAGCCTAAAGCCAAGCCTCTACAGGATCAAGATGATCCACCAGTAATTTAACTGCCTGCCAGAACAAAACTCAACATTCTTTTCAGGAAGATAAAAAAAAAAAAAAAAATTCAGACTCCCTATAACATGTCATCCACAACATCCTGTATACAATAAAAAAAAAAAAAAAAAATCCAGACTCTTTATAACATTACCCACAATGTCCAGTATGTAACAAAAATTACTAGACTTGCAGGCAGCTGGAAAAGTGACCCATAATCAAGAGAAAAAATAATCATTAGACAAAGGTGCACAGAGAACCCAGATGTTGAAAAAAAATCAGAGAATAATAAATAGTGAAGAGAACTACAGTTGAGCAATATGATAGAAAGTAACTGAGTAGCTACTACAGGTCCGAAGGGGCTCTTTAAATTTTTTTTTTTTTTCAACGTTTTTTTATTTATTTTTGGGACAGAGAGAGACAGAGCATGAACGAGGGAGGGGCAGAGAGAGAGGGAGACACAGAATCGGAAACAGGCTCCAGGCTCCGAGCCATCAGCCCAGAGCCTGACGCGGGGCTCGAACTCACAGACCGCGAGATCGTGACCTGGCTGAAGTCGGACGCTTAACCGACTGCGCCACCCAGGCGCCCCGAAGGGCCTCTTTAAAGATGTGACTTTTCTGAGAAGTGAAACATCAGGCAGAAAAAACCATGCAAAGACCTTGAGGCAAGAAAGTACGAAGCCTGGGGCTCCTGGCTGGCTCAGTCAGTGGAGCACATGACTCTTGATCTCAGGGTCGTGAGTTGGAGCCTCATGTTGGTTGTAGAGGTTACTTAAAAAAATAAAACCTTAAAGAAAGAAAGAAAGAAAGAAAGAAAGAAAGAAAGAAAGAAAGAAAGGACCAAGCCTGTTCAAGGAAGGGAAAGGAGAGCATTGTGATTTGAGCAAGGAGCAAGTGTGATCCAGGATCAGACTGGTAGGCAGGACCAGATCATGTAGGATCTTGTGGCTCATGGTAGAAGTTTGAATTTTATTTGAAGAATGATGAATTAATTGCCTTTGAAGGACTTTAAGTAGGAGGGAAACTTACCTCACGTATGTTATTTTATATCTTACTACGAGTGAGGCTGTTTCAAATAGTTACGAGCCAGTTGCATTTCATTTTTTTAGCTGTGTATGTGTGTTCTTTTCTACTACGCTGCTGATATTTTCCTCATAATTCATTCTATTTTTTGTAGAAACTTTTTATATTAGGGAATAAGCTATTTGCCACCAGTAATTTATGTATATAGTTGTCATTGGAATTCTGGCTTTGTTCATGGTATTTTTTTGCCATGGAAAAGATTATTATGTCATTGAATTCATCACTGTTTACTTTATGACCTTCAACACTCCAATATTATTTTTTAAAAGATTTGGGACTCACTTACATGTTTAAAAAATCATTCTAGCTGGCCAAGAGAATGACGTATAGAGGGATGATAAGACCATGGTGGAACAGAAGGAGCTTGAGGTTTGGACTCCGAAGACCAGGACCAAATTTCAGCTCCTCTCTGACCAGCCTCGTGATCGGTCAAATCATTTCACTACCCTTAGTCAATTTCTTTACCTATAACATGGAATAGTAATGATAATAAATGGCAACAGCAATAATTTACAGTGCTCTTACTGTGTGCCTGACCCTGCTCCAAACACTTTACAGGTATTCTCTCATTTAACCTTTACAATAGTCTGATGAGGAAACTGAGTCAGAGAGAGGGAATGCGGCTTGCCCAAGTCACACGTTAAGTGGCAGAGCTGGGGTTTGTACCCTAGCAGTCAGATTCATGCCTTTAAGACCTGGAAATTATCCCAAGGGGGTAGTGGTTCATGGATGCAAAAATTCCTTGGTGACAGGGATGTGCTGTGTGTGTGTGTTGTGTACAACTAGGTGATGAAACATGGATGTCAGGCCTGGGCTTGCTTCCTGGCTGTGTGACACCGTGAGCAGGTCACCTCATGACTGAACTAACCGTGATCCTCTCTCTTTTTTATTCCTGTCTCCCTCCCTCCCTCCTTCCCTTCCTCCCTTCTTCCTTCCTTCCTTCCTTCCTTCCTTCCTTCCTTCCTTCCTTCCTTCCTTCCATCTCTCCCTCTCTACCTCTGTTTCTCAGCTTTACTGAAATGTAAGTCATGTCTCAAAGAACTCATCCACTTAAAATACACGATTAATTGGGTTTTACTCTATTCACAGAATTTGACAGCTATCATGACACTCTAACTGTAGGACATTTTCATCATCCCAAAAGAAACCCTGTACCCCTTAGCAGTCATCCCCCATTCCCATCACAGCCCAGCTCCCAGGCAACCACTGTCAACTTCCCGTACATTTAAGTCTCCATTTCTTAATCTGTAAAGTCAGTGTGCTCGGGGGCAGGTTGGGTTTCACTGCCTTCCCCAGAGTGTCTGCACAGTGAGGCGATGGGTGAATTGATGAGTGACTGGGGGAAGCCCTAGCTTTAGCCCAGCTAAATGCTGCTTAAAAAATGGTGTGCAATGGTTCTGGGAGGCATGAATGGTTGGATATGGAGGTGGAGGGCATTCTAGAAGATTCTAGAAGTCAGGAAAGGAAGGAGCCAGTGAAGCTGAGGGGCCAAGGGGAAGAACAAGACCAATTACTCCAGGCCAGAGAGGAACTTTGGTGGGAACACCACACTGTGTCACGGAGCCTGGGATAAAGTTGTGATGTGCTGAGTGATGTCAGTGTGTCCACTGCTCCTCACAAGATCTTGGGAAAAGTATACAGCGCCCAACTTGCCAGGTGGAGTCGGGCTTGCTGTTTGAAGGTGGGATGGAGGGCTGAGTCCTGCCTCTAGGCTGAGCATGGGGCTAGAGCAGAGGCTGGCCATGCAGCCAGTTTCAGGCTCAGGGGCAGCATCTGAAGGTGGCACTGGCCATCAAGAGCCAGCCAGGAGAGCCCCTGGGATGGCATCATGCCCTGCCTTCCCTTCCAGAACCCAACGTCTTCCTCATCTTCAGCCATGGACTGCAGGGCTGCCTGGAGGCCCAGGGTGGGCAAGTCAGAGTCTCCCCAGCCTGCAACGCCAGCCTTCCCGCCCAGCGCTGGAAGTGGGTCTCCCGAAACCGGCTCTTCAACCTGGGTGCCATGCAGTGCCTGGGCACGGGCTGGCCGGGCACCAACACCACAGCCTCCCTGGGCATGTACGAGTGTGACCGGGAGGCCCTGAACCTCCGCTGGCACTGTCGCACCCTGGGTGACCAGCTGTCCCTGCTCCTGGGGGGCCGTACTGGCAACACATCCAAGGCCGGCAGCCCCGAGCGCGGCGACCAGACCCGCGGTGGCCAGTGGCGCATCTATGGCAGTGATGAGGATCTGTGCGCTCGGCCCTACTATGGTGAGAGGCCGCTTGCCGGGAAGAGGTGGGCCCCCGCCCCAGTGTCAGGAGGACTGGAGCCACAGAGTGACAGATGCGGGAGCGACAGATACAGACCCTTGGCAGCCGTATCTTTAATTGTAATGGGAAGCATTTGGGAATAATTAAGAATATTAACCTCAAAGCATTTATTTTTAAGGACTTAAAAAATTAATACATGCTTGCGAGGACCTCAAACGGTGCAAAAGCGTATCACGTAAATTTAAAATTCCCTTCTCCCAGGCCCACTCTCCAGGGTAGACCCTAGAGTAACCCCATTGGTGTCTTGCTCCCCATTTTGCAGGGGCGACCGGGGACCGGGGTCACTCGGTGAGGGGCCTTTTGTGGTGGACAGCTCTGTCCAGGGGGGTCCTCTTCCTGTAAGACATCCTGAGTTCTGAGATGGAACTTGTGGGGAGGGGCAGCTGGATTTTGGACAGGCATGAAGGGCGCTGGGGGGACCCCTTCCCAGCGCTGTGGGATGAGCAGCAGGACCTCTCCCAGGCTCCTTGGCTGATCTGACGGCGGAGGGGGCCTCAAAGCCTTAAGCGCCACTTTGGCCTTCGCATCGCTGCCCCATCCCTAGCTCCCTGGGGTAGGAGGTTTTCCCTGAGTGGAGTGGGGGGGGGGGGCGGGCAGCCTCTGGGGTCCAGATGCCAAGACACTGGCTCCGTTCTGCAGAGGTCTACACCATCCAGGGAAACTCCCATGGGAAGCCGTGCACCATCCCCTTCAAGTATGACAACCAGTGGTTCCACAGCTGCACCAGCACGGGCCGTGAGGATGGGCACCTGTGGTGTGCCACCACCCAGGACTACGGCAAGGACGAGCGCTGGGGCTTCTGCCCTATCAAGAGTGAGAGCAGGGTGGAGAGGGTGGGCCAGGGTGGCTCCTGGAGGGAGGCCGACCACGAGGGGCCTCAGCATGGGTGGAAGAACTTGCCGGACTGGGGTGATAAGATGCCCCTCCTCGTAGCGCGGAGCAGCGTGTGTGGGGTCTGCACTCCTTGAGGGACTCCCGTGTGGGACCCATGTCCCGCTGTCGTGGTGGCAGGTAACGACTGTGAGACCTTCTGGGACAAGGACCAGCTGACTGACAGCTGCTACCAGTTTAACTTCCAGTCCACGCTGTCGTGGAGGGAGGCCTGGGCCAGCTGCGAGCAGCAGGGGGCGGACCTGCTGAGTATCACGGAGATCCACGAGCAGACCTACATCAACGGTGAGGCGGCAGGGCAGTCCCCGGGGTGGGGGTGGGGGGATCCTGGGTCTGGCGGCCCCGGCAGGGCAGGGCGGCGGCAGCCTGGGCCCTGCTGCCCATCTTTGGAGGGCCCTGGGCCCTTCCTGCTGGTGGGGCACGGATGCCCTTGGGGGGGGGGGGGCCACACAGTGGGAGGGCCGCGGGTGGGCCAGTCCCCTTCTCACTGTCTCTGACTTGCTGTCAGGGCTCCTCACTGGCTACAGCTCCACGCTGTGGATTGGCCTTAATGACCTGGACACCAGTGGCGGCTGGCAGTGGTCGGACAACTCGCCCCTGAAGTACCTCAACTGGGAGAGTGGTGAGGCGTGGGGTTCGGGCGCAGGGTGGCCTGGGGACTGCACAGGCATCTGGTCTCCTATTTATTCCTCCCCAGGAACCCTTCTCCAGGCCGTGTGGGGGAGGGGCGGCGGGGCAGGTTCCACCCCCTCCTGGACCGGGTCCCGCCCCATCGGGGCCCGGGGCCCGTGCAGTGGCCTTGCGTAAACTAGAACCCGATGCCCTCTCCTCAGGGCGCAGGGCCTGGGGCACGGGCTGGATTTCAGGCCCTGTCCGTCCCTTCAGCTGCACCCAGGGCACCGGCAGCCCGGCCAGGGAGGCCCCGGGGGCCGGTCACCAGTGTCGGGAGGAGGGTTTGGGCCCAAGGGGGGAGGGGGAGGCGGAGGTGAGAGGCAGCGAGGGGCCCCGAGGGAGCCGGAGGCTGTGAGGAGGGCCCGGAGGAGGCCCGGGTGTGAGTGAGTATCTCTCTCCCGGGCTGCTGGCGCCCTCCCCTCCCCTCCCCACAGATCAGCCGGACAACCCGAGTGAGGAGAACTGCGGGGTGATCCGCACGGAGTCCTCGGGCGGCTGGCAGAACCGCGACTGCAGCATCGCGCTGCCCTACGTGTGCAAGAAGAAGCCCAACGCCACGGCCGAGCGCCCGTCCCCCGGTGAGCGGAGGTCCCGGCGCGGGGCGGGGGACGGGCCTGTCGGGCGGCCGGCGACGCAAGGGACTCTCTGCTGAGGGACTAACCGGAATGTGGTTAAATGCTGGTAATCCGCACGGTCCTTGTAGCAGTCCCACTCAGCTGGAGGTGACAGACATCTCAGCACACAATTGGACTATCCCGAGTTGTGTACCACTATAAAAATATGTGTAATAAATGTTAGAGAAGACATGCCTAGAGAAGACACTGCTTAAGCTCCTGAGAGTTAAGGAGGGCTTCATGGACGTGACATTTGATTTGGGCTTTTTAAGTTGACTGTAAAGAGGTGTAAGGGAAGGGCATTCCTGGCAGAGGGAACAGCATGTGCAAAGGTGCAGAGGCATGGGAGTATACAGCAGCTTTAAGTTTGGTGAGGATTGCAGTCTAGTTGGAGTGTAGACTCTTCATAGGGTGTGGTGTTTGGACCGGCGGCGTGATGCTGTTCTAAATGCAGACTCTCAGCCCCGCCACCTGGCCTCCATTTCACAGGATCGTCAAGCAAGGTGTGTGTGCAGGTGCAGCCAAGGCACCCTGGCTTAGAGGGCATGCTGAAGAGAACAGTTCAGAAAGGCAGGTTGCAGCCAGTCCCTGAAGGGTCTTGGCTGCTGGGTCAAGTTTGGGTGGGGCCAGGTAGGCTGTGGGGAGCCTCTGCGGGTTTTTAAGCCAGGGAGTGTCTTGCTCACATTTGCGATTCACAGAGATATCTGTAGGGGCCTATGGAGGAGGTTGGGGTAATGGGCACAGCACTGTTCTGGGGACTGCTGCGTGTGGCTTTGGGCAAGGAGCTCTGTCTCTGAGCGCAAATCGCGAATAAGCTCCTACCCCTTGCAGGGTTGTTGTAAGGCTGGAGACAGGGCCTTGCCCAAAGGAGCGTGACCGTGGGTAGCAGAGGATGTTCGTCAGTGTGGGTTGGAAGGGCTACGACAGGAGTCCAGTAGCCGTGGGAGCCACTGCTTTCTCTCCTCCTCCCCTAGGGATTGGCACCCCACACATAGGGCACCTCCCCTCTAGCTAGAGGGGGCCTGGGGCAGGCACCAAGTCAAGGTCTTCTCAGACCTAGAAGGAAGGAGGGCCCTACTGTGGGCAGGCCTGACCTATCTGTGGCCCCCTTTGGGCCTAGCTCCTCACCAAGTCCCCTGGCTCCTGGATCTCCCCAGTGTGGCCCCATTGGGGGAGGTCTCCTCTGAGGCCTCCTGGATCTGCAGATGTGTCTGTGGCCTTGGACTGACTCTTTCATCCTGCTCTGCATGAGGCATCTTTTCCGAGCAATTTCTCAAATGCGTTCTGTCTTCTGGGTCTCATCATGCAAGGCATGTCATTCCAAAGGCAGGCACCGTTGTGTCCGCAAAGCATCCATATTTCCTGAGTTTCTTTCCTCCCAACAGCTGGAAGAAGGCCCCCTTGGGTCTGAACTTGGGTTCTGTCTGTGGCGGCAGCCTTGGGTCTTAGCCGGGAGGCCCAGGAGATGATTGACAAGTCAGAGCCGAGGAGTGAGTCAGCTCAGGCTCAAGCCTCTGAGAAACACTATGCTGGACCCTGGAGCGTCTCACAGAATGGAGTGGATCCCAGAATCCCGGTCTGGGGTGACGCTTCCAGTGGGTGCATGCTTTCCTGCCTGGCTGGGCAGAGTCCTGCCCGAGCCTGACGTTGTGGGTGGTTTAGTAAAGTCTTGTTTTCTCTTGCCAAGGCCCAAGTGAGGGCTTGTTTGCTTCAGCTGCTCTGGGACCCCGATCTCTAGAGACTGACCCTGAAATGCATGGAAGTGGGGGTGAGGAAGAGCCTGTCCCTGGTTAGTTTCTCAGCCCTGAGTGGAGCTGAGGGTAGGGGAAGGAGCAAGTGACTTCTTGGGCCTCTGGCCTGGTGGCCCCACTTCCCCATCCCTACATCCTGGACTGCCAAGGTCAGCACTGGGTCCACACTCAATATATGCTCTCTGAGGTAGTGACAGTGGTCTCATTTATTAAGCAAGGTGGACATGAGCTAAGTTTGAATCTTATAATAGGAAATCCCATTAAAAAATGTTTTTAATGTTTATTTTGAGAGAGAGAGAGAAACAGCATGCGCGGGGGAGGGGCCGAGAGAGGGAGACACAGACTCCGAAGCAGGCTCCAGGCTCCGAGCTGTCAGCACAGAGCCCAACGCGGGGCTCGAACCCACGAACCGTGAGATCAAGACCTGAGCCGAAGTCGGTCACTCAACGGACTGAGTCACCCAGGCACCCCAGGAAATCCCATTTACAGAGGAGGAAACTGAGGCTCCCAGGGCTGGTCTGACCTGAGTCTCCCCACTCATCTCTTTCTGAAAGCCCTAGCTGGAGGGGCTGTCCTGTCCTGGGTGAAATTTGCCACCACTTCCTGGGGCTCTGCTTCTGGGCTTCCAGCAGCCCTGGAGGGCTTTGTCTTTTTAGAACCTTTCAGCATTCGGGCCTGTTCTGGCAGCCAGGGCTGATCTGAGGCAGGTGTGGGGAGGAGGTGACTTCAGGGCCCTGCCCATGTTGACACTCAGCGGGTCAAGGCATCCTGGCTGGGTGGCTTGGTCCTGAACGGCATCTCGTGGGTCTCCGCAGACGTGTGGGCCAACGTGAAGGTGGAGTGCGAGCCCAGCTGGCAGCCCTTCCAGGGCCACTGCTACCGCCTGCAGGCTGAGAAGCGCAGCTGGCAGGAGTCCAAGAAGGCGTGTCTGCGGGGCGGGGGCGACCTGCTCAGCATCCACAGCATGGCCGAGCTGGAGTTCATCACCAAGCAGATCAAGCAAGGTGAGCGGCTGCTCGTCCACACCCGGAGTGGAGGGCAGGGCCTTGCCAGCGCCCATCCGGTCCCACCCAAGAGGCTGTGGGACTGCCCCTCTGCTGCTGGTGGCTGAGGCTGACCTCTCCGTGTCTTCTCTCCCCTGTCCCCTGCTGCATCCCAGAGGTGGAGGAGCTGTGGATTGGCCTCAATGATTTGAAACTGCAGATGAATTTTGAGTGGTCTGATGGGAGCCTCGTGAGCTTCACCCACTGGCACCCGTTTGAGCCCAACAACTTCCGGGACAGCCTGGAAGACTGTGTCACCATCTGGGGGCCGGTGAGAACCCCCTCTCCCCACCCTCCTGGTGCCGCTGTCAGCTTCTGCCTCTATACCACCACCCCATGGCCTCTCAGAATCCCCCACTTCCCCACCAGCCCCTTCCCTTCCATGTGCAGAGATCGTGAGGATTTGAATCCTCCCCACCCCCAACTGGCTGGGGCACCTTGGGCAAGTTACTTAACCTCTCTGTGCCTTGGTTTCCTCATCTGTCAATGGAACACTAACAGTGCGAACCTCATACGGTCATTGGGAAGATTAAAGGAGTTAATTCTTGTGAAGCCTTTGGATTCTGCCTGGCACGATCTTGGTCTACCGGCTGCCCTTGCCTACCGGCAGGTGGCATCAGAAGCCACATTTTGTGGACACACTCCATTGGCTGGGCTGCTCTGTGCCAGCCCTACCCAGCCCAGGGTCCTGTCTCCTCAAAAAATTATGGGGTGATGGCTGTTTGCCATGGTTTGGGCTCAGAGGCAGTGTGGGTAGATGTAGGAATTGATGTAGGGCTTCAAGTAGAGACAAGAGAACCTTTAAAAAGAGACCAAGTCAGAGGGACAGAGGATGGACTCCAGGGACAGACAGGACATTCTGCTGTGAGATGCTGCAAAACGGTGCCAGGACTGCAGAGACAGAGCCATCTGGCATAAGGGACGCTATTTAAAAATTTATAAACAATTATTTGTTGAGTGTCTGCCACGTGCCAGGCATTCTCCTGGGGACTGGGACACAGACACCTCTGCCCTCTGGATGGAGCTAAAGGCAGATAAACCGCTGGCGAGGAGACTGGGGACACAGGACAGTCTGGAACACAGAGAAGACAGGTCTCTTGCTCAGGATCACACAACAAGTTGGAGGCAGGGGCAGGTCTAAAAGTCAGGTCCGCCAAAGGGTTTGGGGGAGGGGGGGCTGAGACTCTCCCTCATCCTGTGTCCCTAGGAAGGTCGTTGGAATGATAGCCCCTGTAACCAATCCTTGCCGTCCATCTGCAAGAAGGCAGGCCAGCTGAGCCAGGGGGCCGCCGAGGAGGACCACGGCTGCCGGAAGGTGAGGGTGCTTCTGGAGCTGCCCCTGGGTGGGGCCAACCAGAGGGGCTCCCAGAGGAGGGAGGGAGGGGGCAGCCTCCCCCGGCATCCTCCCGTGCTTGGCACATCCCTTCCTCCTGCTCTCCACACTGCTCTGTTCCAGAAAGAGTGATAGTGGCTGAGGCAGGGTGGGGGTAGGGTGGGGGCTGTTGGGAGGAAGCAGAGCTCCCCACCCCCGCTCTTTTTGGGGAAGCTACTTCTCAGAGGCGGCAGGGAACAGGAGGTGGGTGCGGGCAGGCCCCCAAGTCCTCACCTGAGTGAGACTGCCGGGGTGCATCCCCCACCCCCGCCCGCCGGCTCTGTCTCTGCTGGCCCACACCTTGCCGTCTGACACACGGTGCGCTTGTCTGTCTCCTGGAGGAATGAAGCCCTTCTGGTGTCTCCTTCCTTGCATTCCTAGCCCCAGGGGCTTCCAGATGTTCAGGGAGGGAGAGGGCCAGGACTGCCCACGTTAGTGGGGCAGTGCGTGTATGAATGAGGGACCCATGTCCTCCTCCAGGCCCTCCCAGGCTCCCCACAGCCTGGCCCTCAGCCAAGCAGGGGCGTAAGTGGTGTGGATGAATAAGGGGAGGTTACTCAAAAAAGACACTTAATGATGTTTTGGCCCCTGGTGGCTCCATCTGCCGAGGCCACGTTCCTGCCAGCCCCTTGCTGCCAGTCTGGCTGCTCACTCTGTTTTCCTTTACCGCACCCCCACCTCACTTGAACCCCATGCTCTCCCCCGGGGAGGAGCCCGATACAACGACAGGCACGACCTGAAGTGGGGAGGAGAGAGAGCAGGGGCCCTGCTGAAGCATCTGGGGGGCCGGCATGGGCAGGGACTGGCCCGGGGGCTCTGTCCTGGCTTGGGTGAGGTGGGGGCAGGGGAGAGAGGAGGAGTGACTAATGGCCCTGGCCCCAGGGCCACCTGAAATGTGCGTGCAATGTTGAGCAGCCCCAGTTAACACCCTGGGAGACCTGGGGTCTTAGCACAGCCTCCCCCCCCCGCCCTCCCCCCCGCCCCGCCCCACCAGCTTCTCTTTTGCTTGGGCTCATGCTCAAGGGGCTGTAACTTTCTCCCAACCTCAAATCCACCCCAGGCCTTCCCATTTCAAGAGCTCCTGGAGGTGAAGGCCCTGGCAGGCACCTTGTGTCATCTTAGGATGGAACAGGGCTGTGGTCAGGACAGGAGCAGCCTTTGTGGTGTGGGTTCAAGTCTGAGCTCCACCTTGTACTGTCTGTGTACAAAGTCCGATCACTTAATTTCTCTGAGCCTCGGCTGCTGTTGTGAAAGGCAGGAGCAGAGAGCTCAGGGTGGCCCAAGGGGCGGGAGGTCTGTTGGGTGAAGCCTTGCCTGGTCTCGTGGGGGTTGGATGGTAGAGGACCAACCATCAAGGAGCAGCTTCGCTGCTCCTCGCTGAGGGTCCGTCCCCCCACCCCAGGCTAGCTGCCTCCTCTGCTCACTGTACCTTTTCCAGGACCTGAGGATTACCCAGCCTTTCCTGGCAGCTCTCCCAGCTTTTCAGCTCTGGTCTCGCAGCCAACTGGCAATTTTCCCACCGTGACTCTTGGTTTAAATGCCCGAGAGAGGAGTCCAGTGGGCCGCCCATCTTTCTTCACTGGCCCACAGGCGGGTCACTGGCTGCCTCCAGATCAGCCGCCCTTGGGCCATGCTTCCACCTCTGATCTGGCAGTTGTGGGTGATGGTAGGGAGTGGGGAAGTGAAGTGGTAAGATGCAGAACACAGCACAGGAAGAGCCGTCTCTGGTGTCCAACCAGTCCCCTCTGTCCTGTGCCCAAGCCTGTGGCACATTCAGTGGTGCCACCATGGCATCCCCCACCCCAGGAATTCTGGCTGAGGGAGGAGAGTCCTTCCCACGGACGTCCCTCTTTTGCCCACTCTCTCGAGCCAGGGTTGGACATGGCACAGCCCATCCTGCTACTGGCTGGGAGAGGACCAAGTAAGCTACGGTGAGGCCCGGCGGCTATGCACCCATCACGGCTCTCAGCTGGTCACCATCACCAACAGGTACAGGCCGGGACCGTGTACCCAGACTAGCCCTCAACGCCTGTCTCAATGCCTAATGTGGACCTTGCACCAAACGGGGTGGCGTTGTAACATTAAGCACAGAGGGACCTGAGTCCTGGGAGCCTCAAATGACTTCAGGACCTTTTTTCTAATATTGCCATGAGAATGATTCCCGTTTATTAAGTGACCCCAGTGTAGGGCAGGGCCTGGGCAGGGGCAGGAGCAGGAACAGGTGTAGATATGGGTTGGATGCCCAAGAGAGGCCTTGGCTGTGTCTGATTTTCTCTACTTTCTTAGCAAGGCACGAAGGTGCAGGCAGTGGGCAGGGAGCTTGGTTGCTATGTGTCAGCTGTAGGGTCCCCATGGGTCCCCCAAGTTACTGGTTGGGGGGGCAGGGCATCTGGCCTGTGGCCCAGGGAGTGGTCGGGGCTGGGGCGAGCTCCCTGCCTGACCAGCTTCTCTTCTACAGGTTTGAGCAGGCCTTTGTCAGCAGCCTCATCTACAATTGGGACGGCGAGTACTTTTGGACCGCCCTGCAGGACCTCAACAGCACCGGCTCCTTCCGCTGGCTCAGCGGGGATGAGGTCATGTACACCCACTGGAACCGTGACCAGCCTGGTGAGCCCTTCCCGCACGGCACTTGGCCAACCCCTTCTTTGACCTTCCTTGGTGAAGCCAGGAGGCCATATGGACCTGCCCTGCCGGGACCGAGTCCCAGGGCTTCCCAGTAAACTGATTATTGGTACAGTGTGGTGAAATGGTTAGGGGCACAGGGTCTGGGGCCAAACCGCCTGGTGCATCTTTGAGCCTCAATTTCTCATCTGTCAAATGAGGATAAGGTACTTCGGGGTTGAGATGGATTAATAGATGTGAAGTGCCTAATTATTGTATGTGATGCTAGCACAGGTGCTTGCTATTATGATTATTGCCATTTCACATTCATTATCTTTTGTAGCCTTTTCAATTTCCTGATGAGATAGATGGTCAAATAGCCTCAGAGAAGTTAAGCGACTTGCCTAAGATCTCACGCAGGAGTAAACACAGAGCTGGGACTCTGCCTCCATTCCCTTCCGGGTCCCTGCTGCCGGCCGAGCTGGTCACCCAGTGTGCAGGGCCCGGCTGGGGTGGTGCCCTGTGGGGAGGACTGGACCACGAGTCCTCAGCAAACGGGTCTCTTGCTCCCCCCTCCAGGGTACAGCCGTGGGGGCTGTGTGGCCCTGGCCACAGGCAGCGCCATGGGGCTGTGGGAGGTGAAGAATTGTACCGCGTTCCGGGCCCGCTACATCTGCCGGCAGAGCCTGGGCACACCGGTGACGCCTGAATTGCCTGGGCCAGACCCCACGCCCAGCCTCACCGGCTCCTGTCCCCAGGGCTGGGGGTCAGACCCCAAACTCCGGCACTGCTATAAGGTAGGCAGCCTGCCGGCGTGGGAGGAGGGAGAAAAGCGGGAGCAAAGGAGCTGCACGCCCGGGGTGAGGGCAGCCCCAGCAGGGCCCAGGCTCGATCCAGGCAACTGGGCCCCAGGGACAATGTTTCCCCACAGCAGCTTGCAGACAGAGGTAATTTCTGATGACAGTCTTGTCAGTGGAATGTCAGGTGTGGCACATAATAGGTGCTCGATATACATGTGAGGGATTGAAAAAAAATCATGGAGATAATCAGTTTCAGAGGTTCCCAAATGTTGGGGCTGGGATGTCTGCTTTTCAGCATCATCTGGGCAGCTTGATAAAAATAAACGCCTGGGGCTGCCACTGTGGAGATTGGGATTTGCTAGATTGGGTGGGGCCTAAATTTTTAAACCGTGCTGGGTTCGGGAGCCACTGACATAGTCCAAGTTTTTTTGATACATGAGGAAAGAGTCCAGGGAGGGGAAGGGAGTGGCCCACAGCACACTGTGGCTGGTTCAGGGGTCTGGGCAGGGGTATTCTCTAGGAGCTGGCTGTGCTGGCTCCCCTCCCTGGAGCTCATTCTCTGAGGCTTGTCTTGTCTTAGGTAGCCTGCACCCCCGTCCAGTGCGGCCCCAGCCCCCCTCCCCACTGCTGTCATGGGAGGGCGTGTGGACCCATGGGGACAGCTGGGACACCTGGACTTTGTTCCTGTAGGTGTTCAGCTCAGAGCGGCTGCAGGATAAAAAGAGCTGGGTGCAGGCCCAGAGGGCCTGCCAAGATTTGGGAGCCCAGCTGCTGAGCCTGGCCAGCTATGAGGAGGAGCACTTTGTGGCCAACATGCTCAACAAGATCTTTGGGTACGGAGCCTGGGGCGGTGGCCTGCACGCACCTGGGTGGGCTCTTGGTTCTGCCGGGCGCAGGGCAGGGGGCAGGGTGAGGGCGCCCCCGGTGAGGCCTGTCCGAGGGCTCAGAATGACCTGTGTATCCGCAGCGAGTGCCAGGACCATGCTGTCCTCCCTCAGGTAGCCGTCGTCTCCCTGGACTTGGAAACTTTGTTGCTCACCAGTGTCAGGGAGCCAGCAGTGGCCCCCTCAGACTCACAGACTTTGACAAAAGTAACTGCCCTTCCCATCCCTCTGCAAGCTGATCCAAGTTGAGCATCAACACCCAACACCCCCAACACCATCCCGTAACAACCCACTCTCCTCAATAAACCGCTTTTCCTGAGAAAGAGGAGGACAAAAGCTACAAAAGTGAGCATTTGCCCATGGGGGTCCCTCCAGGACCCTGTGTCTGTCCTGTGGGCTCCCAGCACCCTATGACACAGAGCACCTTTAACCCCTTGGCACTGGGAAAAGGCCAAATGGACCAGGCTTCCTGAGATCTTAATTCCAGGGCCATGTCTTCCCAGCAAACATCAAGGTTACGTTATTTGACGTAAATACAGCTCTTGTCAATGGCCTCTCACCACGTCTCAGGCACTGCACTAAACATTTAATCCTCATTCAGGCTTGTTTTCAACCCTACGAAGTAGACATTGCCACTGACCCATGTGGGCTGATAGAGAGGTTGGGTTATTTGCCCACTGACACGGAGCTGCTCCACGGGTGACCCCGGACTGGAATCTACTTTTATCTGAGTTCAGAGCCCCAGGTCAATGCTCCATCCCCATCGACTTACTGAAATCCTGAAGTGAAAGCCCACAGTCTTGCTGGCAGGGCAAACCCCACCGGAAGGGAGCCAGGCCACCCTCCCCCAGTGAGCTGGGCATCTGGTCCAGCGAGCTCAGTTCTCTGGGTGTGAAGTCCAGACGGGAGAGGCCCCAGGCCCTTGGGACTGCTCCTCTTATCCCCATGTCTTCTGTCCCCACCCCTGTGTTGTGCTGAAGTGAATCAGAGCCCGAGATCCACGAGCAGAACTGGTTCTGGATTGGTCTGAACCGTCGAGATCCCGGAGCGGGACAGAGCTGGCGCTGGAGCGACGGCTTGGGGGTGAGCCGGCCTAGAGGGGACAGGCCAGCTGGTGGGCGGGGCTCGGTTGTAGGCGTGGTCTTTCCGGGCAGGACTGGTCCTGGAGGTGGGCGAGGTTTAGAGGACTTAGGGTATTTGGCTTGACCCCACACGTTAAAGAAAGGGGGGAGGGGCGTCCAGCCCAGGTTAGGGGTTCCCAGCTCAGGTCGGGCCCCTGTTCGTCTGTCCTTCGGACGCTGAAGCGTGTGCCTCGTGCCTGATAACTCTCTCGTACCTCGACCTCCAGTTCTCTTATCACAATTTCGACCGGAGCCGGCACGACGACGACGACATCCGGGGCTGTGCAGTGCTCGACCTGGCCTCCTTGCAGTGGGTGGCCATGCAGTGTGAGACGCAGCTGGACTGGATCTGCAAGATCCCTCGAGGTTGGGTGGGATGGCGCTGGGAAACGGGGGGATGGGGTGAATGGCGTCGGTGCCGGGAATCCAGGGGAGGGGTCTCCTTTCCCTGCAGCGTCTCTGTCCCTGTTGTCCCTGTAGGCACAGACGTGCGGGAGCCCGACGTCAGCCCACAAGGTGAGGCCCCCGCACCCCCCGGGGCTGTGTGGAGAGGGTGAGGGGGCGTCACCTCCCGGGCAGGGCCTGGCTGAGATGGAACGAAAGGAGTTAGGGATTCGAGCCCAGGGAAGGGGAATCGGGACGCCTGGAGCCCTGTCGGCCTCCGTCTCCAAGCAGGGGCAAGCGTGGGCCTGGAGTGGTTCCTGCCCCGGGTCCTAGCGGCTCGAAAGCCACCTACTACCTGCCTTTGGACCGGGCCTTGCCCACCGGGAGAGCAAGCAAACCCTGGCTGGCCGCTACTCGCATGCTCACACTGCCCCCGCAGGCCGGCGGGAGTGGCTGCGGTTCCAGGAGGCCGAGTACAAGTTCTTCGAGCACCACTCCACGTGGGCCCAGGCGCAGCGCATCTGCACGTGGTTCCAGGCCGAGCTGGCCTCCGTGCACAGCCAGGCCGAGCTGGACTTCCTGGGGCACAACCTCCAGAAGGTGAGCATTTGAGCGGGCAGGGGCCTGCGGGCAGGACCTGGAGGAGAGGCCCTGCCACCCCTCATCTGCCTGACCGGTTTCCCCAGTTCTCTCGGGGCCAGGAGCAGCACTGGTGGATCGGCCTGCACACTGCAGAGAGTGATGGGCGTTTCAGGTAGGAGCCTTCCTGGGGGGGGTAGCGGGTGTGGGGGATACACATGCCTGGATGGCCACCCACGGCCCAGGTGGGAGCTAGGGAGGCTGAGGACAGAGGCAGATAGACCTGAATTTGAATCCAGCTCTGTTCCTCACTGGCTGTGTGGCCTTGATCAAATGGGCCTTGATTTTCTCACCTAAAAATGAGAATAATGCTGCCTGGTAAGATTGCTCTGAGGATTAGAAAGAAGGTATGTGAAGTCCTTAGCACAGCATCCAGCATATAATTGGGCACCAAATAATGGCAGCTCATATTATGCTGGGGCCACTCTTGAATAAGGCCCCCTCAGGACATGGGCAAGAACATATGGTGTCCAGAGGGCTCTCTCTGTATTCAGTACCCACCTGCCATGCATGAAGAGGCTTGAGGCAGCGAGGACCAGGAGCACATAGGTATCTCAGCACACTGTTGCCCTTGGGCCTCTGCTCTGGGATTCTTGGGCTTTTCTAGGTAGAGAATGAGAGCCCAGGGAGGGCTGGGCTTTCCCTGGAGGCACCAGGTCTCTGGGTCCCCAGCTGCCCTGAGCTCAGTAGCCTCATTCTCAGCCTGGAGCCCCTGGACTTGGGCCCTTTCCTGCCCCCCTTTTGGTGGCCTTCATTGCTGCATACAAGGGAGGTTGGGCCCAGGGCCAATGCTGGAGTCACCTCTGCCTGGTGCCATTGCAGGTGGACAGATGGTTCCATTATAAACTTCATCTCCTGGGCACCCGGTAAACCTCGGCCCATCGGCAAGGATAAGAAGTGTGTGTACATGACCGCCAGCCGAGGTGAGAGCAAGGCGGGGGCAGAGAGGGTGCAGAAGCCCAGGAGAAAGTTGATGTTGGGGGCAGTGAGGTGAGCCTAGGCAGGGCCGACAGTCTCTTCTCATTCTCTTTGTTCCCACAACCCAAGAGGGGCTAGACCCAGAGAGGGGACCTGTCCCCACGGTCCAGCAGCCATAGAGGACTAGAGTTTAGATAGAGTTGGATACAGGCACCTGACCCCCATGCTCTTTTCTTAGGGCATGAGGTAAGGGTGCTGCCCGCCCTGCCCTATGCTAGAGCGACCGCCCCCCTCTTTCTGCAGAGGACTGGGGGGACCAGAGGTGCCTGACAGCCTTGCCTTACATCTGCAAACGCAGCAACAGCACTGGAGAGCCACAGCCCCCAGACCTGCCGCCCACGGCCCTGGGGGGCTGCCCCTCTGGCTGGAAGCAGTTCCTCAATAAGGTAGGAGATGGGGAGGGGGCCCCCCAAGGGAGTCAGGGGAGACGATGTGAACACGGCAAGGCCGACTTTCAGGAGTCCTGGCCCTTCGGCAACATCAAATTCGTGGCCCCTTGCCTATGCCCACCAACGTCTCTCCTGCTTAGCCCTGGTGCTGGGGCTAGACTCCCTGGAAAACAACTTCTTTTGGTAGCACCTTCTAATCCACCAGGTAGAGTGTCCACATAGTGCGGTGAGTTTTCGAGATTAGTGGTTGCCAAACATTTCGATAATGTTTGATAATTTTGATAATTCCTGTTAGGAAACAAAATACTGAACGTTCAAAGAATATGTATGTACATTGTATATATGTGTATGAATATGTATATATTTACTTCTGTACTAATGTGATTAATGTTATATGTATTAAAATATGCACAAGAACAAAAGTATATAAAGCATGAGCTAAAGATTGAAAGAGAATACAGGTATTTTTTTGAAAAAGTATTTAAAAAAATTTTTTTAATGTTTATTTATTTTTGAGAGAGAGAGAGAGAGAGAGAGACAGAACATGAGTGGGGGAAGGGCAGAGAGGGAGAATTTGAAACAGCCTCCAGGCTCTGAGCTGTCAGCACAGAGCCCGATGAGGGGCGGCTGGGTGGAGGGGGGTGTTGAACTCACAAACTGTGAGATCATGACCTGAGCTGAAGTTGGATGCCCAACTGACTGAGCCACCCAGGGGCCCCTTGAAAAAGTGTTTTTAAGTTAAGTTTAAAAATGTTTTCTATATTAGTGGTATGAGAAAAGGCCTCAAAAATGATCAATGATAATAATTTTTTGTATTTAAGTAATTTGGATAAGAGAAGGTAATTGCATTATTTCATTATTTAAAAAAATATCTTGGTCTGACACTTTGTGATTTGGGGCTTCACAGGTCTTGTTTGAAGTTCGAATTATTTTGGATTTAATGGTTATTGTAGATGAAAAGGTTGCCTCACAAAGACAAATACATCAGAATGAAAAAGTTCATTCATTGTTGGTTGGACTTTTTTCATTTTCCAGTCTTTCTACCAGTTAAACAAAGGTTTTTGTTTAAAAATCAGCTACGAAGTTTCCGCATTCTAAACTAATCTGCCTCATAAACTAATCAGAAGATCTGATTAAGATGGTTTAAGAACAAGCCTTTGGAAGATTTTTTTGGAAACGCCATTTAGGAAATTCTTTTCCCAAGGCTTCTGAGTGTGCAGATAGGAAAGTTTGGGGCGGTAACATGAATCAGAAGGGATATGTTTCCAAACAGGGCTTCAAAATGTTCCTTCAAGAGTGTGAATTTCTTCCCCACAGTGGTTACTTCTGCACTAGTGGGTTGACTTATAGATCTGATTAGACCTTCATTGTTTTCACCTCGTGGTGAAAACACTGCTGAGAGGAGCAGCGGTTTTTTGTTTGTGCTGGCATCATGAGTACGAGCTTCAGTCCCTGCTTGCTTTGCCGAGGTTGTAAAACCACTTAGCCGAATTGTGAGGATTAGATTAGTTAACCCTGGATCATATAATCCGTAAATCTTTGTCCTGTAATGGAGTGCAGCCAGCCCTTGGTGTCGTGGAGCTCTTACTGTCTTCAGAATATTCAAGAGAATATTATACCTTTTCTAGAAACAAACAGGTGTATTATTAAAACTTCAGAAAACACAGAAAGAAAAAAATAAAATTCACTCACTCATCCTCTCCAGAAATAACCACTATTAATATCATTACTCCGCTTCTTGCCTTTTTCCACATAATTGAGATTGTACTACCTAACACGATCAAACTACGTAACACGATTTTCTTTCTCAGGGCTGTATTGTGAGCATTTTTCTCATGTCATTACCTTTTTCAAAAACTTACTCTTGTGGCTTCTCCTACCTGATATAAAACAATATATTATGTGTAGGTAATTGGTCTTTTTCTTTAAAAAAAATTTTTTTTTATGTTTATTTATTTTTGAGAAAGAGAGCGTGTGAGCGGGAGAGGGGCAGAGAGGGAGACACAGAATCCGAAGCAGGCTCCAGGCTCCGAGCTGTCAGCACAGAGCCCGACGCAGGGCTTGAACTCACGAACTGCGAGATCATGACCTGAGCCGGAGTCGGACACTTAACTGAGCCACCCAGGCGCCTCTAACTGGTCTCTGTCTTAATGCATCAGCATCATTGTGAAGATACCAGTTACTCCCCTGTCAGAAGCCTTTGAATTATGAGAGGCTGTTTGCCCCTTCGCTACCTGGCCCCAGATACCTTGCTCTGCTAGTTTTTTGCCCTCTTTGCAGCCCCATAGCATTTGGATGTAGGGCGAGAGGGTAAGGATCCACCTCTCCCACTAGCCTTAAGCTCCTGGAGGGCAGGGCCACTGGCTCCTGACATATCACTAAATATACTTGCACATGATAGGAGGTCCCGTAGTGTTTGTTGGGCTGGGCTGAATACTTCCTCTCTTTAACTGCTGATACTTGCTGATACGGGTGTGACCTTGCTGCTTCTCATCTTGTGACTAATTTTGCTAGTTATTTAGAGGAGGCCTCAGTGTCTCTGAACTGCTTCTGTGAAACCAAATGCATGGGCTTCATGATAAACCTCCCCCAAACTCTTGCGTTATTTCTGGGCTTATAGTTTTCTACCCCAAATCTGACATTTGCATCAGTAAGCTCATGCTAGAGCTGCTCATAAGAGTAATAGTAAGAGCTTTTACTTGTTAAGCTCCTGCTCCTGTGTTGTGCACTGTTCTCTTTAACCTTTAAAATGACCCCAAAAGGCAGATTTTTTTAATCCCATTTTACAGAAGGGTTAAGTTAGATCTGGAATCTGAGCTGCACGTCCCCCGGCCCTCTGTGACTCCAAAGCTTCCTTCCTTTCTTTCTCCTCCATCCTACCAAGGAAGAAATCACTGGAAGTCATTCATTTTTAAATAGTCTTCACTTGAAAGATTTCCCACACAGGGTTCCTTTGACCTTACAGAAGTAGTGAAGGTGGGAACAGAGAAACAAAATTACAGAGTTACAGGCTGCTGCCTAGTAAAAATCATTCGAAAGTAAAGCTAAGGATGGGGGCGCCTGGATGGCTCAGTCAGTTGAGAGTCCGACTTCAGCCCTGGTCGTGATCTTGCGCTTTATGGGTTCAAGCCCCGTGTCGGGCTCTGTGCTGATAGCTCGGAGCCTGGAGCCTGCTTCAGATCCTGTGTCTCCCTTTCTCTCTGCCTCTCCCCTGCTTGTGCTCTGTCTCCCCAAAATAAATAAACATTAAAAAAAAAGATAAGGATATCATACAGGTGAACTTTTAAGTTCATGGGGTAAAATAGCGGATTTCAGGCAACACTCAAAAACGTGTTTAGCTGAAATCGAGACAGACCTTGTCTCCATGCGTGGTCCAGGCTCTGCTGTCATAGGTAATAGAGACTTTGGTGACCCAAAGAAATCCTGCCACTGACAAACTCTCCCGAGTGTAGGGACGTGTGTGTGAATGTGGGGTGCTGGGCTGAGAGGGCGCCAGAGCCTTGCTCAAGGAGCCCCAGATGTCCTGATTCTGATTTATTGTTCTCACAGCCCTCAAAGCCTCCCAGGGCCTGCCACTGAGGGCTGCACAGCAGAGTTTCTGGGTTTGTGGGACAGGATGGTGGGGCAGGACATCATGTCTCCCCCTCCGCCCCAGTGTTTCCGAATCCAGGGCCAGGACCCTCAGGACCGGGTGAAGTGGTCAGAGGCACAGTTCTCCTGTGAACAGCAAGAGGCCCAACTGGTCACCATTGCCAACCCCTTAGAGCAAGGTAGGGCCAGCCCATGGGAGGGCCCCAGTATCCTCTGACACGATCCCACCGCCCCTCCCCCAAGATGGCTAGAGCCGAGTGAGCAAGGGGCTGTCCTGTCACTCATAATTCTCTCTTCTGGGGAACTGTAGCCTTCATCACAGCCAGCCTGCCCAATGTGACCTTTGACCTTTGGATTGGCCTCCATGCCTCTCAGAGGGACTTCCAGTGGGTGGAGCAGGAGCCTCTGCTGTATACCAACTGGGCACCTGGGGAGCCCTCTGGCCCCAGCCCTGCTCCCAGTGGCAACATACCGGTGAGGAAGCCCCTCCCTCTGCACCCCCACGCCAACCTGCCGCACTTGCCTTCACTCCTGGGGTCCCCCTGTCTTCCAGCCTCTTTGCTCAGAGTGCAGCCTTTCCAGGGCAGTGGCACAGGGGAAAGCTGCCGGGGCTTCCCTGAGCAGTTCCTTTCCCCCAGACCAGCTGTGCGGTGGTCCTGCACAGCCCCTCAGCTCACTTCACTGGCCGCTGGGATGATCGGAGCTGCACGGAGGAGACGCATGGCTTCATCTGCCAGAAGAGCACGGGTACGTGTCACCAGCGAACTCAGAAACATCAGCACTGGGGCCAGATGCTGTGGGCCATGCCAGGAGGAATGAAACATAGTCTCATAGACCCAGGACCCCCCCTGAGGTCACCCCCAGAGTCTAGTATCTGCTTGGGAAGCAGATGGGCAGAAAGGCCAGGCGCCGGTCAGAGGGAAAGGCAGTGAGTGCTGAGGGTCTCAGGAGGAAGGTTTGGGAGGATGGAGGGCTGACAGGGGGCAGCTAGACACTGCGCGTGCCTGTTGTCAGGAACCTGAAGTTCCGCATCTGAGGCACCTGCAGCCCCGTGCATGTTCTATGGGTTCCTGGGGTAGGACTAGGTTGCTCCTCTGTTTATCAGCAAGAATGTGTTCTTAGGAACAGTGGCTAACATTTCCTGTTAGTCTGTGCCAGGCACCGTGCCCGGCAGAGACCTGGTTTCTGCCCCGTGGCTGGTGCTCTCTCAGCTTCATGCCTGGAAGTGGGGTGAGGGAGGCAGAGCCTGGCCTGAGCTCTGCCCCCTTCCCTGTAGACCCTTCCCTGAGCCCATCCCCAGCAGCGTCGCCCCCTGCCCCGGGCACTGTGCTCTCCTACCTCAACGGCACCTTCCGGCTGCTGCAGAAGCCTCTGCGCTGGCATGACGCCCTCCTGCTGTGTGAGAGCCGCAACGCCAGCCTGGCCCGCGTGCCTGACCCCTATACCCAGGCCTTCCTCACTCAGGCCTCCCGAGGGCTGCGCACCCCGCTCTGGATCGGGCTGGCCAGTGAGGAGGTGGGCCCCCAACACTTGTCCTGACGCCGGGGCTGGGGACCGCTCCCCTGATTTCCCTCCCTGTCTCCTCCCGACTCCTTGCCTTACCTTACCCACCTCCCCCCACCCCCCCATCCCCTCCCCCCACTGGCCCCCTTCTTCCCACCCTGATGGCCCCCTCATGCCCAGGGCTCCCGGAGGTACTCCTGGGTCTCGGAGGAGCCGCTGAGCTATGTGAGCTGGCAGGACGGGGAGCCCCAGCAGCCAGGGGGCTGCGCCTACGTGGACGTAGACGGGGCCTGGCGCACCACCAGCTGCGACACCAAGCTGCAGGGTGCTGTCTGTGGTGGGAACAGTGGTGAGTGCCCAGCCGCTGGGGCCGAGGGGTGGGCAAGGCGCAGGTTATCCCGGGGAGGACTCTGGGACACTTCTTCAACCCTGCACCCCCGCAGGGCCCCCTCCTCCCCGAAGAATAAGCTACCACGGCAGCTGTCCCCAAGGGCTGGCCGACTCCGCCTGGATTCCCTTCCGGGAGCACTGCTACTCCTTCCACATGGAGCTGCTGCTGGGCCACAAGGAGGCGCTGCAGCGCTGCCAGAGAGGTGGGCCGGGGCAGGCGAGTGCCCACGCGTGGGCATTTCAGGTGGTGACCCCTGGCGTGGACACTTACAGACTCCATGGATGCAGTCCCCCTGCTATGCTCCACCTGTAGGCCGCACTCACACATAAGTGCCCCGTCGTGTTCCGATTTACAGGGACCACATGTGACATTACACGCATGTAACACCTGCCACGCACACGCAGACGCCCAGACTCCACACCGTCCTCTACCCAGGCTGCCAGAGAAGAGGGCTGGGGCCTCTGGGAAGGGGGAGGGGGGTCTCCGCCACCCCCTGGGGAGACCTGTCTGCCCTGACATGGGCCTCCCTTGTGTCCAGCGGGTGGGGCAGTCCTGTCCATTCTGGATGAGATGGAGAATGTGTTCGTCTGGGAGCACCTGCAGAGCTCCGAGGGCCAGAGTCGGGGGGCCTGGCTGGGCATGAACTTCAACCCCAAAGGTGGGTACCCTGTGTGTGGCATCGGGAGGGTGAAGCCTCAGGGTACAGGGGGGAAGCCCTCCACCAGGGCTTGGTGGGGGTGAGGGCTTGCAGGAGATGGGAATTGGTTCTAGAACAGGCCTGCTCTCTTGCACCCGCTCCTGCTCCACCTTGTGTCCTCTCCCCCACACCCCTCAGTGTCTTGTTTCCCATAGGAGGCACCCTGGTCTGGCATGACAACACAGCTGTGAACTACTCCAACTGGGGGCCCCCCGGCCTGGGCCCCAGCATGCTGAGCCACAACAGCTGCTACTGGATCCAGAGCAGCAGCGGGCTGTGGCGCCCCGGCGCCTGCACCAACATCACCATGGGCGTCGTCTGCAAGCTCCCTCGAGGTGAGTGCGCTGGCAGACGCTGCGCTCAGCCCCCTGCCGCCCCCACAGCCGCCCCCACACGGCCGCCGCCACCGGCCGGTGCTGGGCCTGGGCCAGGGGCCTGCTTCTCATTCCGCCGGAGACACGGCGGGACAGGAGGGCGGGAACCGATGGGCCCCGGGGCTGCCAGGACCCTCCCCCGGGATAAATTGGTCCGTAGGAGGGACTGGCCCTTCCTACAAATTTCCAAACTAGACAGCAAACCCATCATTTTGTAGCGGTTAAGGGCAGGGACAAGGTTCAAGCCCCGGGCAAACCACTTTACCAACTCTGTGACCTTGGGCAAGTTACTTGAAGCCTGTGGCCTCAGTGTCTTCCTATGTAAAATGAGGATAATAACAGTACCTACGAATTTAAACGAGCTCGTGAGCTCATAACGTGGCTGGCACTCGGGAAGTGCTGTCTCCGTGTTTGCTTATTATTTCTGTTAACTACTTCGGTTATTGACTGGTCCCTCCCTCTCCCCTGCAGCTGAGGAAAGCAGCTTCTCTCCATCGGGTGAGTCTGCAGCTGGGCCCAGACCAGCCCTCTCCCCGCTTGTCCCCGCATGCAGGGCAGCAGGTGGGCAGGTGGGCAGCCGGCGGGCAGCCTGTCCCCTGAGTGTCCGGCTTGCCGCAGCAGCGCTCCCGGAAAACCCGGCGGCCCTGGTGGTGGTGCTGATGGCGGTGCTGCTGCTCCTGGCCCTGCTGACTGCGGCCTTGATCCTCTACCGGCGGCGACAGAGCGCGGAGCGTGGGACCTTTGAGGGCGCCCGTTACAGCCGCAGCGCCTCTGGCCCCGGCGAGGCCACTGAGAAGAACATTCTGGTGTCTGACATGGAAATGAATGAGCAGCAGGAGTAGAGCCAAGGGCGTGGGCAGGGTGGGGACAGGAGGAGTGGGGAGGCTGGGCCCTGGGTCAGCGGGGCCCCCCCACCAGCTACCAGCCCAGGTGGCCTATGGAGGGGTGCCTTTGGGATCACTGTCGGGAGCTGGGGCTGAGCAGGGCCTGGCTGGTGGGGTCCCTCCCTCCCATGAGGGCTGGGCTGAGACCTGGCTGAGTGCAGAGTGGTGTTTCCCTTTTGGGGGGCCTGAGGTCTTGTCACCTAGGCCTGTGCCCCCATGGTGACCGGAAGCAGGACGGGAGCCTCTTTCTGCCCCTTTCTCCCCAGGCCCCACTGCCCAGGCCTGCTGACCCACGCCCCAGGACCCCCTTCTCATTGCAGAACCTGAGGGTCCTCCCCTGAGCCCTCAGCCAGCCTCTGTCGCTTCTCTCCTTCCTGGCAGCCTAGGCTCCCAACCCCTCTCCCCCATCCCCTCTCCCTGCTTCTCATGCAGCCCTTCCTTCTGAGCCAGAGCCCCAGGGTTTGGGGAGCCCTGTTGCTCATGGTGGGTGTCAGCGGAGGGAGCCAAGCATCTGTCACTCCTGTGCCTGCTGGAGTGGCCCATGGGGCATGGCAGGAGGGGCCTAGGTTGGGCCTGAGAACCAGGGCACCACTGGGGTGTCACCTGGGCTGGAGACAGGACTGGGAGAGACGCCCTGACCTTCTGGGGGTGACCGGGCTGAGGTGTCATCTCCTGCCGGTTAGGGGAGGGCTCTGTCCCTAAAGAGTCCCCTGTGGGGACCAAAGTAAGTTCCCTAACGTTTCCAGCTCCTGGCTCTGGTTGGGAGAGAGGAGGGGGTTGCTAGAGCCCCGGGGACCTCAGAAGCAGGAGACCGCCCTCTAGTGGGGCCCAGAGGAACAGTGCCCAAGCTCCTGGGGGGCCCAGTCCCAGGGCGCTGACTCAGTGCCTTCCGGAACCCCGGCGGGGGCTGGGGCGGACGGCCAGTCCCTGTGCCATGGCGCGGGGCAGTGTGAACACAGACTCAAAGACGTCCTTTTTTGTAGTTCTTAATTTTTTTAATGTGCCATTATTGTGAAAAAAAGAAAAGAGAAAGAAGCAAACAAATAAAACACCTTTAAGAGGCTTGAGAGAGAAGGGTTCGTGCTTTGTTCTGTCGTCAAAACTTCCTCGTGTTGCCTCAGAGAGAAATGTCGTGTTTGGAGTTAGTGTTGTGTGCTCTTTCTGCAGTCCACCATTTTGTTACTATGCCTTGGCCCCATGGAGACCCCTGCACCCTTGTCTCTTCTTCTGGACCCTTGCCTTTCTGGGCCTGCTCCCCACGTTCCCTATTCCTGGGGACGTGTGTGTAAGTAAGTGACAGCTCAGGAGCCACCTGATGGCTATGTGAGCTTTGGCAACTTAGCTCACTTTTCAACGTGTGTAAGATAGGAGGACCGGATGAGCTTCCTGGGGCTGCTTTAAGGATATTTGAGGATTAAATGAAATCATCTGTGCAAAGCAGTTAGCAGCCCAGCACCTCCGAGCTCAGCCAGTAAGGGCCTCATAAATGCCAGCTGTTACTGTTATTTCTGGGCGGCGGCCCCCAGGGAAGCCTTGGAGGTGCTCAGGCCAGCCCTGGGCTGGGGGCTCCACGTCACCATCTTTCAAGGCAGCCACATACCTGTCTCTGAGCTTTGAGAAAGTGCACATTTGTTCTTGGGGAGTTTGGGCTCTGAAACCCCCCAGAGGCGGGGTCGGTGGCTTGCAAGACCTTTCTCCCACCAGCATTCACTCCGGATATTTGAGCTGCAGACAGCAGCGAACAAAGAGAAGGCTCTGCTAGTCAACGATGCCAGGTACGTGCTAGGTGCTATGGGGAAGACTGAACTAGGCCATGGGAAGGGGGTGTTAGTTTGGACTGGCTGGTGGGGTAGAGTCTTGTCAGAGGAAGTGAGATGAACCTGAAGGAGGTGAGGGAGTGAGCAATGGAGACACCTAGGTAGGTCCAGGCCGGGGGGGGGGGGGGGGGGGGGGTTGGGGGCGGTGCGGGCTGGGCCCTGCTGTGTGTTGGTCCCTGGTGCTTCAGAGGACCAGCAAGGAGGCCAGGCTGGCTGGAGGGTTGGGAAGGGGAGCATGGGGGAGTCCAAGGCCTTGAAGGCAGTGGTAGAGAGTATGGACGTTGTTTGAGGTGTAATAGGAAGTCGGTGGGAATGGCTAATCCGATTGTCCTTTGAAGATGGTGGTGTGGACCGGTACCTCGGTGTGGCCAGGTTCTGGGCGCCGGCACATACTACGTGCATGTTTTACCTTGTTTGTGATTTTGAAAACAAGTTTCTGTTTTTTGAGTAAGTTGTAACACCACGTGGTTCAGAGTCTAAACCTAAACAGTATGAAAAGATACACATTGAGAAGTCCAAAGCTTTTGGCCTGGACAGTAGGGTAAATGGGATGCCATTTTTTGAGCCGCCCCCCCCCCCCCACCGCCGAGGTTGGGCTTGTGAGCTGCTTCTCTGAACCCGTGACTGAGGCCAAGCCCGAGGCCATCGTCCAGCTCTCACCTCCCTGCAGTGGCTCTCCTCTGACGGGCAGCAGCAGGACCCGTGGAGGGAGCTGGTCACTTTGGGGAGGGAGCCCCAATCCCACAGGGGAGGGGTCCTTAATGATTAATCCACTTCCCCCTGAAACGATTTGCTCCCCAAATTAGGGAGCGGCTCCCTTTGTGCGCTAAGGGCCCTGCCATTATCTGCAGCTCAAAAGACTGCTTGACCGGCCTGCAGGGAGCCACCTGGGGGCAGAAGCTCCCTGGGCCTCTGCTGACCCCTTGCCCTGGGAGGGAAGAAAAGCTGAGGGGTAAAGGCAGGGTCACGGGATTCCTGGGGGTGGGAGGAGCAGCCAAGGAACTGAGGACGCAAATGTCTAGTGCTGCCTGGGGGTAGCGATGGTGAGTGTCCAGAGGTTTAAATTATTCCAGAAATACCTATCCTGGCCCCTCTATCCTTCCCTCAGGTGGCTGTTGTTCTCACCAGAGCCCTGTTCCCCGGCTAAACGCTGGACTTCACAGACACCTGGGGGCTCCCTGTAGACTTTGTTCTTTATGCTTGGGGGCTCCTGCTGGCCCAGAGGAAGGTAAGGGGACGCTCTGGCAGCTCTCTGTCAGGGCAGGAAGAAGGCTCTGGGCCGGGAGCAGCCATTTCCCTCGGGCTTCTCAACAGTGCTGGTTCTGATGGAGTCCGCTGAACCTCCTGTCTTTCTGTTCATTTCAATTCAATAAACATTAAGGACGCCTCTGCATTCCCTCTCTGCTGGCGGCAGGATCTCATCCCGGTGGGCCTGGCCGAGGGCACTGTGTGCCAGGCACCGAGGCCAACCTCCACCTGCAGGGCTAACCTGGCTCAGCTCTGGCCTCCTGGATGTTCGGTGACAGCTCACTGAATCCATGAATGAACGGGAGAGTGGGGCCGCCCTCCGGAGAACAGTGTCAGGCCTTTTCTCACAACCTCTCCTTGTCAAGGCAGAGATGGCCTCCTCCCAGGTGTCCTGGCAGAGCTGGGCTGGCCCAGTGGGCAGCACTATGAGGCCGCAGGGGTGAGGAGCCAGCCAGCCACACCACATGGCTTTCCTGGAACGGGCTGTCTGAGCCCTGCCAAGCTGCCTGGAGCACTGGGGCTCCAGTGTGTGACAGGCACAAGGTAAAGAGTTGCATCTTGAGGGCAGACCGGAGAAAGAAGGGCAGGAGGGGGAAAGGAGAGGAAAAAGGGAGGGGCCTCAAGGGGGGACAATGAGATCCAAGTGCCCAGACGTTCAGGCCTTTATCATAGGGCTCAGGGCTGCCAAGAGGCCCCAGGGAAAGGCTGACCTCAGTCTTGACTGCCACCAGAGTCGGCACAACCCGAGGTGTGATTTCAATCCTTCCTTGTCCGGAAAAGCAGGCGGGCAGCCAGCCCTGGAGGGAGGAGAGGAGCTAAGCAGTAAGCAGGCATCCGCCCCCCTCCCCTTGAAATGGATTCGTCGCTGGCACTCAATGCAAAAAATTGACTATCTTCTGATAGCAGATGGTGGAAGTTTAGTTTTAGCCGTTTCCAGGGAATCCTGCTCGGCTAAGGCTTTCTGGTCCACTGGGCGGTTTTCTCCTTTCCTCCCTGGCTCCTCTAAGTTCTGTGGTCCTCTGGAGTATCCAGCGACATGGTCCCTAGTCATTGCAGCTCCCTGCTGGTTGATGAAGAGATGCCCTTCTTTTGCCCTTGTGTATCTCCCTTTGGGACTTGGGAAACTTTTGGACAGTGTCTTTCCCCATACGGGGGCTGCAGGGGGCTCAGGACACTGCCTCAGACAGGCCATTCCTCCATGATAATGGTAAAAATCAAAATATTCATTGAGTATTTACTATGTGCAGCCCTGTTCTGTTTGCCATGAACTAACTGATTTTATCCTTTCAAGACACCACGAACAGGTGAGGAATGGAGGCACAAGAGGGGAGGACTTGCCATGTCACCTCTTCCCCACCCTGCCCCCCGCTGCTCTATAGGAATTGTGGCAGAGTCAGCCATGGGAACAGAGGGCCCCTGGGATCTTGAAGCCAGTCTCTGAGACTCAAGAGTTTTGTCTCAACCTATCATTTCTGCTTAGAGTTTCAGAAGCCTATTTTGAGCTTAAGGGTGGAGAAGGACGGCTTTCTTTTTGCCCTTCCAAGGCAGTGGAGGAGGGAGACGTGGGTAGCCTGGGCTGGGGTAGGGCTGAGGGTTACAATGTACGATGTGCGGAATTGCAGGGAATACACAGAAATGAGGTGGGGACTCGGTTGATATATTAGACATTTACAAGGTTAGGGATATTTAAAAACTCATATTCGCCTCCTCAGTGGGAGTTGACTCATCCAACGTGCTGTTGTGACAGGGTGCGCTCCCCTCTTTCCTACTGCCTGTTCTTCTGGGTCCTACTCTCATTGTGCCAGCCTGGGTTGTGACTATGGAAGCTTCCTGCTGCCTATGTGTGGACTCTCAGCTCCCTGTCTTGGCCCCAGGGTCCCCTAGCTCCCCTGCCCAATGAGCCCTTTCTAGCCAGTGGCTCCCACCATACCCTATGTTTGTATGTGCTCCCCACCTGCCCCTCCCTCCACCACCTCTCTGCTTACCTGAGCTCCACCATCCTTCAAGGCCCTTTTCTCCTCCACAAGCCTTCCCTGAACCTTTGGCCCTCCTGGAGCTGGTTAAGGATATTACTCCCTCTCTTAGGCAGTCTGGGAGCCCGGCCTTGGCCAACAGACTTCATCCTGTAAACTTTGGTGCATCACACAAAGTTAGGTTTGTGATGGTTAATTTTATGGGTCAATTCGACTGGGCTAAGGATACCCAGATAGCTGGAAAAGCGTTACTTCTGAGTGTGTCTGTGTTTCTGGAAAAGAGTAGCATTTGAATGGGTCGACCGAGTAAAGAATATCTCCTTCTCCAGGGTGGGTGGTCATCACCCTATCTGTTGAGGGCCTGAAAACAACAAAAAGGCAGAGGAAGGGTGAATGTTCTCTCTGCTTTGGCTAGAACATTCGTCTTCTCCTGCCCTCAAAAATAAGCCTTTCTGGATCTTAGGCGTTCAGTTTTTGGTGATTTTTTTTTCTTTTTTCTTTCTTTCTTTCTTTCTTTCTTTCTTTCTTTCTCTCTCTCTCTCTCTCTCTCACTCTCTCTCTCTCTCTCTCTCTTTCTTTCTTTCTTTCTTTCTTTCTGATTCTTATTTTTAAGTAATCTTTACATCCAATGTGGGGCTTGAACCCACAACCCTAAGATCAAGAGTCACACACTCCACCGACTGGGCCAGCCAGGCACCCCTGGCCTTCAGGTTTGAACTAGAACTACCTCACAGACTTCACTGGCACTTCAGTTTGCATGTGGTAGATGGCAGGACTTCTCAGCCTCCGTCATTGCGTGAGCCAATCCTTCATAATGAATCTCTTTCCATATATTTATAAATATACCTTATTGGTTCTGTTTCCCTGGGGAACCCTACTACAAGTTTCCTCTCAAGTAATGTGAGGTTAGTAATATCTGCCTCACAAGCTTATTGTGAGTCCCCAGGCCCAGCTTCTAGAAAGTGCTCTATGGGTGGCATCTATATTACCTTGATTTGACTTTTTCTGTATATATCCTATTGCCCCAGAAAGGCTATGTTCCTAGGGGGCGGGCATCATTTGTTTTCTGTGTGTCCTTACAACCTGGCAAATGGTTGATGGTTGATAAATGTTTGAGGGTCATGGTGAAGGCAAAGGTTTTGTTTTGTTTTTTTTTAATCCACGTTCCATCTACTGTGTCTGAACCTCTAATAGATTTTGACAATATTTACTCAGTTAGAAAGGGGCAATGTAGCCCTTTTCACCAGGGCCTTTTAATAAATGACACTTGATCCTTGAGGCACCTCAGGCCATGAGAAGCCCCATCAGTGGAGCCCTGGGCCACAGCAATGTTGAATTAATGGTGCAGGTAGATATTAGTTCTGCTGTGTCTTTCCCACTGAGACCTCAGAGGAGGAACTCTGAGGCACCCGAGGAGGGTAAATCCTTGAAATCGTTTTCAAAAAGTCAGTGTTGGCTGGTGTAAACCTGTGACAATCTCAGGGTAGCTGCCTCAAACACTGTCCCATCTTATAGTGGATTGGGCCTGTCAATGTTTATACGGCCACCTCAGATTCCATCAAGCTCTCTATAAAACTTATTTATTTTTTATTTTAGAGAGAAAGAGAGCACAATTCGGGGAGAGGGGCAGAGGTGAGGAGGAGAGAGGAGAGAATCTTTTTTTTTTAAATTTTTTTTAACATGTATTTATTTTTGAGAGACAGAGAGACAGAGCATGAGTGGGGGAGGGGCAGAGAGAGAGGGAGACCCAGAATCCGAAGCAGGCTCCAGGCTCGAGCTGTCAGCACAGAGCCTTATATGGGGCTCGAACTCACAAACTGGGAGATCATGACCTGAGCCGAAGTCGGACACTTAACCGGCTGAGCCACCCAGGCACCCGAGAGAGAGAGAATCTTAAGCAGGCTCCTCGCTCAGCACAGAGCCTGACTCAGAGCTCCATCCCATGACCCTAGAATCATGACCTGAGCCAAAGTCAAATGTCGGACACTCAACTGACTGAGCCACCCAGGCGCCCTAAAACTTTTTTTTTTTTTTTTTAAATATGTATTGTTCCTTCTTAGACATTTCTCAGTATTGGCTCCTGGACCAATTCTTTAGTCTTGAGTCAACCTTTGAGTGCAGTTGAAAAATAAAGGCCCATTTTCTCATAGAATGATTAGGGCTTGAGGCTGCATTTGTGAATGGAAGAATTTGAGGTTTTAGGAGTTTTATTTACATCAGGGAGATATTTTCAACTGGAATGGCTCTTGTAGATTCTATTAACATTCAAAGGCGTCCCTGTGCTTTGCTCTCAGCTCTTGGAGCTAGGCTGCCTGGCCACACCCACCAGCTTGCAGTAATAGAGTCACTTTAACTGGATCGTGTCAGGGATGGACAAGATTTTGAGGGAATTCAGTCAGAACTCAGATTTCCTAAAACCCTGCCGGCACCATCGCTCGTCTCAGGTGACCCCATCTTTGTGGCAAAATCTGCAATGGCTACTCCTGGTCTTGGAAGGTAGGAGGGAGACATACTTCTTTCTTCTCATTTTCCCTTTCTCTCTCCCTCTTCTCTCTCATTCTCTGTCTTTTCCTCCATTTTTAGAGAAAATTTATTGAGGCGTATTTTACAGTTATACCACAGAGTTCATCCATTGTGAGCACCCAGTTCGATGAGCGTTAGTAAATTTGTCCAGCTGTGGAAGCATCACCCAGGACCCAGCTTTAGAGCAGCCTCCTCACCCAGATCCTCTTGAGCCCGTGTGTAGACAGTCTCTCCTTCTGGTCCCAATCCTGCCACTCCTGATCTATCTCTATAGTTTTGCCTTTTCTAGAAATTGTGTGTAAATAGAATCGTACAGTGTTGTCTTTTGTGCCTGGCTTCCTTCACTTAGCATCATGCTTTTTTTACATGTATTAGAACTTCATTCCCTCCATCTTTTATTATTTTTTTGACCTTTGTCCCTCTCTCATACACACACAAACCTTCTCTGAGCTTTTAATTTTTTTTAATATTTATATTTGAGAGAGAGAGAGAGAAAGAGAGTGCGTGAGGAGGGGAGGGACAGAGAGAGAGGGAGACACAGAATCTGCAGCAGGCTCCAGGCTCTGGTCTATCAGCACAGAGCCTGATGTGGGGCTCGAACTCATGAACCGCAAGATCATGACCTGAGCTGAAGTCAGATGCTAAATTGACTGAGCCACCCAGGCACCCCTGACCTTTTTTTTTTTCTTAACCTCACATGTTGGCCTAGTCTTTGGGCCCTACGGTGTCAATAGGAGAGTTGTATGGAGTCCACACACCAAGCCCGACCTAAGTAGGTACTACAGGGGCTGCTGGCCATTCAGCCTGTCACAGTCCACAGGGTCCAGGACATGTCACCGTGATGGTGGGGAGCAAGGAGAGGTGGAGGTGGGGAGAGGGGTGAGATATGCTTCCCTGTCCCCCAAGTTTGAGGCCCTGAGCCTTTGTGCAAAGAGACCAAAACAAAACACACACACACACACACAAAAGGGAGCTGGGTGAATTAAGTCCGTTTACTGAGGATGTGGCTCGATTCCACTCAGCATGGAGTAAGGCCTGACCAGGTGCCCTCAGCAGAGGGCCCCCCGGGCTGCTGGGCTGGCAGGGCTGCTGGGTCACCTGGGCTTCTGGCTGAGCCAGCAGCGGGGCCACCTGCAGGGACCCAACAAGCCCCGGGCTGCTTGGCTTGCGCTGTCTGGGACTGCACTGGGGCTGCGCCGGTCGCTGCTGCCGTCTGTATTGCTCGGGCCAGACCCCGAGAAGAGAGGGGCACGAGCGGAAAACGGTAATGTAAACACTTTGGTTTCCGTTTCAGTAAAGAGGAGGAGGAGGAGGAAAGGAGGCATACGGGGATGTAGAAGAAGCGGCTGTGGGGCGATGTCTTTGCAGAGCTCCAGGGCCAGCTCCCTTGCTAGACAACGTGGCCGTTGCTATCGTTTCCATCCCCCAGCTCGGAATCTGGAAAGTAAGAAGGCGTCTCAGGCTGTGGAGCCATAGTGGACAGCGAGCTCTGTCAACCAGGGTGTGGCTGGGCTTCCCCTCCTGACCCCCACCCCAGCACCTGTGCCCGGGCATTTGCGCGCACGCATACAAACACACTCTCTCTCTCTCTATCTCTCTCTCTCTCTCTCTCTCTCTCTCTCTCTCTCTCTCTCTCGCTGCAGTGCCGGCAACAGCGTGGATAAGGGCCCGCTGTCCGGGGAATCCTCGAATGCCCCTCGGGGCTTCCAGCCAGGCCAGGGCAGAGGGGACTGTAAGCCCCTCCACAAAAGCACATCCTCGCCTGACCTGGTGCTGCAGATGTTTGCAGGGTGAATCCCCAGAGGAGCCTTGCTGCCTCTCGGGGCAATGCCTCCACATAAACCTCTACTTCCTTGCTGGGTGGGGGAATGGGGAGAGGGTTGACCTAGGTCTTTAAGAAATCTTTCAGGGGCGCCTGGGTGGCGCAGTCGGTTAGGCGTCCGACTTCAGCCAGGTCACGATCTCGCGGTCCGTGAGTTCGAGCCCCGCGTCAGGCTCTGGGCTGATGGCTCGGAGCCTGGAGCCTGTTTCCGATTCTGTGTCTCCCTCTCTCTCTGCCCCTCCCCCGTTCATGCTCTGTCTCTCTCTGTCCCAAAAATAAATAAAAAATGTTGAAAAAAAATTAAAAAAAAAAAAAAAAAAAAGAAATCTTTCAGAGATCAAATGGCTGGAGGTAGAGGGTCCTGGGATGGGAAGACAGGGAGCAAAGAGGCAGTGGGGTGGCAGTGGGGGCCCCGGGGAAGAGGGGGAGTATGGGGGAGTTGTCTTTATTCTTGGGGGAACTCTTGTTCTCAGAATACTTTTCCCATTGGCATCAGGAGTGCTCCCTGACTTATCTGGAAACCACTGAAGAAGGGCAGGGAGCAGGATTAATTGACATCCTGGACCCTCTCTGCCTCTGCCTGTGCTACAAGGAAGCTCCAGCCCCACGAGCTGCCCCTGTGCCCTGGCCTATCCTGTTCTTTCCCCCAAAGCTAGTTGCCTAGACTTGCGTCTATGGGGGTGAGGTGGTTTGGCCCAGCCTTTGGCCTGAAGACCCTCAAGGCTGCACCTGTCCACACCAGTACAGCTGGCTACAGGAGGCATTGTTCCCCTCCCAGGCCTTGGAGTTGGCTGTGGTGACAGTCATTTGTGTCAGTCATTTGTGAAGTGCCTGTTGGGGGGGGTGGGGCTGGGTCACAGAGCCATATGGCAAGTGGTGGAACTTGGGCACACCCACCCAGGAACTCTCCGAAGCTGCTTTTACCTCAGTGCTGCCGGTGGCATTTGTGTGCTCCAGATCCAGGGGAGGGGGGAACCCAGTGAGAAGCCTGGCATGGGCACCATGGAGCCCCAAAGAGGTTGGCGTCTCCTTGTGCCACCTGGTGGGCCCCGATGTTTCATCTTTTTCCTCCCTTTTTACCTGAACTGAGCTAGGGCAGCTGTGACTCAGCTCTGGCAACCCAACTTTAAAAAGTGCTGCCGACCAGTTGAGCCATGCCAGGCTGCTGGGGAGCAAAGGAGAGTGTGGCTGGAGGAGGACCGGAGGCATGTGCATCTGTCTGCCTCTGGCTGCCCCGGCTTGTCTGGGTCTTGATTGTGGCCCCGGCCGGAAGCTAGGCAAGCGCGGCACCTGACCAGCGTGCCAAGATAGCCCCTCTGTGCAGGGCCCTCTTCCACCCGGGCTGTATCCCCAGTGTCTGGGATAGTGCAGGGAGAGAAGGCCTAGACCCGCATTTCCAGGGGAGCATTGGCTGGCCCGCGTTGGGGCAGATCCTACAGCTAGTCCCAGCTTCCTGAAGAGGGGAGGGCAAGTGACGATCAGCGGGACCATCTGCCTCTGAGCGACGCAGGGGGGCAGCAGCGCAGCGCCAGGCACTTGCAGGGAGGGCTCCCTTAGGTCTCGGCGGAGACTCTTTTTTTTTTTTTTTTTTTTTTTTTTTTTTTTTTTTTTTTTAAGCAGAGCCCCAGGGATGCTCTTCCCCCTCTCTCCAGAGAGGGCAGGCTCCCCTGCGGCCCGGGCGAGGAGGCCCCCAGACCCCCGGGGAAAGGCTGCGTCCCCGGGACCGCAGGGCGACAGCGGCCCGCGCTGGGCACTAGGGGTCGCCCCAGCCCAGCCCAGCCCAGCCATCGCGCGCGGGCCGCGGGTTTCCCGGGACCGGTTAGAGCCTCCGGGGCGGGGGCGCTGGGAGGGGCGCCTCCGCCGCCCTGCCCGGAGCCGCGGCCCACCCCCCCCTCCTCCCCGGCCGGAGCGCGGGCCCAGGCGCCCGAGGTCGGCTCCCGGCCGCGCCCATTCGGAGCAGGGGCTCTCGCCGAAGGCTGCCGCTGGGACCTGCGAGCGAGGCGCAGAGGCGCTTTCCCCGAGACACAAAGGTCTTTTCTAAATCTCCACGCTCCCTTCCCGGCTGCCGCAGGGGGAGCAGCGGCTCCGGGTGGGCCCAGGCGGCAGGGCCGGGAGGCGGGGCCCCGAACGGCCCCGGGACCTGGCGAGGGCGCCAGGGGACGCGGGGGGGACACCGTGGCGCGCTCTGGGCTCCTTTTGTGAACGGAGGGAAGCGTCTCCTCCCCGCGTCCCTGAGAACGGTCAGTCCGGGTTCTCAGCGCTGCGTGCCCCGAATAACAAATTGGGTTCTCTGGGGTCGGAATCCGGGCCCCACCCTGCGGGGCTTTGAGCTGGTCGGGGTTCCCCAAAGCATCGCCGCGATCGGCCGCGTCGGGATCCCCGGGGGTCCACCCCACCGTCTGAATCCGAACCCCTGGGAGGGGCCCAGGAACCTGCCCTTTTGGTAAATCGCCCAGGTGATTCGGATGGCGAGGCCAGTGTGGGAATCGTCGTTCTAAACCTTCCACCTGCCTTAGGGCGGGCGATTGTAAAATTTCTCTCCTGAAGAACTTCTGGAGATGGGATTGTCACACCCGCCTCAGTCCACGGTAACGTTCATTCTCCCTGCTGATGGAGGAATCCTTCCTGAGTCTGGCTGTAAACCCTCCTGCTTTAATTAAGCACATTTTCTTCCGTGTGGTGGGGTGTTTTTGTTTTAGTTTTTTTTTTTTTCTTTTCTTTTTTTAATGGGATAACGAACCTGTTGGAAGACAGCTGTGCTGCCTCCTTTGTGGGACCTTTCTCGGGAGACCTGCTGTCCTCGTTCAGCCTCCGTATCCGGCTGGGCCCCCTGACTGGACCGCGTGGTGAGAGGATCCAGGACAGCCACTAGCCCGTGAATGAACATGGTCCCTTCCCGTGATGGCTAAACAGCTCCCTTCCAGGGTTTAGAAGATAACCCAGGAGGCTCCCCAAGTACCGGATACTGGAAAATCCCAGCAAAGGCGAAGGGAAAAAAAGCCTGCAGCCAGCCCTCCGGAGCCCGCCTGACCATACCATCTTCCCTTTGGCTGGCCCTTGTCCTTGATTTCAGGATGAGTTAAAATTCTTATCTGCTGTGCCTCCAGCCTACTCGGACTCGCTTTCCTGACTGCTGCAGCTAGACTTTCCCAGGCTTGGTGGGGTTATTTTTGCCTCTGGGTGGTGGTCATTACTTCCTTCCACAGTATGAGGTTCAACACAGCCACGGGGGGGAAAAAGAGTAAGTTAGCAAAAACACCCTCAAGATGGCAGGACTGACCCCCAAACCTACTTTCATTTTCTTCCGGTCTGGGTTGTGGGTAATTTCTTGACAACTATGAGAAAGAAGACAATGAAAAATGAATTTTTTTTTTCTCCAAAGCAATTGTGAACAGATGTATAATTCCCCGCTCTCAGGAATGTCCTAGGACTCCCTTACATCACCTTAAAGGGGCAGAGGTGCCAAGGGCAGTGTTGATATTCACCCGCAGGGCTTAGCCTCTCCTAAAGACCCCGGCGGCCACGACCCAGGTCACCTTTGCTGGTTCAGGGCTTCTAAATTTGGCCATGTGTGCGCAGACTTGCTTCCTTTCAGCAATTGATCTGAGTAGCAGAATCCCATTCTGGATGGCCCGAATCATCTACAAGCCAGTGGGGGTGAAGGCCGTGCTAATTGGCCACTTGCCTCACCACTGGCTTTTAAACAATCGGTTGTATTCTCTGCCCGGCAGGAAGCAGCAGGCCCATCAAGGCTCTGGGCTCCCTCTTTGTTCTGACTTTATGGCATTTTATGCCACAATGAGAAACACTGTGTACTCCGTGGGAGCCCATTGTGCCAGGCTGCAAGGATGTGGCTCCTGTGCGGAAGGGCTGGTGGTCTTCCCCCCAGCAGAAGAGGGGCTTTGTGACAGGCTGGAGGACAAAACGAGGGGTGCCAGACACTGTTCCTAGGGCAACTGCTGGCCATTGTGGAGGCAGCGTTGGCCCCTGGGTCCCTGTCACCCGCAGACTAGGGGGAGGGCAGGAGAAGGATGGACTCTGTCCTAAGTAGCAGTCCTGGGTATGGGGTAAATTATACGCCAGGACTGAGCTATCCGCAGCTCCCATGCCCTCCTGCTGAGCCGGCCACATCCCAGCCTAGACTCAGAGCCAGGTGACCGCATCTATATTAACCAGGCCTCATTCCTCAAGGAAATGCCTTCTGGGTGAGCAGGGAAGTTTCCCCAAATGAGGGCCAAGCCTGGGCCTCAAATATTTTGGGTAGACTTGGTCCTTTGAGGCAAGAGTTTGGGGTTTTCTACGAACAGTGTGAATGGGAGGACCTGGAGAAAGTCCCTGTGGCCTCACACGTGAATGGGCCAGTGGGGTTTCAGAGCTCCTTCAAGACCCTGCCCGCCTCCCAGGCCAGCCGCTGCGTTCCCTGCCCCTCCTCCCAGTTTCACACAGGTGGAAGTTTCTACAGGTGAAATGTTAATACAGCACACCCGGGGCAGGAAACCAGGGCGGGTGCTCACTCCAGGAGGACACAGGCACTGTCATGATCGCTGAAAGGCCCGGGGTCCCTTCTGCTCTTTGCCTTTTAGCTCATGGACCGAGATTCTTTCTATGGTTTGACGTAGTCCATGGAGGTCGGCACTTTGGGGCATCGGGGAGCTGCCTTGGGCAAGCAGGAAGAGGGATTCAGGGTACAGGTACATTTCATTGAGGAAATGGAGAGCACGATACTGACAAAACCTATGGCTAGGAGAGAGCCCAGGACAGGGGACTTTGGGGGTACAGGCCCTGAATAATGGAGTACCCCACATGGGCACTGAGAGGGAGGGAGGTGAGGGAAGGCGAGTCCATTTAGCTTCCCCACAGAGGACAGCCCTGTGTCCCCATCAGCTTAACAAGCAGCTGATGGGGTCCTGTGTTCTCTGGAGATGCTTCCACCGCGAGCATTTGGAGAAAAGGCCAGTTTCCTGCTGGGCCCTTGCAGAGAGTAACAGTCACTGTTTCCTTCAGCCTGGACCTCACTCTGTGCCCTTTCCGTCTTCAGTGCCCCCACCTGGGCCCCCTTAACCCATCCCACTGCAGCAGCAGCTGCCCGCCCTCCACGTAGCTGCTGCAGTTTTCGCTCAAAAATGCAAATCTCCTGGCCTGCCAGCCTGGGGCTTGAAACCCTCCCAGAGCTGCACACAAACCCTCCAGCCCCTGCTCCCTGCCTCCGCCTCCACACTCACTTCCTGCCAGCTCCAGCCGTACTCCTCTCCTCGACTCTCTCAAACATACAAGTCTTCCTCATTTCTCTGAGCCTCTGCCTTTCCTTCTGCATGGAATGCCCTTTCCCTCACCACCATCCCTTGTCCAGCTGCTAAACTCCCCAAGATTTGGTTGGGACATCACCTCCTGAACTGATCAGGTGGGGGAAGCAGCTTTGGCACGAGGCTTCTCAAGCAGTGGGAAGGCCCATGGCAGAGGGTACAACCCAACTGGATTAAAAGCAAGTCCTCTTGGAACGTTAGTTTGTGTCTCTGAAGACCCTGCCTGGACAGTTGGTCCTGGAGAAGGAGTGGTAGGAAGGGGTGAGAAGGGTGGTTCCTCCCGGGACCTAACTGCTCTGGGCGCTTCCGCATCTGGCTCCTTCTTCCATCGTAAAGCACATTTCTTGATACTCTTGGTTACATGCTTATCTCTCTTCAGACTCGGAGCCCCTTATAGGCAAGGAGTTTGTATTCCCAGAATTTAGTATAGAACCTGGCACGTAGTAGGCATACAGAAATTCTTTGAATAGATAAATATATACCTTGAACTTGAGAGGGTTCCTTTACCTAGAATATTGTTCACACTCCACAAATTTGTGCTACGTTCTCCAAAACATAACTCAAAACTCACTTCCTAGAGAATAGGCTTTGGTTTATTAGTTCATTGATTTGAGCATCAAAGGTTACTGAGCACCTACTATGCGGCAGGCATTTTCTAGGCACTGGAGGTTTGTGGGGCACAAAGAGAGATAAAAATTCCACAACGGAGCTGCCAGTGACCGCCACCGTCCCCCACCCCCCAGGAGACCATGTCCTCATTTGCAGTCATTTAGCATTTTGGTAATCACTCAATGCCCCTGGCATCCACAGTGCCTGTGACATGATCATCAAATATGATTGGTTCACTGTATGCCCAGATCATCAGACAGGTGTAGAAGGCCCGGCTTTGCCTTCAAGTAACACAACCTCATGAGGGAGACAAATTGTTTGTTTATGGGATCACTGGAAACCCCAGAAGTCCCAGCCAGGGAAGATCTTGTTAATTCACAGCCTCTAGAAATTCACTGGATCCACTGGTTCTCTTGACCAAGTGCTACTTTCCAGTTATTTCCAGTCTTTATAAATATGTGAGTCTCATCTTCCAGCTTGGTCAGAATGGCACAACATGGCGTCATGTCAGGTGCCCACTTCCCCTGATTCGCATCTCGGCACCCGAAACAAGCCAGGGCATGGATGAAAGAGTGAGTGAATGATCATTGCCATGGGCAAGGATTCATCACTGGGTGTCTTAATGAGACACCACCAAGGAGTCAGACATGAATGGGTTCTCCAGTTCTGATAGGTAAAGGACAGAAGGGTTTTTTCCCCAACATAGGGCCTTTTTTTTTTCTTTTTTTTGCTACATGTTACCCTCAGATTCTTGGTATTTTCTACAAAAAGATCCCGAGACTCCACTCCAGGAGAGTGTGAATTTGACAAAAGTCATTTGTTTTCGTCCTTCCATTTGGGTCCCTCTTAACTGGCTATTTGTACCGGTTATTGTGTGGTGGTTTTAGTGCGTGAGATCTATTTCAGGGTTTCCCAAATTAAATGTAAGCCTAAGAGTGTTGCCCTGTCCATTCTGCTTCCTTCTTCCTTCCCAGCAATCTGGGTTCCCAGATTGCTCCTGCTGTCACTCCTTCTCTAGGATAGTTTTACCAGAAAGTTCTGTAGACTCAATGCTTTAAGGCCTTGGTTTTCACCCATGGGGTTGTAGTGTACATTGTCCTCTCATGTTTGTCCTGCAGTCCTGGAGGCTAGCATTGCTTACATTAGCCTGTTGATGTTTTAGCCATCTGTAACCTATATCAAACACTGGGTGCTTTGAAGTTCAATGTGCAATAAAAAGTTCATTAAAAAAGATGTGGAATCATGAAAATAAGGTTACAGAAATGTTAACAAAGGATCGTTTCCTGCTTCCTGTATTTTTTTTTTTAAATGTATTTCTCTGAGGAATTTATGTCACCATTAAAACTACGGAAGAGTTAAAGGAAGGACAGGCCTGGGTCAAAAAGAGGGTGAGATTCCTGAGGAGATATCTTGGCCAAGACCCAGCCTGTTTTCTTAATTGAGAGCTTGAGGTCTAAGGGGAGAACTTACGCCAGAAAAAAAAAGGAGGGACAAATCCAGAATTCTTATGACTGATGGTTTGAACCCAGCATCATTAATAGGGATGGCTTAGAAGCCTGCTGTCATTGCAAGATCTGGGCTATGTCAGGGACCCTCAGAATCACTGGGTTCCAGCCTCCAGGCAGGTGCCTCTTACCCACTTGAGGAAGAAGAGGAGAGAGACATGAAGACAGACAGCGGGGGACAGAGAAGAGAAAGTCAAGAGAAAGAGAGATGCATAGGGAAAGGGTGACAGAGTGTCACCAAAACTGCCTTGTGACACCACTGGTGGCTTTCCCGTCGCCCACACTGCCTTGCTTGCCAGTCACGACCTCCTGATAGGAGCAGAGGTCAAGTTTCAGGCCCCGAGGGGCATTGAACGCTAAAAGCAGACCGGTCCCTGGCATGACCTTAAGGTAAATGAGGTACCCATGTCCGGCTACAGAGTACGCTTTCCTGGCCTGGCCACAGACAGGCATTTAGCCAAGAGGGAAGTCCCTTGGGGCTCTGCGTTCTGACTGGACAGTGACCAAATGTACATTTTGCTGGACTTTGCTAAGTCCAGGCTCCGATTAGTAGCGGAGCCAGGCTTCTCCCCCGAAACTGCGTGGCCTCATAGAGGGCTCCTGGTTCTCCTGTTAAACGAAGGGCGGCCCCAGATGACTATTCCCGGTGAACACATTGTCTCCTCTCTAATGACAAATGGGACACTGTCGGCACCTTTATTTCCTGGCCTCACACATGCAGAGACACTGGAATAACACACTCTGGGAGCCGAGGCAAAAGAAACAGTTCTCCTTGGGGGAAGGCCCCTGTTTTTTACGGACCCTCCGAGCTTGGGCCGTGGGCACGCCTCACAGCCTTGCTGGCCTCTACTTGGGGGAGCAAATATCTCCAGAGACTCACTTGCTTATATGACCAAGAGTGACCATTTAATTGCTATTTATGTTCAATAGGAAGCAATCATGTGATTATCCCTTACTTTTCAGCCAGAAGGCCCACTGTGCATACACTTAGCAGCCACTACGTCTTAGTCCTAATGATGGCAGTGCCACATCCTACCAAGTGACCGTGAAGCCCCCAACAGATTGCACACGTATTAACCAGCGCTGCAAGGTTTGGGGGACTGCTGCCGACGGCCCGGGTCGGAGCCACACTCACCCTCTCTCTGATGACTCGGTTGTAGTTGCGTCTCATGAGTTCTGCAAACCTCTGCTCGTAGAGGTGAAGCAGGAGCGCCAGGTACAAGCCTGAGTTCATCAGCTCATTTTGTGCCTAAATATGGAAAAGAGACTCCTAAGTGCATCTATAAACTATTCACGGTCTACATCACAGGGCAGAGGGTAGTAAGGACACCGGGTGACAAGAAGTGGGACAAGACCCCAAACCCCAAGGCAAGGCCTGCCTTTGGGGATCAGAGAACAGAGCAAGAGAGGGGGGATCCTTTACTGCTCTCTCAGGGCAGAGGCTGGAAATTCTTTACTGCTTAGTGGAGGGTGCCCTGAAAAAGCCCCGCGTTCCAGGCTCAACCCCATGCCTCGAACGTTTATTGAGCAGTTACACGTCAAAGCCTTGAGCTGGGTGTTGTGGGGAATATGAGGTCCTGCTGGGAGCCCATCGTCTGGTGTGGGACAGCCTCGTCCAGAGACGGTTCCAGTACCAGCTGCAAGTGTCACGTGCTACACTGGAGATGCACGGGGAAGAGAGACCAGTTTACTAAGACGTGGGGAAGGCCCCTTGGACGGTCCCGAACGGATGGGAGCACCTTGGGTGGGCTCTGAGGGTTGGTGAGGGCCTTTCAGACAGAGGCATGGAATGCCAGCAAAGGCACAGGGGCGGAGAGAGCAGAGCACGTATTGGGTAACATTCCCTACGCACTGGTGTGGCTGGAGTGTATGGGGAAGGTGTTTGTCTTGGACTGAAAAACTGTTTGGGCATGGGCTGGCGAGATGGGAAGGTGGGAGGGTATGAGGCCGAACCAAGAGTTTGGATGTCCTGCTGTGTGTGTATACCTCGCTACCTGAGCGGAGGAGTAAACACAATGAGATGTGCATCTTAGGAAGGAAAAGTTTTCTGTGGGAGAATGTGGAGCACAGATGCCACGGGCATTTTGTTTTCCTAAGATCCCTTGTTTGTCCAGAGAAAAGGCCCCAGGTCTTAGTTCTGTGTGTTTCTCTCTGTATAATTGGGCTTAATGATGGTCTCACCTAAAGCCCCCAGCCCTGGCTGGTCCATTAACTCCTAGAGAGCAAGCTGAGCATGTGCCCTGTAGAGTTCCAGATGGACTGCGAACCTCAGGGCCTTGGCTCCCCTCTTCCTCATTCCATCGGTGGGCTTGGTTTGTTCTTCTGTTTTGAGTGCCCCCCGACCCCCTCCCCTCCCCCCCACTCCTTTCACAGGACTTCCTTCTCAATGTCTCCTGCTTGTAGAAGCCTTCCTGATGAACCTCTTTTTGTTCCGATCATTCCTTTACTCTCTGATTCCTAAGTCTTTATTTTGTACACTGCATCTTGCACTTGTTAACGTTTTTGCTTTTCCTCAGCGGTGGGTTGTGTTTTATTTTTCTCACAGGTGCTGGGAACATAGGGAGGTACACAGGGAGGGTCTGGCTGTCTGGCTGAGGACAGCTCCTCTGTCCTCAGTGCCTTTGGTGGTCTATGCCACAAGGCCTGTGGACCCTTCCTGGACCTTCAATAAATTAGGGGCATTAGAAACGACTCCTCCCCCTCCGCTTTGTTTCCCTGCCTGGCCTCCCATCAGATCCCCATGGGTGGGGGATGGAGAAAGGCCAGACCAAGCTCAGGAAGCCCCTGGGAGACTAAAATCCCTAGCAGAGGACATGGCCCTCTGCATCACCCTGGGGAAAGGTCAGAAGTGTGACTGTTTCCCTAGGATAACTGAAGCTCAGACCTGACGCGGCGACCACCTCAGTGCTTTTCCCTTCCTTCCGGGCCTATCTCCCTGTTCCCATTGCATCAAGGGTAGCTCAGGAAGAACAAAACAGCTGCCAGAAGAGGTGCCCAGGTTGAGCAAGGATCGGTGCACTCTTCCTTCTGGATCAGGTCCAACTCTGGATCTTGACCACTGGCCCCAAGGTCACGGCTCAAGGCCCTTCCGCTCAGCTGTCCTTAGCAGTTAGCCTCCTATTTTTAGCCTTTGGTCGTGTTTTCTGTGCTCTCCTGACCTTGGCCTAGAGCGGGCAGAGAGGAAGTTGCTTGTTTTCACTTTTTTCCTAATTGCCTCCTCCCACCTGCCTCCTTGTCGTCTGTCTCGCAAGCCACCGCCTCCGGGAAGCCTTCCTAGTTCACACCCTTCGGCTCCTCCCTGCACACCGAGCCTTCTCCCTTGCTTGCTTCTATCGCTGGCTGGCGGTGGCCTCCCGCGAGCTGCTGCTGGTTTTCTCTCCAGCACCCTCTTCGCCAGTAAGCCTTTGTGCTGAGAGACACTCCGATGCATAATGGCAAATCAATCAGCTAGAAAATGGCTTGGAACGATCAGGTTTGTCAAAGCATTCAGGGAAATCATTTACTTTTTATGACTCAATAAGGCCCGGAGGCATGCAGATGGGGAAAATATCCACTAATGTTTTCTGCAGATAATTTGAAAAGTCACTTCTAGCAGATTGTGTCTCTTCTCTGGCCTGTGGGAGGGAACCTGTCACGTGGCGCCATAAATCTCACTGGCCGGGGCCCCTTGATGTGCGCCCTTTGCAGAGCTGGTGATGCACCACAGAGGGGCTGGGCTGACCAATCAGAGCATGCGTTTGCTAGTGAACTCAGTCATCTCAGGCTCCGAGCCACAAGTGGGAGGGACTTGTTATCACAGAGAGTTCCAGGGCATTTGTTCGGCAAGGGCAAAATGAGCTAGGTTTTGGAGCGTTATTTTTGTAGCTCTCCTGACCCTCCCTCCCCGAACCATTCTGGTGGGGCATTGACACCCATGTGCAGTGTCGGCAGTGGGTGGGTGGGGGGCAGGGAGGCTCGAAAGAGAGGAGGCTCATGAAGCCATGGACAGGAGGCCCGAAGCACTCAGGCTGCCTGCCAGATGTTTTTCTTTCTTTTCTCCCACCTCCCTCCCACCCCTTCATTTTGTTAATATTCATTTGGGCCAAGAGATTTGCTACCTATGGAAATTCTCCATATAATCCACTCAAAGACGCAGTCAGCCTGGCTGAATGTCCTATCAAGTCTTCAGATGTGTTCAAGAGATGCTCCTAGGTGTGAGGGTGATTAGGTGGCTGCGTGTGTCCAAGGACATCTGTCCGTGGCTGCGATGGAGCAAAGCCAGGCCTGTGCTTCAGAGCAATGACAGCCAGAGGCCCGCTGAGACCCTCCTGTGCAGCCGGGCAAAGAAGACAGCAGCACATCTCCATCACGCAGTGGGCGTGGGCCCCCAGAGCGGGCAGCCTGGGGCCATCGAGTGCTAAGACTTTGGGCAGAGTTTTAACCGGGCCTGACCCAAGTGACTCCAGTTATAAAAAGGGGAGAAGTAACCTCTATCCTGCCTGTTTCCCCAAGGTGTTTTTGGCAGAATGAGCTAATACAAGTGGACGTGGTATTTTGCAAAAAAAAATATCCTATGAGAGGCAGAGAGGAAAGATAGGACTCAGGGCAAGGACCACATGTGCCTGTTTGATCCTGTGCTCGTGCCTAGCCCTGGATATTTGGTGTGTGCTCAATAAATATATGCACAGATGAAAGAATGACAAAAATGTATGATTTTGGACCAGACAGTGGCCCATTTAGCCGTGTCTTTTGACCCTAGTCACTCCCAACTTGAATGTGCATCAGAATTACTGAAAGGGCCTTTTAAAACATAGCTGCTGGGGGTCACCTGGGTGGTTCAGTTGGTTAAGCATCTGACTCTTGATTTCAGCTCAGGTCCAGATCTCATTGTTCGTCGGATTGAGCCCAAGCCTAGCATCAGGCTCCGTGCTGATAGCATGGAGCCTGCCTGGGATTCTGTCTCCCTCTTTCTCTGCCCCTCCCCTGCCTCTGCTCATATGCAGTACACATGCTCTCTCGCTCTCTCACTCAAGATAAATAAATAAACTTAAAAAAAAAAAAAAAAGCAGTTGCTGGGCACCACCTCTCCCCCTCCCCCAGATTCTGATTCAGTGGGTCTGGTGGGTAGAGCCAAAGAATGTGTATTTCTAACAAGTTCCTAATTGATGCTGATGCTACTGGGGATCACCCGTCTTGGAGAACCACTGCTCTAAGCTATGGATCAACAATGTGGTCTGGGGATGTGCTCTGGTGGGAAGGAAGGAAGGAAGGGAAGGGAAGGGAAGTAGGGAGGGCGGAAGGAAGGGAAGGAAAGAAAGGGAACGAAGGAAAGGAAGGATGGGCAGACAGACACGAACTTCTCCAGTTGGAGACAGTACTCTCCATTTTGCCTCGGTGACCACCTCCCTTTATTATAATGATGCCTGCAGGATTCCGACCGTTTAATATGGGCCTGGCCTCTATGGCGTCTGAGTGTACAATCTGTGATCTAAACTGTGCTTCAGCCTGCTTTCTCCTGGCCCGTCTTGGAGTTTGGAATGTTAGTTCGAGCTCTATCTGGGGGGTTCTTCCTTGCACCCCAACACTGAGTGCCCCAGCCAGAGCCAGATCTGAGGCCTACTTCCCAGGTGAGGAACGTCACACAGGACTCCTCCTTCCTGGACAGCACCCACAGAGCGAATGGATGCTTCTTGGGCTTCCTTTTCAGGCATCCTTGAGTAAGGAGGGTGGGAGGGTTGAGCTATGATTGGGCCACCAGGTGCCAGTGGCCCCAAAGTGCTGAGTCCAGGTCCTAGGGCCCCCGCAGTTGTTTCCGCTTCACGGGGCCACTCTGCACACAGCCTGTAGGAGCTCCTAATCCAGCCACTAGAAGCCAAGTAACAAGCCTTGATGTACGGGGCCTACAGGAACCACCCAGTGTCCGAGGGATGGGGCATAATCACATTTCAATGCCCTGTTAAAACCCATGGGCAACATTCACTCTACTCCTACTCAGGTGCATCGAAGCAAACCAGGAAAACACTGGTCTAAGCCCCTCCACACCCTCAAAGCCATAGACAATGCTGACTGGACACCCAGTGGGCATGACTGCGATCTGGGATCAGATCTTGCGCCAGGTGTCTTTCTTTGATATCTCAGATTTTGCCTTCAAGGGCACGTGGATAGAGAGCTCACTCCTCTTTTTCCTTCCTGGTCTTAACTGTCTCTACCTCAGGGAATCTTTCTCTGGTCCTGAGAACGGGTCAGACCTCTTTGTGGCTGTTCCCAAGCTGCCTGCGCATCCCTCGTTGTGATGCTCCCACACTAGGGTTACCCTCCCTGTGCCCTTCCCGTTAGAAGGAAGTGACTGTGTTGGTCTTGGGCACCTCGGTGTCTCCAGCAGAGCATCTGATATACAATAGGCTCTCAATATGTGTTTTAAAAGTTAAACTTTTATGTGTATTTTGCCACACTTCAAAAAAAAAAAAATTTGATACCTGGGCCCATCCCAGATCAATTAAATCAGAATCTCTGGGGCCCAGCCTAGACACGAATACTTTAATAGGAAAATAAAAAGGCATGCAGCTAAATGTTAATTATAGGGGATTTTTGCATGTTTGTGATTTTTATAATTGAGGAAAAGCAAAAAAAAAAAACCAAAACCAAAACCAAAACCAAAAAACCCCAAAACCACCTAAAGAAAAAATGCATAAGATAATAAGTTAATTGTTAATTAGTGAGTTAGCAAGTTAGTTGAGGTCAAGTGAGACCCAGACTGGGCTGAAGTCAGTTCTAGGCTTCTTCTGGTTTTGATCTTTTCCTTGTATATGTCTGTTTTGGGGACCAGCTACCTCACGTCTCAACAAAGGAACTTGTTTGCCAGGAGTGAAGGGCACTGGGCATTGGTTAAGATGGCCAGAGGACCAAGGTTTGGGAGTCGGGAAAGGCCTGGACCTCAGGAGCCCGTGTAGACATAACAACTCCAAGGCCAGGCCAAGGGGCCTCCCCGGCTGGGGACGAGCCGAGAGCATATTATATCCTCCATATCTTTCTGTTCAACAATAGTTTCTTCCGCCTTGGTCCACGGAGTTTCTGAACTTGTCTAAGTCATGCTTCCCTACTGTCTCAAGTTTAACTCAGACTGTTGGCAAACAGACTCCATTAAATCCACGAGGGTCCATCAGAGCAGTCAGAACCATTGCGAAAGTGTGAGCCCGCAACTGTTTTCCACCTGCAGGTGAATACTGCGCGTTGGTTCCTGGGACTGTTGTTCACCCACCAGGGTGGGTCTGTCAGTCTGGTTTCCACCTGTGGTTATAATGAAGGGCATTTTCAAAAGGCTTTGATGGCCTGTCAGGTTCTTGCTGAAACTCATTTAAACTCTTTTCTGCTTCCATGTAGAGTAATCACTGTGCTGGGTATTTTCTGCTTTCCCCTCCAGATTCAGTTTCCACCCTGTGCTGTGACCTACACGCCGATCTCAATGGATCGCATTAACTAGACCCCCTTGTTCTCTGGCTTCCCGTTGGGTTTGGCCAATGGGAGGCCCTGGCAGGGGACCAGAGGGCGGGAGGAGAGGGAGGCCGGGTGGTTATTCTTCTTGTTCCCTCTCTGCTGGAGAGTGGTGTGGCAGTGGCTGCTTTCCGTTACTGAAGGTCACAGGCCATTGCGGACTCTCTCTCCTATACCTACAGGTCTCCTGATCCTGGTGGTTGCACCCTCCCCTTGTCACTTGAGGCCTAGGAATGGTCACGATGCCAGTCTCAGGATACTTCATCCTACCTTGTTGGTTTCTTTTCCTGCACATTTCTGCTCTTAGGTCAGCTCTCCTTACTCACCCCTGTTGAGGGTGCCTCAATCTCTTCCACCAAGATTCTGGCTAACACAGTGACTTCCACGGTTCTGGTTAGGACATGCTTGTAGATGCTTCTCTCCACTGGTAGGATGCAGTGAAGCCAAGGTTACGGGTATGACCCCTGCATGGGCTGGTTGGCTTTTTTCAGTGATGGACTCTAGCCTTGTCCTGGCGTGCTTAGCTGCCTCCCTCGAGTCCAGAGAGGTTGGGCATCTCTGGGGCTGTAACACAGTGGATCTCATTTCCTGAGCGCCTTCTCTGCACAGGTCCTGGATTAGGGGTTATCCTCAAGTCTTTTCCTACCTCCCATCCTGCGGGGTAGGAACTATCTCCTCCTTCCTACAGATGAGAGAACTAAGATCCCGAGAGCTCGTGTAGTTTCCCCGAGGTCACACAGCAACTGTGGGGAGGGGAATAGGGATTTAGGTTCACACCTTCATCAAAGCTGGTGTGCTCTTCGGTGGGGTAGGCTGCCTCTGGCTACGTGAGGGCAAACATTTTACTACAACTTGAAAAGTCTGCTGTGAGTGAGTGAATTCTACAAATACCAACGGTAAACCAACAGCGCACGGTGGTGGTAGGTGCTTTGCAGAGGGTGGACGATGCAGAAATACTTGGAACCAACAGGGGTCTTTACTAGACAAGGCAATCCCTTGGGCTGCACTGTGTGATGTCTGCAGACCGTTCTGGTAGCATTCCACATAACCTGGCCTTGTCTGGACATGTCCTTCTCAGGAAGTCCCACAGGTTCCATTTCCGGAAATAATCCTCCAAGATGACCACGTGGAACCTTCTGCACCCTGGCTGGCATCCTGATCTCAGGTGCTCACGGGCCCTGGTTCCCTTCAATAGTGTGGTTCCAGAATCACTTCTGTTTCTCATCTCAGTGCCTGGGGTTTGTGACCGAGTGATTCAAGACCCTCAGGCCTCAGAAAGGATGGACTCAAAATACATTTATTTCTCAGGAAATTCTTTCTTCCTTTTTTCCAAGTTTTCCAAGAAACTTCTTGGTTGTGCTATTCAAATATTTCCTTCTTATCAATAGTTTGTCCTTCTGTCTCGAAGCCTTAGGGTTTTAAAAAAGGTAACTAAACAATTGCCTAGACTCAGATGCAGCATTTTGACTCAGCTGTGCTTTTTTCCAAAAAACAAACAAACAAACAAACAAAAAGGTCTGGGCACAGGCTAATGATTTAAAAGTCAAAGGGACTCCTCTGAAGAATGACATTTTAGTTACTAACAATGATTTTATAGTTTTAAAGTAATGTGCTTTACAGTTATGGTTATTAATCCTTTTTTTTTCCTAATCATGTTAAATCATAATGGTAATGATTATTTTCATTTGATAAATACTTACTGACTGCTTATTACATGCAAGGCACCTTGTAGATAAACATCACCCGATGGAAATACAATGTGAGTCACAGATGCAACCCCGGTATGTAACTTGATTCTTCCCAGTAGCCACATTAAAGAAGTGAAAAGACACTGGTGAAATTAATTTTAATAGTATGTTTTATTTAGCCCCGTATATTCAAAATATTATTTCAACATTTAATTAATATAAAATTATTTATGTGATATTTTGCCTTTTTTAATACTGAGTCTTTGAAATTCCGTGTGCATTTGACACAGCACATCTTTCTTTTTAATTTTTTTTTTTTTTTAATTTTAGAGAGGGGTGGAGCAAGGGAGGGGCAGAGGGAGAGAGAGAAAGAGAGAGAGAGAGACAATCTCAGGGAGGCTAGCGTGAAGCCCTACGTAGAGCTCGATCTCATAACCCTGGGATCATGACCTGAGCCGAAATCAAGAGTCAGATCTCAACCGACTGAGCCACCCAGGTGCCCCTCACATAGCACATCTTGAGTGGCAGTAGCTACTTGTTCATTAGCCACATGTGGCTTGTGGCTGCCATATTGGACAGTGTAGTTCTAAGGAAAAAGATCGTTTGCCTGAGAACTGAACAGTTAACTATTATTCTGAGCACGGATCACCTTCCCACATAAGGTTACCTAGCTTTTTCTTTCTTTCTTTCTTTTTTTTTTTTTTTTTAAATTTTTTAACATTTATTCATTTTTGAAAGGCAGAGAGAGACAGAGCGCGAACGGGGGAGGGGCAGAGAGAGAGGGAGACACGGAAACAGAAGCAGGCTGCAGGCTCCGAGCTGTCAGCACAGAGCCTGATGCAGGGCTCGAACTCACGGACCGTGAGATCACGATCTGAGCCGAAGTCGGCCGCTTAACCGACTGAGCCACCCAGGCGCCCCGCTAGCTTTTTCACAGTATTAGAATTGCAACCCAAATGCCCCAGGAGAATTAATTCACCAGGTGTTAAAAAGCACACACTAGGTGCTTACTACCTGTTAATAAACAGTAAAGCAGTTTCTTATTACGCTAGAGTTACTTGTTATGTAAATTAGGGACCATTTTTTCCAAGACCCTGATTTTTTTTTTTCCTTGTCGCTATTAAATTTAAATTACTTCAGCAAATCGGGGCATGGAGCTTGCCAGAGTATTCCTGTTTCTGTGTCCAGTCGGCTACTCTGGCTTCCTACTTTTGCCCCTGACAACAGCGGGACCTCAACCCCAGGTGACCAAGACTTTGAACCCTCCCGACGGTCTGATTTAGTAGCAGACCTTCTTGGAGCCGCGAGTGGGGGGGGGGGGGGGGAGCATTCCCAGAATCACGCCATGCACAGGCCTAATACCGTCCCTTTATCAGGGAAAGCATGTCTTCCTACCATGCGCCGCCTCTAACTGACTTTGACCCGTGGAAGCAGATTGGCGTGAGTGTCTCTTACCCGGGATTGCTGGTGTTTGTGGTAGAAGTCGGTCACGTTAAAATCATCCAGATCGACCAGCAGGTCTTGCTTACACATTTCGCAGGTCTTTGCGGCACCTAGATCCGCTCCTGAAATTAAAGAATTCTTTGTTACATGTAGCCCTGGGTCTCTCTGTGCTGACATTTTGGGAGTGAACTTGTGTCTGTTATGAATTCTGAGTTTCAGTGACCTTTTTAAAGCCAGCCATTGTCTGTAGAAAAGGACCTTGAATCTGAGATCTGGAAAATTTCCTTCGTAATCGTTTTCATTATTATGTACGCAAGCTTTGTATACATGAAATTCTCGTGACTTTTAAATAGGCCTTGCTTTCTGTTTAAATATAAACACACTGCTTCATAAAATTGGAGTTGCTACATGGAGGCAGAGAATCTGTAACATAGGTGTTTGCCAAAAGAGTGAAGATTGGCCTATGTTGTTGTTTTTGTTGTTGTTGTTGTTTTTCTGACAGACATAACACAGGTCCAAGCAAATAAATGAGGACCACATTGATGGCAGAAGCTATTCTCAGTCTGTGGCCTAAAAATCTGCCTTTACTCTCACCCAGGTGACTTCCCTCCTGAGGGGGTGAGGGAGCCGGGGGCCACGTATGGGAACTAGCACGGCAGTATCTCCGGCCAGCCCCTGAGACTGAGCTCAGCCTCATCTGGGAAAAGAAACATGAGAAGCCTTCCTTTGTTGCTGTGGGGTTGTTGGTTTTTTTAATTTTTTTTTTTTTTTAACATGCATTCTAGATCAGCATTTTTTCTCCGCTTATCCTGGTCCCCAAAGCAAAAATGGAAGATGCAGAACTGTGCTGTGTTGAGGCAAACGCTATGCCCAGCGTCTTTTCCCGGCACGTAGGTGCTGCAGTTTTGCTAATGATGTCCTGGTGTTTATTTTTATGCATTAGAAACTAGAGGCCTGGTTAGTTACCTGCATTTATTTGGGAAAGGTAGGGTTGGTGCAGTTTTATACCCCAGTTCTACTCTGCCTCAATGGGGACGTAAAGAAATAGTAAATGGTAGAGAACGTCAAAAGACAAGGATGAATGGTGATCCCGTGTCTGCATTTTGTTTGCTTGATTTTTTTTTTTTAGGGCCTCTCGGTAATGCTTTAGGCTACTGAGTGTCCCATGTGCCTCTGATCTTGATGGCGCTCAACACACCCCTACTGATGCTGGCGTTTTACAAGCAGTTAGCAGCGTTTTCATTGCACATTTCATGAGTGATCTTTTCCTGTGCTAGATGTTTAATTGGCCCAAATTTGTGGTAAGATAAAACACTGCATGACAGGGTCATTAGCGGCCAAGATCCCCGTTTCCTCCCCGTCTGAAGGACTGAGTACCAAGCTCGCTACGTGGAGATGTGTTTAAGCAGCTTGGATGATGGGCCCAGGTTTGTTTCCCTTGCTCGGGAAAATGCAGAAGGTGGACAGGGGATCAGGGAGGAGACGGTTAATGTGATCGGCCCACGGTTCCTGCCTCTTTCTCTGGAGGGGACGTGGCCACTCCCTATGGGGACAGGATAAAGCTCTTAAGTCTCCCAGGCTGCCTGAAAGAGTGATAACCAAGGAGGAAAACACGGAAGAGAAGAGAACTAGGATCCAGCTATGGGGTAAAAGGTTTTCAGGGAGTTGTCTCTGAAAGACATAGCAGCTATTTTGTAATGGGTTCTTTGCATTGCCGTTTCCTGTTTTGGGTTTTTTGTTTGTTTTTGTTTGTTTATTTTGTTTTGGTTTGTTTGTTTGTTTTTGGTTGTTGTTATTCAAGTTGCCCTTCTTCCTCAAACCATGTTTTAAAGAAACCCCCTGTTTTCTGCCAAGAAAACCACAGCTGACCTCCCCATGTGGCCGTATTTAGGTTATAACCTCCCCAGGGAGTTGAGAAAGGGCTTCACATTCAGTTACAAGATCTGCAAAAGACAGAGCTGACAAAGCCAGCACGCGGAAATCTCTTTACCTAATACGGTTCTAGAAAATTAGATCAGCGCTCTTTCCCTGCCCCTACTGCCAAAACGCAGCTTTGCTCAGTTTCTTAGGTGACACCCTCCTTCCCCCGCAAATAAAAGGAAGCAGAACTGCTTTTGCCAGGTGTCTATTAGCAGGCATGGCTGCTGTGTGCTTTTGCTGAGGTGCAACCACTGACCTATTTCAGTTTCCTTCCTCCTGGGAGGGAATCTTAGCATCTCTGCTCAGGCTCAAGCGGGGTAGGATTTAATAGCATCGCCAAGATTCTTCTCTCAGACTTGGAAAACAAATTCATTTCTCTCCCATAATTTAAAGGCAGCATTTAGACCCGCTACTATCCATCAGCGCTGTGAGCAAGAGTCCTGGGGTCAGGGGCCATGGTTCTTCTGGCTACTGCTTAGGAGGAGAGGGGACAGTTGTCCAGGCTCGGAGTCCCGCACGGTGGTGTCTCATATTAATTATATGTTGGCTCACGTTTTCCGCTTCTCCTTCCCCACCCACCTGATGTTATTTTCACTTTCAGCCACTTTTTCAGGCACTCCTGATGAACAAACCGCAGGCTTCCCACACAGCCGCAAGGCTCCAGGAGGGGGTTGGTTGGGGAACCCCCGGCTATCTGACAGATGCGACACAAGTCTCCCTCCTCCTCTGAGTCCTCCTCCAGGAGACTAAATGGAAAACAAGCCCTGGTGAGCAGGGGTCTGCACAGTTGCAGTGTCTACAAACTACAAATACCACGTCCCGGGATGTTCAAGGGGGAGGCCCCCCCCCAGGACTCCCCAGGCCCACCCCCTGCTCCCTCCCACCCTGCTGAAACTTCTTCCGGGTTACTGATAGCAGGTGCACAAAGTCTTGTGTCAGGCTCCTCTGAAGCTAGTGGTACGTGTGAGCTGACCAGGAGAACCAGCAGTGCCTCCATAAATCTAGAGGCGTGGGACAGGGCTACAGAGGAAAGTCATGGAAAGGGCTGGGCGCCCCTCCCCCTGTCGTGGCCACTGTGAGGGAGTTGGCGGTGTGGCTTGTTGTTGAGTACGTGGGATTTGCAGGCAGGGGGCCTGGGTTTGAGGCTTGCCTCTGAAACGTGTGGGTTTGGTGACTCTGGACCAGTTCTCGAAGCTTCTCAGGTCTCTGTTTCCTCACGTATAAAGCCATGTGGTGCCAATACCACCACTACTTATCTAACAGGGTCTTGGGCAGCCTGGATGCCATGATGGCGGTGTCACCGCTCTGCAAAGTGCATCGAGAGCCTGGCAAAGTATTTGCACATAGAGACCCCTCGCTAGATGTCGTTTGGGATGATGATGAACCAATGAACCTGGATGTGAATTCACCAATAGCATAACACTTGCCAAGAAATTTTGCCAACATTCCAGAATGTAAGCTGCTGGGATCTGATAAAGATGGAATTAGTGAAAACGTAAGCAGATATGTTTGTGTCTAATCGACGGGGAGTGAAGACTAGCTGGTTGATGTTCATGTTGGGAGGCCCTTGGGAAGTCTATGGCTTGTTCTTTAGAATCCTCATGGCCTGGGGACTGTCTGGTCAAGGAAAGGAAACTGGCTAGAGACTCAAATCAAAGGAGAGGAAGAAATGGGCATTGCTCTGGAGATAGAAGTGTGTGCTGAGTTTCTGAAGAGACCTTCCTCCCCAGGAAACAGAAGTCATGAAAAGGAACCGAATTATAGTTTTCTATTATGGGCACAAACAAAAGAGGAGATAACTCATATTTTTTAAAGACTCAGTATCTCTAAGATGTCAGTTCTCCCCAGAATAATCTACAGATTCAATGCAGTTTCAGTGAAAATCCCAACAAGCTGATTCTGAAACGTGTATAGCCCAGGACTCTTAAGGAACAAAGTGGGGAGGCCTACCAAAGGGCACCACTGGCTACCAAAACTTATAAAAGCCACAGACATTAAGGTGACGTGGTATTGGATTAGGGAAAAACAGAAAGGAACAGGCCAGAATAGAGAGCTCTGAAGCAGACTCGTACATTTATAGTTATAAGACAGAGGTGTCCCTTCAGTTGAGCAAGGAAAGATCTTGGGACAGTTGGGCATTCACAAAGCATACCTCACATCACATATTAAACATTACTTCACATTTAAGACCAAAATCCATTTCACACTAAGTCCTAAGTGTTCAAAGTGAAACTGTACAGATTTTAGAAAAAAATAGGAAGAATATCTTTAAAACAATTTTTTAAAAATGTTTATTTATTTTTGAGAAAGAGAGAGAGACAGAGCGTGAGTGGAAGGGGGGCAGAGAGAGGAAGACACAGGATCCGAAGCGGGCTCCAGGCTCTGAGCTCCAGAGCCCAATGTGGGGCTCGAACTCATGAACCACAAGATCATGATCTGAGTCAAAGTCACTCAACCTATTGAGCCACCCAGGTGCCCCAAATAGATAGAACATGTTAATGGCCTTCAGTTAGTAAAGGATTTCTTCATCAAGATAACAAGATACAAATCACAATCCATAAAGATGGATATATTTGCCTCCATTAAAATTAAAAATTTATTTTCATTAAAAGACATCAAGAGGGGGCCCTGGCTGGCTCAGTCAGAGGAGTATGCGGCTCTTGGTCTCAGGGTTGTGAGTTCAAGCCCCACGTTGGGTGTAGAGATTACATAAATAAATAAATAAATAAATAAATAAATAAATAAAAAAAATCAAAGGAATGAGAAATACAATGCAAGAATGGTTTCCTGGGGGCAGAAAGGATATTGGGAGGGGGTAGATGAGATAGGGTGGGTGAGGGGCTCAAGGGCTCCAGTAAAGTTCTATTAGCTGGAAGGTAGGCACAGGGATATCTGGGTTTTGCCTTATTTCGAATTCTCTAATTATTTGTATGCATTAAAGTAACTAAGGGAAAAATTTTTAAAGAGTATAAGTGGCATTGGGAAATGGGCTTGAAATATTTAAATGAGGCATATTATAAAATATGAGCCAATGCTTACTAAAAATTGCATTTATATGCAAAGATAAAAGATGGGAAGCAAAGTTATTTTATAGTGCTTATCTCTGGATTATAGGATTACAGGTGATTTTTCTTTTAAGTTTATATTTTTCATACTTCCTAGAATGAACATTTTTGCGGTAAACAGAAAAGCATAAGGTTTATTACATACAGAAAGAAAAAGGGTGTCTGATAGGCGAAGTACATAACTCATAGCTGTTTAATGCATTGCCATGCCGAGACGTGGATGTATTTTTAAAAGAAATCATTTTTAGCTCCAAGGCATCACTTTGGGATGGTGGAAGACCAGACTCCTGACAAGTGGGTCTGAAGCTGTATTTTTGGACAGGTGTAGATGGGTGAGTGTGAGGCCTTTTGGCCCTTAACCATGAGTCGGTCTGCTGGTAGCTCGTATAATAGGGAAAGGAAAATTGGGGTGCCTGGGTGGCTTAGTCGGTTAAGTGTCCAACTTTGGCTCAGGTCATGATCTCGTGGTTTGTGAGTTCGAGCCCCCCGTCAGGCTCTGGGCTGACGGCTCAGAGCCTGGATTCTGTGTCTCCTTCTCTCTCAGCCCCTCCTCTGCTCATGCTCTGTCTCTCAAAAATAAATAAATAAATATTAAAAAAATAAATAAATATGGAAAGGAAAAGGTACTAATAGGAGAGTGACTTAACTCCTGGAGTTGGATAACAGACCTCAAGGAGTAGTAGGTGTGTGTCCTGTGTCCTCTCTTACCCTCTGCATTCTAATTCATTGCCTTAGAATTTCCCCACTTACAATGAATATCAATAGATAACTAACGGCTGAAATGGGCCATACTAACGTACACAAAGGCGGCTTGCATTCACAGAATGCGTTTCCTGATCAGTAAGCCAACATCAGGGTGTGGTAACACCTATGTAAAGGAAACAGAATCCTGACACGGTATCTAATGATGGCTTTAAAAAGTATCAAATTTCATATATTGTGGATGTTGTGAAATATCCCCACATCATCTTACAAGACAGGGAAGATCAAAGGAAAGGGCAATCCAGAAAAAAGACCTGTTTCTCTCTCATGCGTGAGAAAGAACACATAAAATGGAAGCTGTGGTTACCCCAGCGTAGCCCTTCGGAGAACCGAGGTAACCATGGTAACGGTTTGGGACAGGCCTTTTGGTTGGAAAGATTCAAATTCTAGAACTGTTGGCTGGATTTGCACAAAGTCCCATGAGGGAGAGCTGGTGAACTTCAAGTGTGGAGTGGCTCACTCTCTGGGGAGATAGCAACCTTTTCGTAAAAGATCCTGGTTCCTAATTGCCCATGAGAAGAGCTAGCCCTATGTAGCAGTCAAAAATCCCTTATGTCTAGCAAACTTGCCTTCCTTAAAGTTATGGTATTTGGGGAAAAAAAACATTTGGGGAATACTGGAGAGATTGAGCTGGAACACCAAAATTTTCCTCATAGATACACACATTTTAAGAGCAACAAAATAGATAATGTTGTCGATAAAAGCAATCATTAAAATGTCAAGGAAGGGCCTACTTAGGATTTAAAATTCCCATGATGCTCTAATGAAGGCAGTGCTTATTTCTACCTGGAAAAATGGAATAAAAAAGTATATGCATATCATTATGAAAATTCCTCACCTTTCTTGCAGTTTCTTGAGTTTCTCAGAGTCTGCCTTTATCTTATTGGCTTCCTTTTCATCTGTGAAAGCAGAGACTGCCATTCTGTTCCCGTTATCACTTTGATTTGGGAAATCAGAGACCGCGAAGAAAGTAAAAGGCGTATTTTCTTGCAGGGACCCAGGCACGTGCAAATGGCCTTGTAAGTTCATTCTGGATGGTGAGGAGCTAGAAGACTCCCCCAAGGACAAGTTGCTTTGAGGATTTAGTAAGAGCTCTTCCGTATATTCTAGAGCCCCCTGGGATGGGTTCGTCAAAGGAATATCTTCTGCTCCCCTGACATCAAATTCATGTGCACTATTTACTGGAAAATAACCGTGGTTCTCAGCACTGGCGAGTGGATTCCTATTTCTAATAGGGGACAATGGTCGGCGAACATTAAACCTTGAATTTCCCTCTGAGTCTGAACTGTGAATAAATGTAGACGACGTCGACAAGTCTACTGGAATATCATCTCTCGTGGCAGAATGCATTAGTGATCCAGGAGTGTTATAAGATAAACTCACTGGTGATCTTGGAGCTGTTGGTCTACCAGAAAGAAAACAGTCAAGAGAATTACTAGAACTGCTTAAGTAGGCATGCCAATCTCTTTCATAATCACGGATACCAGGCCTGTCTTCCGTGGAGGTACAGTCTCTAAATCCATTTTCAGCATTGAGGTCATCATCTAGACTAGCTGTGGATTTGGTGTCCCATGAAGGAAAGGTGCTTTTCTCATGTTCACTGTCACCACTGTCATTCCCATTAGGAGAACCTCCACCAGGTGGCTTGAGGTCTTGAAACACCCTTGGCCCCACAGGAAGCTGCTCTGTCACTGGTTCCATTGCATTGCTCATTCTTAATGAGCCACGACTGGACTCAGTTCTTCTTACCGAATTTGCTCTGCAATTTTCAGGACCTTCTTCAAAATTTTTACTTTTGGCCTGAGTGGCCGACGTCCCAAGAAATCGACTTCTCTTATGACTGGGAGGAGAACGAGGCCGGTGCATACCAACCAACAAAAGTTCTTCCTCTATGAGGGTCTCCTCCTCAGTGTCATCATTTTCTTCTCCAGGGTTTAATGATAAAATGGAATAAAAATCTTCATCTCTGAACCTAAATGGTGCCCTTCTTGACCCTCCCATGGTGGTGGTTAGGAGTGGTGGCCCCAAGGACTCACTCGACACTTGAGGGCTGTTTGTTCCTAGGAAGGCCTGAGATAGGCCTGAATGCGGCTCATTCTGAGAAAGAACACTTGAGTCTCCTTTTTTGGCTCTCTCAGAGGTATTCTCAGTCATAGTCATTAGCTGTGAAGATGGGACTAAGTGTCTTCTCTCTCGAGTTGGCCTCTTCAGCTTGGTGCCACTGGCCCACACTGGGCCCTCTTGTTGAACTATTGGATCTGCATGGAGAAAAGACAAGTTTATCATTCTTCTATAGGTGCTCATGGATGAAAGAGCTCGAACACTAAGAGTGAGAGTCCCTCAAGGAAACAAGCAAGCCTAGAGAAGGAAATCTGCATGGTTAAAACGGCCGGAGGTACAGAAGCAGGACAGTAGAGGTAGCTTCATTTTATGCTTCTGGAGTCTTCTTTGTACATTTTGTGGAGCTCGGGCTGGTTCTGGGGCGACAGGGTGACCCTGAGGATACAGGTCTTTTTTTTGTGGAAGCTTTGGGAAGACTGTCCAGCCCAGGTCAGTCAGGGCCGATTACGGGGAAATCTCTCAAATGCTAGTTTTCATAACAGTGTTTGTGGATAAGGAAAACCAGCACTCCAGGAATGGCTTCTACAAAAACCACCAGTGCCTTTTCATCTGGATTCATTCAACACGCATTTATGACACTCCTGCACCACACACAGCTTTAAAAAATCTTGAGAAAATATAATCTACCTGGGCAGATTGGGAGGAAGGCTCTAGAAGCTGGTGTCCAGTTACCCTGATGACTTGGGTTACATTTAGTGCTTAGTGCAATAAAAATTACAACTCTCTCATGACATCATTACCTTCTCTTTGTCACTAGCTCCCAGTCGATTTGTAACCTCGAGTAATAATAGAATTCCTCCCCTGCCCCCTGATTCTAAATTATGAAGAGATGTATGGAGAAGAGGAGGCAGAGTGCCCAAATGGGTAGCAGTTTCTAGTGGTGAAGTCACTTGGTCAAAACTTGCCTTACAAAAATAACGACTAAGCATACCTTACTGCGGGCTTATACTGAATGGGCCAGGCACCATACTAACTTTATTACATACACACATTTTGCCTCAGAATCCTAGGAAATAGGTGCCACAATGACACCACTTTATGATTGAGGGCACCAAGGCTTAGGTCACAAAACTTACCCAAGGTCACGTTTCTAGGAAGTCAGGGTGTGATCATTCAAACTCAAGCCCGCCTGACACTATGGTTTGTGTTCTTAACCCCGACCCTGTGTGCCCCTTAAGAAAATGGCTGGACTTCCAATTTCCTTGTGAAAATGAGTATCCGTTTAATTCATTGTGATGTGCATGTACTGTTCAGGATTTTTTTTTTTTTTTTTAACCCTCTCAGTGCAGATAGGACACTGAAAGTACTTACTTCTCTGATCCCACTTCTCTTGGTTTCCTCCTGGCATCAGCCTCCTCCCGGCCCCACCCCCCCACCTCCCCTGTGCTATCCTGCAGGATCTGGTCCTTATCATTTACTTTCCAGAGCCGTTCGCCCCCTAGAGTGGACAGGACTCCACGGGTTTGGAAAGGCCTGTGTGGTAATAGCTCAGGCAAGTGAAATGCAAATCCGCAGAGCCTCCGTCCCAGCCAAGGGCCAAGTCAATACTGACTCACTTTAATTGAGGGCCTCCTGGGAGCACCAGCTTCTAAAGTCCTAATACTCTCTAAGCCTCTTTTATTGTTAACTGCATGGGACACTCAGCGACTCAGTGTGAATTTTTACTCATCAGCTCTTCTAGAAATCAGTTAAGCTCTCCCAATCAGGCCCCTCGCGGGTTTTATAAACCCCAATAAGAGATATATCAGTGATTCCAGGAAGCTCTGAGCATCTGGCTGTATGTGTATTAGGAGTAGAGCTGGTATGCCCACTCAGATCCCGTTTGGGGGGACAAATTCTTCTAAGTGACCAACTGAATTCTCTTGATTTTTTTTTTTTTTTTTTTTTGAGAAAAAAAAAAAGTGATACAGAAGATTCAGAAATGCAGGCTCCGGTCGATTGCTTTTCATTTTGAATCCAATGAAGCACCGTGGAGATTAGCTAACAAGTTGCTGGAACCTGAATCTTCAGGTCTGTCCCTGAACACACAGCTGTCCCTCTGCCCTGAGCCAGTTCAGTCTGGGCTTCAGGAGACACCTGAGCAAAATGATCGGCCAGGACAACTTTTGCAAATCAGAACTGGACACTCAACAGGAACCACAAGCTTATTTCAAGGAAGCCAGAGAGCTGTCGCCCAGCAACACTGGCTTCTGAATGCTGCAAGGCAGCTCCTGTGTATCCCAAAACACCCCAGGGAATGCGTCTTCACTCTCCTTGTCACCACCACTGCCTTCCTCTTTAAAGGTTCAATCAGCGTTTCCTTGGTGTGTTTCCCCTAAAGGTGGCAGACTGTGCCATTCTATATTTCCACTATTTTAACCCTATTTCTTGCGTCTATCAGATAGGGAGCAGACTTCATAGTGCGCGGGCAGGGAATAAACACCCCATTTGGTATGCCAGGATGCGCTATTCATAGACCAGGCCCTACAGATTCTGCCGAACACCTCTTGGGCCCTGTGTGGACTCCAGCTCAGAAGGGAGGGGCTCCCATTTCCAGAAGTTCAACCAGGTGCCACTGAATGTTCCAGGTGCAACAAGATGAAACCAGAAAAAGCATCCATCCTCTCTGTCTTTGGTCTAGATTTCTTCATGTGCTTGACCAACCAGTCCTAATGTAGGAACCATATACTTTTACCTGTTTTCCTCTGATTATACAAGTAGTTGATGTTCATTTGGAGAAAATTTGGAACTTTCAGAAGAGGATGAAGAAGAAATAAAAATCCCCATAATCTAAGACTCAGACTGCCCTTGTTCCTGTTCTGGAATTCAGGGGTGGGTTGCAAACGCAAGACCCCTGGGCCATTTTCATCCTGCAATAGTGGTTTGGCTCGGCCTCTGAACACTGAGTTAACTGCCTTTAGGTGGAGCTTGTACGTTCTGGTTTACCTCAGTCCCCACAGCCTCGGTTACGTGTTTCTCCTGCCATTTCCATGGGTTCCCTGAAGTCATTTGAATTTATAAGTCAGTGCTCTTACCTAGAAATACTTTTTTTCAAAAAAGTCAATACTGGAATATTCGGGTACATAAAACTTTATGCCCTGCTTTCTTTCCCTAATTTTTTTCTTGTGAGCATTATCTCCTGCCAGAAGTTCAATTATTCTTTAAGAGCATTATATTAAGGACAGGTTAAGATATACAGGGGCGCCTGGGTGGCTCAGTCGGTTAAGCGTCCGACTTCGGCTCAGGTCATGATCTCACAGTCTGTGAGTTTGAGCCCCGCATCGGGCTCTGTGCCGACAGTTCAGCTTGGAGCCTGCTTCCGATTCTGTGTCTCCCTCTCTCTCTGCTCCTCCCCTGCTCATGCTCTGTCTCTCTCTGTCTCAAAAATAAATAAAAACAAAACAAAAAAAAAATCATACTAACTCAAAAAAAAAATAAAAACATTAAAAAAAGATACATTATATAAATGTATCATAATTTGTGTAACTCTTCTCCTATTCTTGGGTACATAAGTGGTTTCACGGTTTTTGGTATTACAGATTACACCATGATAAATGTCCTTGCTCGTACGTCTTTGACTACGTGTCTTCTTAGAACAGATTCGCGGGCATGGGATTGCTAGGTCAAAAGGTATGACCCTTCTAAAGACTTTTCACACATGTTGCCAAATTCCAGTTTGTACCAAATTACCCTACAGGTACGAAATGAAAGCATCTCGTATAGCTGTGTCACCAGCAACTCTTGCCAAGGGCTTGGCATGACATTGACACAACAGTGCGCAGGAAATGTTATTCGTTTCACTATCAGTATTGGGTATTATTGTTAAAACCTTAGCCAATTTCATGGGCCAAATAGATCTTGTGCAAATTTACATTTATTACTTAGTGAGGTTCAACTTGTTGTTTTCTTCCACATGTTTATTAGCTGCCTGCATTTCTTCTGTGAAATTGTCTGGTACGCCTCTTCCCATTTTCCTATCGGGTACTCGGGTTTTCTTATTGATTTGTAAGAGCTTTCTATATATTACCTCTCTGTCACATTGGCTTCAAATTTCTCACAGATGCGATTCAAACATCTGGCTCCTACTCCAATTTATACAAACCACTTGAGAATGTGAGAGAAAGAATGAAAGAGAGACTAGTGAGGAAAAAAATTGGGGGAAGACAAGGAGGCCTTATCCTTATATAATGGAAAGCTGAATATATACTAGAAAATTGGGATAAATTCTCAGTGAATCTCAGGATAACAGAAGATGTCTTCCAGGTATAGGTGGAGGATTATATGAGCCTCATGGGATGTTTCACGCATGGGGAACCTGACCTTTCATATAATATTCAAGGGTTTACTAGGACCATTGGCGCGGTGCAGGAGAGAAACTAACAGTAATTTGGAGCCTACTATAGCTAGGTGCTGGTCGGTGTATTACTTCCTTTAGTTATTACAGCAATAGTGAGGTAGATTATATTATCTTTTATTTTTTTAAGTTTATTTTTATTATTTTTGAGAGAGTGTGAGCTAGCAGGGGAGGGGTAGAGAGAGGAGAATCCTGAGCAGGCTCTGAGCTGCCAGAACACGGAGCCCAACGCTGTGAGATCCCATGAACTATGAGGTCATGACCTGAGCCAAAGTCAAGAGTCAGACAGCTAACCTACTGAGCCACCCAGGTGCCCCTCGTTAGCATTATTTTAGGACAAGGGAACTGTAACCCAGAGGGGCTACTTGACCATCCCAGGCTCCATGGCAGGGAGGAAGAAGACCTAAAATTAGAAGGGAGGTCTGCCCTTCTCAATAGGAGGTGTTACATCACTGGGGGCCTGTGACATATGGTTGTTGCAGGTTCACATATGCTCTAATTGCCCCTAATTCCAAGCCATCCAAACCACTACCCTGTTTGATATTTATAGGTGTCCACTGAAGTATATATCACATTTTAAAATAAAGCCTACTGTGTTCATCGGGTGGTGAGGAAGTGTGATGCTCAGTGGTTTCTCCAAGGGGAAGACTAGGTCCCTGGCGAGGTTGGCTGTCCAGTGTAACTTTCTTTGAGTCCCATGGAGACTCTTCGGGTCCTATTCCTTCTGCCATCACAGGGGAGGGTGATGTGGTCAGTGGAGCAACATGGCCTGGGCCTTTGGATGAATGCTCAGGACGGAAAGAGGACGTATCCACCAGACCAGGGTTTTGAAGGAAAGTGTCTATTTGCTTTGATGGTATTTCTTACACACTGAGATCTCAACACTCTGGATGGCGAGGCGAGAAGATCCCTGTGGGAGGTGAGCAGTCTGCCACCCACAGATCCCCCTCCCCGCCTCTTGGGCCAGGTGAGATAGCCCCAGAACTGCAGACTGCTTCTCCACCCCTTGTCCCCCACCACCCAGATGCCCTCTCCAGAAGCCGAATGGCTGGCCCCCACTCAAAACCATGCACAGTCATGCTTATGGAATAAATGGGAGAAAAAATAAAAACAAACTCCCCTGCCCTACCTTTTCCGGCCAGCCTCTCTCCGAGAAGGAAACTAGATCCAATAGTTTGCTTTCAAATCCTTTTAAGCATTTCATTTTAAGGTACACTGTCCTCCGCATAAAAGCCCAAGTGTCTGAAAACCATATGGAATTCACCAGGTAACCACACAAGTCTGACCTCTCTGAGGACCCAGACGCATGGGTCCCAGGTCCTTACCTGGTCCCCTGAGGGCCGGCGACTTCACTGGCAGCTGCGATTTCTGTCTGCTCCTGTCCCCTGGCACTCTTGGGCTCTGCGTTTCTGGGCTGACTGTCAGTCTCCCCAGGTTTGGCCTCCTCTTCCTTGATAAAATTTGTGGTGCCTGGGCTGCTGAAAGGTGCAAAATCTTTTCAATAATTTTTACAGGGAAACAGCTTCTGCATAAAGAATGCTCCAAAGGCCCAGCAACGGGGAAGGCAGGTAAGGGACTGGGGCCCAGGTGGTCAGAGAAGAGCTGGATTTGAAACCTGGTTCTGTGACCTTGTAGCTGTGTGAACTTGGGCAGATCACCTCACCCCTTGCAGCCTCAGTTTCCTCCCCTGTCAAATGGAAAATCATAATACCTACTTCACAAGGGTGTTATCACTCACCGTTAATGAGCACCTGTGACACCTGCAAGCAGGGTCTATAAGGGGTGTGTCCTTCTGCTAAGATGCTTCTAGCTTCCTGTTCATAGATGTTGGGATGGGCATGCTGGGAACCCTGTCGAGAGCCCTCTGCAGTTGGGACATGCAAAGGCCCTCTCTCCAGCTGCTCTTCCAAGGTTGAATCACAGCCTATTTTGTACCCTCAGGTTGTTTATTAGCAGCTAAGATGGCCTTCCAGAAAAGTCCCAAGCGTCTGGAATCCCAGGTATACCTATTTGCTTGGCTATGTGCTGGGAGGATGAACTCACGGGAAAGACAGTAGTGGGAATGCTAACGTGGAATGAGTTCCCGATGAATTTTTTTTTTTTTTTTTGGAAATTCACATTTTGAACTAGGTTGCTAATTGGTTTGAATAATCTCAAATGTCTTCTGCACATGTAGGAAGCGTCAGTGCCCGCGGAGTTTGGGGCAAGCGTTTCAGTATTTTCCATGCCTCTCTGCAAGTTCTTGAGTTTACGAGGCAGTTGAATTGTGGATATCTGAACTAGATCTTTCCAGGGGAATTTGCCTGGCTCATCCCCTCTTGGACAGTTCAGAAGTTTCACAAATAACCGTCGCCAGCAGGCAACATGGGTAAAGCTGGGAAGGTCCTTGAGTTGTGTGCGAGAGAGCAGCCGTTCTTGGCCTGTGGAGACAACTGGATTTATGTTCCAGAGAGTAAGTTGTGGTTTTTGTCCAGATTCAGGAAATGAATGAAAGTTCTTCCTGGCAGCTCACGAAGCCGAGTTTAATGCGATTAGGTACGACCCGCTTCTCCTGATGGGCCCCAGGAGGGGAAGGCACTCAGTTCTGTGTCCCCAAGACAGAAGGGACCATGTTCTACTGGGGATGTGCGGAAAGAGGGGCGTGGCCGGTGGTGATGACTCACGTAGGGTGAGCTGGTGGGGCCTGGAGGGGTTGCAGGTGTGACCGCAAAGGAGAGAAGGGAGTTCTCCAGGAGATGAGGGTATATTCTTCAGAGGGTGTGGGGTGGTGATGAGACACAATTTCACCAACCTGGAGGAGAGTGAGAGGGGATTTACGCTATGGGAGCCAGGACGGAGGGGGGGAGCGAGGCACTTTCTCGGCACCCAGATTGCTTTCCTGCAACCCACAGGTTTCTCCCTGGTCACCTAGGACCTCATCCCTCCAGCTCTCAGCAGTCAAAGACTGCCTCCTACCTCTCCCCTGATGGCCAGGGCGGGAGGCAATGGGATTCCTACTGAAGAAGCGGCAGCTGGAGGGCCGAGGGAGGGGCAGTCTTGGGATTCAGGCCCGAAGGTCCCGGTCACAAGGATTGCACGTTGATTCCTAGCGGGAATCCCGTTAGAATCTGCATTTCCTTCAGAGCCCAGGGCAGCAGAACCTCACACTGCCCACTGCCCCATGCCCTCGCCCCCCTCCACACCCTCCCAGGGTGCAGGGGTGGGGTCCTCCTCCCCAGGGGCCTTTCTGCCCCAGCCTGCCCCAGCCGGCAGGTCCTTCGAGGCCTATTTCCACTTTTATGCCCACCCATGCGGCTCTGACTGTGCTTTGGCCAGAACTTTCAGGATTCCTAGGACCTTTAGCATTGAAATAGTCTAACGTCGCCCGAGGTATACATCTTTTCTCTTCTTAAGGATGAGGACCCTGTCTTAGCCTGCGTGTGGTCTGGTCTCCTTCAGGACAAAGAGTAATTGCTTAGTGTGATGTGCGAAGGTGCATTCGGCTACCCGGCTACCACGGGGGAGTCCAAAAGTAGAACAAACTTTTTCTTGGGCTAACCATCCAAGATGACTTAAGGTGATTTTGTCTTGTTCAAAAAAAAAAAAAAGCGCTTTCTTCGAAGCATCAGCTCTTTTAAATGATTTCCAGAAATGAGCCTGTCTGTCTCTAACCGAGGGTTTCAGCAGACTAAAGTAATATAGCTGAGAACCCGGAGATGGTTTTACGAGGTCTGGCAAGCGAAGCTGGCAGGGTGGGCAGGAGCCCCTGACTTTGGGCAGTTTGGACCTCAGGCTCGGCATCTCTGAAACGGGAATATCCCTATCTTGCCGAGTTACTGCGACGTTTCGCAATAATGTACGGAAATGGCCTCAGAGTCCGGTGCTTCTTGGCCGCTCTCAATGGTTGTTGCAGCATGTGCCACAGACAGTTTACTGCTACTCCTACTAATTGGGGATCTGAAGTTGCTCCCCGGAGAGAATTGCACTGGCCCAGAACGTGTTCTGCAGGTTTCATCCCTTGAGAATAACCTACTCGATAACCTTCATTTCTGTGCTGTTCTTGCCAAGCCGTCCTCCCTCAATCCTTTATAAAATCCAAAAGGCAAATAGCAACTCCCTATTATAATCTGCTCGACAAATACCCGTGTGCCTTTGCTATGTAATAATTTGAGGGTTCGCAAAGATGAGTAAGACAGTTTGGTCACGACCTTAAAGACTGTAATCCAATTTGGTGGTGCTGCTGACTTCTTCCTTGTGATTACCCTCTCAGAGTCTATGGAAGGCAAACTCTTACAAAATATCCCTTTTCACCACCTGCCGTTGCAGGCACAGATGAGGTGACCTGGGCCGCGCAGCTTGTATGCACCCTGTTTCCGGGTCCTACTCACCTTCCCCGTACCCAAATCAAACCAAACTTCAGACCTCTGGGGCCTTTCTACCGTGGTCCTCCCCGTGGCATGGTACAGACCTTAACCTACAGAGAGACGGAAGTTAGAGTCACACTGGAAGAGGAAATAGAGCTTCCTCTTCAGGTTGGAGGACAGACCCGCTGCCTTGGAGAGAAGGCATCTGTGCTCAGCAGTCCCATTGTTGCCACTCAACACCCTGAAGTTTGTTAGCGAATTTGGGGAAGACTGGTTTGCTTTGCACTGGACCCTCTGCTAGTGTCTGAGCGAGGCGATGCCTCCAGGGACAAAGAAACCAAATGGCTGTTTCGATACAAGGTGCCTGTCCTAGTTCTCTTGAAGATGCTGGGATGCTGTAATTGTTGATTGAATAGTTCTTAATTTGACTAGGGGGGAAAAAGGGTAGTAATCTATTTACCCAAGGCCCTGATGACTGAGAACCAAATCCACTTAATTGTGCACGTTAATTCCATGTGCCTCATCATTGCTCAGTTCTTTGCATGCTTGCCAGACACAGGCACGGTTCTTGATAGACCAGGTCGAAGAGAGAGAAAAATACAACTCCTAAACCTTTACTCCCTCCCCGTCTTGACAAGGAGGTGCCAAGATTCTGTCTAAGAGATGCCTTCTTAAAAAAATGTCTTGCTTCCTTTACTCTCTCAACATAAATAAATAAACTTAAAAAAAAAAAAAAAAGTCTTGCTTCCTTTAGATCGTGGGAAGAATTACAGCTTAGTCGCAAGGGCCGGTGTTGCCCTGGAGTAATAGGCAGCTTTCTGTACAGTCACAAATAACAGACCGCGTCGATTTGCCTATTTGGGTGTGCTGGAAATGTGTGCTGTCTCACATACCCAGAGGAGATCTTAATTAAAGCTTAATTATGTACCATAAATATGTTTTATTTTGGAGCCCAGGAGGTGGGATTTTTTGATTTTGGGAAATGTGGTGCCTAATAAGTAGGCAGGAAAGGGAATGTAAACAGTGAGTGAGCCCTTTAATTTGTCCCCTTTCGGCACGGTTCTGCGTGGCTTCTCAGTCCCAGCGTGTGCCTTGGGAAGGGCCTGCCCCCCCCTCCCCCCACTCCCCGCGCCGCCCTCTCGGGGCTGCCATCGGACACAGGAGGGCCTGCTCTGTTTCTGGGCGTCATGTTCCAGAGTGTGCCAGCCACGGGAGCGAAGAAATCAGATGAGTCTCGAGAGAGGACGGGATTTTATTGGTCGCTCACGCCTTAGCGCTACGAGGAGGTCGAGTCAAGTGGCAGCTGTCTGGTCTTCCTGCTCCCCTGCACACCTCACCGCCTGGGTGTTGCTCGTGACCTTGCCCTCTGGCCCCCCACCTCTCCACCTGCCTTCCGGAAGCCCGAAGTCCCCCTCTCCCTGACTCCTCTGTGCTGTGTGCCTGGCCGAGGGCGACTTACCACACGAGGTAAATCTTACTGGGCCTCCTGGGGCCCGGCAGACACAGCACAGGGGTCTCCGCTGGGGTCGGGCAGGACACGGGGAAATAACACAGGGTGGCCGGGGACTGGGGCACGGGGCCCGGGGACAAGGAAGAGGGGTTGGTGAAGGAAGAGGGGGCAGGAGGGAGTTGGGGGAAGGGGTCCTGGGCCACCGGGGAGGCTGGCGGCAGGAGCGGCAGGAGGAGGCAGCAGGAATTGGTAATGGGCTGCGGGAAGGGGGAGAAAGCAAAGACGGAGCAGTAAGGGGAATATTCAACACAGAACAGGGGGTGCTCGCTGCTGTCACCTGCACAAAAGAAAAAGAGCAAATCAGGAAGCAGCACTCACGGTGGGAAAGCCTGTGAATGAATCAGAACACAAAGAGGGTTCTTCGGGCTGGCCTGTCCAGGTGTCAGAGGGGTGGCCGATGGGATCTCAAAGTCACCCGAGAGTTAACTGAGGGACGTGGCCTCATCATCACACCCTCTTCCAGCCAATAGTCTCTGGCGTCCCTGACAGACGCCGGAAAGTTCTTCCCCCACTAAGTTCCTGCGTGGCAGCGCGGGGTCCCTTCTCCGCCCCCACGGCCAGTCTAATTAGCTGTGCCCGCAGCAACATACGGTGGCTGGCAGGGTCTCACCTCGGTAAGGCTCTCCCCCTCCAGTCCTCCAGCTGCCCGCAGGAGGAGGCGGCAGTCATGCCCTAATCTGGCCTTTCTGCTGCAGAGGGGAGGTTTGAGAAAAAAGAAAGAAGCAGAGATATCCTGGTGGGATCATGGAAAGGGGGAGGGACCAAGGAGGGGAAGAAGCAGGTGGACGAGGGAGGTGTCCAAGTGAAGTGAATGATTTGCCCGCTAAACCCACACTTAATCTGCCAACCTTCTGGAGGCGGAGTATGGGCACCTGATGGAGACACGATCCAGAGAGACCCCCTCGTGCATGACAGATCTCTCAGCGCTGCCACTAGCCAGCTGGGTCACCTTGGATCATCTGTTTCCCTTCTCAAAAACTATTTCCTCATCCGCAAAATGAGACAGGTGTTTTCTCTAGGCCTTGTTCCCCCACGGGTGGTCCTTTGACCACCAGCATGGATGTCCCCTGGAAGCTTCTTAGAAATGCAGAATCCTCGCCCCCTCCTCCCAAACCGACCGAATCACAACCTGCAGCTTATTGGAGTCTCCAGGTATCTCATCAACTTTAATGTTCTAGAATCAAGGCTGTGAGACAGGTGTCCAAACCTCTGTGATGAGAATCACCTGCTGTGCTTGTTAAAGATGTGGTTTTACAGGCTGCCTCAGTGGAGATTCTGATGCTCTGGGTCAGGAACGGGAACCAGGAATGTGTCTTTTCATCAAGTACCTGCCTGGTGACTCTTATCAGAGAAGTTCGGGAAAGGCTGCAGCTGCAATCAGTCCCAATTCTAAAATGCCATCATTGGAAGCATCCAGTTGAAAACCATGATCATTACCTCCAGTATAATTGGGGGTGGGGGTGGGGGTGGGTCTCAGCCCTTAGTTACTCCTATCCTGTGCAAGGTCTGACACAATTATCTGTTCCTTCATTTCCCAGTGCCTCCCTAGGCTTTTGCAGTAGCTGCTACTTCTTGCCTTGTTTCTCTGTGGTTGTCTTCTTCTGTCCTTTCCCCACATCATCCCTGCTTGCTCCATGAGCTCTCACAGGGGAGGCCCTCTTCAGCTCCCTTGCTCTCCCTCTAGGCCCTTGGATTCCTGCTGGTGGCCAGGAGCTCTCTGCCCAGCAGCAGACCTGGGTCCTCCGGTGTTTCCTGGCATTTCCTCCCGGCCATCCTGCCTGCCCCTCAAAGACCACACTCACGGAATGGGGCCCATTCTCTTCTTGCTTTCTCAGCCTTGACAAAGGCAACCTCCACAGGCCTAGTTTTCTGGGCCAGAGCTCCAGCTTCTCTTTGGTTCCTCCTTTTTCCTTATCCCCACACCCAGGAGTCACCACCAAGTACTGCCAGGAGTACTTCCTTGAACATCCCTCAAGCCCAGCCCTCTTCCCCATCCCCTCTGCTTTTACTCTAGGCCAAGCCCTTCTTATTTCTCTCTGGGTGCAGTGCACGTACAGCTTGTCTGGTCTCTTGGCCTCTGTCAGACTGCTCTCACTCCCCTTTCAGGCCCCTCTTCATGCCACAGCCCACTTGTAAAAGTGACAGTTGGGTCGCACCACATCTCACTTAGATCCCCTCCCAGGTTGATGCGCCAATGCCTTTCCGCTTGACATTCAAGGCGCTCAGGGACCTAGTCCTTGTCTCCCTATAGGGTGTCAGCTTTATACTCTCCTCTTCCTAATTTGTAGGCTGACCCTAAAGCAGAGCTTCTCAAACTCATCTGTGCACACAAATACCCCAGAGATACTATCAAAGGCAAGTTCTGGTTTGGTCAGTCTGGACTGGGATCTGAGGTTCTGCATTTCTACCAAGCTCTCAGGTGACGCCTCTGCTCCTGGTCTGGGGACATTTTAAGGCCCAAGGCCCTAGACTACTTGGAGTTCCTCAATTTTTTACAATAAAGTTATAACCTGTCTTACATCTCAGACTAAGATGGCTTTGGTTGAGCAGCTTATAAAAAGATGCCAGGCCTGGAGCAGCAGGTGGTGGGGGTGGGAGTCGGGATTTCCAAGCAGAGGGAGGGTTGGGGACTGACCTTTCCCTAAGGCCTAGTCTCCCCACAAGGTTTTAATCCTCCCATCTACCTGGTGAGGTAGGTAACAACTCGACTTTACTGATGAGGAAACTGAGTTCTGGGAAGTTGCCAGCTCACATTTAGGGCTATAAAGTGGTAGACCAGGATGCTGAGCCATGGTTTCCCGTTCTGGGCCCTGTGACCTCCCTGAGCCCCACGGTCTCGGAAGCATTACCATAAACGACTGAGGATTAGTATTCTCTACGTAGAAAGAGCGTTCACTTATGGTGGTTGTTTTCTAACTTGGGCAGATGGCCTGGAAAGTTGTTGGGACACCAAGGGACCTGCCTGGAAATTCATTAATCTTGGCCTTTCGAGAAAACCTTCCACAGAATTTATTTGCAAGGTAGGTTATGAAGATTTGGGATTTGCGTCAAATTTCTCTTCCAGGCCGCCCTTCAAATAAATATTTCCCGACTCACAAGAGACCACAGTTATGTTAGATGTTTATCTTTTTAAATCTGAGTTCACTGCTTTTTCTTGGTTTTACAAGAATACGTCCTCACGAGAAGCCATTATTAAGCTGAATAGGCTTTGCTACTCCCACAAATGTGAATCTGGTAATGACTAACATTGAACTCAGTAATAAGTGAGGATAATTTCAGAACACTTGGCTTTGTTTAAAAGGGCAAGATTTTGGAAGCAGGCTCTAGGACTCCATCCAGATCCATTTTCCTGGCACAGAACTAGGAGACCGTGCCCAAGCTCTAGGTGACAGGAGAGGGCATGCTCTTTTCCCGTGTGCCGGGCACTGAGGCAGAGAGGTCTGCAGGACTCCGGGCGCCAGAACCCCGCAGCACAGTGGCCTTTGGATGCCTCTACGCATCCTGGAAAAGGAAGATGGCTCCTTTACAACTCGGGCTAGCACTGGGCGGGGTCTCGGGTATAGGCAGGAGGCCAGGAGGCCATAGTAGCTCCCTGTGCTTCTCTGTCCCCCAGCGTTTGCGGGGCCTGGAGACCTGCTCAGCTTCTCCCAGATCCATGCAGAATTCTGAAAGAATATGTAGCTCTGCTTCTGTCCCTCCCTGGACCAGAGTTCACCTTGATCGTGAAATAGGATTTCTGAATCCATTGCACATCAGACACAGCTGGGTCTGGACTCGCTGCCCGACTTTTCCATGTCTTTTTGGAGATGAAGCAAATCTCTGGCTTGGTGAATGCTTTCTGATTATTCATTTCTCCCCCTTTTGTGTTCTGCTCTGGAAATTCAGGGTGTAGTAAAAGTGTTTGTACCTGCATTTATATTAGGCTTTAAAAAATATAACTCGATTTTTGGTAAAGGGGAAAAAAAGGATTGTGGGGAGTGGGGGCAACATTAAGACAGAGAAAGCAAGGTTTTATAATTCATTCCCTACTAAACATAGTTCTTGTGTCCTAGATATCAATATGCTGTAATTTAACAGGTACTTAATGGTAACAGGCACTGTTCTAATGGCTGAGCGTACATTTTATCATTGAAACTTCACAGCAATCCCAGGAGGCGGGATCTGTTTTGACCCCCCACTTTACAGATGAGGAAACTGAGGCACAGAGAAGTCACTTGCCCAAAGGCACACAAGCAAATAAGAAATGGTACCCAGATGCTAATCCAAGCATTTTGACTCTAAGGCACTTCCCCGACACTACACGGAGGCGGGGGGGGGGGGGGTGGGGGGAACGGGTAACACGGAGAATTACAAGCCAACTCATTTAGCAGCAGTTTGATGGGAATATGTGAACTTACTTAATTTAAAATGCGTGAACTCCTTCTAAAAGAGTGTGAAGAACAATGAAAATCTGACACCTTCTCAGTTATAAACCTATTGGTAGAGGGCACCATGGGTTCCTCTATTGTAAATAGCCTTCTTGGGGGTTCTAGATGGTAGGTCACATGGATATAAGGAAAAACTTGATTTCAATGGATTATCATTACATAGATTCGCGTGTAAGGCAATCCACATTTCCCAGCTATATTATTTTATTCAGGAAAAGCCTAGTAGAACTCGGTATGGAAGGTTAGTCTATTACACAGGTGTTGCAAAGGGATTTCACTGGCTTGGATGCTTCAGTTTGACACAGAATCTCAGTTCTGAAATGGGAGGAGTTTTGGTGACTCACTGTCAACTTTGGCTCACCCCCAAAATGCTTTAGGAAAATATTCCTCTACAGAGGTAAAGAAAAACAGGAACCTGGTGAGCTGGATCAATGTGTCTAGATAATTCAGACCCCCAATCCTCTTTTTCTAGAACCACAGGAGAGTCCTTTGAATTTTCTGAGTTGCTAGCGTCACTCAACTAGACTTTTCCTGAAAAGACTCAGCTTAAATTCTCACCATGTCTCTGGGCTCTCATTTCACTGTGCTAATTAAGGAACTCTGAGGGTGCATCTACACATGTAAAACGAGTGGATCTTAACACGCCAACGCTTTGCTTTTAGCCAACTTCGTGAATCCGGTTTGCTGTACAACTGATCAGGCTTCTGTAGCAACCGGCATTGATCACCAGGACCGCTGTGCTCACTGGACAGCCAGGCCCCAGTCTAGCCCCTTCCTGCACGGGTCCTGGACATGGTCTGGGGTCATAATAGGACGATAAAGCTGGTACTTTTTAAAAGCTTTTACTCCAAGTAACATCCCTCATTTGATGAAATAGGTAGCCTTCTGCCAACTTGGCTCTCTTGCCTAAACCTTGGTGTTTCCAGGCTAGTAATTCTTCAGACGTGATGTTTTATAAAATGTAAAGTGAATTAATTCTTCCTTTTGTCAATGTTGTAAGGTCCATCTGGAGTTTGCTCGGTCAGAAAAGCATCTGTATTAATCACACAAACTAAGATCATCTAGTGGCCTAAACCGTACATTTTAATGATTTTACTTGACAGATGACAAAGTAGCCCAAGCAAATAGCTACCCAGTTTTAGCAAGAAGGTTAGAAATCATATCTAGTGAATGGAATTGCATTATTTAAACTTCAATTTTTTTTTTTATTAAAAACCTCCCCAATTCAATAAATTACCACATATATTTTGAAGTAATTGGGGAATCATCTTATCTGCCCTATTCCATTCTTAAACAGCTGAATTTAAAACATGTTTCCTACTGGGGCGCCTGGGTGGCTCAGTGGGTTAAACGTCTGACTGTGGCCTGGGTCATGATCTCATGGTTTGTGAGTTTGAGCCCCGTCGTAGGGCTCTGTGCTGATAGCTCAGAGCCTGGAGCCTTCTTCGGATTCTGTGTCTCCCTCTCTCTCTGCCCCTTTTCCGTGTGCCCTCTTTGTCACTCAAATATAAATATTAAAAAAAATTTTAAACACACTTCCTACTAAATGTCTTAAAAATGAGAAATTGTTAACTATTAATGATACTTTCCCCTAATTAAATAAGGAAAAAGTGTTGGGGCTTTGCTTGGAAGGACATCATTTCAGATTTTTTTTTTTTTTTTTACCTCATTAAAGCAACAAAATGTGGGTGGTTAATCTGAGGGAAAGCTGCCATTTTCTAAAAATGCATTAAGACTTAACTGGACGGGTGGTTGCATGACAAGAGCTATTTAGGATTAGAAAGTAGTTGTGATTTGTATTTAAATGAATTGCACGCTATTTACAAATTCTTCGGCAGTTAATTTGGATCCTTTCCATTCTACTGCAAGCAGAAGGCAGACCTTTCTGCCTAGTTACCCCAACTTCGAAGTCAGTTCCTGGAGGAATCAAGTTTGTCCTCCATATGTTGGCTTTGATGGGGATGAGCCCGAGGGACTCTACGCTTTCACTTGAATTTATCCTCTTTCTGGATACTATTAAATCATTCCTGCCTCAAGCGGAGGACTGATCTCTGCTTCAAAGGCAGCTAAAGAGTGAATTATTTACCAAATTGCACAAAAGGGAGGATGTATCAAGCCCCCTTTCTCCCAGAGAGGACAACCCCAGTATTGGAGGACTTTATTACTCTCTTTCTTGGCTATAAATTATGCCATTCAGATGCTTTTGAAAGCTTCTCTTCATGCTCTCGCTTGAGTCATAAAATTTGATACCTGGGGCCAAATGCCTTCCCCCATCCCCACCCCAGAAGGGTAAGGAAGATGAAAAGGCGCCAATTGTAGGGAAGTGTCACACAAAGCCAATGACTGGGCAGCAAATTTGGGCAGTGGGAACAGTTGTTCTGCATAAGTCACACCTTCTTGATTTGCTCTTCTACTCTAGAAGGAATTTTACCACTTGTATAAGATCACCGGACCCTCCAAAACCTGAATTCGCCACTCAGAGGGCCCTCGGTGTAACCGGTACCACCAGTCTGAGTGTTGGCATTACCTGTAGTGCTGGGATTTTAGAGTTTGTGAATTTCCACACATCAGTCACTCACCTGAAGAGGGTTTGCTGGGGCCCCCCTTCTCCGGTTTCCGTGGGGTCATGGTACTTTTATGTTTCTGTTTGACTGATGTTTGGTCAATTGCCGGGAGTCTGGAATCACCCTTGACCGAAGAACTCTTGGTGGAAAGTCTTGGTTCGGCTACAGAATCCTCCTCGCCAGAACTCTACCAGAAATGAAAGGTGTCTGAGTATTAATGGCCAAATAGGTCATCTCTGCTGGGCAGAGGGAAAAAGAGACTAGCTGACTGCAGGGATCCCTCCAACACTAACACTGGAATATCCCGCCATGCTTAATATGCCCTTTTACCAGTGAGGTTTTGATGGACTGTATCAATTTAGAAGAATCAATTAGAAATAATAGCAAAGTTAATGAGACTATTTTGCAGAACACCATAAAAAGGAGACACTTCTACGAGTCTATCTTATAGAACGTTATGAAAAGAATACATTTCTGACCCTTAAGTAATTTGATGACCAACAAACAGCTCATGTTATGAAAACTATGTATGAAAGCAAAAGAAACAAGCAATGCCCTTAAACTTCTTGCTTTTGTTATCTGAACTGCTTTGGGGGTGGGTGAGGAAAGATGTTCCTAATGGTAATCATATACTTGACAATGAAAAGGAAATTTAGATAGTGTGTTGGGACTGAAAAAATTAGACCTCCGTTTACTGTTCTGAATTACTGGGTGCAACGTGAGACAGACTAATCTTTTTAAGAGTCTCCTAGTTGTCCGTCTTCTATAAAGAAGTCAGTATAAACCTATGCACAGCCAAATCATGATTCCTGCAGTGTCAGAGTGTCTCAGCGCAGCCTTGCCAACACAACAAAAATTATCCAGGCATTCGATAGTTTTCTACTTTGCCGCCACTACGCTCACCAAAAGAATAATGAAAGCAACGTAACTGGCTATGGGAAATCTGGTCACAGTGGGTGAGTTAAGTCCTACCTTATGGTTTTAGGTCCTGGTGTTATGACTTGTGATACACTCTGCAACAAACTAAACCCCAAGGTCTCCGCCCCTCCCTCCCCAGGGGGAGGGTCACTCAGTTCTTCTACAGGCACATTAGTCCAGTCTTGGGAAAGTCCTCTCAGGATGCACGGTCTTCTGCAGACAGAGTGCTACATTAATGCCCCCCTCTTCCCCAAACGTGGCGATTTGTATTGATCTTGCTCATCGTTCCCGCTGACAATTGTGGCATTTTCATTTCAAGGGCTCCTGACTCAGGAAAATAGTGTGTTGAGGAGCTTTGAATTATTGGGTGCAACAGAAGACAAACTAAATTCTAAAAAAAATTCCCCTGCTTGTCAGTCTTCTTCAAAGATGTCTGTATAAATCTACAGGTGGACAGATCATTATCCTCTAAGATTATAAATTGTTGTTTTGTAATTTAGAGTCTGGAGACAGCCTTCAGACAAATCATTATTGTTTCTCCTTGTGTTTTCAGAAAACAAATCAGATAAAGAGACAGGAAAAAGAAAGGACTTAATGAACTGGTTGTTCTCCATTTTCCTTTTCGATTCTGGAATTTAATAGAAATCCTTGAAAATGATCCTGAAATGTCAAAGGTGAAGCATTAGGTCATTTTTTTAAAAGTTTATTTATTTATTTTTGAGAGGAAGAGTGTGAGCAGGGAGGTGGCAGGGAGAGAGGGAAGAGAAAATCCCAAGCAGGCTCTGCACTGTCAATGCAGAGCTCAACATGGAGCTTGAACTCATGAACCGTGAGATCATGACGTGAGCCAAAATCAAGAGTCAGACACTTAACTGACTGAGCTACCCAGGCACCCTATGAAGCATTACGTCCTTTCTGAACATGAGACAGGTTCTCTGTTTTCAGAGTAGGAAATGTGGGCAAATTTTAATTATGATGCCCAAGACTGTCCTAGGCAAGGAGAGCGTCAGTGAACATGGGATGGAATTTTTTCCACAAACTGCCCAACAAATACCTCCTGTGAGTGGGTGGACAATAGAAAGGGTCTATTCTTCAGCCCTTTATTTCTAGCCAATGCAAAGGCAGGAAAGATGCTCTGGGCTACGACTACCAATATCCATGGTTACAGTATCAGGAGCAGTAAGAGCGTCCACCGTTACTGGTGGGTCTGTCACCCTCAGCCAGGGCTGGATTCTTTGCTTGTCCCGGGCAGTGGTGAATTGGGAGGAGTTGGTTACAAGACTTTTGATTGGGTGGGCGTTAAGCCATATTTTATCCTTCCTTCACCCACTCATTATACTTCAAGCCTTTAATAGCACCAAAGGTGAACGAAAGTTTGGTCCACGAGACAGTGCCTATTACATAGGGAATAGTGTTCCTGTGCTCTGAATACATCCTTTTCCAGTTCCTAGTTCCATCAGCCTTACTTACCTCCAGTTGCTAATCATTCTTAAGAGTCTAGAAATTGACGCTGGAAGGGGGTGTTTTGTCAGTGGGAAACTCAAGTCGCAATGGCAGAAATAATAATACTTATGATGAATGTGCTTGCTTCACTAATCGTAAGCAAATCATTTCAACTTTTTTTGTGCCTTTATTCACGTCTTCTTGTGTTCTCTGCCGTTCTCTCTCCTCTCTTATGAAAACACATAATATTAATCAGGGAGGATGATCCTTGGTGTGACAAGTGTAGTAACTCATTCTGGCACCAAAGTGTAGTATTTAAGACTTCCTGGGAGGGGATTCTGGGTTTCACAGGGTTATTGTGTGACATAGTGTTAATTTTGGTTCATCTCTCTGCATCTCAGAGTTTTCCATCCATGAACCATAGTGTCTACCTTGTGGTGGTTCTGCGAGGATTAAATGAGTTAGGACGTGCTCGTAGCACTTAGAACAATACCAGGCATGCAGTAAATGCCATGTGAGTGTTGGCTTTTGTAATTATCCATTTAAAAAATTAACTCGTTAACAACCGAATATTAACTACCTGTGGTTGAAAGCAAAACCCAAATCCCCAGTGAGAAATACTATTGAATTTTCACTTCATCTGAAGAAATGTGAGCAGAGAGGTAGATCAGATCTTACATCAGACTCTTGATTTATTTATTGATTGATTTATTATTTTTGAGAGAGAGAGAGAGAGAGAGACAGAGCACAAGTTGGGGAGGGGCAGAGAGATAGGGAGACAGAATCTGAAGCTGGCTCCAGGCTCTGAGCTGTCAGCACAGAGCCCAACTCAGATCCCAAACCCACGAGCTGTGATATCATGACCTGAACTGAAGTCGGACACCTAACCGACTGAGCCACCCAGGTGTACCTGGACCCTTGGTTTCTTTCACAAGCTATTGAATTTATGATTGTCTTCTAAGTACCCAGCTGAAATTCGTCTGGTCTTAAGAAAATATGGCACGATTTCTTTTTCAGACAGTAAAGCTCTAATGGAAAATATTTAACAACAGTCAGAGATTATCAAACAATAATCATTAAGTTATGTTGATTTAAAGTTGATCTTAAAACTGTCTTTTCCCCCTTGTAATTTTGAACAGTAATTACAATGTTCATTTCTTCCCCCATATGTTCCTAAGTTGAAATGTCACATGGAGGTGGAGGCAACAGCACATTTTGCTATTCCTTTGGGGGAAGAAAACCAGCTTTGTCTTTCAAAATCAAAGTCTAAAGCATTAAAAAAAAAAAAAAAAAAAAAAAAAACCGAACTAGAAAGAAACTTTTAAAAATCAAGCTACAGGATACATGTGAGGATTCTCAGTTCCCTATTCGTAATTTGGTAAGAAAGTCCTACTAAAGCCATGTGAATAGAAATAAGCTATTGTCAAAATGAACATTTTTCTAGAGTGTTATTGCTTTTGTATTTATCATTCTCCCCCGGTCCCCCACTTGCTCTTCTGGCAGAATAGAGAGACCACCTTGCCCAGGGCAAGGCTCTCTCCAAAGTTCAGAGAAAGACTCCTGTCTGGGAGTCCCATTAGGGACTTCCATAGGGAACAACTTATTGATGCTATAATGGTTCTAGTTAGGCCTCCTGGAAGACGGAGACCCAGGGGTTGGGAAGTGGAACACATTGCCTCAGGGACTTGAGAATGATGAGATTATTTCACCCGGGACCTCACAATGTGGGATCTGGAATGGCAAGGTGACAGTGAACAGAGACAATTAGAAGAGAATGAGACCTAAGTAGTCAGGGATGGACGAGACCAGGTTATTTTCCAGCTCTTGCCTGATGGCTCATTTCCAAGACCCAGGAAGCTGGTCCTCAAATGGGATGGCCCCTCTCTCCCGCCCTCCCTCCTTCAGGGTGTGCTACTGCATTCTGATTGACGTAGACTAGCCCCATTTTTGCCACATGTCATGTGATGGAAAGCTGGGCTGAGCAGATCTCCCGATATGGTGTGGATCAGGGTACAACCTGCTGCGAACAAGAGGAAAAGAGTAGTGTCGGGCTATTGCCAGAGAAGGACCGTGTGTTTATGACACTTGAAATAAGTATGTTTTCATGAGAACATGAAAGACAGTGACCAACGCGGTGACACTTGACGTCCAAACAGTAACAACACGGGAAGGGTGACTGAAGGACTGTGGGTGCGAACGCGTACCTTCAAGTTTCCAAAGTCTACATTCAAATTGTGCCTCAGACACAGAAACAGCCTTAGAGAATCGAAGGTAGCTTGTATACGTAGCATTCTGGACAGGGTGGACTCCTTTGTGCATTCAAGAAGCATAAAAGCATGTTCTACACAGAGGGCTGGCTTGTCACAAAGCAGGCTAACCTGTCTCTAATCTAGAACAAACTCTAAAAGCAGCAAAGTCCTTCGCATGTTCAGGACAGTGTTGAGCTCCATTTCGCCGCAAGATGCTTTTTGGAGTCAGGTGGGCTGCCACGTGTGTAAATATCACGTGCACCTGTGTCTACCATGGACTTCGGTAAAGACCGCCCCGCCCCCCACCTGCCGCGGTCTCTGTGATTTTCATGCTAGCAAGTTGGAATGACTCAGCCTGAGACACTGATCTGTCACTAGTGGCCTTGGTCAAAGTCTTCCCAACATCTGATGACCACGGCGTCGGCTCCCTGAAGGAGGGGCACGTGAGACCATAGGATTTGCTTCGTGATGACTCTCCGTCTGACTGTGGAATAGCCTCTGGGTGAAGCTCAGAGCTGCAAGCTACTCAAATGGCAGACATGACAGGTTTTCTGACACTTGCTAGCTATTTCTTGTAATGCAAATTAATCCCTTGTGAGTTGTAGAAATCACTCTTGTGGGTGGTGACACATTTTCATGCTTTTGGGGACCTGTGCGAGTGAGTGAGTGCGTATGATGTGCTCTGGGATGGAGTTCTGTGTGGTGGGCAGCAGGTGAGGAAGTGGTGTGTGGCCAGAAAATGCTGGATTTTTAAAATTTGAACACTAAAGCGTAGTGGTTAGTAGCACATCGAGACTGCCCTCCGTTGGATATTTCTCAAGTAGAGTTTGGCTACAATAAATTTCTCCTCCATTCTTTATTTGAATTCCTGTGCCCCTTTTAGCTGAGAGGAGCCTCTGAGGAACATGAAAGATTTGGCCATCAAATGGAGATCATCTACAAAAGTACCTCCTACTCGAAATAATATGTCATACAACGTGGGAATTAATTGAGAAGCATCATTTGCAACGACTATGCCTTCAACCCTACTCAAAGCACCAGGAAGGCATTTAAAGACAAGAAGCTTGCGGTGGGAGAGATGAGATTATAATCTCATGAAATGCAAAACAACATTTAATTAAGCGATAAATCGGGTGGCACCAATTCTGAATTCCAAAGGAACGCACAGAAAAAGATGCGAAGTCAAGGCAGGGTTCCTGAGGTTTCTGGAACCTGAAGTATGAGTGGCGACTGCCTTAGGCTGGAGGCAGCACAGGAGCCAAGGTATGGATGGAGTAATGAGTAGGGCATGATTCTCAGACGACAGGGCAAGGGGCCAGAGAGAGTGGGGGAGGAGGGGGAGAGAGAAAGCTGGATGGCAGGGTGGTGTCAGATTGGGGGTGGGGGCCCTGAGATGCAAGCAAAGAACTGAGAGTCAGTGTGATAGAAAATGGGGTCCAACTGAAGTTTTCTGAGTAGAAAAATGCTTAACATGGTTCCTAAGATGAGCATGTATGTTTCTCTCAGAGCGGGAAAAGAAAGCATCCTGAAAATTTGCCAGTGAAATGATCTTTTCATAGTTTCAATGGCTTTTTTTGGTGAAGTGTAACTCTTCATTACAAAAGGAATGCATGCTCATAATGGACATATAAAGAGAAGCCTAAGAAAGAAAATTTAAAACATTCAAAGCCCCATTAACCTAGAACTAAAAACTGCAAGCAGCTTGGTCTATATTCTTTAAGACTCCCTTTTAATGACTGCGATGGATTTCCACTGAAATCCCTTCTCAAGCAATAGGGTGAAGCTGGGATATGGCCACCCTCCTTGAACAGAACGTTTCCATCTCCCCTGCCACGTGGTGTGGCCTCGGAGGAAAGTCTCACCCACCGACTGGGAGTGAAAGTGTCTGCCCTCACTTCTGCCTCAGTGTCTGGCCCGGCACTTCAGCTAGAAAGGCAACAACTTTGAAAGTCCTGCATTGAAGACAACCGAACTGTTATCAGCCCGAGTCTCTGAAAGTCTTGGTGGAGGAGAGCTGTCTGCCCATCTGGTTCGTCCAGCCTGAACTGTCACAGGTGCAAGAACTAAACTGCCTTGATTCACTCATCATATTTTTTGGTCCCTTTGTTACAGCAGCTGACATTACGCTAACACACGTTTATGCCTATACAAGTGTGATTAAAAAAATAGAGGGGCACCTGGGTGGCTCAGTCGGTTAAGCGGCCGACTTCGGCTCAGGTCATGATCTCACAGTTCGTGGGTTCAAGCCCCGCGTCGGGCTCTGTGCTGACAGCTTAGAGCCTGGAGCCTGTTTCAGATTCTGTGTCTCCCTCTCTCTGACCCTCCCCTGTTCATGCTCTATCTCTCCCTGTCTCAAAAATAAATAAAACGTTAAAAAAAAAAAAAAAATAGAATTGTGCCATACATACTGTTTCACTTAACAATATGTTGCATCAACAGATACCTTTTAATAATGTTTCAATCTTATTCTGAAAATGTCAAATCTATAGAACAGTTGAAAGAACGGTACAAAAAACAGCCATTACTCTATTTGCACGCTACGCTGTCTTGCGCCCGCTCTCACACAAGTATGCGCACACTCTCTCTCTATATATATTCTTTTTCTAAAGAATTTCAAAGTCACTAGACTTCATGATAGTTCACCCCTAAATACTTAAACATCCATCTCTTACCAAAATAGACATTCTCCTGCAAAGCCACAGTACCAGCCATCTTACCTAAAAAAATGTAATAGTTCCATGACATTGTCTAATACATATAGCATATTCAAATTGTCCCCAAAATGTCTCTCTAGCTGTTTGTTTTGATCTATGATCCAGTCAAAGTACTTAGATTGCATGCAGTTTTTATGTCCCTTTACTCTTTGGTTTTCTGCCTTTTTGGCTTCTTCATGTTTTTTACTGTTTTGGAGAGTCCCAGCCCCATAGAAGGTCTTACGTTCTGAATTTGATTGTTTTCTCATGATAAAATTCAGGTTAACCATTTTGGGTATGCATATTCCATAGGTGGTGTGGTGTCCTTCTGTATAACATCACACATCAGCACCTAACAATGCTATTGATAATGCTGTTTGATCTCTAGCTAAGGTGGTGACTGCCAGATGTCTTCAATGTAAACTACATTTCCCCCCATTGTAATTAGTAGGTAATCTACGAATGATTCTTTGACACTGAATAGCCTATTCATAAACAACACTTTACCCAATGATTTTAGTATCTCTTGATGTACTTTTCCTGAATTGATAATCATTTGGGGGTAGTAGCAAAACAATTGTCTTTTCAAATTCTGTCATTTCTTCTACAATTAATAACTGGCATTCTTCCCTAGAGAAGAACATTCCCCCCACCTTCTCTTTTATTTATGTACATATTTAATTTATTTATTATCACTGCAGTCTCAAGGATATATTTTCTTCAATTATCTCATCACATTCTTTCATGCTCAAATTGTACCAAAATTGGTGAGTGGGAGTCCACTGAAGTTGACTTTTGACATGAGTTTTTGAGCACTTCTTTACTTTCTGGTACAATAAAAATATCATAGTTTCCCCCTTGTATTTTACCTGCCTCAGACCTGGAATCCAAGTAGCTCTGGTTCCTTTTAGTTAAAATGGTAGTTAGGACTTAATATATCCATGCTGGGTGTGTTCATTGCTACTGGAATGACACTGTTTCTAAGTCCTTTCAATAGAATTCATTAGAAATATGTATTTAGGGGCACCTGGGTGGTTCAGTCGGTTGAGTGTCTGACTTCGGCTCAGGTGATGATCTCATGGTTCGTGGGTTTGAGCCCCGCATTGGGCTCTGTGCTGACAGCTCAGAGCTTGGAGCCTGCTTCAGATTCTGTGTCTCCCTCCCTCTCTGCCCCTCTTCTGCTCATGCTCTGTCTCTGTCTCTCTCAAAAATAAATACACTTAAAAAAATATGTATTTAAAAAAATCATGAGTTCACAGCAATCTTTCTAATTAAAATTTAACACTATATGGAGCTTTCCATTCCTTTGAAAAGTTTTATATTCATATTTTACATTTAGCATCTTTATTCCTTAATTATATTAATATTTTTATTCATGTTTTGCTCTGTAATAAATGTGAAATAATGTCAGAATTACAATACAAATATTACTGTAAGAATAAACCCACTAAGTAAAGTTCATTCTTTCTTGGTAGTTCTCTTTGTTTGTTTTTTAATCTTTGTTTACAATTTCTTTTTTTAAGTTTTTATTTATTTAAGTAATCTCTCTACCCAATGTGGGGCTCAAACTCACAACCTCGAGATCAAGAGTCACATGCTCTGCTGGCTGAGCCAGCCAGATGCCCCAGTTCTCTTTGTCTTCAGAATACACTCCTCACTGAATGGATCGATCATAATTCTTTTTGTTGATCATGTACTTTGCTTCCAGCTTTTTGCTATAATAAATAGTGCTATGATGAATATTCTTCTAGATTTATGCACATCTTTAATTATCTCAAGTTTCCCAAAGTGGGAATTTATATTAGTAGATTAAAAGCATCACAAAGATTTAAAATTTTTTGTTCCCAAATTGTCCTCCAGAAATATTGGTATCAACTTACATTTGTAGATGTATGTGAGAATGCCAACTTCCACATAACTTTTCCAACTATTATCTTTTTTTGAAAAGTCATTTTGGGAGATTATAATTTTGAATTGTAACTCATATGTAATTTTAATTATTACACAGGCTCATTTATCTCAGCTATTTAGAATGTATATTCCACCTATTTCTAAAAAGGTTCTGAGATTACTTAAAAGAACTCAAAACCGTTTTTAAGAAATGGAACAAGAAAAGGCAGAAACTAATTTATGGAGAAAATACTTAGAATAGCAGCCGTCTCTGAGAGGGACAGGGACGGGAACTGGCTAGAAACGGGCATAAAGAATCTTCATGGGGTGATGAAAACTTGATGGGGGTGTGGGTTACAGGGCACATGCATTTGTCAAAACTCATTAAATATTACTCTTAAAATCTATTCTATACAATTTACTTCAGGTAATTTCTACCGCCTAAGCAAAAACTGGAAAAAAAAAATGAACCATCAAAACCACAAAAGCCATAAACAGGTATTCAATGCTAGTTAATGACGTACATGCTGAAGTATTTTGGGGGGCAGAGTACTGATCAGGTTGCAAGTCTGCAACTTGCTTTGAAATGCCTCAAAACATGGGCGCCTGGGTGGCTCAGTCGGTTAAGCATCCGACTTTGGCTCAGGTCATGATCTCACGGTTTGAGTTCCAGCCCCATGTTGGGTTCTGTGCTGACAGCTTGGAGCCTGGAGCCTGCTTCAGATTCTGTGTCTCCCGCTCTCTCTGCCTCTCCCCTGCTCGTGCTCTCTCTCCGTCTCTCAAAAATAAACGTTATTAAAAAGAATTAAAATGAAATGCGCCAAAACCCAAGGTGGATCTGTGGATGGATAGATGGACAGATAGATAGGTGATAAAGTAAATATAGCAAAATGTCAACAATTGTAGAATCTAGGTGGTAGGTATATGGATATTCACTATACAATTCTGTCAAGTTTTCTCTATGTTTTGAAGTCCTCAGAGTAAAATATTGGGGGGAAGTGGAGCAGAAATATAGATAGATATTGCCAGGCTGCCAGGATAAAGTAGGTACTTTGTGGGAACACTGCCAGTTTCTTTTTATACCTCATAATAAACGTTTCATTAGATTTAAAATGTTTCCTTCATGATACCATCTGGTAATAATGAGAGATCAATGATCAATACAGAGAAGTCAATGCAGGATAAATTTTAAAAGATATGCCTCATCTTATACTTGGTGATTTAGGATGAACATAAATTTATACTAACAGAGACCCTCCACGGAAGAGACAATACAGCCACATATGTTGGGATATGCGAATGACGAGTAAAACAAAGATTTGGTTCTTACAGAGCTTACAGTCTAGGTAGGAAGGTAGATCATTTAATCAAATAATTATTAATGTAAAATTACAAGTCCTAAATTAAAAAAAAAAAAGGAAGCATATGGAAAACCATAGAAGATAGGGCAGAAGGGTCCGAATCTAGTTGCGGGAGGGGACAGTTGGGAAAAAGCTCCCTGAGGAAGTGACCTGGGCTGACATCTGAGGCATGGTGGGAAGGCAGGGTGCGTGTTGTAAGAGAGGTGTCCTGGCAGGTAGGAAGACCCGAAGCCAGGGTGGACGGACTTGGGGCAGTACGGAGGACCAGATCCTTCAGGCCCTTGTTGGCTCCATGACGAATTCTGGTTCCCATTCTGAAAGTCACAGAAGGCCACGGAAGGGGTTTCAGCGGGCCAGGGACATGATCTGAGTTCCACTCGTCACTGTCACTCCATGTGGTACAGAAAGTGGAATTTAGGGGGAGGAGAAGTGTGAAGACTGGCCAGGAGGTGTCGGCAGTAACCCACGTAGGCAATGGAAGAAAAGTACACACAGACCGATTAAAAAGCTCTTGGGGAAGGGGTGCCTGGGTGGCTCAGTCGGTTGAGTGTCCAACTCTCCATTTCGGCTCAGGTCATGATCTCACAGTTGGTGAGATCAAGCCCTACATTGGGCTCTGTGACAACAGCGTGGAGCCTGCTTGCGATCCTCTCCCTCTCTGCCCCTCCCCTGCTCATGCTCATTCTCTCTCAAAAGAAAATAAACATTAAAGAAAAAAAGCAATTGGGGAAGTAAACGGCATAGACTTGGTGATTGAATTGAATATGAGGGTCAGGAGGAGAGAAAGTGCCAGATTTGGATGATGCCACACAAAAGGAATCATGAAGGACCAGGCTGGGGACTATGGTGTTGGGCCTGTTGAGACTTCCAAGTAGACGTATTGAGTAAACAGTTGAATATTCAGACCTGGAGATTACAAGTGAGTTTTGGGTTGGATATGCAGATCTGGAGGTCTTTGGCAGTTAACATCTTGACTTTGGCAGTTAACATCTTGATGAGGTGACCTAAGGAAAATTTATAGAGCAGGGCTTCTTGGGGGGCGGGTCGTGAACTTGGATGGGGAAAAAAACTATATCTTTATTTCCACTAACCCCCAGCTGAAAGCTAAGCGTAGCTTTCATTTCTGAACGCAGGCAACGAACCACGGTGGTATTGGCAGTTCCTGTGACTTTGTCGCCAATAGAAATCACAGATATTTTCACATTTCATTAAATTTGTTGCAGATGTCTCAAAATACCCTTTACGCCCATCACTTGTTATTTAATGTGTTAATAAAGAAGCACATACATTACTGAATCACAGATTTCTAAAAATATTTTGATGACTATTTCGATAAAAGTGGCTTCCTTTGAAATCCTTTGTATTATTATTTTATGTGTTTGAAATATTCTGAGAAGAGGATCTAAGAGAGTTCACCATAGTGCCCATGAGGTCTGTGATACAAAATTAAGATAAACCCCTTGGTATGGAGTGGGAAGAGAGCCCGAGCCTCGAGGAATCCCGGGACTCAGGGCCTGGGCAGCAGTGGAGGAACAGGAGGAGAAATCACCTCCAGAGATACGGGAGGAAACCCAGAGGAGAAGATGGCTTTGCAGGAGCTCAGGGGCACATGCTTGGGGGGGACTGAGTGAAGGGGCCAGTGGAAGCCACTGGGAGGGCAAATGTGGAGAGGACCCAAAGACCTGCCCCATTCATAGATGTGGAAGTCGTTTGACAAAGTGCCATTTCAGTGGAACGAGGGAGCATGAGAGCCAGATTGGAGTGGGTTGAGGAGTGAGTGGGAGGTGGGGAAATGGAGTCAGTCAGTGTAAATAATTCTTTTGAGAATTCTGACTGTGAAGGAGAAGAAATAAATGGAGGGACAGGATCAAGGGAGAACTTTTTTTTTTTTTTTTTTTTTTTTTTGGTGGGAGACTGTGGATCACGATTAGATGCTGATAGAAGGTTCTGGGTCAGCTGGGGGTGCAGGCAGGGTGAGGGAACTGGATGGAAAAGGGTCTGTGGGCAGCAAGGAGGTGGGATCTTGAGGAGAGGGTAGTGCACAAGAGAGGGGATGGGTGGGCAGGGCAGCAACGAGCTGGGGAAAACTCTGAGGACCACTAAGGTGTGGAATGGAAGAGAGGAGGGATTGAAGACTGGGCAAAGGGAAAGAGGATCCAAGTGAGAGAGCTGAGCAGGGCAACCGGGCAGCACTGAGGGGTTCCAGGAGATTGGTGGCTGTGACCTTTCAGTAAGACCATTTCTCAAATCTGAGTGACTTTTCTGCAGCAGTCACCAGAGGCCTGGATATGGACCCAGAGACCACGGAAGGCTGAGACTGCCAGAGAGGCGAGAAAAAAAGACAAAGGGCAGGGGAATTATTAAGAGGATTAAGCACAGAATCTAGGCTGCTTAGGAAGGGAAAGTCAATAAGGGGGTGGGGGGCAGTGGGCACAAGAGGAGAAAGGGCCAATGGACCAAAGGTTCCCAAGAGGTGGGAGAGACGTCAGAGTAAAAGTGGATGAGCAGGAGAGCTGGAAGACTGTTGTCATCAATGGATTTTGGACATGGAGACCTTTTGGTTGATGGCGTAGTCTGGGATGTGCCGTGGGCTGGGGGAGGCGGCGGCTGAGGGGAGTGGAGGGGGGCACTTAAGACGCATCAGGAACTGAGAAGCCAGGGTGTGGCCTGGTGGGTGCCAAAGTCATCCAGGATTGTGGCAGGAGATCAGGGGATGGGTGAGCAGAGACCAAGCCACTGCCAGCGTCTTCACTGAGTAAGAGAGTGGCCAGGAGACAAGAGGGATGGTGTGCCGGGGGGGGGGGGGGGTGGTGGGGGGGCGGAGAATGGTGGAGCGAAACAGCACAAGCCTTAGGGCACCCGTGTTTCCATCAAAGCCTGGGGAGCAGTGGTCTGGGAGCAGAATTTGGAGTGAGAAGGGCACCCTCCTGTGTCCTGATCCTAAGGAAAGGGTGCAGGGGGGTATGACGGGTGTCCTCCAGGGAGGGGAGCTCTGAAGAGAGGTCTGATGTACATTTCCTGTGCTGCAGGAAGACTGGGCGGCTCACCCTTTCCCAAACATGCCCATCTCTCTTTGATTTCGGCTCTTCCTTCCACCTGTGATGGGAGCCCTGCCTCAGCTCCCCACCCCCCACTCCCAGCTCCCCAAATCCTGTTGTGCCTTAAGATCCAGATGAAAATCTGCATTCCTCTAGGAAGCTTTTCCAGGTTTCCTTTTGCCTTTTTATTACCCTCATCAGATACCGTCTTGAACTGTAGGCATTAGTGTAACGTCTTATTTCGCCCACACTGTGAACGGGCGGGGGCACGGCTTTGTTATTACCGTGTGCCCACAGCATCTAACACCGCGTCTTGGACACAAAGTGGTTTGTAATTCCTTAATGAGTAAAGTGGTATAAAAGCAAAAACAAAAGAAGGTTTCAGGATGAGATGTTGTATGTTCTAACTCATGTTTCACACAGGTATGCACCTGAATAATATCTTGCAAGTGAAAACATTTTTAAGTTTGATAGCTGAGTTTTAATTGGTTTTTAACAAGGTTTGGGTTTTTGTGTTTTTTTTTTTGGTTTTAAAAATTAGGGCCATTTTTTTTAAGTAAGGAATTTTAATAAAAGGTAGTAAACCAAAATACATAGCACTGCATAAAATGGGCAAAAATCTACTTTGTTATAATCTTCTCTCATGCAATTTCGGAGCTGCTGAGTCCAATTAACACCAGGAGCCCTCTGGATCAGAGGCCACCAACTCTCGGCATCCCCAATTTCACTGAACTGGGATAACAATTGGTGTTTGTATCACCCGGCCACGTGGCAGAATTGCCCTAGTGGAAGGATTGACTCTAGGCTTGTCTTGCTTATCTGTTAAAAAAGGCAGGACAACATTCTGGAAGCAGCTGCAATTTGAACTGACAGTTGTCCCATTTTACTGCCATGGCCTATTTTTAAATTACCTAGTGGAACTCAGACAAAGCACAGAAATGAAGGAGAAGGGAAGCATTCCTGGCCTTGGCCACGATACAGTTACTGTTTGCTTGCTCCATTAATGCTGTTGGAGACCTTCAGCACCCTGGTTTGCCCACAGAAGGGCATGCACGCCAGTGTATTCCAATTAATCTATAACCTAATTATAAAAGAAATATCCAATTTAGTCTGGTGACTTATCTGGTGGAACATGAATTCCCATCTTTATAACAACATGACTTCTGTTATAAAGTACAGCAGAGTCCTGGACCAACTTTGGGCTGTTCTGAGTTTCCTCTGTCCACGGAGAGCCTTGAACCCAGCCCTTCTACGTCCTCGTGTTCTTGCCTATCTGTGACAAAAGGAACTTACCCAGAGCTTTGAAGAAGCCATCTGTCCATTCGCGGAAGGGTATGCACGGAAGAGTGCTCTCTTTCATTGGTCACTCTCTGGTGATCACCACTGTGGAGGTTTCCAAGTGGTTGATTGGAATGGATTCCTCTTCAAGCCCAAACTGGCCATTGCACACCGGCAACCTTACTAAACTACTTGCCTCTCAGTAATTGCAAGCAAGGTCAGGGAGCATTCACCACTCCACTCCAAGTAACAACATCTCCTATTTTCTCTCGTGCAGGGTGAGGATTCCTATTTTGGCTGTTTCGGCTATATGCCTATAACACGTGCATGTTCCTAAACCATTCCGGTAACTGTCAGCCGTCAGCCATTCCTTGAGTTCCTGTTACATGGTGGGCATTGGAAATATGACAACAAATGGCACCTGCTCTCGAGTGGCTTCCAGCCTAAGGGAGGAGGGAGATAGGAAGAGGAACCCCAAGGTGGACTTGAGTCCAGAGGGTGTTATGGGAATACAGAGGAAAGACAACAGCAAAGTCACCTGACCCCCAGGAGAAGCTCTAGAAACTTCACAGAAGAGGTGCCCTCAGAGTTGAGAGGCAGGCCGGCCAGGGCCTTGAGAACCTTGCTAATGTGTTTGAACTTGATCTGTGGGGATCCACTACAGAATTTTCAATAGAGGAGTGACACGATCCAGACGGATCACTCTTAGTACCGTCTGGAAGACTGGCTGGAAAGGGTGAGGTGAGGGCAAAATGTCCAAGGAAATGACTCTGACAATTTCCAGGCAAAAACAAGAAAAGAGATGGCCCGGCAGAGGGGAGTGTTGATGGACAGATTCCCGAGAAAGGAGACAAGATGATCTGGCTTTGGTGTGTGATTACTGTGAAGTGTGAGAAATAGCAGCAGAAGGAACCCAAGATAATTTCTGGAATTCTGGCTTGGGCAGAAATTAATTCAGGAAGAGGGACCATTTTGAGGGAACCAGATGACGCAGTCAGCATCTTGAGTCTGAGGTGCTTGTGGGACACGCCATGGGGAAAAGATCAACAGCTAAAATGGAAAACAAACTCAGATGAGAATTCTCACAGATCTGCACTTGTCAAACTGTGAGCTGCACATTCTCTCTCCATGACGTACATTTGGAGCTTGAGATGTCGTGTGCAGAGCCACGTTATTGCTCAGGTGCACCTTGAGGGTGCGGAATCTGAGCTACAGTCGAGAGGGTGGCTAGGAGAAACACCACACCAGGTGCTAACGGTGACTCATAGCCTCCCAGGGTGGGGCCTTCTGGCAGTTAGAACCGGTGTGTGTGTGTGTGACCTGCCTCAGCCGCACACCGGCCTGGAGCCAGAAAGAAGGGAGGCCCGACCCTCAAGGAATCTGACAACGGACAAGCAGAAGTTAGAAAAATGAGAAGGATGAGTCATGGAACGCTTATGCTATGTGCTAAGCCCTGGCTGCTTTCATGACACCGGTAAGGGTGTTGGTGGGTTGACACTGACAGATTAATGGGAGAATAACTTCCCCAAGAGCTGTTTGAAAGAGGAGAAGCTGAAGGTTTCACAGGCAGGGTAGGCTGAATAAGAAGGTAATGAAAGGAGGCATGCAAATATAGCGAGGTCACAGAAAACACAAAATGCAAATTGAGCCAGCCTTCTTGGACAGCTGCACTGTCCTCAGAGAGCTAACATTTGCAAAGAGCCACAGTATGTAAAGCATCGTATTGTGGATTATACTTTCTGGCCCATGGGCTCTTGTCTTGTTTTGTTTTTTTGAACTTGACCACAATCTGGAGCAGCGCTGTCACATAGAACTTTCCGCAATGGTGGAAATGTCCTATGTCTGCGTGGTCCAATACGGCAACCACGGGATACGTGTGGCTACTGAGCATGTGAAATGTTGGCTGGTGCGTCTAAGGAACTGAATATAAAATTTTTCTTTTGATTAATTTAAAGTTAAAGGTAACTAGCCACACATGGCTAGTGGCCACCTTATTGGACGACACATTTCTAGACTTTCGCCGGCCTCACGTATGGATGGACATTCTGACTTTTTAAGCCACTGCAGGTTACTTGAAGAGGCTTTCTTTTTAATTTTAACCTCCAAAGTTTGTGTGGATCATTATGGACAAAACAATTAAGATGTTTATGTTGGGTAGTTGCCTTCACACTTGAGAGTACCGTGCTTTCTGGGAGGTTCAGGTGATCTCACTGGTCAACATCCCACTGAGCCAGGCCTGGGGAAGAGCCAGTTGCTGCTGTTAACAGGTTTACTACCTCTTTCCAATGTAACGTTGGGTCCTTGTGACCTGGAATCTAAATATTTAGTTGCTGGTTGCTGATGGTAAAGGACAATAATCTTGTTCCTATTAGCAAAGCAAACAGTACTCTTGAAAAACCGAGAGCTGGGTGGTCTCCCCCTTCGTTGCCGGCAAAGTAAATGCAGTGACAATCTGTCCTAAGTCCTTGAGGTTTGTGCATTTGGACCAGCAAGGATAGATGAGAAATGCTCATGATGTCCCTTTTCACAGAAGGTTGCTGCCTGCAAAGTCATGGGCTTATCATTTTCATCATTTTCTTTCTTTGAAAAAAAAAAAGATTTTTTTTTTTAATGTTTATTTTTGAGAGAGACAGAGCGTGAGCGGAGGAGGGGCAGAGAGAGAGGGAGACACAGAATCCAAAGCAGGCTCCAGGCTCTGAACTGTCAGCACAGAGCCCGACACGGGGCTCGAACCCAAGAACCGTGAGACCATGGCCTGAGCCGAAGTCACACGCTCAACCGACTGAGCCACCCAGACGCCTCTCATTTTCATCATTTTCTATGGGGAAATCAGGGCTCCTGTTTCTTTTCTGTGAAGGTTTGAGAAGGCAACATATCCTGTCAATCACAGCAGGGAATGATCCAGGCGATGTGTCCTCCTCTAGGCCAGCAGCTCTCCTGGGGACACTGTTTCCTGTTCATATTGAGAGACTGCTTTGTTTTTAGTCTACTGCTCATCCAACTCCTAGTTGATGACTTTGTGGAGCTGTTACGTATTTCCCTATTTATTCTAATCTGATTCGTTAATAAGGTTGCATGTAACTTTGAGAAGGGTCTAAAATTAAGTTGCCACATAAGGTTGGCTTTTAGTAATGTGGCCTGGGATTGGGCTGAGGCAAAAGAAGGTATTCTAGAAGTCTCAGAACCCAATACCTACTGGAGCACCATTTGTAAGAACAGCCGGACACCAAGGCAATTTATAATGTAATCAAATGTTAGTATGAACGCAAGAGTCTCACTTGTTCTTGCATTGATCCCACAAGATAAGCATTAATAATAAGTACCTCCGTGATGGGAAACTGAAGTGCTTACAAGTGCTTTGTCTGAATTCACACTGTAATGAGGGACAGAGATGGCCCTTGATGATAAGTGTTCTTTCTATGCCACACCATTAACTTAAATGTATTTAGGAGGTACCACTTTAAAGAACATCTCAGCACGAGCTGGGTGGTTATTGCTTTATCTTGGATTTAGATGTAAGACAACCTCTGCCTGAGGCACTGGTCGTGGTGAGGCGCTTGTGCGGAATGGTGGGGCCACCGCGTTGGGAGATCTGCCCCCTGCCAGGCAGGTGTCTGGAAGCGATGGCTTGATACTGGATCTGTTACTTGATGATAAATGTCTCACTTATTCCAGGTTCATCAGAACTGTGACAATCTGAGATTGGGGAAAGGAAGGAACGAGTGACAGAAGTTGCAATACCAGTGTCAAAATACGGGTGGTGGTGCACTTCACCTATTGACCGTGTGGTGGAAAACTTCCCATGGATTAAGCAGTCCACTTCCCTACCACCCGCTCAGTCAGAATGAACTTCCCTTCACAGATCAGAGGCAAAGCGTTCCTTGGAGTTTTCAGCCATGGGAGTCTCTAAAAGGGAATTACTTAGGGGAATGTTTACCTAGGGAGGAGGGCTAGGTTAGGTTTACATCTGCTCATGGACACGTATCTTTCTCCTGGTCTTTTCTCATCGACCAATGATCTTTTGCAACTCTAATTGTCTGATGTGACATTCAATACACTGAGTTCTGGAAACTGGGACTAATCTGGCCTGGGTTCTCCTTTGGGAGGTGCCCATGTTCTTATACCCTCCTCTGGGACCTGATGATCCCATCCTCAGGGATCCCCTGGGATCCTCATCCTCCCTGGCACTGAGGTTTGATAAAGAGGTTTGATAAGTTCTGTATCCCCTCAGGATTCAAAATATAGCAGGGCAGGCCCAGACTATGAAGGCTTAGGAACAGCCAGATTTTCATAGAAATTTGGGTGGGGGTCCAAACCTGGGAGGAGAGCTCTCCAAACCAACCCATGATCCTGGGGATTGAAGAGTTCTGGATACGGTTTGTCTCATAAGGGATCTCTGGCTTCACTTGTACCAAGCAAAAGTGGAAGGACTGAGCAGGGGGTGGGGTCAACACTAGGAGCACACAAGTCATATGGCTGTTGAGTGATGCTTTCAGTGACATTCTCGCTCCCCCTGACCTTCCTGTGCTTTTGTATCTGGGGGGAAATTCTCCAGTATCCCCCAAAGAATATCTGTAATACAGACAGGAAAGCAGAGGTGAATTTCACTGGGGAAAATTCTGATTTTGTCACTCTTCTTGACACAGAAGATGTGACCTTGAAGGCACTTGTACAATCAAGGCCCAAACCCTTGGGATATCATTACCTGGAAAATAAATTTGAGATTACTTAAGTAATGTTGTTTTGGGGTTTCTGGCAGGTTGAGGTACAGTGGCATAGTGCAACATGAAAAATCCTGTTCTTACACTTTAGAAATTGCCAGCTTTATGCATTTTAGCACATATTTTTGTCCTTATTTCATAATTACTTTTATATGTACAACCATATCCTTTTTTAGATGTGGTCTGAGCATTTTGCCATGATGATTTAAAGAATGAATAATTTTTATAGCATAAAGAAGAAAACTACAGAAATCTGTCACCAGCCTGTCCCCTAAACAAAGTTTATGGAGAGGAGCATAAAACTTCTAGTCCTAGAATGTCCCAAATGTGTGAGTATTGCCATACAAAATGGCCACGGCTATGCATGTGAATCTTTGCATGAAAATAGAAGAACCCAGCTGCCCATTTCTTTACCAATCTAGGAAGATTGCTACATGCTACCGTTCGACTTAAATTGCCTTTTTTCTTATCAGTCCTTGAGTTTTGTTTCTAAGTGCAAAAAATGTGAGAATTTATCTTAATGCTAGAAGTGTGCTGTTCGAGCCAAACTAGATTTAATTTTTGGATTAATCTCACTCCCTAAGTTCAATCAGCAGCAGGCATTATATTTAGTCTTTGACTAACAGGGAGCGATCCAGGCGATGTGTCCTTCTCGATGCTGCCAATGTTAGAAGATAGTCTCTTTCACCTTTAGACTCTAGGTGGAATATCTCATTGTGTGATTTTACGTTCCTTAATAGGGAGTATAGATCTCACCCAGGGATACATCTACACCCATATACATCAATCGCTGATGTTTCTGAGGGATCCTTTGAACATTAAATAACTGCAGTGTGAACCTCCTAGATTAAAAAGAAATCCCAACAAGAAATCGATTGATATCAGGTGTCCAGGATCTATCTCAGGGATCCACACCGCTGACAGAAAGCGAGAGTCCATCCTCTAGAGTATATTGCAGGCATAAAATATTAAATAAGAATTCATAAAAGGCGTCTGGCTCATCTTAAATCAATTCGCCATGCTAACAAATGGGTGTTGAATGCAGCTTGTGGTGTTTGGTGCTTACATAGGATAAGTAAAATTCTTACTCGGATAAGATCTTAAACATGAAATATGATCGTATCGTTCAGTGGTTCAGAGCACCTTCCCCGGGGTTGGGCTCCCTGGAAAGGAACTCTGACTCTACCACACACTGGCTATGGAGTCTTAGGTCAATTTTCTGGTCTTTTCTGAGGCTCAGTTTCTCATCTGTGAGGGGAGGTAAATATATAGAGATTTATGAGAATTAAATAAGCTAATATGTATAAAACATTTGGCGCAGTGCTGGAACACTGCCACCACTCAGATGATGGTAATGACAGTGACTAGTATTGTCATTGTCTTATCACTATTATTTGGATCTTATCCTTTTTTATTATCATCCAGACAGAAATACTTGAGCAATTTCTAGTCATTACACGATGCAGTTATTACTACATTTTAACTGTATTTGAAAGACCAGACTAAGCAATGCAATGAGTTAGACTATAAGTCCATACACAAATAAGATATATCTTCGTATCCATATCTATGTATGGCTGTGGTTATATGGACCGATCAGATAGACACAGGTGCAGGCGTAGATGGAGAGATGATGCTGTGCTTTAGAAAGCCCAGTGCCTCAACTCTTGAAGTGGAAGAGTTGTAGCATTTCTGATTTGGATGGTATCTCAGAGACCATCGCCATGGGACCCATCAGGAAAGAAGAGCGAGGCCCAACCTGGGTGAAGGGGGGCAGTCACACAGCAGAGGAGTGGCCCAGGCGGCATCCAGGATGGGATGTCCTGCCCCTGTATCTCCCTGCTCTGAACTGTAGGATTTGTTTGTTTCTTTGTTTGCTTGTTTGCTTTATTTATGAGGGAGAGGGTGTGCATGAACATGAGCAGGGGAGGGGCAGAGAGAGAGGGAGACAGAATATCTAAAGCAGGCTCCGTGCTGACAGCAAAGAGCCCGACGTGGGGCTCAAACTCACGACCCGTGAGATCACGACCTGAGCTGAAGTCAGACGCCCAACTGACTGACCACCCTGACTTTCAGGATTCTCCAGTACCTCCTTTGGGAGTTGGCTTTTTCCTAAGTGACGTATGCATGTGCACGCACGTGTATACACACACACACACACACACACACACACACACACGGCAGCAGGAGGGTATCTCCCAGAGTTCTAAGTACCTGTTTGGAAGATGACCCAGTTGAAAACCGGGGTCTCTCCAAATTTGTCTCTTGCCCCCCAAATTGATCTTGTTTCTTCTCATTTGGGTCTCTTCTGTATTCCTGTCGTCTCAGACAAGCCTGCAGAATACAATTTTTTTTAAAAAGTATCGTTGGCTTAGGTCTGCGACAAACTTTCATGACTCTTTGCTTAATTCCTATCGTGAGGAACATGAAATACACAATGTCCAGCTTCAAGGGCTCATCGGCACATTTACCAAGTGTCAAGACGCTCAGCCAGGCATCACGACTCTCTTCCCTTTGCCCCAAAATGCCAGGTCAAAAATAGTCATCTCTGCTTTAATAAGTTACAATGACAAACACACTAAGAGGCGTTTTGACAAGTGTGTCCCCAACAATTGCTTCCTTAAGGCAGGAAGTACCTGAAAGGCAGCATTCACTTCCCCTCTGTCTTCATTCTCTTCAAAGCTCTGCTCATTCCAACGTGGCTCTCTGTCCCCCTGGATCACTCCCAGTTATGGGATCAGACCCTTCCTACCTGAGAGCTTTCGCACCTGCCCTTCCTCCACTTTGAATGCCTTTCACAGGGGTGTTCACAGCACGGCAGGCAAATCTGTGGATCTACTAAGATCCAGCTCAAGAGACATCTCTCGCCTTGCCAAGCTCTTCTTCCCCAGGCCGAATTAATTGCTCCTTTATACAAAAGCAGCTGGAATTACACAATTTTCGTTTTTACTGTTGTATTTAGTTGCTTTGTTTTGAGCCCGTGTCTCCTGCTGATCAGTGAGGACCCCTCAGGGTAAGGACCACGTCTTACCTTTTGAATCCCCTCAGCGTCTAGCACTGCATGTTAGCTCAATTGCATTATTGTTTCAGGGGGAAATATCAGTCCCTGAATGCAAAATAATAAAAACAAAATAACCAAAAAAAAAAATTCCATTTTCAAAAAACGAAATTAGGAGAAAAATCTAGTACCAAAAGATTTCTTCTCCAGTATCAGGACTGAACAAACCCCAAGAAATCATGTGCTATATGGGGGTTTCAAGTGATATTTTAAATAGTTTAAAATAGGAAAACTTCTTGGAGCATTTCTGTAGATCCAGTGCCCAGATTCACCTTTGCTCTGCTAGAGCCAAATTATCCCCTGTCATGGTAAAGAAACGCAACGTAAGGACCCAACAATACTGTTTCTAAACAGGGCCTGACATCTCCCTTTCCTGGCTGGGTTAAGAAAGGAAAGATTCCTTCCGCATTTTCCCCCTTTGTTAGAAAATGCATCTCCTTCTTTGATGTGGAAGGACATGCCAGAATTTCACACCACTGGGAAAGCCTAATATCATGCTACATGGTTACAAATAGAAAGGACCTGATATTAACAAAACATTTACCACTTGGAATTGGGAACAGCAAGTTGGTTTACATTGTGCCTCGCAACAATTGCTGGTGAGGCACTGGCTTGGGGGTTGGGGCGGGGCGGGGGGGGGGGGGGCGGGGGTGTGTGGCTCATGCACTGCTGGCCAGGTGATACATGCAGCAAGTGGAATCCTGGATTCCCAGGAGAAGGGTACCGTTCCACCCTGCCTTATTGGGGAAGGGAGAGCACTCCAAAATGGTTGCCGCTTTATTTTCCCCCCTGTCTCACTGTTAACCTTATTTTCAAAACTAGGCTATCTAGATAGCAAGCCGTTTTAATAAATCGTGGGCAGTGTTTGTTTTAATCAATAATTGAAGCAAGAAAACCCCCCAGAATACTGGACAGTAACTATAATAAATAAGTGAAACAAACACCAAGTAATAAAATAAACCAAGGTAAACCTAAAGAGAGTTAGCCAGAGAGTTCAATGACGTTCAAGTAAATATGGGCCTCTTCTTTTCCATTCCTTTTACAATGACTTCAGATTGGAGCTCGTTTGGGAGGAGTCCTGGCTGCCACTGTTGTTTCCTGGAGCGGCAGATGTCTGTGTTATCCTAACCGACTGGGATTAAAGGCGCAAGAGGCAAATGCTGATAGGCTAAAAGTGCAGGACGGTGTTAGCAAATGCACGCAGGACCAAGGCAGATTTTGTGGGATGAACAGAATTCTTGTGGGTTGAGTGTTTTTTGAAAATTCTCTCCAAGAATGCATGCAACTTAAATATTTCTTTACCAAAGGGGGAGGAGGAGTAGAATGGTTTGCAATGTAAAAAAAAAAAAATTTTTTTCTCCCTCTGGTTCCTTATGCCTCCTCTCACAGAGGAGCAAGAGAACAAACCAGCATCAGGGTAGGTCCTTCCTCATTTTTATCTTGATAAAGCCAAGCAGTCTTTCTGTGTAAATCAAGCATTACTCCTCTCGAAGTTACAGCTTTGCAGAGTTGAAGGGACACCAGGACAGAGAGGCAAGTCTAGACTTCCAGTCCTAGAAATAACAAGAACCTAGCCATAACTGCCACCTCGTCCTCCAGGGGCTGGTTTGCTTGTTACTTGCTTTTTTTTCCATCTTTTTTAAATGTTTATTTATTTTTGAGGGAGAGAGAGTGTGTGTGAGCAGGGGAGGGGCAGACAGATAGGGAGACACAGACTCCGAAGCAGGCTCCAGGCTCTGCGCTGATAGCAGAAAGCCCGATGCGGGGCTTGAACTCATAAACTGTGAGATCATGACCTGAGCTGAAGTTGGATGCTTAACCAGTGAACCCCCAGGTGCCCCTGGTTTTCTCGTTATTTGTAATGTGAATGATTTTTGTTGTTGTTGTTGTTGATGCTGGTGTTGCTTCCTCTTTGGGGGTCCTGGAGTGACAAGGGCAGAGTGTGAAACCCTAGGATGCAGGATGCAGAGGTTGAATTGATTTGTAATGATCACCAGGGGCTCCCCTTCCTCTGGAACTTTAAAAATATTCCCCTTTCAGAGTTCCACATGTCTGGAGCTAGATTGCTATAAATAAGTTTCTGTTCATGTGACAGAACTGGCTGAGGGCAGTCTTAAAATGGAAGGCTTCAGGTAACTCCTCATTTCCTCCTTGGGATGGGCGGCTTCCTCCTCCCCTCCTCCTCTGGTGTAGCAGCCCCCCGCCCCCCAGCCCATCCCTGTGACTGCAGGCACCCGTTAGTCCCCCACCCCCCACGCATCGCTGTGACTGCAGGCGCCCAGCAGCCCCCCAGCCCCCAGCCCATCCCTGTGACTGCAGGCGCCCAGCAGCCCCCCAGCCCCCAGCCCATCCCTGTGACTGCAGGCGCCCAGCAGCCCCCCAGCCCCCAGCCCATCCCTGTGACTGCAGGCGCCCAGCAGCCCCCCAGCCCCCAGCCCATCCCTGTGACTGCAGGCACCCGTTAGTCCCCCACCCCCCACGCATCGCTGTGACTGCAGGCGCCCAGCAGCCCCCCACCCCCACCATCCCTGTGACTGCAGGCACGCACAGAGCACAAGCTACCACTGTGGGGGCAGAACACAGAATGTGCACATGTGCCTGTGGGGCATGACGTGGTTTCTGTGACTCACGGTAACTCAATACGTGTAAACACGACAGACCCGCACTCTGCCACTTTCTCCAACGTGACCTTGGGCAGGCTGACTACCTCCATTGATTCTTGTTTCCCTCATCTGTACGAGGGAGATGCCCTATGCCGCCAGACTGCTGGAGAGCCTGGGGCCCCGTTGGCAGGACGCTCAGCAGAGTGAGTGGCTTATGGGGAGTGTTCAGTGAAAGACACTCATCACCGCCGTCATCGCCGTCGTTAGCATCATTAGGCTTTGTTGTTTCTGATCCCGTTTCTTGGTTTACTTCTATTTCTAAAGTCAGCCTTTGCCAAATCATGTGACTCTGATTCTGGTCAGGGAAGAAGAAAGGATCTTTCTGTCTGGGCCTGAGGTTCATCCTTGTTTTTGTGCTCTGGGACCAGAGGTCTGTCTCCTGAGCCCGCAGTTCCCCCGCCAGACAACTGAGGAAGTCCTGCTCTCAGTCAGTCAGGCTGCCTTGGAAACTGATTTTTCTTCAGTGTTACAGATTCCTTCCTTTCCTTTCCTTTCCTTTCCTTTCCTTTCCTTTCCTTTCCTTTCCTTCCTCCTTCGTTTTTCTTTTTTTCTTTTCTCTTTTCTTTCTTTCTTTCTTTCTTTCTTTCTCTTTCTTTCTTTCTTTCTTTCTTTCCTTTCCTATCTTCCTTCCTTCCTCCCTCCATCTCTCTCTCACTTTCTAAGTGTATTTATTTTAAGAGAGAGAGAGAGAGAGCACAAGCATGAGCAGGGGAGGAGCAGAGAGAGGGGAGACAGCGAATCCCAAGCAGGCTCTGTTCGCACAGCACAGCACAGCGCCGAGCCCTATGATGCAGGGCTCAAACTCATGAAGGGTGAGATCATGATCTGAGCCAAAATCAAGAGTCGATTGATCGTGTAACCTACTGAACCACTCAGGCACTCCAAGTGTTAACAGTTTTCGGAACCTACAGGGGTCCTCAGTTTCTCAATCAGTCCCTCCTAGTCACCATCCAAGCTCCTGGTGCCTTAAGAAGCCACATACCCCAGGAACACTTCCCAGACTCACTGGGTTCTGGTGTGAACCGCCCCCCTCCCCCTCCCCCACTCCCCCTCCCCCTCCCCCACTCCCCCTCCCCCCCCCACCACAGCACATCCCTGCCTCTTGAGCAGGTGGCCCCTGTCAAGGTTATTGTTGCTTGAAGTCTCCAAGCATTTTGAAACGTGGGAGTTGTCCCTGCTTCAGTGGGTACGTTTTTGTTGTTCTTATGATCCAACATTTTGGGATTTAATTATCATTGGGGGGCATTGTTCAAGCTCATTAGTTTTAAGAGGTTAAAAAAACAAAGGTGTAAAAATAATTTGACATGATATTCCCCTCAAATGAGTTTCTTTTCCTGTTCTGTCTGTGAAGAGTATAGAAGCATGTACCCCAGAGGTGAGCAGAGCAGGGAACCCACCTGGCTCCTATGGGAGAGGAAGCCGAATTATCTCTACTCCTTCAACCCCCTGAGTCGATGGTTCCCGAGCCCCTGCTACCTGGTATAGTCACCTAGCACGTCTTTGAACAAGTTTATATCGTCATGTTGAGTTGTTTGCCTGGTACGTGAAAGATCAGGATGAATAAATGACGGGAAATGAAACCCATCTGAACACATTTGACAGATTACCGAATAACATTCTGAAATGCCAAGTGTAATCTTTCTCTCCAGCTTTCAGTAGACATTAATGGCTAAATTCTGCCTTAAGTTACATAAACATGTTTGACCAAAAAAGAAGCCTATGCAGCATGAGCACCCTTGAAGAAATAAGAGCCAGATCCTGAGATGGCATATAATTATGTACTAGTTACCAGATTCCGAAATAGCATGTAATATGCCAAATAGATGTTTATTTCCTCTTTTTTTTCAAAAGGGCCCCACCCAACCACTGAAAGGAGTAGCATCAAAATAACTCAGGGTGGGTTTAACCCACCTCTCCTGTTGCCAGCAGACAGACCTGTAAAGGCACTGCTAATTTGGTGCGTACCAAGCCTTTGCATATTTTAGGATGTAGCAGGAATAGTGCATACAAGAGGTTTCCAAGGGCTTCAATTTGAGCCAGTTCATTAAAGGCAAGTGAAGCGCAGGAAGGAATCTGTGGCAAATGCATGATTTAGGAGTCATATCTAGTTATTAGGTCTTATGCTATTTGTACACCCTGAAATGGGACTCACGGGTGTCCAGTGTCCAAGCAGGTTGCTGTGCTAGGAGCGAGAGCTGGGATTTCTTGGGCCACAAGTAACCGGCCAAGCTCATTGATGACCCAGGATTTCAATACTGACCTAATGCAAAGTCTACCTTGGTCAATTATCTAGATACACACAAGTCATATATGGACCAAGTTATTGAGGGGTTATTAAGGTCACGTAACAGATTCTTAAACCCCTACTTTAAATCCTTCCTGGAACAAGACAAGGGATAGACTAAATAATACGAATAACTTATTACTGTTCCCTTCAAAGTAGTTTTGCTGGGTTGCTACATACTTCATTCAACAAGACTCAGAACATATTAAAGACAACCATAATTATTTTCTGCAGACCTTGTGGTGAGTGGTTTTGAAAATGCTCAATGGGGGTGGACTTGGCCTTGAGGAATAGTTACAAGTCAGCTGAATCTAAGTCTGATAAACAGAGTTGGTGGTCAAGTTGGGTAATGCTGACTCACATCAATGACAGGGCATTCAGTTCAACATAGAAAAGTAAGACTCCATCACTGCCCTTAAGAGGCTGTGGTCCGGATTGAGAGGAAGTCACACAAAAGACAATTTCAATACTATTTCATAAGCAGTGTGAAAGAGTTAGGAAAGGATGTTTTGGTATTGGGAGTGATGGAAATGTTCTAAAACTGGATGATGGTGATGGGTGCAACTTTGGTAAATGTTATTAAATTACACACTTAAAACAGATGAATTTTATGATATGTAAATTATACCTCAATAAAGTTGTTTTTTGTAATTTTTTTAATGTTTATTTTTGAGAGACAGAGCAGGAGTGGGGGAGGGGCAGAGAAACATGAGACAGAAGATCCGAAGCAGGCGCTGCCCTCTCAGTGCAGAGCCTGATGTAGGCCTTGAACTCACAAACTATGAGATCATGACCTGAGCTGAAGTTCGGATGCTTAACTGACTGAGCCACCCAGGTGCCCCTAAAGTTGTTTTTTTTTTTTTTTTAAAGAAGGGTGTGGTGGGAGTACAGACATTCCATTTAGTTCTAAATTCAAACTGCAGTCCTCACCACCCTTGTCAAGAGAGTAAAGAAGGGAGAAGAGGAGATCGGAGACGTGGTTAAGGTTTAGGCTGGTCTTGCTGTGGTTCTTGGGTCTCGGGCCTGCCTTTAAGTGAGGGGAAATAACTCAAGAGCTGCATGCATTCCGACCACATAGTCAAATTCACATTTTAGATACACTTCAAAAAAGCAATCTGAAAGATGCCAAGGTTGGAGGCAAGGAGACCAGTAATAAGGACAATGGAACAATCCTGGAGAGAAACGGTGGCGGTGCGAACCAGAATGGCAGCAACGGCATGGGAAGGAAGGCACAAGTTCACGAGCATTTGGGTAATGGTGGCAGGACTTGGTAACTGGTGGGGTGTGGGTGGTGAGGAAGAGAGAGGAGTCGGGCAGGCTTAGGTCTCTGTCGTCAGGGAGGGAACGCAGAGGAGGATGGCAGGGGGTGGAACAGGCTGGCGTCCCTCTGCAACATCCAGCTGGAAATGCCCAGCAAGCAGGCGTGCACGTGATGTCGACACTTTGGGGGAGACTCGGGATTTCAAATCGTTAGTCTAGGAGTGGTGGTTAAAAACACAGGAGGGATGAGATGGGTCACAGGGACCGTGTGAATTAGAAGAAAACTGGGCTGATGGAAACCTGGGGGAATTAACATTTGAGGGGCAGAGAGAAGACTGTGACAGGAACAGAAGGAAAATCAGAAGAGTGTGATGTCAGAAAGGCAAAGGAGTAATGTTTTGAGAAGAAAAGAGTAATAGTGTCAAATGTAGATAAAGCTTTAGAAAACAAAGCCTAAAAAGGCGTCTGCTGGATTTGGCTACTGACCTTAGTGAGAGAACAGTTTCAGGGGAGGGGAGGTGACAACCAGGCCACAATGGGTTAGGAATGAATGGGGAGCCGGGGAGGGGAGGGGGGAGGTGATAGAAATGTAGCTGTCTGGGGACATCTTGGGCTGTGGCCAGAGAAGGACACAGGGTCCTCAGGCAGCTTTGTTCTTTTGTTCTGAGGACAGGAGGGACTTGAACGGGTTTGTAGGCTGAGCCAATTAGAGGAAGGAAATGTCCATGATACAGATGAGAAGTGCCTGGATGGAGAGGGGCTGGGCACAGCGGGGTGTGGACCAAGAACTCGGGCCAGGCACTGGCAGGGAGAGTGTCACTTCACCCTCGGGACTTGAGGGGCTGGATGGATGCGTAGCCTGGAATGGAAGGGGAGGAGTGCCGTGGCTTCCCACCTGATGGCCTTGCTTTGTTTCCTGTGTGTGTAAAACAGGAAGGGAAGTTCTTTGTTGAAAGTGTGGGGATGGGAGGTCCGAAAAAAAAAAAAAAGGAGAAAAGTTTAAAATGGACGATGACAGAGGAAGCTGATGGACAAGTAAACATGTTGATGTGAGTCAACCTTCGTTCCTTTCTCTCCCACTCCGCCTCTCCATCTATCAGCAAGATGTCTCTTCTGCTTCTGTTTCCTGGGTTGGGCCACATCTCACCGCCTCCACTCCTACCCTCGGGTCCAAGCCGCCATAATTTCTCTCCTAAATTTCTACCAGGGTTTCCTTACTAAGTTTTTCTGCTGCTTCCCTAGCCCCTTTTGGTCCTTTCCCCACACAGCAGCCAGAGTGATCTGGAAAAGCTGTAAATCAGGGGCGCCTGGGTGGCTCAGTCAGCTAAGCATCTGACTTCTGCTCAGGTCATCATCTCATGGTTTCTGAGTTTGAGGCCCGCATCAGGCTCTGCGCTCTGAGCACAGAGCCTGCTTTGGATCCTCTCTCTCTCTCTCTCTCTCTCTCTCTCTCTCTCTCTCTCTGCCCTTCCCTAGCTCATGCACTCTCTCTCTCAAAAATAAATAAATAAATATCACCACCCTTCCCCACCTCCCCGTAAATCAGATCATACCACCATCCAATAATTCTCAGTGAGATAAGTATAAACTCCTAACACCAAGCTTTGTCCTGAGAGATTCAGGCATCATCTGGCCCTTTTTACCTCTCCTACCTTGTCATGTGCCACATTCTCCCTTGGTCAAGGTGTTTCAGCTACTCTGGCCTTCTCTTGTTTCTTCCAGGGCTCCAAGTTAGTTCCTGCCTCAGGGCCTTTGCACTTGCTTTCCTGCTACTCAGGATGCTCTGGCTGACTCTTTCCCATCTTTTACCTCCATGGCCAAATGTTACTACCCAGAACTTCTGTTTATTTGCTTCCTTATATTTATCAGTAATTGAAACTATCTTACATATTTATTTACTTGTGTGTAGTGTTTGTTTCAATCCCAGAATAAGAACTCTGGGAGAGAGGGGACTTCATTTAGGACATAGTAGGTACTTAAGAAGTATTGTTAAAGGACAGTGTTGAAGGCTCAATGAGATTAGAAAAATACGACCGTGGTGACTTTAAGCCACACATTTGTGTGATTTTCTTAAGCACAGACCATCAAATAATGATGGATTTTCTTACATGCCTATTCTGGAGACAATTTCAAACACGTATTTCCAAAGGAGGGTCAGGTGGCAGAGGCATCCTGGTGAAAAGTAGATGGATTCCCAGTGTGACCAGTTCAGATATTTATGTTCTTATTCATTGTACAGAAATTCCGTCAATTTTACAGTCTTGCACGTGGGCTGGCAAGTTGTGGGAGGAAATTGCTGACTTTGTTTCCAATCCCAAAGCTAAGCTGTGTTATACAGGTGAAATCAGGTTACTAAGATAGGTCTGGTTTCCTTGGTGACCCAGGAGGTTTGGTTATATTTGAAATTGCTAAGAAGGAGAAAAATCTGATAACGACAGTTCTGTGTTTTCCTAAGGGAAGGAGCACTTTTCAATCCTCGGCTGAGGCTGAGGACATGCCTCCTTGATTGGCGAGGGTTGACCTCTGGGCATCCGGCTGAGCGACACTTTCTAACTGCTCCCAGAATCCCACACCCAGTCTGGCAAGCTTGTCCTATGCCAGCTCTGGGTAATTACATCATGACTCCTCAGGCTCCCTGTCTGGTTTGTTTTTGCATGTAAACACTGTAACTAGGGTGACGAATAGTTAGCTTGTTGGAGAATGTGCTAACACCTTTTTTTCTGGTGGGATGACAGTGGAAGGCCATATTATTTTATAAATGGTGCGTCGATCCAGTTAACTGTTTAATGGTTTTTTTCTTGATAGCTGTTTTATCAAATGTCATTTGTTTATCAAAGGTTTGTGAGCCAAGCTCTGTGCTAAATACTTTTTCAGTATTATTTTATTTTCATGACACTATTATGAAGTAGGTACTATTATTTTTTTTTTAATTTTTTGAGTTTATTTATTTATTTGGAGAGAGACAGGGACAGTGTGAGCAGGGGAGGGGCAGAGATAGAGGGAGAGAGAGAATCCCAAGCAGGCTCTGCACCAACGATGTAGAGCCTGACATGGGGCTCGAACTCACGAAATTGTGAGATCATGTCCTGAGCCGAAACCTGAGAGTCAGACGCTTAACCCTCCGAGCTACCCAGGCACCCTGAAGTAGGTACTATTATTAGCCCCATTTAAGTTAATGTTTATTTACTTTTGAGAGAGAGACAGAGCATGAGCAGGGGAGGGGCAGAGAGAGAGGGAGACACAGAATCCGAAGCAGGCTCGGGGCTCTGAGCTGTCAGCACAGAGCCCGACGCGGGACTCGAACTCACGGACTGCCAGATCATGACCTGAGCCGAAGTCGGACGCCCAAAGGACTGAGCCCCCTGGGCGCCCCATTAACTCCATTTTAAAGATGAGGAAGCACAGAGAGGTTCAGTGGCTTTCCATGGTCACACATCTAGGACGTGATGGGTTTTGGATTTTACGAAACGATTACTGCTGATCAAACACTGATACTGCACCCTGAATTCTCCCATAAAGCTGTAGGCGGAGGGGGAGGATAGTTCTAGTTTTCCACACTTACCTGATATTCAGAGTCCGCTTTGTGCTGTATGTCCCGCAGATACTGAACATCACTCACGAACTTCTGCCTGTCCCTTGCTTCGTGCAACATGATCCTTAATCCCCAACCTGCATATACAAGATAAATGAATGTGCTGTGGCACAATTCTTTGTTGCTTTGCCATATTTGGATTTATCGTAGTATAACTGCTTTTATTCTCTTACAAATCCAATTGCCATTGTTTGAAAGCCACAGATGCCCCTTTCAGCCTGCAAAGACTCTTTGTATTGGTGTTGATGCCCTTACAGCCCTCCTGTTCCCGGCATAAATAATGCAGCCACGTTCATCAGCTGGCTTCAGTGATCCTGTCCTGGTTATTCAGAGAGGGTTAGATCGACAGACACAGGCTTCAGGAGAAGTTTTACAACTTGACAAAAAAAAAAAAAAAAAAAGAAAACCTAGCTACATTAGCGACGACTGAAGTTATGAGCCCTTGGTGATTTAAATTTACTCATGCAACAATTGTTGTGTCCCTACTCCAGCTAAGGCACTAGGCTGGGCACTGGGATAGAGCAGTTGGCCAGAGGAACATGCCCTTTGCCTTTGCCTTTGTGGTGTGAGACCCTCTGGGTTCAAATCTTAAGCCTTTGAGCACTGACAAGGGAACATTGATTGTGACAAGCACTATGGAGTGGAAATGTGGGCTTTTTTTTTTTTTTTAACGTTTATTTATTTTTGAGACAGAGAGAGACAGAGCATGAACGGGGGGAGGGTCAGAGAGAGAGGGAGACACAGAATCGGAAGCTCCAGGCTCTGAGCTGTCAGCACAGAGCCCGACACGGGGCTTGAACTCACGGACCACCAGATCATGACCTGAGCCGAAGTCGGACGCTTAACTGACTGAGCCACCCAGCCGCCCTGGAAATGTGGGCTTCTATGAGAGATGGTTATTATGGGGAGGGCATTGCATGATCTAGGGGGCAAGGGTTCCCTTAGGAGATGACCCTGGGCTTGCTAAGGAGTGAGCCAGGCAAGACGCTGAGCAGAAAGGACAGCAGGTACAGGAGCTTTGGGGGCAGCAAGGTGCTGGTGCGGTTGAGGAACGGGTGGGCCAGTGCAGCTGGAGCAGAGAGAGGGGAGGACAGCAACAGAAGGGCTGCAGGGTAGGCAGGAACCAGTTCACTTGGAGTGTGGAGGGTTATGACTGGAAGGGCCACACAATGCCACTGGAAGGATCCAACCTGGGGAGTAAACGGTTAGATTTGCATTTTAAAAGGCCCCTCCAGATCTAGTATGGAGAATGAATGGAGGGTGGGGGGTGGAGTAAAAATGGAAGTAGAAAGACCACTGGGAATATATTACAATAATCCAGACAAGATGGTGACCACACTTGGGTAGCAACAGGGGAGAGGAAGAGGAGGAGGCCATAGGTGCTATTTACTGAGCCTGCTGAAGTGCCAGGCACTGTTCTAAACATTTCCACACGTGAACTCACTCCATCTTCCGGCCCATGCTTGCGGCAAGCATCACATTTCTCTTTTGCTGATAAGGGAACCGGGGCCCAGCGGGAGTAAGTCACTTGCTTAAGGTTACAGAGCTACTAAATGGTGGAGTTGGGAGTTGAACCCAGAGGGTCTCACACCAGGGCCCCCATGCTAACCACGATGGGTTGGAGGGCTACTCAGGGCTGGTGATTATATGGATGGCGCAGGAGAGGGAACGTGGAGGAAGCCGCCCAGGTTACTGGCTCCAGCAGCTAGCTGGTCAGGGAGAAGGTCCCCTCAGACGATTCTGGACGAGGGGCAGATAAACAACATGGAGATGTCAGGCAAGCAGTCGGACGCGGGGCTCTGGAGCTGGCTGGAGAAGTGAAGGTCTGGGCACCACTGGCATTTGGGTGACAACCGAAGTCGAAGGCAGAAGGTATGCTGCAAAGAGGAGAACCCGAGACAGGATTCTGAGGAACGCTCCAACTTAAGAACATGGAGCGGAAGAGAAACTGCAAAGGAGCCAGAGAAGCAGGAGGAAAACCAGGTGGGTGCAGTTTCAGAGATTCTGGGAAGAGCAGGCTATTTATAACCTTGGTGAGAGCACTTAGCCGAGAGAGCGGCGGGGCTGAAGACAGATTGCAGGGAACCGCGCCTGAGAGGTAAGGAAGGAGCGCCAGTGCTTCCAAGGGCTTTGGCTCGGATTGGCGTGGCCTAAATTTATGGCCAAAATATTTAAGTTCACAAGGTTATTAAACGCCGCTGTTCATAACGAGCCTGCTAGACCTCAGCAGTATGGTCGTCTAAGGTCCCGCACCTCCTGCTGATCGGCCAGAGAAGTGTTCTCTTGGTTTCTCTAGGTATTTTTTTTTTAATTGACATATAACATTCGTTTCTCGCAGACAACATTCTGATTTGATAAGTCTAGTTAACATCCATCACCCACACAGAGTTAAAATGGTTTTCCTCTCGTGATGAGAACTTTTAGGATCTATCCTCTTAGCAACTTTCAAATATACAGTATTATTTTATTTTCAATGTTTATTATTTTTGAGACAGAGAGAGAGAGAGAGAGAGAGAGCGTGAGCGAGGAAGCAACAGAGAGAGAGAGGGACAGAGGATCCAAAGCCGGCTCTGAGCTGACAGCAGTGAGCAAGATGCGGGGCTCGAACTCATGAACCGTGAGGTCACAACCTAAGCCAAAGTCGGATGCTCATTTGTCTGAGCCACCCAGTAACCCCAGTAACCCCAAATATACAGTATTATTAACTACAGTCACCATGTTGTATGTTACATCCTCAGTACTTATTTATTTTATAACTGGAAGTTTGTGCATTTGGACTCCCTTCACCCATTTTGCCCACCCTCCCCACCTGCTTCTGGAAACTGCCAGTCTGTTCTCTGGATGTTCTCTCTGCCTATGAGTTTTGTTGTTTTCTTTTTTTAATCCATTTGAGGTTATACAGTATTTGCCTTTGTCTCTCTCTCTCTCTCTCTCTCTATATATATATATATATATATATATATAATGTAATATATATATAATTATATATCATATATCTCCCATTTATCTATTCGTCCATCAGTAGATACCTAGTTGGCCTCCATGGCCTACTTGGCCTAACATGGAGTTAGTTAGTGTTTTGGATAAATATCCAGAAGTGGAATTTCTGGATCATATGGTAATTCTTATTTTTAGTTTTTTTTTTTTGAGGAACCTCCATACTGTTTTCCATAGTGGCTGTACCATTTTACATTCCCATCAACAGTGCACAGTGACTCCCTTTTCTCCACATCCTCACCAACCTTTATTTCTTATCTTTTTTGATACTAGCCATTCTAACAAGGGGGAGCTGATATCTCATTGTGGTTTTATATGCATTTCTCTCATCATGAGTGATGAACACATTTCATGTACCTGTTGGCCATATGTATGTCTTCTTTGGGGAAAAAAAAAAGTCTATTCAAATCTTCTACCCATTTAAGAATCAGGTTTGTTTTTGTTTTTGTTTTGCCATTGAGTTGTATACATTCTTTATATACTTTGGATATTAACCTTTTATCAGATATATGATTTTCAAATATTTTCTCTCATTCAGTAGACTGCTTTTTCATTTTGATGATAGTTTCCTCTGCTGTGTAGAAGCTTTTTAGTTTGGTGGAATCCCACTTGCTGGTATTTGCTTTTGTTGCCTTTTTTTTTAAGTTTATTTATTTAAGTAATCTCTACACCCAACATGGGGCTCAAACTCATGACCCAGAGATCAAGAGTCGCATGCTCTTCTGACTGAGCCAGCCAGGTGCCCTGCTTTTGTTGTCTTTGATGCCTTTGGTAGCAAATCCGAAAAAAATCTTGCCAAGACTGAGGTCAAGGAGCTTACCACCTATGGAGTATTATGGTTTCAGGTCTTAGGTTCAATTATTTAATCCATTTTGAGTTAATTTGTGCATACAGTGTAATATAGTCCAGTTTCATTCTTTTCCATGTGCCCATCCAGTTTTCCCTGCACCATTTATTGAAGAGACTGTTCTGTCCCAATTGCAAATTTTTGGCTCCTTTGTCATAAGTTAATTGACCACATATGCATGAGTTTTCTGAGGCTCTCTATTCTGTTCCACTGATCTACGTATCTGCTTTTATGCCAATATCATACTATTTTATTACTATAGCTTGGTAATATTGTTTGAAATCAGGAAGCACCATGTCTCCAGCTTTGTTGTTCTTTCCTACACACACTTTTAAATAATTACCACGTGACAGGTGCTGCTGTAGGTTCTGGGGAAAACAGTAGGATCAGATAGACAACATCCCTACCCTCAGGTGTCTCTGCATTCTGAACCTTTCCTTCCCCTCTCCATTTTTTTTCAGTTGTGTAGATATTGGCAAAATCAGGTTGCCCCTGACTCGTGGTGACTCCATGTCTGGACTGGTCATTGTGAAATCTCACCAGGTTTATCACCTAGCTCTGAGCAATATCATCTAGCAACTTGTGCTGCTTCCTGCAGAGTTACTGTCTCTCTAGTACAGAAAGTTGGTCTTTGAGGGTCCGAACCTGAAACTATAATCCAACGGATAGTTCCACAGACTACACACAAAACCTAAAGTTTGCCTCTGACCAGCTTAGTAGTCATTTATGGAACTGCACTTTAAAAGATCACTTTCAACTTTTCCTATGAATTTGTACCTGCACAGAATGAAGTTATGTTCCCACTCTTTTCAGAAAACAATGGTGTTAAAACAGGCAGAAAGATGAACCCTTGCTGCCACTGTTGGAAAGAGAAGCCTGTCTGAATATTAATCAGGCAGACAACATGAGGATTCATAATGAAAATATGTTAATGGTCACTAAAGGGACACATCCCAGAGTCCACTTGGATGATACATTTTGGTTACAAAGTTCACATAGAAAAACTAGCTAATAGAGTCTGGCTTTAATGTGGTGTTATTTTAAAGAGGCTCCTGAGTCAAGAGGCAAAACTTTGTCTAACTAGGTAGGAAATAACACTATTTGAACTACTTGTTAGGTTACCTCTGACTTCACAAACACCTACCAAATAAAGGACTTTGAAATTACCTACAAAAGTCTCTTTACCCTCCCATAAACTCTCTATTACTGTACTTTACTATAAAATGTATATTTAGAAGCATCGTCATGCCACAAGTGCTTTCTTATTTAAATACCCCAGTACTCTCTGAGAGTAAACAAATACCATAGGCACTAGGCAAACCGATTATTAGGAGATCGCCACAGTTTAAACAGGTAAACACTTTCCACCTTTCTGAAGTATCACTTGAATTTCATACTGTACTGCAGGTTCGAAAACTGCCCAGGATGAACAAGAAACAGAAATAACTGTATGGAAGTAAGTTCACATGAGATCGTGCTTAATTTGCAGATCTCAGTTTAGTGGGCCTCTCAACCAGATGGCCATTTGAAGCCCCCAAATTTTTCCTCAGCAAATACAGACAGGGAGTGTGTGTGTGTGTGTGTGTGTGTGTGTGTGTGTGTGTGTGTGTGTGTTGGGGGGGGGTGACAATAAAATGTGGGCAAGGCACATGTTTCTAAAATAGCACCCTGTATTCTCTCCCATTTCTCACCTTTGAACTGCTTCTCAATTTAAAATCCACTCATGGTCATGCACACTTCTGTTTTAAGTCTCTGGTGACAATAGATTGGGCCAAACTTGTGCTTTAAAAATCAACATAAGAAGCCATATTAAATTGGGAGAGGGAGAAGGAGAGAAGGGTGTAGGAGGGATGTGGGGAAGGGAGATGAACCCTGCTTTGCTGAAAGGAAGAGCGACTGCTTCTTTTTGGCCTCAAAATTCTACATATCTGTGAAATTTCAATGAGGAATATTCTAAGAACTTTGTGACATATGTATTCCTCTCTAGTGTAAGATTGTGATGAATTCAAACCAAGTTTCCCTGACTAAGGAGAACAGACTCTGATTGCAGAATATATTTCAGTTCTCTAAAATATCATACATACTGTCCTGCTCAGTGACCACACTTGTCAAAAGAATTGAAGGGAGCTCTTTTTAATGACATCAACTATTTCACTCTTTTCTTATTAAAAGTTTCTAATATGGTCTTTTAGAAGTATTAAAGTGAATATTTTCTTGGTTCAGCAATAAAGAAAAATGTAAATTTAAGCCCCTCTTTAGGCTGAAGCTTCCTTTGAACCAAAATCTAAATGGCTATATGAATACCTGACAATCAGGTTTCTAAAGTCCCCCTTTTTCACAAGTGGGTGCTTGGAAGAAAGACTTCAGAACTTAGTTCTCCTTTTAATTAATTTGTAATGACAAAGATTACAGGATTCCTTTAAGTCTCGGCTTTAAAAAAAATCTTAAGAGTTTTAAAATCTTATAAAAATGACTTGAATATAAGCAACAGAGATGAGTGATCTGGGGCCAATTTTCCTAACACCCTGCTACTGAGAGAATGCTGTGGCCCAAGGGAAAGTGGAGGAAATGAGATGGATGGGGGGTGGGGGGTGCGCAGATAATCGGACTCTCCCAGCCAATTTGGTTTAAGAAATCAAGGGCTGGGTTGGGGGTGTGTGTAAGGGGCTCATAAGAAAAGCTCTTTGGCGGTGACTCTTCATTTTATTGTGACACTGTGGCAGAGATGGGCGGCCATACCCTGGGCTTGCAGACCAGAGGAGCCTGCGGGGAAGTTTTGTAGCTGCGGGGCGGCTGCCAGAGTGCGAATACACGTGACCACAGAGCCCACCCCCACCCACCCACCCCGCCCCCGCACCTGTCCCTTTGAGGCAGGAAAGCACGGGGGACAGGGAGCGGCCAGGCCTCCAGGCCTCGGCCCGATTTCCCTCCAGAATGGCAGGAGTCGAAAGGCTAGGTTGTCCCCCTTCTCCCCACGCCTCGGAGGAGGACCGGGGGGCGCAGGGGGCGCGCGCGGCCGGGGCGGGCAGGCCGTTACCTGGCGGGTCAGTCCTTCCCCACCTGCGAGGGCTGAAGGGGCCGAGGGGCGGGGCAGGCGGGCCGGTCCAGGGCGGAGGAGCCGCCCATCAATCACGCGGGGGCCGTCTCGGTGCTCCTCTTCCCCCTCCTGTGTCGTCTCCCCTCCCTCTACCCTGCCCCTCTTCCTCCTCCTCCTCCCCGGGGACAGCTTTCCGCGGCGGCGGCCGGGCTTTCTAGGGGCGGAGGCGGCGGGGGCGGCTGCCTAGCGTCCTCCCGTTCCCTTGGCAACGCGACCTCCTCGCCCTGCGCGCGCGAACGTGGGGGGGAGGGGGCGGGGCGGGGGCCGCGGCCCTGCGGTCCAGAGCCCGGACGCGCGCCCCGCGGTTGCCGTGGGAACGGGATGCGGTCGGGAAGGCCTCGCGGTGATGGCGGCGGGCGGAGAAGACACGCTGAAGGAGGAGGCCGATTGGCTTTGTCTTGATGCCCAAACCCAGGCCCAGATATTGAGGCCATCACTTCTGCCCTGTGTCGGTGCTGGGCTTTATAAAGAACGTGATTAGAAAACGAGAGGGGAAAATGTTTTTAACTGAATAAAGTAATATTAAAGACAATGCACGGGTAGAGGAAAGATAGGGCAGCCCTGGAGTTTGAGGGAGTTTGGGGCATCTCGGAAATACCTGCTCCAACGTAAGAAGAAGTAGATGATTAAGAGGGGCACCCCGCCAGTGGTAGAAGGGAGACCAGACCCCAGTCATCTCCTGGTTATCAGTAATCTTGGCTGCCTTTCCCAAGGAAGGAGGTTTTTAGAGCTTTAGACTAGTGCCCACAGATTTGGAAAGAAGGACCGGAAAGCGGTGCTAGCCTCACCTTCTCTCTGCCAGGTTTATTTCTGTCCGTGGCTTGGGGTATGCAAAGATGACTCTTACATTTATTTTGCATGCGTAGGCACTCAATAACTTGCCAACTGATGTCAAGTTAGGGCAGTTTTGATTGGGTGGAGAACGGGGAGAAAGGAGACTAGAAATTCTTGGACTTTTTGTCAGTGCCCAGCGTCCCTAGGTGTCTGTGGCTTGGGGTGTCTTCTCAGCAAACCCCCAAATCCAGTCGGCATCTATATCTCCTGCAGCATGGCACCATTCCTTCTATTCTTTTTAAAATTTGTTAATGTTAATGTTCATTTATTTTTGAGAGAGAGAGCGAGCACGAGTGGGGGAGGGGCAGAAAGAGAGAGAGAGACACGGAATCAAGAGCAGGCACCAGGCTCTGGGCAGACAGTGCAGAGCCCACACGGGGCTTGAACCCATGAACCATGAGATCATGACCTGAGCTGAAGTCAGCTGTTTAACTGACTGAGCCACCCAGGCTCCCCTCTTCCTTCTATTCTCATCACCACCATCCTAGTTTGGACCTCCAGGACTTCATAACTGGATTATTGTAAGGGCCTCCTGCCCACATCTTGAGCCCCTGTCTTCCTTACCCTAACCCCCCCCCCCCCCCCCGTTTCCCTTATTCCATAAGCAGCTTAGGTCTCATAGTGTGGTGCCCTTGTTAAGCAGCTCTCTGAGATTCCTCACTGACTGTGGAATGAAGTCCAAACTCTTGACTATGGCTTTCCCTATACCCTCCCCCAGGGCTTGCTTTCTTGGTTCTCCTCTGTCAGCACTTCATTCATACTTCAGGCAGACCAGACTGCATATTACATCCTGAACATTACTCGCTGCCTTCACGCCAACCTCTAAGGCATATCCTGAGCCGGGCAGACTCCAGATAATATGTACTTAGGTAAAACCTTTTTGGGGGCATTTTGCCATCTAACCTTCATTGGTCCTTCAGCATTCACGAGTACCTTTCCATCCACGGTACCTCAACCCACGTTCTGTTCTTGTTCTCAGCTGGCTAGCAAGTAATCCTTATCAAAGCATTAACTGCGAATTAAAGCATTGTCTGATAAGTACTAACCTGAGACCTCTCCCCGTGGGTTTAACATTTGAATCTTTTTAAAAATTGGGTTTTTTTTTAAATTCAAGTATAGTTGACACACAATGTTACATCAGTTTCAGGTGTACAACATAGTGATTCGACAAGTTTATACATAATGGTTTGCTCACAACAAGTATAGCCACCATCTGTCACCATGCAACGCTCTTACAATATCATTGACTATATTCCTTATGTTGTGCCTTTTATTCCCATTACTTATTCATTCCATACCTGAAAGCCTGTATCTCCCACTCCTCTTTACCCATTTTGCCCCTCCCCTCCCCTCCGGCAACCAGTTTGTTCTCTGTATATACTAGGTCTGATTCTGCTGTTTGTTTGTTTGTTTAGATTCTATGTATGAGTGAAATCATATGGTATTTGTCTTTCTCAATCTGACTTATTTTACTTAGCATAACACCCTCTAGGTCCATTCATGTTGTCCCAAATTTGCCTTTCAATCTTTTTTGTTTGTTTTTTAAAGTTTATTTGTTTATTTTGAGAGAGGCAGAGACTGAGGGTGTGAGGGAGAGGCAGAGCGAGGGGAAAAGAGAGAATCCCAAGCAGACTCTGCACTGTCAGCGCAGAGCCCTATATGGGGCTCAAACTCGTGAACCGTGAGATCATGACCTGAGCCAAAATCAAGAGTTGAATGCTTAATCAACTGAGCCACCCAGGGGCCTCTGCCTTTCAATCTTTCAGACACACTAATCAAAACTATAAGTGAAATTATAGGTGTAGACCTTGTTCTGTTGAAGCCAGGACCCCCTTCAAATAAAAATAATCATAATGATTAAGGATAATCAGTAACTAGTAATGACTAACAGAGGGAGGAAGTGAAAGCCAGGCGAGAAAGTTGGAGAGAAGGGACATGCTGGAGGACACATGGTAAGTAGCAGACCAGGGCTCAAAAGTAGGGCTTCCCATTCTCAGCTCCTGATTTTGCCTACTAGTAAGAAAAGCACCTTAGTATATATATTAGACCCAGATTTTCCTCCTTCCACTTCAACATCCATATAAAATAGAACATTGCTGTGCAGATTAAACAAGAGAGGACAAAGCATTTAACATCATACTTAGTATATAGTAAGCACTCAATAATCAGTACCTTTACTCTCTGAGGCACATTTTAAGATTTTATTTAATGCACATGGATGCCAGCTGTAAATATTTTCAGATTTTATTGTATATACATATATATATATATATATATATATATATATATATATATATATATATATATATATATTTAAGTAGGCTTCATGCCTAGCATGGAGCCCAATGTGGGGCTCGAACTCACAACCCTGAGATCAAGACCTGAGTTAAGATCAAGAGTCAGACACTTAACGAACTGAGCCACCCAGGTGCCCCTATTTTTTTTATTTTTTAAGTAATCTCTGTGCCCAATGTGGGACTCGAACTCAGAACCCCGAGGTCGAGTCACATGCTCCACTGATAGAGCCAGCCAGGTGCCCCCGTATTTTCACATTTTTAAATAACAAGGTTTGGAGATGGCACTTCATACCTCAGTTTTAAACTCTTCTACATTTCAAAGTGTTTCTGAAAATTAAGTTCCATGAAAAGGATCTTGGTGCTCTTGAAAGAATGTGGCAGTGCTAGGCGTCAGCCTGTAAACAGTTACCCAGTGACTCCAACTTCAGTGTTTAATGAGTGAATTTACGCTTGGCATGTAAGTAACAAATAAGCTTGGTTCTAGGATTAAGAAGCAAAGTGCTAAGGAAGAGAAATATTAGCGTGGGGAGGAAACACAATTTCTGCTTGGACAAAGAATCCTACTCTTCCTTATTCTTTGCAAAATGTCCCTGGTAGATGATGAATAAGTGAAGAAAACAGACTTGAGTAGATCATGGGTTCTAAAGATAGAGATATTTGGTGTTTACAAATAAGCATCAGGAAGTTCTTTAGCTTAATCTAAACGTTCTGCAAAGGGCAGCTTTAAGTATAAAATTTCAGAAATGTTCCAGGTCTTAAGTTTCAGAAATAACATTTTTGAGGGAAGTAATTGAATTTGTGCAGAGAGTAAGCTGTCCCGAGGGGGTAGCTATGCATTCTAAGCCTCCCAAGACTGGGACTACGCCCTAAGCCTGGGATATCCAAGAGCCTCATGGAGACCTGGCTCAGCTACTCACTCGATCCCGAACAACACATACTTTGTCCATCTAATATTTCCCCTTCCTAAGAGAGGAGTCTAACAAGGTCACTTTGTTACTGTCTAATCAGGAGCTCTCCTGAAAAGTAGAGAGCTGTATACTAAGTGGCCTCAGAAGCTGATGACCTCCCTCATACACAACATGGTCATTTTTGCCTTGGGTCTTGCCATGACTAATGGGTTTCTGTTGTCATCAGTTGAGGCCAATGTGGCGATGTTGCTTTCATGCAATGCACAAAGCATGGGCCATGGCAGTTTTACAGAAAGAACCTCTAGGAGAGGCTTCCCTGAGAAGGGGACTGTGGGCATGGTAGTCCTTTAAAGATTCACGGGTTCTCCTCCAGAACCCCTTTATGCAGGGGATTCATCTGATTATTTTAATTTATTTATTTATTTCATTTTTCAGTTTTGAGAGAGAGAGAGAGAGAGAGAGAGAAGGAGAGCAAGCAGGGGAGAGGGGAAAAGGGGGGGAGAGAGAGAGAATCTTAAGCAGGCTCCACACTCAGTGCGGAGCCTGATGCAGGGCTCGATCCCATGACCCTGGGATCGTGAGCTGAGCTGAAATCAAGAGTCAAGATACTCAACCCACTGAGCCACCCGGGCGCCCCTTCATCTGATTAATTTTAAAAACTGGCTAATGGCTTTTTGAATTTGCCATGGGCTCGTGTGACATTCTGTGTTCATCCCACAGCTATATTTGGCCAGGCTAAGCAAACAATGTGACGGTCTCTTGATGTCACTTATTAAAAGTGGCCTGTATAGGTGTCATTAAAATGGCTAGAGAGCTTGGGTAGGTTGTTCCAAGGTGTGCCCTCTGGACATTTTGAGGGAGGTCACTGAAGACCCAGGATTAGGCCCTCGATTTTCTAAGATCAGAAACACCATTTTAGTTCATTTGGAGCCGATCTTTTTAGGAAGCGATTCCCAGGAGTTTCACTCAGCAGAGACTAAATGCCCTCCACCTGACCAAGTTGTTTTATCTCAGAGAGTATAGCCGGTAGCTGACCAGCCCTGGTCAGGTACCAAAAGTACTTTCCCCGGGGAGGGGGGTGGAATGGGGAGGAAGGCATCCCCAGGAGATCAAATTAAAGATCATAAGGCTTGGTGAATATTGAATTAGATCCAAGCGACCTGAGTATTCTTCAGGGATATCTCCAGCAGGCTGAGGAGGCCTTAAGGAATAATGTGCCTTCCCTCCAGAGTTGTTTCAGTCTGGAATAGCTGCTGTGGATTATTCACCTCAAGGCGTTCAGAGACTTCACCACATCTTTGTTTCAGTTAACTGACTTTCTGCTTAACTTCACGGGACCATTTCTCTTCCACTTATGGCATTAACAGCATAGTTTGGGATTGAGAAGAGCGGGGTTGGAGTCCCAGCAGTGACACTTGCTGCGTGACAGTGAACTTTCAGCCCCCTCACACTTCAAAATCCTCATAGTTAAAATGGGAATAGTCAGAGCCTCCTTGCCATCCTTGTGAGGATTAATGAAATAGCAAAGTTTCTGGCACCGAGTCAGCTGCGTAATAGCTGCTCAGCAAATGGTGGCTATCATTATCATTTATATCATGTAGATTTAATTCTCCTGGCTGAGATCTGAGGACACACCAGGGTACATCACCTACAAATTTACCAAACCGCTCCAAAGGCTTGTTATTTCTTTAAAATGGTAATCTTACGTTGCTGATGTCATGGTGGTTAATTTCATATTGATATTTTTTTATCCTGAATTTCAGAGACTGACATTTTATGACCTCATCTCTAATTATGAGGGTGTATCCAATTTGGGGGTTGCAGTCATCCATGAACTATATGAAACTTAGTAATGCCTTTTGGGCTTTCATAGGTCAAATATCCGAGATTTGATTCTCTTGTGGAACAAAGCAGACTCTAGTAAAGATTGGCAAACTCCCTATAATTGATTTAAAAAAATACATCTCCTTTAGGGGATCCCTTAGAATTTTCCTCATTTGGAATTGTAGCTGGCCTATTGTGCTGTCTCACAAAGAGAGGGCAAACTCATAAATGTTTTTGGATCCTATAGTGTTGAGATACTTCTCAAAAGTTCAAGCAGGCTTTGATTTCTTTGTCCGTTTTGGATGCCTCAGACTTTTCAGAACCTTCATTATGGCAATTGATGCATCTTATACAAGACTGGATGTGATTATAAGAACTTTGGGGGTACAAAACATACTGCTTTTCTAAATTTCTGAGCAATTGTTACCAAAGGAAAGGATTTGACTTCTTTCCAGAAGGAGTATCTGATTTGTTTGGACTTTGGATAAACTCAAGCCATACATGTTTTTGGCCAAGAGTTTAATTTGTGGACTGATCATCAAGCTCTGAGCAAGATGATCCCAGGCTTCAGAACCCAGGCTTCAGAAAGCCATGACAGTGTCAGGATTGCATGTGATCTTTAAACATGTTTCTGGATGGATAAGTACTCAGGCCAAAAAAAAAAAAAAAATTCTTATCAAGAGGGCAGAAGAACATGAGCACTAAGCAACTCCTGGACCTTCAGGAAGTAAATGTCACCCTGGGATGTTCTGTTTGGATAAAAGTGCTGAGCCAATGAGGGAGAGAGCTGCACGAAGGTAGCTGGATGGAGGAGCAGAGGCAGCTCTGGTTTGGGGGGCAGGTGGCCTCTTTTCCCACCGCCCATTTCCTGATGGCAGCAGCCAGGGAGCTTTGGCTCTGAGGAATGCCCTCTGCACTCACAGGCGTGCAGTGGGGATCTCCCCGCCCCCCTGAGGACCGTACCATGCAGAGGAACATTCATCTCTGACAGAGAGCATTTCTAATCTCTGTGCTCTTTGCTCTCCAGGGCTCGCTTTTTTTGTGATGTTCTTTCTGTTTTTCTAATTATACAGATGGAGCAACCGGTTAGTTGCTAACTCTAATGCCCTTCTTTAACTTCTTGAGGCTTCTGATTGAATCTGCCCCACCCAAGGACAGCTGCTTGCCTCCCCTTGAACTAGTAGGTAGCCAGGAACGGCTTCACGCAGCGGGAACATCTTCAGGGCCAAGGTGGGAACGAGTTGTGAGGCAGCAGAGAGGAGGAGGAGACACTTAGTAAAGAATGGCTGCTGGGGACTGCTACCAGTGTTCAAAGCTGGGCATCCCAAATCGGTGAATCTAGAACATTCCACCTGTTCACTTAATTCACAAATATTTGATAGGTAGGTGTCAAGGACAATTTACAGGTAGACAAATCAATAAATATACACTGACAAATGATAGTGCTGGGACATTAATAGATGCAGAGATGAAATGCTGGGGGCAGCGATGGGGAGTGTGGGACCCTATTGAGACAAAGTGGTTGAAGATGGCCTCACTGGGTGAGTGAGGCGTAGAGGATGGAGAGGAGCCAGCCCTCTGAGGGTGAAGAAGGGGCACAGGTGGATAAAACAACACCGGGAAAATCTTGAGGTGAGAGGGAGCTCACGGGATTCAGGGAACTGTAAGGCAGCAGGTATGGCCACAAGGCTGTTATGAGGGAAGGCTGGTAAGACTCAGGAGTTGGGGTGGGTTTTATTCTAAATACAATGGAAAGCCATGGAGTGGTTTTAAAGTGTGAGTGTGTGTGTGTGTGTGTGAGAGAGAGAGAGACAGAGACAGAGACAGAGACATATCATGTGGAGACCTGTGAGGAGGTTCTTTACCAGAATTGCTAGTGATGACCTCACGATCCCTATCCCAGCCTTTGAGGAAACTTCAAAATGTCATTCAAGCACATGCTTGTCCATTGGCACGAGACAAGCTGATTAAAGATGAATTGCAAGCTACTTCTCCTAGTCCCGGGACACTGACACAACCAGAGGTGCCATATTGGGTGGTATATCCTGATTTTTCACTTCCAGCTCTCATCACAGTGCATCTCCTCATAACGTCCCTTACTGATGCATTTGTGTCACACACTGAGTCTTGCTGTTTTTACACCCCTGCCTGTCCTCCTTTCTCACTCTCCTCCACCTCTCCTTCCTCTACTCTCCTTTCCTCAGCGCTCTTCACCTCTGTTTCTTCCTCCTTCTCTCTCTGCCTTTCTCATTAAGAGACAATTATGAGGTGCCTGGGTGGTTCAGTTGGTTAAGAGTCCGACTCCGGCTCAGTTCATGATTGCATGCTTCGTGAGATTGAGCCCCACATCAGGCTCTCTGCTGTCAGCTTGGAGCCTGCTCTGGATCCTCTGTCTCCCTCTCCCTCTCTGCCTCTCCTTCATTTGCACTCTCTCAAAAATAAATAAATGTTTAAAAAAAAAGTAAAAAAAAAAAAAAAAAGTTACTTGCCAAACCACAGCTCTTTGATTTCTGTTTCCCAAATTTCTTGGCTCCTCATTTTTGTCATTGCTTTTCTCCTCTCATTCCATGCTAGTCCCTCCCCTGGTTCCACTCACCTCCCCTCTAGGGGCTTCTCCCCACACTCCCCTCCCTCAACAGGCCTAACCCCCAGGTCACACGATTTGAAAAATGTCATCAGGAAAAAATGCTCTTGCTCTAGCCCTGTCAAAAGATGTGACGGAATGAACCTCAGTGACATCAGTCTGTGGCCATCAATGCAGTGGAAGACAGGTCTTGAAAACCAGACAAAACAGAAGGTATCACCGTGCAACCTCCTTTCAGTGGCTCCCTGCGCCCTCTGAGTCAGGATAATGAGAGCACATTCTTAGAACATGACTTAACCACGCTCAGGCCTCAAACAAATTCCTGGATGTGTGTGGAAGACACGCTACCAGCAAGCCTGAGCACAAACGTGCGGGCGGGCTTGGTAGCATTCTTCAGAGCTGCTACCTGTACAAAGCCACCTTCTGAGCTGGTTAGTTTGTATTACGGGAAAAAAAAAAAAATCAACAACACAACATGACAGCCAGTTAGTCTGTACAGTAGACACACTCTGGGGCCGTTCATGGCTGCGTTTTCATGGTTTTGTGTTGTGTTGACTGGGTCTCTGCCTTGGGGAATTTGGGAGCCTTTGCCATCATACTTTAGCAGGAAGAAATTATGGAAAATTCTTGTCAAATATAGAAAAAAGAAACAGGATATTGTCCGTTTCCAGAACAAAGTAGGGGTAGAAAGTCACAACACAAGTGTAGTCTGTCTTTTATTTCACCTACACCTGGAGGTGTGTGGGGTGTGTGTGTGTGTGTGTGTGTGTGTGTGTGTGTGTGGTTAACATAGGCGGCTTATCTGAGTGGATTTTAGGAAATTAATTTAACTGGAAAATGATTAAATTACAAAGAGGAAAAAGCATTCAGTTGGCATCATACGGGGTCAGAGGCCATTGCTAATGCAATATTTCATCAATTGACTCATTGCTATTCTTCCATTGATGTGATTTAGTTTCTCAAATAGCCCTTATCGTGGCAGGCTTGCAATGGATACATTGCACAGATGCCTTATAATCATTTCAGTGTGTTTACTTAAAAAATTTTAAAAGCAATTAAGCGATTTAAAATGTATGTGTGTGTGTGTGTGTGTGTGTGTGTGTGTGTGCGTGTGTGCACGCACGCATCCACAGAGAGATTGTCTAAATGTTCGGACAAGGGTTCTGAGAACACTAGGGCAAGTGTTAAATTTATACACTGTAGTGCCCTTCATGCATTTCAAAGAGCTTCATGCAGACTAATGTTAAGCTTTCTTCATACCCATTGAATATACCACTATCTCTTTTAATGCACTGAAGAAACCAGAAGACAAAGAATCTCCCTGTATTCCTTGTCCAAGGCTACGCAACTGTTGCTGGAACCTTGAGCTTGCTGAGTGCCAGCCACTTATTTGCAGCACATATCGTAAGTGCTGGAAAACGGTGGTGGGTCTGTTTGTTAGAAAGTATAGTCATCAACTGTCATGGGGGTAGGGCTTTGATAGACTCTGCTTTTCATTTATTTTGATACACAACAGAGGATAAGGAGTCACACTAGTGGCTTTTCTCATGGAAACCTACTGGGGCGCCTGGGTGGCTCGGTCCATTAAGCGTCCGACTTCAGCTCAGGTCATGATCTCACAGACCGTGAGTTCGAGCCCCGCGTCGGGCTCTGGGCTGATGGCTCAGAGTCTGGAGCCTGCTTCCGGTTCTGTGTCTCCCTCTCTGTCTGCCTCTCCCCCGTTCATGCTCTGTCTCTCTCTGTCTCAAAAATAAACGTAAAAAAAAAAAATTTAGAAACCTACTGAGGACAGGGGTAAAACAGTGACACATGTCCGTGGGAAAGGGCAGAGCGACAGCAGGTAAGTGGGTCTGTGCGCACATGGGTGGTGGTATCTTCATGCTCTGACCTGTCCTGTGCCTCTTCCCCTTTATCTTCGTTGCGCAACGTTGTGTCCAGAGTTGAGAAAGGCAGGCAGAGTTTGATGCAGGGGAGCCGAGCGCCATGGGCAGGATGACAGACTGTCCTGCTGCCCCCAAAGAGGCAGGGGGGCGCAGTCACACATTCATTCATCGAACGCTTATGAAGCACTTAGGTGCCAAGTGGTGTGCTGGGTTCTGGGGACTCACAGAGGAGTAAGGCCTGGCCTTTGTGCCTGTGGGGGAGGAAGGAAAATAAACAAGACCATGAGTAAGTTCGACAGCAGAGGTAGGTGTGGGCCTGGGAGAGGGAGAGGGGGAGATGAGAGAGTGGAAAGAAAAGTTCTCACGGTGCCTCCACGTATCGCTTGAGGCCCTACTCAGTGTTGCCTGCCGGGGCCGGTTCCCTTCAGACGGAAGCATTTCTCACAGCGCCAGACGCTGGCTGGACCGTGAGCTAGATGACGTCTGTCGTCAGCTCTCCCAGCCTTCCCGACTCTGCCCTCTTCCTCTCTCCCTGCCCTTTCTTTCCCTTCCCGTCTGGAAGGGGGGTCCTGACGGTCTTCTAGGAATCTGCTTAGGGCGGCCACACACACAGTCGATCAGGGTTCATTGAATCGAATTGATCTGAAAGGTATTCACGTTAAGCCATAAATGACTAAGGTGGGGTGCACGTGGGAGCGTGTGCATTTATGAGGCCTCAAAGCCTTAAGCAGAAAGGGCTTCAGTCAGCTTAAGAGAAAAGCGTTTGCTTAGTGGGCTGGAGTGTTCCTGGCACTTCTGAAATCACATATTCTGGACAGTTGCCTACTCTTTCTGCACTTAAAGCTGGCCCTGTTTCCAAACATCCAGTCTTACATGTTTCCCCTCCTGGCCCTCTATTGTGGCTGCAGGATAAGGCAAGGGCGGGGGCTGACAACTGCTAATCTGAGACCTTCTGGCTGGAAATCCTGTTAAGACTGCGGACACAACCACGGTGAGGCATTTGAGAGACAAGTGATAAAAACCAAAGGTGGGTGAATAAGACATTGAGATGTTGTCCCTTCGAAATGCTCTCATTCTTCTAGTTCATTCTTGACCCTGTGTATGCTGCAAGCACACAGCTGGCGGGAGTGCAGGACTGGGGGGAGACATCAGGAGAGGGCAGATGTTTTGAAGTCACATTCCTAACGTTAGGTGGAAGGAATCACCACATCATTGTCCCCACCGTGTTCCACTAGGATTCTCCCAGGGGCCGTATGTGGGTGCACAGAAGTGTCCTACTGGTTAAAGTACAGATTTTGATTTGCATATCCCCGTCCAATTGAGGCTGGGTAGTTCCAGTAAGTTCTATTAAGAATAGTCCCCTTGTGTGGTGCCTGGGTGGCTCAGTTGGTTGAGCGTCCAACTTCGGCTCAGGTCATGATCTCTCAGTTCACGAGTTCGAGCCCCACGCCGGGCTCTGTGCTGACAGTGAGGAGTCTGCTTGGGATTCTCTCTCTCCCTCTCTCTCTACCCCTCCCCTACTTGCATGCTCTTTCTCTCTCAAAATGAATAAATAAAAAACAACAAAAACGAAGAGTCCCCTTCTAGGATCCTATGCAGTAAAGACTAGTAATTAAATGTTTTTCAAACCCCGACTGAGTTCATTCTGAGGAGCTGTCTTTTTTTAATGTTTATTTATTTTTGAGAGAGACAGAGAGTGTGCAAGTGGGGAGGGGCAGAGAGAGGGAGACACAGAATCTCAAACGGGGTCCAGGCTCTGAGCTGTCAGCACGAACTGTGACGAACTGTGAGATCATGACCTGAGCCAAATTCGGACACCTAACCAACTGAGCCACCCAGGCACCCTGAGCTATCTTTTTTTTTTTAATACTATCAACTTTAATTAAAGTTTAAGAAAGTGGACATCTCCTAGCACTGTCCAATAAAAATATAATGGGAGCCACCTAATTGAAAATTTTCTAGGGGTGCCTGGGTGGCTCAGTCGGTTAAGCATCCGACTTTGGCTCAGGTCATGATCTCGCAGTCCGTGAATTTGAGCCCCGCGTTGGGCTCTGTGCTGACCGCTCAGAGCCTGGAGCCTGTTTCAGATTCTGTGTCTCCCTCTCTCTCTGACCCTCCCCTGTTCATGCTCTGTCTCTCCCTGTCTCAAAAATAAATAAAACATTAAAAAAAAAGAAAGAAAATTTTCTAGTAATCATATTTTGAAAAGTAAAGAGCCAAAATTAATTTTCATTATATATCTTATGAACCCACTCTATTAAAACATTACCATTGCAACATATGATTGATAAAAGAATTATTAAGGAGATATTTTACTTCTTTTTGTACTCGCCATGCAAAGCTGGGTGTGTATTTTTCACTTCCAGTGCATCTCAACAGGGACAAATGACATTTCAGCTGTTCAGGGCAACGTGTGGCTGGTGGTTATCTCATTATACTGGGAAAGTCTTGGTATCTTTCAAATGGCAGCAGTGTAGATACCTTCTCCAGATAAACATATTTAAATTGAAGGAACGAGTGTGCTTTGTACAAGCGATACCTGAATGTGGTTGTAGAGAGTGAATTTAAGGGAGTGGGTGTTTGAATTTGGGTTTAGTGGCTTAATAAATGAAAAACTATGACCACACTTTCTTTCTTCTTCTTCCTTTCTTTCTTCCTTCATTCCTTTCTTTTTCCCTCCCTCCCTCCCTTCCTTCCTTCCTGTGAAAGAATAGTCTTGGCTTGCAATCTGATACATTACCAGGGCAAATAGCTATTCTCCTGGCACCTGCTACCAAGCCATGAGACCACGAAATTGGACACTGGAAAGGAACCTTGGCAATCATGTTGGACCTTGTCTCTCCTTGGAGATCATGTTGAATTGTGTCCCTCTCTGTGCCTCAGAATCACAGAGAGGAATGTCAGGAGAATACTGATTCTTGGATCCCCCCTCAGAGAATCAGATTCAGTTGATCTGGGATGGGGCCCAGGTATCAGTAGTTTTAAAAATACCCCAGGTGATTCTAATGTATGGCCTGGGCTCTGAATGCAGAAACATCCCCTTCCTTTTACAGGTGAAGAAACAGAGGCTGGGTTAAGTGACTCACCTAAGGTCTCACAGCTGGTTAGAGGCAGGAAGTGGGGCAGAATCCGGGTATTCATCTCTACCCCATCTCATATACAGAAAGACATTTCAATAATGCCTCCATAGTGGGTGTTTTTCCTGTTTGACCTCAGAATTATTCTCATTCTAAATTGAGGTACAGTACCCAGCTCAACTTAGATTTGACATCACCTCCAAGAAAAGACTCTGAGCCCTTATTTCCCAGAAAATCTCCAGATCAATGATAACTTTGAAATGATTCTCATCTGGGACGATGGCCCTAAATGCCTCCCATTTTAGGTCCACTTGGGTTCTGCAACTCTATACTTTATAATAGAGTTTCATTGGAAGAGTAGGGAGGAATCCCAAAGGAGCAGACACCTGAGCCTGATCAGTCTTGTCTTCATTGACTCACAGCTAAAGCTGGAACAGCTCATTGACAACAGCCTTCCAGGTAAATATATCCACGCACCAAGAAGGCAACATGCGTGAGTAGGGTGGGTTGGGGAGACTCTGGGAGGGGAAACGTCATTGCCCAGCCTTTGCGTTTCATGCCTTGGCACAACGATGCAGGGGCTCTGTTGCCAGACCTTCCAATTATTCCAGAAGACAGGGATGCAGGTTTGTGTTTGTTTTGTTTTTGTGAAATATCCCGATTTGTGATGTTGACAATGAATTCAGTTTTTTTTTAATTTTTTTAACGTTTACTTATTTTTGAGACAGGGAGAGACAGAGCATGAACGGGGGAGGGTCAGAGAGAGAGGGAGACACAGAATCTGAAACAGGCTCCAGGCTCTGAGCGGTCAGCACAGAGCCCGACGCAGGGCTCGAACTCACGGACTGCGAGATCATGATCTGAGCCTAAGTCGGACGCTCAACCGACTGAGCCACCCAGGCGCCCCATGAATTCAGTTTTTAGAAAGACACCCTAAAGGTCAAATAAAGCCCACTCTTTCATAAGCTCTATTCTACCTGCAAGCTGTCTGAGTGCCACCTTCTAGGTAAGTCTAAGACTGCTTCATACTCAATATTGAGTTGTGTTGGTTGGCAAAATGTTGATCTGATCCTCATGCTTACTTTTGCCCTAGACCCTGAGGACACTGATGAACGTGAACATCCATACCAGAAGGAAAAATAGTAGAAAAGCAAGTATGTCAGTTCCTTTTCAAATTTTATTCATTTTCTCACTGACCACATCATTCCTTTTGGGTTTGGCACCTGTGACATGTCATAAATTTTCACAGTGACATTGAAGGTAAAGATCATTACAGTTGCTAAAATCTAGCATCGTTTATTTTTAAATTCTTTTGGAACATAAAACAAGTCAAGCAGTTACTAGCACTTGCCATGGGGGAGACTAGTTCCTCCATACACATCTATAGAAAGAAAATGTTTTCCTTCACCGTAAAATGAAATAGAAGTTTTGTAGCACTACAACAACCTCTTAGCCAATGAAACGATGATCCAAATAAAAATCGGAATTACTCGTAACCACATTTTTCATTTCAAGAAACACCCTGGATAAGTACACGGCATTTATATTGAGAGCCCTTGATTTCAAGTAATCTAAAGTGTTAATCACAGGTGAAGTCTTTTTAGTTAACAATTTAAGAGTTGATGCGAAATTACCCTTTAATCCAAAGTATTCATACAGCAAAAATAAATGTAAGTTATTTGCGGAGCATGTTAGAGATTAACATAAAATATGTATGTCGTTTGTATCTTGGTTATTCTTCCTACACATAACCTTGAATTTTGCCTCAGTTCTTTTTTTAAATGTAAAAACCTTAGAATATGTACTTGTAAGAATCTGTTTCAGGTATATTTCTGTGAACAGTTCCACTGTCCTCAAATAACCAGAGGTGGGTAACAGTTTCTGACAAAAGCGGAAGGGAACAGGATTAAACAAGAATTAGAGCGATTATATTTTCTTTATCGAAAACCTTCACGTCTTTGGAAAGCTGCTTGGTTTCTATTTTGAGCCACACTGCCCACATATCTTAACGACAGAATCATGGCATAATTTTGCTTTTCCTCTTTTTATCTCTGTTTGGGTGTATTTATTATTTCATACGTGATGATGCAAAGCTCATGAAAAGGTCCATTTATATTCTTGTTATCTAGATGGGGACCTAGCTGTTTTTCTCTTACTGTTTATAGAACCTCACTGTAATATTCAGATTTGCTGGCAATGAGCCCTTGCTAACACAGTATACATTCCATTCCCCTCTGTGACTCTATTTATGGGAGGCTATGTGATTTACTCAAGGCTAATAAAGACTGTAAAAGGATGGGTCACGGATTTATCCATCCATGGAATTTTAGCACTTTTGGAGGGAGGTTTATCTTCTGTTTTTTGTTGTTGTTGTTGTTGTTTGTTTCCAATTTAATTAAAACAACAGCAAAAAAGCGTTAGTTCAAATGAGTGACAGTTGGCAGATCTGCATTATTCCACTGGAGGGACTCCAGAGTTTCTGATGCTTGGAGATGGACAAGTAATTACCTCCTGTCGGCGACTATTTTCTACCAGGCGAAGCCCAATGTTTATTGTAAACTATCTGCCATTAAAAGCTGTAATAGCAAGCCTTATGTTCCCACACCATAAATTTGACTTGAACTGTTTTTTTATTTACCTTCATGTTTCATTATATTCTTTGAAATATTTCATTTTAAAGGAAGATAACAGAAGAATGAAAATTGAACAAATTCCAAATTCATGCTTGAAGAAAGATACGCTTAGCATACATATTTTCTGAATACACCCGGACAGCTTGATGGCCACTTTCTGGATATTGGCAGCTCCTGTGTAGTTAACTATTAGATGTGGTTGCTATTAGTATATCACTTGTTCAATGGTCTAGAAAATAGCCTACAAATTAAAGTTGGACTAAACCACAGAGGCTTAGCGCAGTGGTTCTCAAACTTTTTGGCCTCAGGACCCCTTTATACTCTTGAAAGAGTTTTTGTTTGTGTGGATTTTGTCTGCCAATATTTCCTGTATAAGAAATGAGAACTGAGACCTTCACAAAATCATTTACTTAAAAACAATGTTAAAAACCCATCACATGTTAATATAAATAGCATTTCAAAAGAAAAAAATTATTTTCTAAAGAAAAAAAGTTTTTTTGAGAAAGGGATTGCTTTAGATTGTGACTTGATAGAGGAAAAGTGGGTTCTCCTATCCATTTTTCCATTCAGTCTGTAGTGATCTGTTGCTTTAGTTGAAGTATATGAAGAAAATCTGGCCCTGCACAGCTATGTAGCTGAAAAAGTGTGCATTTTCACAGCTTTTTCAAATAATTATGGGTATTATTCTTGGATTGCAAACCTAAATTTGACAAGTGGTGGTTTTTTAAAGGTTAGTTACAATGAGGAATCTGAAATCCCATCAGTGGACTTTTTTTTTTAAATTAATGGACTTTATTTGTTGAGTTTACTTAAATAAATAAAATCTTACACCCAACATGGGACTCGAACCCATGACCCTGAGGCCAAGAGTCACACATCCTGATGACTGAGCCAGCCAGGCACCCCAACAGACTTTGTTATTTGTTTGTTTCATTTTTAATGTTTATTTCTTTCTGAGAGAGAGAGAGAGAGAGAGAGAGAGAGAAAGAGAAAGAGAAAGAGAGAGAGAGAGAGAGAGAGAGAGGCAGAGAGGGAGACCCAGAGTCCAAAGCAGGCTCCAGGCCCTGAGCTGTCAGCACAGAGCCCAACACGGGACTTGAACTCACAAGGCATGAAATCATGACCTGAGCCAAAGTCAGACGCTTAACTGACTGAGCCACCCAGGCTCCCCCCGCCCCTCTCTCTCTCTCTCTCTCTCTCTCTCTTTTTTTTTTTTTTTTTTAGAGCAGTTTTAGGTTTATAGAAAATTGAGCAGATAGTGCAAGAGTTTTGAAAGAGTTTCCTCTATGGTTAATGTATTGCGTTAATGTAGTCTAACATGTGTTACAGTTGATGAGCCCATATTGCTATATTATTAACCAAAGCACACAGTTTAAAGTAGGGTTCACTCTTTGTGATGTATAGTTCTATGGGTTTTGACAAATGCATGTCATGTATCCACCGGCACAGTATCACACAGAATCGTTTCACTGCCCCCAGAATCATTGTGGTCCACCTATTCACCCCCTCTCCTCTTCGCCTGAACCTCTGGTAACCATCAATCTTTTCATTATCTCCGTAGTGTTTCCTTTTCCAGGCTATCTTACAGCTGGAATCACATAGTGTATACCGTTTTCAGACTGGTTCCTTTTTTTTATTTTATTATTTTTAATTTTTTAAATTTACATCCAAATTAGTTAGCATATAGTGCAACAATGATTTCAGGAGTAGATTCCTTAGTGCCCCTTACCCATTTAGCCCATCCCCCCACCCACAACCCCTCCAGTAACCCTCAGTTTGTTTTCCATTTTTATGAGTCTCTTTCTGTTTTGTCCCCCTCCCTGTTTTTATATTATTTTTGTTTCTCTTCCCTTATGTTCATCTGTTTTGTCTCTTAAAGTCCTCATATGAGTGAAGTCATATGATTTTTGTCTTTCTCTGACTAATTCCACTTAGCATAACACCCTCCAGTTCCATCCACATAGTAGCAAATGGCAAGATTTCATTCTTTTTCATTGCCGAGTAATACTCCATTGTGTGTGTGTGTGTGTGTGTGTATACACACACACATATATGTATATACATATACATATACATACATATGTATATGTATATGTATGTATATGTATATGTATATACATATATGTGTATATATATGTGTATATATATGTATATACATGTATGTGTATATACATGTGTATATATATGTATATGTGTGTATATATATATATATATATATACACACAACATCTTCAGACTGGTTACTTTAAGCAATATGCATTTAATGTTCCTTTATGTCTTTGCATGACTTGATAGCTCATTTCTTTTTATCGCTGAATAATATTCCATTGATGAGTATATAGCAATCTATTCACCTTTTGAGGACATCTTAGTTGCTTTCAGCTTTTGGAAATTATGAATAAAGCTGCTATAAATACTTGTGTGCAGCTTTGTGTGTGGACATAAGTTTTCAACTCATTTGGGTGAATACCAAAGACTGTGATTGTGGGGTCCTCTAGTAAGACTGTTCATCTTTGTGAGAAACTGCTGGACTATTTTCCAAAGTAGTTTTACCATTTTACATTCCACTAGCAATGATTTAAGAGTTCCTATTTTGGGGGCACCTGGGTGGCTCAGTCGGTTGAGCAACCGACTCCTGATTTTACCTCAGGTCATGATCCCAGGGTTGTGGGATGGAGCCCTATGTCAAGCTCTGTGCTGAGTGTGGAGCCTGCTTGGGATTCTCACTCTGCCTCCTCCCCTCTGCCTCCTCCCCTCTGCCTCCTCCCCTCTGCCTCCTCCCCTCTGCCTCCTCCCCTCTGTCTCCTCCCCTCTCCCTCCTCCCCTCTCCCTCCTTCCCTCCTTCCCTCTCCCCTACTCGTGCTCTCTCAAGTTAAAAAAAATAAGTTTCTATTGTACATCTTCACCAGCATTTGGTATGATCAGGGTTTTTGGTTTTTGTTTTTGGATTTTAGCCATTTTAATAGATATACAGTAGTATCTGATTATTGTTTAATTTGCAATTCCCTAATGACATATGATGTTGAGCATCTTTCCAATGCTTATTATTTTTGAAAAATGTTTATTATTTTGAGAGAGAGGGAGAGTGTATGTGCACACCTGCACACAAACAAACAAGTGGGGGAAGGGCGGCAGGGGGGAAGAGAGAGAGAGAGAGAGAGAGAGAGAGAGAATGAGAAGAGAATGAGAATCCCAAGCAGGGTCCACGCTGTCATAGCGGAGCCCAATGCAAGGCTAGATCTCATGATTCATGAGATCGTGACCTGAGCTGAAATCAAGAGTCAGACACTTAGCTGACTGAGCCACCCGGGAGCCCCTCCCATGCTTATTTTTTGTGTATCTTCTTTGGTGAGGTGTCTATTGAGATCTTTGCCTGTTTAGATACTAGTCCTTTGTCAGATATGTGTTAAGGAAATATTTTCTCCTGGTCTGTGGCCTGTCTTTCCATTCTCTCAAATCAATAGGCTTTCCATACTAGTAGAGTGTGATGCCATTGCCCTGATTTATGCTGCAGCCCCAGCAGCGTTACCCAGCATTGTTGAGTAACATCAGTGCAAATCTCAACACAGAGAAAAGGCAAATAACATTTTAGTAGTATTGTAAAGACAGTTTTGTGGACACCCCCAGAAAGGCCTCTGAGTTCCCCAGGGCCCACAGACTTTGAGAACCATTGCCTTAGAGCAAACAAGTACAACTCCTACGATTTAGTTCAAGCTTCAGAAAGACCAAATAGAATTGGAAATCATGAGCTCTCCAAATGTGAAATGTTAACTTCATTTTCTGCAAAAATGATTTAGAAGGCACAGAAGAAATATTATGCGCTGAAGTTAGTGTTCTAATTCATTGGGCAGAGTCAAAACCAATTTTGTTTAGACACTTTTTTCCAATGATTCTTGGCAGAATATTTTCCAAGAAATACATTTTGTGTGTGTGTGTGTGTGTGTGTGTGTGTGTGTGTGTGTAAAAATATCAACTAAAGTCTCTGAGCCAATGTCTCCCAATAGCCAAAAAATTGCTAGCTGATGCCCAGTAAATGGGCTTATAGTTTATTTGTATATAGAGACAATATATGGAGCCCCAAACTTTCTCGTTTTTATTCCTCCAACAGTGTCCAACAGCATAGAAATGGGGAAAGAACTCTAGCTTGGCAAACCAGACAGACCTGGATTTGAATCTTGGCTACGTAATCTTATTTAACTTCTCTGAGCCTTCTGTTCCCCATCTGTAGAAGGGAATGGATATTATGGCTAAGGCTGCGAAGATTATATATATATATATATATATATATATATATATATATGATATGTGAAGGAAGGGTCTGGAACCTCATGGATATCACTCAAGTAATCAACATCATCACCGAAAGCCATCCCCTCCATTTTTAATAGTTTCATAATCTCATTTTCTGGCCCAGGAAATTATGCCTTCTTGTGAGCTTAGTGAAGAAAAAAATACTAATAAGTCTTAGTGTTCCCCTTTAGGAATACTAAGTTTTCACAGGGACCAAAACCAGAGCGAGAAATCTCTAGCATTGTCCGTCCTTAGCAGAGGGACTACAGACATAAATGAACACGAGAAACAACTAGAACAGAACCTAAGGATAGGACCATAGGAGGTGGGATGTACAACTGATGAAGTGGCCAGGGCCCATTCTAAAGGCAAAGGTCTAGTAATGGTCAAAAGTTCATGATGAAGGGTGCCTGGCTGGCTCAGTCGGCAGAGCATGTGACTTGTGGTCTTGGGGTTGTGAGTTCAAGCCCCATATTGAGTGTAGAAATTACTTAAAAATAAAACCTTAAAAAAAATTCAAGACGAGACCAAATCATGGAGTGTGTCCCAGAAGTAGGGGGAGTGAAAAACCAGCGGCCACCCACCAGGGAAATGTCACAGTGATGTACTTGCCCACACAGAATTCCCATGGGCAAGATTAGTTGCCTCTTCTCTTCATCCAGAAACACCTTAATGCTGCTTTTGGCGAGGATGACATACCAAGAAACAGCTGGAATATTTTTAGGGCAGAGGAGGCCACCTTGACACCCTTGAAATTAAAAGTTTGGGATCTGGAGCCACACTTGTTATGCGTTAAGTCCTGGCTCCTTTGCTTGGTACTGAGTGACTGAGGGCAATCACATAAGGCAGTTCTGCCTCTGTCTTCTCATCTGTAAAATGGGGGAAGTGTTCTGAGGACAACACTCCATGTAAAGCATCCAGAACAGTACCTTATGTGAAGTATGGGCTCAGTAAATGACAACTTTTTGTTATCTTCACCCGTGTAGCTCACTCATCTGACCAATGCTGAGTATAGCTGTGTGAAACTTCTGTGTGGTTTACCCGCACGCCTTTCACCCTTAGACACCACGATGTTTTTATGAAGTGACGCATCCCACTTATGCTTTCACTTCTATTTCCAAATTAATGCAGGGCCAGGATTACCAGTTAATTGATGGGCAGCATGGTGTTTTTAAAAAATTCTTTTTAAAAATGTTTACTTATTTATTTTGAGAGACAGAGACAGCATGTGAGCAAGGGGAAGAGAGCATGAAAGAGAGAGAGAGAGAGAGAGAGAGAGAGAGAGAGAGAGAGAGAGGATCCCAAAGTGGCTCTGTGTTGTCTCGCAAACCACAAGATCGTGACCTGAGTCAATATCAAGAGTCACCAACTGAGCCACCCAGGTACCCTCCACCAATGATCACCGCTTTAGGTCACTGGGTTTTAAAAACTCTTCCATCTACCCTTAGAAGGATTTTTGTTTTGTTCTTTTCAGATATAACACATGATCTTTGTAGAAAACTTAGGACACTAAGAAATTTTCAAACACACATCATCTGAGTTAACCCTGGGATTTTGATAAATTTCTTCTAATCCTATTTTTCACCCATACCTGGAAAGCTAAGTTCTTTCCACCATAAAATGCAAATACTGATGGAGAAGGCATACCTCAAGCCTTTTCAATTAATAAGCTAATTTTTAGCCAATATCAGTTCTAATCGTTGAGGTTTTAAGTCTGCTCTTGATGTGGTAAGAGTCTTTGGGGCAATGAAGCACACGCTAGGTCAAGAAGGAAGTAGAACATTAGTCATAATGCATGTATTCATTCAATAAACATTTATTAGCTTGGCACTGCTGAGCCCTGGTGATACAGAAATGAAAAACAAGCAAATACCCAAACAATCGACTCCCTTGTTTATTGAGGTGCTGTTTTTAATAGGAAAAAAATTATATTTATTAGCAACCTAAATGTTCATTAGTAATTTATGGCACAGCCCTCCAACAGAGTCCTTAAAAAATAAGTAGCAGGGTGGTAGAGTTGATTCACTTTTCCCTATTCCTTCCACTAAGTATAGCTAAAAACCCTAGACATTATATATGAAATGGTTCTAGGTAGTTTGACTGCAAACATTTTCACTGCTTAACTAAGAGGGCATCCATTAAAAAGGACATAATGAAACCTGAAAAATGAAGAACAAGATTAAAAAGACTTTCCTGTGAAATACAGAATAGTTGAATACACTTAAAGGATATGCAGATCCATGGCAATACAAGGCAAATAACTGATCTAATTTTGTGGATTGTACCTAAGCACCTATCTTGCAAGTCTTTCATTTAAGGTGATAAGCTGTTTTTTTTCCCCTCTCTTGTTGATTTATGTCCTCATTCAGCATGGCATGTTTTCTTTTTTTGTTACAATTTCTTCATTAAGAGAGGTATCCATTTCCAAATACTAGGATGCACACTTTAAAAAAAATTTTTTAATGTTTATTTATTTTTGAGAGACAGAGACTGAGCACGAGCAGGGGAGGGGAAATGAGAAAGAGGGAGACACAGAATCTGAAACAGGCTCCAGGCTCTGAGCTGTCAGCACAGAGCCCGATGCGGGGCTCAGACCCATGAACCGTGAGATCATGACCTGAGCCAAAGTTGGATGCTTAACCGACTGAGCCACCCAGGCACACCTAGGATGCACATTTCTAACTAGTTTTGTGTTGCATTATAAAAGCCTTCTACATGGTTGTTCTTGGCATATTGTCACATGTCTGTTGATAGACGTTCTGAAGTTCTATGGGAAATGTGGGTTCAAAACTCTATACCACTGTATAGATTATTATAAAGGCTATGATTTATATAAAAATGAGAGTACTGCATCAATGGGGGAAATGAAACCAAACTCAACCAGTTGATGAAACTAAACTGCCAAACAAACCCAACTGTCAACTGGTTATTTTTTCTCTTTCATGACAACATTTCCTCACAGCCAATTACATGGCAAAAAAACTTGTAGCAAAGATGCTTACAGTGAAAATGCCAGACATGACCTGAAACAGGAGAATGAAAGGTGGAGAAGAGACAGAATGGCTAGGGATTTCGGGACCCAAGGAACAACACGGCAGCAAGTTCCTTGAGTTTTCTTTTTGCCTCCTCCGTCCCAGACTTGGAGCTGAAGAAGCTAGCAACCTAGAAATGCCAACAGAAGTAGACGAGAAAACCCTAACAATAACATGCTGTCTCTAACTAAAGGACTGGGAGAGGGGCCGCCTAGCAAGACAGAAAACTTCTCGATAATGCTATGGAGTGAACTGTGTGCCCCCAAAATTCATATATTGAAACCCTAACCATCAATGTGATGCTATATCGAGATGAGGCCTTTGGGAGGTAATTTGGGTTAGATGAGGTCATGAAAGTGAGGCTCTCATGATGGGATTAGTGGCTTAGAAGAAGAGAAAGTGAGATTGCATGTTCTCTCTCCCTCCCTCCCTCCCTCCCTTTCTCTCTCTCTCCGCCTTATGAAGACACAGCAAGAGGTGGCCATTGGCAACCCAAGAAGAGCATCCTTACCAGGCATGGACCCTGTTACATCTTGGACTTTCAGTCTCAAGAATGGTGAGGAAAAATTTGCTTAAGTTACCTAGTCTATGCTGTGTATTTTGTTACAGCAGCCCAAGCAGACTAAGACAGATTTTGGTCCTGAAGTGGGTTGCTGTTGTGATAAATACTTACACATATAGAAGTGACTTTGGAACTGGGTAATGAGGAGAGGCTGGAAGAGTTTTGAGGTGCATTTAGAAATACAGATGTTAAGTGATTCTGGTGAGATCTCAGAAATGAGGAACAGGTATCTGGACACTGAAGGAAAGATGATCCTTGTTATAACATAGCAAACAACTTGGCTGAACTGGGTTCTAGTCTTTTGTGGAAGGTAGAACTTGTGAATGATAGAATCGGACATTTAGCCGAGGACATTTTGTACAAAAAGTGTCAAAGGAGAAACTTGGTTCCTCCTGAATACTCACAATAAAATGTGAAAGAGGAAAGATGAATTTAAGAATGAACTATTAAACGAAAAGGAACCGCACTTGAAGATTTGGAAAATTGTCAACCTATCCATACTGCAAAAAATGAGAAAGGGTTTTCCAAAGAGAACTCTAAGAGTGGCTGAACATCTATTTGATAAAGAGATAATGGGTGTGATTCATGAAATTAATCTGCCATTTCAACAGAAGGCAGGAAAAGAGATGGGATTATATCAGTAAAGACACTGCCAATTTGAATGAAACAGGACATTTAAAAATAAGATAAAATGAAGGAAGGCTGTCAGATTGCTTAGGTCCTACAGGACTGGACCATAGAGCTATTCAGTTGCAAACAGGTGCTATTCAATAAAAGGGAAGAAGAACCCTGAAGGCAATTTAGAGATCAAGGCTACCACCTGGGTTCCAGCAGGGTTCATGACCTGACTGAGGATAGGGTTTCTGAATCCTTGGGGGTATGATTCCTGCCTGGTGGAGCCAGAGAGGTGGGACTCCTGTCCCAGTGAGTACAGAAGGCAGAGCATCCAACCAAAGAGGATTATTCTCAAGCCTTCAGATCTAGTGGAATTTGCCTCAGTGTGTTTGGGATTTGCTTGAGATCCATCACTGCTTCCTTCTTTCCTATTTCTCCCTTTAGTAATGGGAATGTCTATCCTGTGCCTTTAGGCATCTACAAAATGTCTACAACAGCTAACATTCTAGTTAATGGTGAAAGACTGATGCTTCCCCTTAAGATTGGGAGCAAGGCAAGGATGTCCACTCTAACCATTCTTAATAAACATAGTGCTGGAAGGTCTGGCCAGTGCAATAAGGAAAGAGAAGTCCCATAAATTGGAAGGAAGGAATAAAAATTCCTATCTGAAGATGACAGATTGTCCACATAGAAAATCTCAAAGAATTTGCAAAAGGGGAAAAAGAAAAAAAACAAAAAGCCATGTGAGACTAATAAATTAGTTCAACAGGGTGTGTGATACATCTTTTTATATGATTTTTATATGTGGATCTTACATCTGTATACTAGAAATGAACGCATGGATACCAAGATTAAAAGTATAATACTATTAACAGTCAAGTACTTAGGTATAAATCTAATAAAATAAGTACAGGAGTTATATGTTGTAAACTATACAACATGATGAAAGATATCAAAGAGGATCTAAATAAATTGAGAGATTCCATGTTCATAAACTGAAGTCTCAGCATAGCAAAGATGTCTCTTTTCCTCAAATGATTATAAAGATTTAATGTAATTCCTATTAAAATCTCAGCAAGATATTTTTATAGGTATAGATAAGGCAATTCTAAAATTTATATGGAAAATCAAAAGCTAAAATAATTTTGAAAAAGAATAAATTGGGAGTAATCAGTCTATCTGATTTTAAGACTTACTATAAAGCTATAGTAATTAAGATTGTCTAGTATTGGCAAAAATACACATTAAACACATAATAATAGAATAGAAAAAATAATCTAGAAATAGACCCACACAAATATGCCCAAATGATTTTTGATAAAGATGTAAAAGCAATTCAATGGAGGAAAATCTTTTCAAGAAATGGTGGTGGAGTAAGTGGACATCCATTGGTGGGGAAAAAACAAAAACAAAAACCCTTGCCCTAAACCTCACATTGTATACAAAAATTAACTCAGAGTCACAAACTTTTATATGAAGTGTAAAATAATAAGATTTTTAGAAAAAATAGAATCTCTGAGATGTAGGACTAGGCAGAGTTCCTAGATGACATGAAAAGCATGAGTCATAAAAGGAAAAATTGGTATTTTATTAAAAAAATTTTTAATGTTTAATTTTGAGAGAGCATGAGCAGGAGAGGGGCAGAGAGCAGGAGAAAGAGAATCTGAAGCAGGTTCTGCGCTATCAGTGCAAAGCCCAATGTGGGGCTTAACTCCTGAACTGTGAGATGATGACCTGAGCCAAAGTCAGACACTCAACTGACTGAGCCATCCAGGAGCCCTGGAAAAATTGATAAATTAGACTTCATCAAATTTTGCTCTGCAAAAGACTCTATTAAGAGGATAAAAAAAAAAAAAAAAACAGTTGTGGACACATTTCTACAGGGAAAATATTTGTAAGCCATATATCTGACAAAGAACTAGTTCTATAGAATATATAAAGAATTCTTAAATCTCAACAGTAAAAGAAGCAAAAATCCAATTAGAAGATGGCCAAAAGACATGAAGAAGATCTTAAGGAGGGCAAATAAGCACATGGAAGGGTGTTCAAGATCATTGGCCATTAGGTAAATCCAAATCAAAACCATGAGATACTACTATTTCCCTGTCCAAATAGTGTCAATACCCGGCAAGGATACCGAGAAACCGGATCACTTGGAAAACATGGGTCATCTGGAAAACAGTTCGGCAATTTCTTAAGCATGTAACAACCATATGATTCCACCATTACACTCTTGGACATTTATTTCAGAGAAATGAACATGTATGTTCAATTTGCACAAAACCCTGTACACAAATGTTAATTACAGCTTTACAGCCAAAAATTGGAAACAACCCAAATGTCTCTCAACAGGTGAATGGTTAAATGAAGTGGGGTACAGTCAAAATACTATTGAACACTATGAAGAAATGAACTACTGATACACATAATGACCCCTGCATGACCCTCCAGGAGATTATGCAGAGTGAATAGAGCCAATCCCCAAAGCTTATATGTGATACTATTTATATGACATTCTTGCAATGACAAAATTACAGAAATGGATTAGTGGTTGCCAGGGATTAAGGAGGGGAGGGGGCAGTAAGAGAAGCAGATATAGTAATAAAATGCCTAACATGGGGGATCCTTGTGGTAAAGGACATTGACTGTATCAATGTCCATCCATAGCCTGGTTGTGATACTGTGCCATAGTTTTATAAGAAGTTACCAGTGGGGGAAACTGGATAAGGGTATATGAAAATTTTCTGTATTACTTCTTATAACTCTTGTGAATCTACAATGATCCCAGGATAAACATTTAATTAAAAAGAGTCAGGTAATGTTTTTGCTGCTTGGGATATGGCTGATATCTTAAAGGGTCCTCCAGCTTTGTCCCTATTCCAAGCCCACCTCAGAATGACTGTTCAACTACTCACTGTCAGTGGTTCCCTGTTGACTCTATCTAGAACATTCCATTTAATGCTTACTGCAACCCTGTGAAGTGCCATTATTCCCAGTTCTCTGATGAGGAGCCTGAGGTCAGTGAGGTCCCTTGACTTGCCCCAGACCACACAGGTACAAACCCCAGTGTTTTCAGACTCTGATGACCATGTTTTAAACCACCCTCAAGATACAGAAGATCACAGTTAAAGTAGGTAAGAGGTGGAGAAAAGAAATACAACACCTGAGGTGTTCAGGGAACTCAGGCAGTTACAAGTCCAATTATAGGTCTCCACCCATCCCATCTTGCCTTTTTAAAAAAAATTTTTTTAAGTTTATTTATTTTGAGAGGGACTGAGACAGTGTGAGCAAGGGAAGGGTAGTGACAGAGAGAGAGAGAGAGAGAGAGAGAGAGAGAGAGAATCCCAACCAGGCTCCACACTGCCAGCCCAGAGCCAGACATGGGGCTGAAACTCACAAACTGTAAGATCACAACCTGAGCCAAAACCAAGAATCAGATACTCAACCAACTGAGCCACTCAGGTGCTCTGCATCCCATCCTGCTGTGATCATCCTGCCCAAAGGCCACTCCCTCCAGGATGCCTTTTTCTATTTTCTAACCCAGTGACATCTTGCCCTTTTCTCCCAGATTTTAGAGCCTCTGGTTCAGTGTAGTCCACACTGCTCGTTGGTCAACCTCAAGGAGATCTATCTATTGAAGATGATAAACAGGTACCCATGGAAAACCCCCATCCTGTGTGACAATGCCAGAGCAATCCAGGAGCCCAGAACGACCAGGTGCTGGCGAGGGGAGAGGGTTGAACAGGACAAAACCTTCAGGGGCAGCAGGTCAAGACTGTGGGTCTTGTCACACAGAACTCAAAGGCAGAGGATGGGGAAATAGAATGAAGAGGTTGGCAAGAACCAACTGCACATTTTAATCCCTTGGATGGAGGGTTAAAGATAGCACCACTTGGGCATCACCTTGAGAGATCCAGAATATAGTTCATCTGCAGCAAGTGCAGCCTGGCAGTTCTGATGTCCCAAGTTTGAGGGGATGGGGTGGGGCTCGCACACAGGCCCTGAGTTTCCTATAGTTTCCACAACCAGCCCAGTATGAAATTATGGCTATGCTAACAACAAAAAAGTCATGGTTTAGAAATACATACAGAAGTATTTACAAATGAGTTAGTTTATGAGGAGTGTTGAATTCCAAGCTGAAGAGTTTGGTCTGTATTTTGAAGGCTAAAGGTGTCTTTTGAAGAATTTTAAGGAGAAGTGGTTATAAATCAAATTTGTAATTTTCAAAGGTCATTGGCATTTGTTCCAGTAATGTCCTTTATAGCAAAAGAAAGTCCCAAATTGCATTCTGTTGTCACAACTCTTTAGTGACCTTTAATCAGAAATGCCTCCTTAGTGCTTTTGCTGTCTTTCATGAACTTGACATTTTTGAATGGTCTGGCCAGTTATTTTGCAAGTATGTCTTGATTTGGGTTTGTCTGATGTTTCCTCATGATTATATTCAGGTTATTTTTAAAAATGTTTATTTATTTTGAGAGAGAGAAAGAGAGAGTGCATGCAGAGGAGGGGCTGAGAGAGAGAGGGAGAGTGAGAATCCCAAGCAGCCTCCATGCCCAGCATAGAGCCCAATGCAGGGTTCGATCCCATGAACCGCAAGATCATGACCTGAGCCAAAATCAAGAGTCGGATGTTTAACCAACTGAGCCACCCAGGGCCCCTCAGGTTATACATTGTGACGGGAATTCTCCAGAAGTAATGTTGTGTCCTCCTTAGTCCATCACATCAGATAATGTCAACAGGTCCCGTTAATTGTATTAATTTAGCTCACTTGGTTAAAGTGATGCCTGTCTAGTATTTTCATTGGAAAGTTAGTTTTCCCTTTGTAACTTAGAAGATCATTTTCTTTTGAGGAAATAGATTTTGAGACAATTATAAATATGCTCTTACTCTTCAAATTTTTACCCTTTAGTTTTAGTAAAAATGAATGACTTTTACTTGGATCTATTATTACAATGATGGTTGCCAAACGGCAATTTTTTACTTCCAACATTCCTTCCATATTTATCAGTTGGCTTTATTCTGTAAGACAGAAATGTCCTTTGTCTTCCATTTATTTATTTACACACATACAGACTCCTATTCCTATTTTATTCAATGAATTTCTTGACTTTTAATCTCTTTGCATCCTGTCTTAGGTGTTTCTCTTATAATCAGCATACAGATAGGCCTTCCCCCACCCCCACCCCCTGCCCCTAGACTGTCTTTCTAACCTTTAAATGGTAAGTTTTATTCATTTATATAAACTGTGAAAATAGTATTATGGATTCATTTCTTAAAAGTTTTTTTTAATGTTTATTTTTGAGAGAGTGACAGAGTGTGAGTGGGGGAAGGGCAGAGAGAGAGAGAGAGGGAGACACAGAACCTGAAGCAGGCTCCAGGCTCTGAGCTGTCAGCACAGAGTCTGATGCAGGACTCGAACTCATGAACCATGAGATCATGACCTGAGCCGAAGTCAGACGCTTAACTGACTGAGCCACCCATGTGCCCTTATGGATTTATTCCTTCAAAAAAAAAAAAAAAAAAAAAAAAAGATATCTGTATGTAGTCACGTAGAAAAATGGCTAAGATGTAGTTCAAAGGAAAAAACAAATTGCAGGAAAGTATATATAATATGAGCCCATCTGTTGGAGGAAGAGTGCATGTAGGTGTATTTCCATAGTCCTAAAAGTCTGGAAGGTTACACAAGAAGTGTATGTTGTTACACAAGAAGGTTATACAAGAAGTTAACATTGATTACTTCTGTGGAGCTGGGGTGGGGGTCTACCCATACTTTTATACATTATTTGAATTTTAGTATCTGTGAATATTTTGATGTTTTGTTTTTGTTTTTGTTTAATAATTAAAAGGTCCAACATCTGCCTCCTAGAAGCTCACAGCACAGGACAGAGACTGATGAACACTTGTACCGCACGTTAACCTGAGGCCAGTAGAGGAAGGGCTGGCCAGGGTGCTGTAAGGGCAAGCAATGAGAAGAGTCAGGGGAGGCCCCCAGAGAAGACATCTGAGTGTAGTTTTAAAGGGAGGCCTCTTGGCTTCATGGAAAGAATGTAGGCACTGGAAGCAGGCAGGCCTGGATTGAAATTTACCCATCGGCTGCATGATCTTCAGCAAATTCTGCAAGTCCCATAGGGTTGGTGGGAGGATTAGAAATTAGAATCTATGTGTAGAGCACCCAAACAGTGCCAGCATCAACAGTCCATGTATTTTTGAAGAATGAGTAGGTGTTTAGCAAGGGAAGAAGGTGGACCAAGAGGGGAAGGCCATCCTTCAAAGGAATAGCAGGTGGTTTACTGGGTGCTGGCCTGGGGCATTAGGGGGGCACTGAATTCCAGGCTAAGGAGTTTGGTTTGCATTCTGAAGGCAAGGGGCATCTGTTGAATAATTTTAAGTAGAAATGGTTACAAAATCAGATTTGTGATTTGGAAAGGTCATTGGCAAGTGATCGAAGGGAGAAGGGCTAAAAGTGGACTTAGGAAGGCCAGTTCAATTTTACTCTAACCCCTTCTGGGTTCAGAAGGAAGAAGAAGAAGGCCTGGACTAAAGCACTTAGTTATGAAGGAGGCAGAATCAAGACCTTAACATCTATGATCTCTGAGAGTCAAGAAGAAGGAAAGAGTCCAGTTATCTTTGTCTTAAGCATTGTGTGTATGGTGATGGTGAAGGTAGACAGAGGAGTAAATGTGGAGGAAAGAAGAGTATAGTTTTGGCATGTTGAATTTAAGGTGACTTTGGGACATCTGAGTGGTGATTTAGCGAGCCCCTGGGTGTGTGAGGCTAGAACTCAGGAGGAAGTCTGTGCAGGAGTTAAACTCTACTTCATTTAGTGCAAGAGAGGATAGATGGTAAGAAAGGCATGATAATTTTGGGTAATGATCAAGCATGACAGGGTAGATTACTTGGTCTCAAGGTTCTAAATAAAAGGCTCATTAAAAGTTTTAGTATCAATAACGATTAAGATCTAAGGGAGTATGAGAGGTTTAAGGATGACACCAGGAGGCCATTACTGTTAAAAGAACCAAATAATTTGGATGTCTCCATACCAACCTGAACTGTTTGTGCTTCCAAGGGGAGCTATTAATGTGACAACTGTTGAACACATTTGGCAAGTATCACCTGAAACTGACAATTTCAGTATTACTTCCAATTAGAGATCTAAAGATATGGTTTGGAGAGTCTCTGATAAAGGCTATTAAATCAGATAAGAATCCTCAGTGAAATACTCGAAAGGCCATGCTCAAAACTTTAGGTGTGGTTCATAGTCACATCTACATGAGAATTAGGTAAAGTGATCAGAGCAGCATTAAAGTTAAGAATCCAGAATTTTGCTTCCACGACCAGCACTATATAACTAATAGAGTAACCCAAGGTCATTGCTATGGGCTGATGATGCCTATCTATGGAGGTTTTCAACCTGGGTCCCTAGGTGAGGGACTTCACAGTCATAGAGACCTACAGATGATTTGCAAAGTATTAGGTGAATATGTATATATGTGCATTGCTGGGGAGAAAGCCCACCCCCCAAATTACTATGGAAGCAGTTGGCTTTTTTCTTTCTCTGACTTCCCTCTTTTTCCTTTTACCTATTTCCCTTTTCGTTTTTTCTTTCTTGACTATGCCTTGGTTTTAACAGGCCATGGAAAGAATTTGCTTATCCCATTGTCTAGCCCTGTTCATCCCACATATGGTTAAAATGACTGCTGACCCTTGGTCTAGAAAAGTGATTTCAAGTACCCTCATCTCTTTTTTGAAAATAAATATATAATAGAACCTCCCCTAATCTTTTCGTTTTATCAAACAAAATCTTGCATGGAGACCAGTTTAGCAAATGGATTTAAAATACAAAGAACAGCTGAGTGTGTACTAAGTGGGGAAGCCTGGTCCCACCCACTAGGCTATCCCACAGTTGTGTATTTGAGGTACATAGTCAAGCAGGTCATTGAGATGGAGATCAAGAGGACAGCTCCATGATAATCCCTACAGGGGAGCTGTGTTACCTGAGGTGCCAAGGAGTGCAAGATAAGTATATTTCTGACCTGCTAGGCTTAAAAGCTTACTCAGATGGGGTGGCCCTTGAGGAGGGAAAGGAGGCAAACTCTGGCTCTCCTCCGTTAAGTTGTGGAGTATAATGTGAGCAAAATGGAGGCTTTGTGCCTGATTTCTTCTTTGGTTTGAGCAGTTTCAGGTTGCAGCTGGGCTATTTGTGAGCGAGATAAAGTAGGAGAGCTATGTACAAATCCACCTTTAATGCCAGGGAAGGGAAAAACCAACCCTGCAAAACCGTGCATATGATTTGTCAGTTATGACAAAAGGATCCTTTTGTACACGTGTGTCTTCTGATGGCTACTGGATATTTAAGAAATCAGCAGGAAATTGTGTCTGAGTCCTTAGTCCCTGTTCCATCTTAACCCTTTATTGACTGACTATAATGAATCTTCATTATCTTCATCCTCTTCATCCATATGCTCCTTCATCCTCTTCTTGGGACAAAGGAGGGACCAACCAGGTGGTCTTGAAGGTTTTAAAGTAGTTGTGGCTGTTCCTACAGCGGAAGTGCCAGATGCTTCCAGGGCACCACAAAGCCATGTGGCCTGGCCACCTTCTTGTCCAGCCCTAGGTGAGGCCAGATCATCGTCTAGCTCCTAGTGGCCAGGTGGTCTTGGATATCGTGGAAATTTCTACTCGCCTGGGCTTTGGTATCCAGGTTACTGACCTAGTTCCCATGCTTCCACATCCAGTTTTAGATGGATTCTCTTCCATACTTAGCCAAGTTTCTCCAACCATCAGGGTTCAACTCTCTGAGCTGGCCTTACTTAATGCTTTTCTCCCTCATGACTCACTCCTTCCTTTATCCAGGGATTTTATTACCTGCCTGGACTCACCCCACCTAGTTTCCTACCACATCCCCTCCCCTGCCTCTTTCCTGCCACGTCCTCTCCCCTGCCTCTTTCCTGCCACTTTGCTGCTGTCCCGGGTAGATGTCCTTACTCTCTTGTAGGAGTATAAACTACACAGGTACTTGGAGAGGCCAAGCCTTTATTCCAGCGATGATGGCACTACCCAATAACTTATTTGTACAGCTCTGGTCTTAAAGCGTGTATCACGTTATTCTGAATATCTTCAGTGACTCTACTTCAGGGGTTGACTTTTTTCAAATGGCCAGACATTATTCAGGGTCATGCACAGTAATGAAGACTGTGATCAGACGCAACACAGTGATTTGTGTCACTAAAGTAATCAGGTGGATTTTTTTTTGCAGTTTGTAACCTGGGCTCCAAAAGAAATCCCACTCGACTGTAGGTGTGAGGGCAGGGGCTGTGTGTGCTCTACTCATCACTTTATGCTCAGCTTGGAAAATCGTAGGCGCTTAATAAATAACGTTGAGTGAATGAGTAGGAGGACTTCCAAGAATGTCTAGAGCAGAAGCTTCAGCATTGGAACAAGCAGGTGACCTCTTAAGGTGACAGTCCTTAGAGGACCCCACTGGCTTAGCGCAGAAATCCTGATACGCCCGGTTCCTCTCCTTTATGCTCACATGGAAATAAACTGCCGACAAGTTGCAAGCCCAGCGAGTTAGTAACAATTAAAACAGGAATGTAAACCTTGGGATCATCTACATGTTGAAGCCATGTGTGCAGACATTGTTTCCAAGTGAACTGCCGTAGAGGCTGATGGTCAGTACCATGTGCCTTGAGTCTTTCCATTGTAAATCATTATTCCCAGAAATTTTTTAAAAAATGTTTTCAAGTACAGCTCAGTGCTTTAGATAGATTTGTTTTTCGCTTCATGTGGTAGACTCACATCTGGACATTAGTGAGATATATTTCATCTAAAAATAGCATTTATCCAATTTACTGTCACTTGAGGAGAGAAATCTTTTCTTTTTTTTCTTTGAGGCAGACTCCACTTATTCTCTGCAGTCTTTCATGGCTCGCTGCCATTTAATATGAAAAAAAAAAAGTATCAGGTTGTGTGTGTGTGTGCGTGTGTGTGTGAGTGTGTGTGTGTGTTAGAACGTGTGTGTGGAAAGGAAGCACAATGAAATAATTATTTTATAGCCTGCAAAAATATGACAACTACCTTGTCATTCTTGTTCTTGTTTAAAGTTGTTACTGATCTTGGTGGTTATGTTGTTAAGCCCTAAACTCAGCCCTGGTATGAACTCCATCAGACTTTCCTGAGTCATTACTTCAGAGCCTCAGCACATGAATTTGGGGATTCTTACCTGTTTTCTTTCAGACTGTCTTCTCGTTACTCTGCTTGGTTGTGTCTTCTCAACAATCTGTGGTTTGGGGGTTGGAAACAAAGGAGCGGAGAGATGAGAAAGGAGTCCACAGTAAGAGGTGAAGCAGTGTTGTTAAAGCGCCAGGCTCGTGGAACCCTGTGGGGCAGTCTGCACACATTTAAGCCAGAAACTAGAATTCAATATGACTAAAGAAAAATCAGTATGCTGCTGCTGCTTCCTAAGGCACTGACGTTAAGTAAGTCGGAGTCGGCTCTGGAAGGGACTGGTTGTAAACGAGGAGGCACGTACTAGTCCATCCCAACTTTACATTTGTCAAGGTCCTTCGTAGTTCTGGAAAGATTTATCTTTGGGTACAGGACTCAAACGCTTGTCCTGTCTCCCTGAAGAGAACTCTGGCTTTTGCCTTTTTTCTCTGAAGGCACATCTCTCTCCTCAACCCTCCACTTACCAATGGGATCATTACCATTGGGATGGGCATCGTTTCGTTTCTTTTCTTTTTTTCTTCACACCTTCCAATAAGAACTAATAGTCTGAACTGTAATTGTTAAAATGTGTTAAAGTGGCTTCCCTGGCCTTTGGTACAGCTTGTGCTCGGCATTCCTTTCCATGCTGTGGGTAGGGGTTTGCCTGAGTTCATCCACAGCCTCTGCCCTTCTCGTTTGACCTCCCATAGGGGTGCATGGAATGTAAAATGACAGAGAGATGCTAGGGCTACCGCCTGACCTACGGAATTAAGCAACACTGGCTGAGCCGTATGGTCATTCAATCCAGGCCCTTGGTCTCATCAGTATCCTGTTTAAGCAAGTTGCTAATAGCCCACATGTCCATCCAGATGAGTTTAAACACATCTGCTCAGAGGATTTTCTTCCAATCTGTCAACACAGGGGCCTTCCAATTCCTAAGCATGTTCAGTCTGTACAAACTTTTGCAACATCAACCCTGAGATTGGACCTATTGAACCATTTTCAAATCATGAAGTATTTTTATAGATTTTTTTTTTCCTCTGGGTATGTCTCAGCATAAATGAAACAACAGACACTTTAAGAGGGGATTTTCATTTGAGTGCAGTTATTTGCAACCTCCATTTCTCAACTATAAAAATTGAACAGATATGTAGGTATCATGGGTGGAATGAAATTAATTTTTACCACCCACAACAGTTCATTAGTGAAATAAGGAAAGTATTTAATGGATCTGTGCTTGGCGTGCCTAAAATTATTTCACCGTAACAAAAGGTCTTGAAAGACTAAGAAAAGGTCTGATGACAATTAAGTTGCCTATCTGAACGGTATTACTGTATGAAAGAAAAACAGTCTTAAAAATAGCTCATTGTAGAGCTGAAAGAGAGGGAGAGATTCATAAAGGAAGCACAAAGATGTTGCAAATGGAATGAAAATCTTTTTAAAAATACAAATGTCCCTTACTTGCACAGAGTCCCTGTTTTGCCCGATTTTTCATGCTTCCATTTCATTCTTGTGGACGTGCAGCTTGCTTCGGTTAGTTGCCTAAGCAAGCTCTATTTCTCTGCTCTACAAGGTAAACCAGAGCGCCCGGGTGGCTCTTGAGCGTCCGACTCTTGATTTTGGCTCAGGTCATGATCTCGGGGTTCGTGGTTTCAAGCCCCACCTCAGGGCTGACAGCAGACTGACAGCAATTCCTGCTTGTAATTCTCTCTCTCCCTCTCTCTGCCCCTCCCCCACTCATGCCCATGAGCACACTCTCTCAAAATAATCTTAAAAAAAAAAAAAAGGTAAATGTTCATTCCTCCCAAAGGTACATCTTTGAGACCTACTAATTAAGAATTTGACACTATTGGGGCACCTGGGTGACTCTCTCAGTTGAACTTCTGGCTCTTGATTTTGGCTCAGATCATGATCTCATGGTTATTTATAGGATGGAGCCTGGTGTTTGGCTCCGTGCTGAGCATGGAACCTGCTTGGGATTCTCTCTCTCCCTCTCTCTCTGCCCCTCCCTTCCCCTAAAAAAAAAAAAAAAAAAGAATTTTACAGTATCTATGAAAAAAGGCCACCAGGACAGAGAGACAGGAGAGAATATTTAACAAACAAACTTTGCCCAGTCCTTTAAGAGTGCCGCCTTTATGACATCAGAGGGAGAGGGCATTTTAGCAGCCTCTAGTCCAGACCCTCTTCTATAGATCAAGACCATGGAGCAGGGAGAGGGAAAGCGATTTGCTCAAGGGCACAGAACCAGCGGGTGGCCAAAGAAGGGGTGCAGCCTGGTGCGTTCCCTCACCATAGCTCCTGGACACCCATGATCACTTGTTTACCTGATAAAGGCTTTCAGGACTTCAGCACGAATACATTTTCACAGAGATTCGCCTTTATTAACGCATGTAATTGAAAGTCCCTTTAAAATGTCCTCTAATGCAGACTTTGCAGAGGTAACACCTGAGCACTGTGCCCTCTGCTCTACATCCTGAGCCCAGGGCTCGTTTGCTTTGAAGATGTTTTCCTACAGACATTGTTGCAAGCCCAAAGGTAACCAGCAGCCTTTGGTTTCTTAGGTCAAAGAATGGTGACCCTTCTGAAAATGAGGAGGTTCTGGAATCCTCATGGTCCCATGAGACCTGTTTGTCTAAGTCTGCCTCTCCTCTGGTTCTCTTGACTCTGAAAGGCAAAAGCGAGGAATAAAGCCCAAATTTCTTTTTTTCATTACCTGGTAATGGTGTGCTAAAACAACTGTTTTACTTTTCCGGCTGTCCAGCTGCTTTTCTACTGTCTGAACTTAAAAAAGAAAATTAAAAAAAAAAATTTTTTTTTTAACATTTATTCATTTTCAACAGAGACAGAGTACAAGCAGGGAGGGGCAGAGAGAGCGAGACACAGAATCTGAAGCAGGCTCCAGGCTCTGAGCTGTCAGCACAGAGCCCGACACAGGTACAGCGAGATCATGACCCGAGCTGAAGTCGGACGCTTAACCGACTGAGCCACCCAGGCACCTCTAAAAAAAAAATTTTTTTTTTTTAATGATAAAGAGTTGTGTTGTGAAAGGTCACGAGAAAGGCGGCTGTGAAATCTGGATTCAGTGTGGGTCCTGCGTTCAGTGCTTAACTCTGTGCTTGGCATTTGGTACATGGAAGGAGGGATAAAAAGCAAAATAAACAATAAAGCAGACCAGAGGGTCCCCCTCCTCAAAGAATTTTTAGGCTGTAGGAAACAAAACAAACAGAAACAATGAGAAAGTATAGGTGGCTTACTGATGATACAATAACTGTGTGGCTGTCACCAGGGAACTTTGTAAAGTGGGCCACATTTCATCCCTTCTTTCCTCATCAGGCAGCTCACCCAGATGTAAAGAAGGGCTGGAACCAGGGCAAGGCCAGCAAGGCACTTACCCTGCGTGTACAGTTTCAGGGGGCACCAAAAATTAAATATTAATTAATTAAAATGTTAATCAAGAATATTTTAAAAATCCAAATTAATGCAAAAAAATCAATGATGAACAAGATATCAATATTTTAAATAAAGAGAAGACCAGTATTAATGATTTTTCTTTCCTCTGTTGCTTTAGGCTCTAATGTGACTCAGCATGGCGTTTGAGTTAATATCCAGGAATCAGAATAAGAAAGTGTGTGTATGTGTGTGTGTGTGTGCGTGAGACAGAGATAGACTGATGAATGACAAAGCTGGAAGAAATCTTAATCCCAAAAGGTTAGTCCAGTCAACTTTACAGGTGAGGAAACTGAGAAGTTTAATGATTTACCTCAAACCAATCCTATATATCTTCAAAGATACTAAAGCCCAGGGCTCTTGACCACCGGTCTTGTGGATACTTGCACAGTGGTGGCTTCCAAGGCAGGGGAAACACCTCCCCCCAAAGGAGGCAAGCTCAATAAATTTGTCAAATTAGGGTATTTTTATTGGCCACAGACCTAGAGATAGAGTTTTTGTTTATTATTTTTAGAGGGAGAGCACAAGCTGGGGAGAGGGGCAGAGGGGAGAGAGAAAGAGGATCTCAAGCAGGCTCCACACTCAGGGCAGAGCCTGATACAAGGCTCGATCCCATGACCCTGGGATCATGACCACAGCCAAAATCCAGAATCAGATGCTCAACTGACTGAGCCACCAGGGCCCCAGAGATAGAGCTTTTCAAATAGAGGTTCAGGGGTGCCTGGGTGGCTCAGTAGGTTAAGCGTCCAACTTTGGCTCAGGTCAGGATCTCAGGGTTCGTGGGTTCAAGCCCTGCGTTGGGCCCTGTGCTGACAGCTCAGAGCCTGGAGTCTGCTTTGGATTCTGTGTCTCCCTCTCTCTCTGCCCCTCCCCTACTCACACTTGGTCTCTCTCTCTCTCAAAAATAAATAAACATTAAAAAAGTTTTTTTAATAAAGTGAAAATAAAGTAAAATAGAGGTTCAGAGCACATGCCTAGTCTGTTCGGATACTGTACCTGTAAAGATTCCTGAAAAATAAAGCATGGCCTGGAGACCTAGCCACTGCCTCTTTTTGGATGCCAGTGCTTCCAGAGAGTTGAGGAATTATTGAGGAGCTGAGGGTAGTAGTTTCGGGCCCAACTGACACACCTAATGCCCTCGCTAGGAGACCTGCCTGGCTTTAGCCATTGGTGCAAATGCGGTCTTGCTTTGTGCCCTGGCCTTGTTCTTTGGTTGTGCTCACCGGTGACTCTCCTGACATGGCTTTTCCTCCCATGGCAGTGGTTTGAGCTAAGGTTTGGATTTTGTGCTTTGGTTCTGATTCAGCCAGAGGGAGCCTTTTCAGGGACACAGGCCAGTTCACTGGAGTTTGACAACAGGGTTTGGGGCCAAAGTGCCAGCAGAAGTAAGTGTTCCTTTGCCCTCAGTGAGTGTAGACTCCCTTGTGACCTTGCAGGAAGGAGTATAGGTAGAGGAAAGGAAGGTTTGGGTGTTGCAGGTCCCTGGTCCAATTCGTAACAGTCCTATATTTCTCAGTCTACAAATAATCTAGCAACATCCCACGTTGACAAGACTTAGAAATGTACTCTAGGTATGTGATGATTGTGAAAATCTCTGTTCCTTCTTGCTCCTTCCCCATCCAAATCTAGGGGGACAAAGCCTGCCTTGTGTACACATGAGGGTTCTGAACACAGCAAGAGTTCTGAATAAGGCAAAGGACAGCTACCGCCTGCAGTTCCAGATCTAGCTCTTTGTCCCCCCACGGATTTGCCTAAGCTGTAGGTCCCATGGATCCTGGGGAACAGGTCTGAGATGATAAGTTATAGTTAAATTGATCAATCTGTATCAGGTTACTTGGGACTTTTCTGTTTTTAACAGTGAACTCCCAAGTCCCAGGAAATAGTTACAACGGGCCAGCCTGGCTCTAGTGACCAGCAGCCAGTAGTCATTAAGCTACACAGGGATCTCTAGTCATTATTGGAGGTGGAGCATTTGACTTTTTCTTAAGAATAGGAGGGAAGCCCAAGTGTGTAAAGGGGTAGATGAACTTGCTTTTCAAGTTTGGGCATAGGAACTCTGGTAAAACCTGTCCTTCAGCCTCTGATAAGAATCAGATGCTTTTGGCCAGGGTCTGTGCTGAAGGCCGCCCTTCCAAAGCAGTAGAGTTGACTACTACCCCCATGGCAGTTAGGCTGTGGGCCAGAGGTGTCTAGAAAATCCTGGGCATTGGATTCCTACAACCATTAGAATCAGGGCAGAGGGAATAAAGGCAGGAACTACTGTATCCAACGTCCAGGGACAGGGTGGCCAGGATGATACTTTGTGGTTGGCCTTACAAGACACTGTGTCTTCACAGTCATGAAACCCATGTTGTCCTCGGTGCTCAGGCTGTCTCCAGAGACGGGCTGGTGGAGATACTAAGTCAACATGAATAATATGGAGCAGCCTCTCACCTGGATTTTGAGAGGCAACTGTGGACAGGAAGGCAAGAGAGAGAATGAGCGTTGGCAAACAGCCCTGCATTGGGCTCTGTGATGAGCATGGAGCCTGCTTGAGGTCGTCTCGCTCTCGCACGCTCTCTCTCTCCCCCGCCCCTCCCCCCTGCTCATTTGCACTCTCTCTCAAAATAAATAAATAACAAACAAAAACCAAAAATACCCCATCATAGATATCCAGGAAACATTTCTGATAAAAATTGAAGTAGGATTTAAGCACGGATTTATTAAAGTTTAGGGCATATATTTTGGGACAAAGAATAGCCATCATATATGTGGAAATAAACTTAGTGAAGCAAACTGAAGTCCACTGTAACAAGAAACATCAGAGTAGACTGAACTACAAATTATTTCTATCGCACATGTAAGGCAAGTTATTAAAGCTTTAAAACTAATGTATAAAAAGTACATATGTGGGGGGGAGCGTGTGTGGCTGGCTCAGAAGGGGGTATGACTTTTGATCCGGGGATCATGAGTTCAGCCCCTCGTTGAGTGTAGAGATTAAATACTTAAAAAAAATACATGGACTTCGTCAAGTTTGTGCACATCATTTCCATTAATACAACTTTAACTCTTTAAAAATAGCTCATAAAATCAGAATGTAAATTAGAATGACCAGTTCCATGTGAATCACAAAGACCAATGTGTAACTTGAAAGGGCTTTGGGTCTGCAGGCTGCCACTTCATCAGGGATCGCACCTCTTTAGCGCCAGTGAGCTGCTGACTGCTGGCTGAAGCATTTGTTGATGACGATGCTTCACTGCTCCATTCCTGCAATCTTTTTCTCTTCGGTGCATCACCTTCTTTTCCTTTTTGCCTTTCTACCTCACAGAGGCTATCGTCTGCGTGCCCACTCCCTTCTAGGGGCATCTGCCTGCCTTCTGTTCACCATCTAGCTCTCCAGCAACAACTGCTGCTTGTTCCCACTCTTCCTGAGGCCTGATCGCTCAGATTTCTGCAGGGTCCATGAGATTTTACAGCCATCGCCCTCACGTGAGCTTGTCTGAGATTTCTGTTCTTGTACCCAAGAGCACCTCAGACCCCTTCCCTCTCCTTCCTCCATTGGAGATAGACCTGCCAGTCACCCCCTGATGAAGCTGAGCCTCTATGGTGTCACCCAGGACATACAAGGGATGACGCTCAACCTGGATGCTCTGAAGCATCAGAATATTTCGAAATGGGTAGATGGTTGAATTTTCTTTTTATTGAAGTGTTTTAGTATCTTGTGGACAAGGCTCTTGGGCTACATTTGAGGACCTTGCTGAGACCATCAAATGAATCTTGTTATGCAAACAAGGGGATTCATGTTGGTATTGCCACTAAGCCCTGTCCCTGTGCTACATGGAGGTGGTCAGGGATTTCTGGTATTTTTTTTTTTTAAGAAAGACATTTAAAATTGAGAAATAAAGTGAACTTTATCTCTGTAAAAGTATGGCTGTAGAACAGTAAACCGTTTTCTATCTCCAGAAGGGAACTGTGGCAAGAGAATAGAAGCTTTATAGGGAATTACTGGTCTTATCAAAGGCTTTTCAAAATAGACTTGAAATGAATAGTTGTGTGCTGGTTTTATTACTACTTTGTGAGTTTACATTTTGTTTTTGTATGGTATTTTTCTCCCCTCTATGAGATGGTTGCTAGGGCAGGAGCGCAAATAACCTTTATTGTGTTAAATTTGGGACTGAATACAATTATCTTATAATTTGGGTTCATAGTGCCATTCTTGACAAGTTATATTATGAGCTTTTTGAGGAAAATTGAGCCCACATGCTGTAAGCTGCTTCCTATTCAGTTGCCCTTCGAGTTAGGGTGTCTCTGCTCTCCCCTCCCCCATTCCTCTGCACTGGGGCAGCCTCAGGACCAGATGCTGCTGGAGGCAAACCAGATGATTTTGGGTGCAAGCCCCACCGAGCTCCAGCACTGTGTCTTCTGACAAGACCCTTATCCCCAAGTCAGCATGTTTTTCTGGAGGACTCCACGGACATAAGTCTCAAGGGTGCTGCCCTTGGCTATCACTACAGGCATGCTGCATTTCTCTGCAGGAAAGTCGTGAGTAAACAAATTTTGTAATCAAGCCAATGTTCCTAGGAACTTCCAGGACTGTTTCAGAGATGCTTCATATCTCCATTTCTGATTGGTCTGCAGCACTTCTTACCATAGCATTTCTGGAAAGGTAGGTAACAAGCTGTAAATAAGCTCTTAAATGTACCATGGGAGCATACACTTACGGAAATTATTCATTTTTGAGAGAGACAAAGCACAAATGCGGGAGGGGCGGAGAGAGATGGAGACACAGAATCTGAAGGAGGCTCCAGGCTCTGAGCTGTCAGTATAGAGCCTGATGCAGGGCTCAAACCCACAAACCATGATATCATAACCTGAGCCAAAGTCAGATGCTCAACTGAGCCACCCAAGAGCCCCCAGAAATCCTTCTTTTGATCAACATTTTTCTCTGTTCCTTCTTATGGGCCTAGAAGAAGTTGGGGCTCCCCTAGCAGCAGGTCTGGAGATAAGGGTTTACATGCAAATGGTTTCCTAGGGAGGTAATGCCAGGAAACACCAGCAGAGGCTGGAAAATAATAAAGGGAAGGAAGTCCATTCAAGATAGGACGTGGAAGGCACTACGGTGGGCAAGTGGTGCTCAGTCCCGTTGGGAACCTCTGGGTAGAAGGCACACCTCAGGTTTATACCACCTGGGGGTGAGGGAGCCTGGGGCTGTTCACACACTGGCTCCAGTGTCATTGTTTGAAGGCTGCATTCAGGGAAGGGGGTGTTAATTTCCCAGCCCTTCTACCCTCTACATGGCAAGGCCTACCACAATCCAAGAAAGCTCTTGGATAGTAGGTGCTGGCAGTTGGAAGCCAAGTCATAGCTAAATGCCTGAAATGTGAATGGCTGTGGGCAGGACACCAACACATCTGCTACACTTAGCTTCTCAGAGCACATGTGCGATGAGGGTAGGGCTCTCCATTGCTCCCAAAAGTCGCTAAAATAACTACTCCTCACTGGTGTCTTCTAGGTGAATTTTAGTGGATGGAGGGTATAGAAGAAAATAAATACAGCCTTTACTCTAAGATGATCTTTGATCCACCATTAGTGGATTTCCAGGGTTAGCATATGCTTACTGCTTAGATGATTTTCAAAAGTTCTCTCCTATCCTGGGTACCTTGGGGACCCTGCTGTGGGAGGCAAACTATAACTTGCCCAGATGGGCAGGGTCCAAAAGGAGGTATGTGACACTATATTTAGGGACCAGCTCCAAACACTGACAACTGGAAAAGTGTGATTAAACCCATGCATCCTAATTCCCATTACATAGTCTTGGTGACCCTGAAACCTCAAGTCCTATTGCTCTCTTTATCCGTAATGTCACTTTGGCAGGTGCCCCAGTTGGTCTCTTGAGAGTTGATAAGTCTAAGTTCCTCATATAGCATCAGAGAGAGACCTTGGCATGAGCTCAATGAATTGAGCTCGTGGAGTCTGTATTGCACACACATGCCACTGACGAGTGGAGCTGAGCTTCCCTTGAGAAGCATAGTAATGGATTGGCATCTTGGCAAAATGGAATCCAGAACACTTCTATATCAAGTCCGCCTAAGTGGCGGCCTGTATCAGATCCGTTGACCATTTCCACTTGGACTCCTAACTCTAGTCTCTAATACGTAATTCGTGAGGTTTCAGAGCTAGGAAAGACTTTAAAGATCATTTAGCCAACCTGTCTGCTTAACTGATAAGGATACTGCATTCCAGTCTAGTTAAGTAATTTGCCCAGAGTCAAACAGCTAGTGAAGAGCTGGGCCTAAGAGGGAGAGGCCGTCTTGTCCCTCTTTGCTGTGAAGCTATTAAGGCAAAATTTCTCAGTGGATTCAGAAGAAGTAAATGTTTGGTTCCACACATTTTGTTGAATGCTCACTCAAGACAGCTCAAGGCACAGTGACAGATTTGAAGAATGAGACATGGTGTCCTCATGGCCCTTAGTAATGCAGGTGTAGAGAAATACAGTATAGAACAGTTTTTTGTGTGCTTATTTTTATTTTTGAGAGAAAACGAACACGTGTGAGCTGGGGAGAGGCAAAAGAGAAGACGACAGAGAATCCCAAGCAGGCTCTGCACTGTCAGCACAGAGCCTGACGCGAGGCTTGAACTCAGGAACTGAAGAGTCAGACGCTTAACCGACTTAGCCACTCTGGCACCCGGTAGCAGAACAGTTTTAATATGTGAGTACACATCATAGACTGAGGCACTCGCCTTGCACCTCAGGTTTGATGAGGCTACTGTTACTGGCAAGGAATCCAGGCTTCCAAATCTGTGCTGGGACATGGGGCTCCAGGGGCATGGCAGAAGAGACAGGAGAGGCCATCCATGTACAGGTAAGAGAGTAAACTCCCCAGTCCTCAGCCTCCCTTGACCAAGATGACCAAGTCTGAGGTCTGCTGCGTGGAAAGGTGCCCAGCCACTACCCACCTGCAGCCACTTTCCAACTCTACAGCCTTGGGCAGGTACTTCATCCTAAAGTTCAATTTCCCCGTTTCTGAAATGCTATAAACAGCATCTACAGTGTTGGCTGGTATGAAGACTAAGTGAGGTAATGCATGTCAAGTTCTTAGCACTCAATAAATATTATCGTCAATGTTATTTTCCCCCGTTGCTACCGCTGCCAGTGTCCCATAACACCTCCCCCTTTCTCTATCCCTTCTGTACAGTTTTCCCACCCTTACTTCCTCCCCCTGCTCTCTTGCACTGTCTGCTGAAGCCTTGGGCTTCCCAGCTCTCTTTCCCTCCTGTTTCTGCTCTCCACTCTCGGTCTTTATTCCTTTCGACTCATCCAATTCACTCTCCATCCTGCTTCCTTATAATTAATGTCCTTCATTTCAACTCCCCTCTTCCACCACCTGCCTCTCCCCATACCCCCAGGTTCTCTTTCCCTTCTCTGCTGTTGGTCTCCCATCCCCCCTCCAATCCCCCCAGCTGCCCCTTCTAGACACCTTTGCTCTGCCCTCCTGTGTGTTCCATGCCTAACTGGGAGCCCAGTCTCCACCCCTCGTCTCTCCCACTCCCAGTTTGGGTCCAGGAAGCATACTTGATTATTGTGATAGCCTCTGAGATGGCCACCCATGGTCCCCACTTCCTGGCACCCATACGGTCATGGAATCCTCTCCTTTCAGTATGTGCTGGACCTAGTAACTTGATTCTAATGAATAGGATGGGAATGATGGGATGGCACTTCTGAGCTTAGGTTAACTGGGGGCTCAGCCAGTTGAGTGTCTGATTTCAGCTCAGGTCATGATCTCATGGTTCATGAGTTTGAGCCCTACATTGGTCTTGCTGTGTTAGCCTGTCAGTGAAGACCCATTTCAGATCCTCTGTCCTCCGTCTCTCTGCCCCTCCCCTGCCTGTGCTCTTCCCAAAGTTGAAAAAGAAAAATAAAGACTGCTGCTTCCATCATAGGCGTCTTAGGTGTTCTTTGGCTTGCAGAAAGCCGGCTGCTATGCTGTAAACTGCTCTTATGGAGAAGCCCACGTACCCAGGAACTGAAGTCTCTGGCCGGTGAGAAGTCTCTGCCAACAACCAGGTGAGTGATGTACCCCATTTGAGCCTCAAGAGGACTGCAGTCCCTCTGCCATATTGATGTAGTCTGAAGGATCCCTGAAATCTGAGGCACCCAGCTGAGATGCTCTGGATTCCAACCCATGGAAACTGTAAGATAACAAATGTTTACTCTAAAATTTAGCAGCTTAAAATAGCAATTTGTTATGCATCAGTATTAAAAATGCAGAGTTGTGCTTCATAGATGCAATGTTTCCCTTCAGATGCACCCTTCAGCAATGTTTCTCTTCTATGACCTCGAGCAAATCACTGCTGTTCTTTGGGTCCATCTCCTCCTCTATGAGATGGGGATTAGAGGCCAGTGCCCCAAGTCTCTCATCCATTAAGAAGTGGTCAGTGATGCTACAAGGCCTATCTCTCCTACTGTTTAGCATAGGAAGCCCCGTTAAACCTGCACATCTTTGTATTTTAAACTCTATGTCTTTATATTTGCTTCACATTATTCACTCCTATTATCTGAAGTCTGTTTCTAATTTCTGACAGAACTGCAGTGGCCTATTGTGTGCCGCGCTCCGCATGACATGCCAATTTCATTTTGGAGTCACGGCTATTGTCTTTTTCCCTGCTAATCTCCCTTGTTTTCCAAAATTCCAATAGAAAGTGTGAACATAGAGAGTTGCCCTTGTGCCTGATCTTGGCGTTGTGTGGCCCCCAAACAGGGGTGGATGATAGACAGACAGACAGCCTGTCTGCCACCCGAGGCATCTTTTCTTGCTTAAAAATTTGCTTTCCAGATTGCAGACTCCCTTCCAACTCGAGCAAAGACTGGAACATATTAAATAAGAGCAGAGCTGAAATTGGATGGAATGTCTCAGCCACTTAGATTCAGACCTCTCTTTCAGAGGAACACGTGGAGAAGCAGGGGATGGGACGTGCCTACATGGATAATGTAGGGGAAAAAGGCTTCCATACCTTTCTCATACCATTCAAGCCTTAAGCAGGGGCAACATTTTTTCTTAAGCAGGGCCTGTAACCCAGGATCCATCACTTATGTATGGTGTCCATGGCAACCAGGCAATGGTATGGGATCCCTTCTCACTGGGGAATTCCTTTTATGGCTCATTTCCGAAACCAGCATGGCCAGTACAGGAGTCTGCAGTTTGCCAGTTGCTTAGCAACCAGCTCCAATGCTCTAGTCACTAGGAAAAGCAGAGTTTTTTTTTTTTTTTCTTTAAGTGTTTGTCGTCAGAATCATATGTTACATTCTCTCTACTTTGTCTCTTTAGAATAAAATAATTAGTGTGTGATAAGGATGCGGGAAAGGGCAACCGCTCCCTGTTGTTAATGCCTCCACTGCTCCTGGCGGGCTGTTGCAGGCAGGGAGAGGGAGGAAAATGTTAGCATGCTTTCGGCTGGTAATTAAGCAGCGCGAGCCATCTGCACATTGAAAGCTCTACATTTTTCACGTCTCGTGGGGGCATCAAGTAAGTACAGGGCCAGCAATTTGTGCTGTTCCCTCCCCCCAACCAGAAAAGCCCGACCCCACCCACAGGTGTCATCTGTCCTTGGCTTACCCTGGGGGGGGGGGGGAGGGTAAGGTGGGAGAGTGAGGTTTGTTGGGTTTTTGGTAGAAAAGGATACCCTATAGCTCTCTTGGACTTACAGTAGTGGTTTTCAACCAGGGGTGATCTCGGGCAACATTTGGTAAGGTCTGCAGACATTTTTGGTTGTCACAACTGGTGAGGGAGGGGAGAGGTTATTGATAGCTAGTGGAGGATACTGCTGGCTGGTGGTCTAGAGACCAGGGATGTTGCTAAACGTTCTACAATGTGATGGACATCCCCCAACAACAAAGAAGTATCCTGCCCACATATCAATATGCTGAGGTTGAGAAACCCTGAGTTAGAGCAATCAGAAAATCCATCTGTCTTGTGAAAAACCAGCACTACAGCTGACTAGGAAAAATGTTGACAAGGTAAAGGGTGGGACTGATCACAATCCGTTTGACATAATTCCAACCTGAATATCTGTATGGCACAGAACTCCTCCGCCCCTGCCAGCAGTGGACTTAGCAAAGGTGTAGAGCAGAGAGCCCTCTGTGGTTTGTGGTAATGGAGGCAACCTCTGAGGTTATAAGGAAATAGCACAGAGATGTAATGGTCTCTCCTTCCAGGGAGGCAAACTTTGGTGCCAAACAGATGTAGTTTTACATACTGGGTCTACTGCCTATGCACCATGGGCTCTTAGGCATGTGACATAATCCGAGACCCAGTCTCAACTCCAAAATGGAAATTCACATGGGGTGCTGGGAGAATTACATGTCAAAACACTCAAAATGCCTGATCTGTTAGACTCCACCATTCGCCATCTTGTCTCAGCCCCAGGATCCTAATGTCCCCCTCTCTCCAGCTGGGCACTTTGAACTGTAGAAGTCTATGAACAAATGTGCAAGTCCTATGATGGCTGAGATCATTTTTTTCCAGCAACGAGCAAAGGACAAAACCACCAGTTTTGGAATTTGAGGTGGTAAAGTCTTAGGCTAAATTTAAACATGAAGGCCAGAAAAGAAATGTGTGAGAGGAGAGGCAGTAGGGTCATTAGGAGTGTGTCTAAGCCTCAACTCTCAGCTCCTCCAGTTACTGGGTATGTGACCTTGAGTCGTTATTCAACTTGAGTGGTTTCTCACCTATGAAATGGGGGTAATTATTATCTCCTGCAGTATAATGAGGATTAAAGATAATGTATATAAAAGTGCTGACCATGATGCCTAATATTAGGTAGGCACCTGATAAAGAGGACAATACTTTAAAAAAGTAAGATTGGGATGTGTGGTCCAACGCAGGATCTTTTCCACCGACGCTGAGGGTGAGGATAGGGCTGTATTTAGGAAGACACACTTGGCCTCTCTATTATCTACAACAATCACCTTTCCCTCAACAACCCAGGATAGTTCCAGCAGCCACAATGTTATGTAAGCAGCTTTGAAGCTATTTCTATTTTCAGCCTATGCCACCTCTTGGGGGGTAAGGAGTTCCATACATTTAGTAACCTTTTTTTACTTCCTTGACCCTATCTCAGAATACTTCTCCTTCTAATAAGTGGGTTTTGGTCTATGTTCACATTATCCGTGCCTTTCAGAATTTTCTAGACTGGAGCATTTCCCCTGTCAGCCTCCAGCCTCCACCCTGGCTTCAAACTGAAGCTCCTGCAGCCCCCTGACTTAAAATGCCTTGCGAACTCCATTATTCCTTTCTTCAGATGCCTCCACTCGAACTGCACATTCTTTATAAAGGTAAGGTAATATCTCTGTATTTTTGTTCATTATTTTTCCTAACAGTTTCCAAAAATTGGTAGGCCTTTTGGGGCCACAGTCTTTGCTGCCCACTCTTACAATGAATCCCAAGTCCTTTTGTGGGGTCGCAACAGTTGATTTATAGTGGCAGCATCTCATCTTCTATAGTTTTACTTGCCTGGCAGGTCAATGCTCTTATTCCCGGCAAAAAAGTTTTGGCCACTCACCCAGGCTGGTTTAATCTCACCACAGTTGGCTTCTTGTTGAGTGCCTAATGGAACCCTGCAGATCTCTAAACACTTAGAGATTTCACACCCCCCTTCTAGGACATTGTATGATCCCATCTGATTTTGCCCAATCAACAGAAGCTTCTTGGGAGTGCAGCTCTAAACACATCACTGCTAAGATTCTCCCCCTCCACCTGAGATAATTAAATGATGTGAAATTTAGAGGATTCTTGTTCATCCCTCCCAAGGGGAATTATGGAATCTCACCTGGACGCCACCATAACTGGGAAGAATAGCAGAAGGGTATTTACTGGGCATGCATCAGCCCAGCCCTCCAGAATGTAGCACACAGGTGTCTTGTTTCTGATCAAGCAGCTGGAGCCACAGGTACCCCAGAACAGGGAGCAGCTGGAGATGGGACATCTCCAGGTTTACCCGAAGGACCAGAAGTGCTCAAAGTATGTAGAGGTCAGGGCAGCAGTAAAGAAAGAATACAGGCAGGCTGGGGAAGGGTCAAGGGGCATCAGGCAGCACATCTGGGGTCCGGGCTGACAGACAGGAGATTCCAAACATGAAACCATTAGAGACCTGAAACAAGGCAAAATTCTTTCAGGGCAAGAACAGAGCTCCAGGAATGAGAGCAACTGGGTCTGGCTGAAAGGAAGGCAAAGGGTCAGTTGCTGAAGGCAGCTCCTTGTAACAGTAAAGCAACAGGGGAATCAGGGAGGGAGGGAGGGGACTGAGGCTGCTTTGGGAACAAATAATTGTCTCCCTATTTGTGCAACGACAATATAGGTTTCTAGAAGATCAGTCAGTTGGTCTATTGGCAGGTAATGTTGATTAGCATCCGCAGGAACTCTGTGAAAGTAGTAATCTCATGTGGTGCTCCAAGAAAGACAAGTTTATGATCACTAAGTTCGGGATTTTTGCAAACTACAAGCCTGTCTGGGAAATTCACAGTGTACATTAGCCTTTTAAAAGCTCTAAAAACCCCTGCATAGAAATTTGTTTGTTTTAATTCAGTGTTTCTCGCACATAGTTCACAGCAGGATCCTTTTGTTACGTAAAAAGTATGAATATCCTGTGGACACACCTTGAGAGACATTGTTCTAGAACATTCCTAATCTGGTGTTCCCAGGCCCTTTACAACCTGGGCCTGCCCTTGTTTCCCAACTTGACCTTCCTTTATTTTCCTACCTTCCAGCTGCACTGAACTCTTCCCATGTACAGGCCACTGTTTCACATTTCCTTCTTCATTACGGCAGGTGATTCATCATCTGCCCAAAAATGGGGAAAAAAAAAAAATGAGCCTTCCTCATTTCACTCCTGCTCCCCATTTGTATGTATTAAGGCCTACCTCAGAAGGGACACTTGATCCATCTCTGCCCCAGCCTTCCTGTTACTATAAACAATCCCTTCTCTTCTCTGATGCCTTATGTCACACTATTACTTTTAGAGCACTTAGCACTTTAAATTTATGTATGACCACTTATGCTTTTCTTTTTAGAACACAGAATCCATATCTGATTCTTTTTCGTGTCTCCACCCCAGAATCCAGTACATTTATAGGACTATTATGGGGTGCAGTTAAAACAAATTTCTCAACAGGCCAGAGATGGCAAAAATCTGGCTCACCTGCTGCCAAGCCACACTCACCTGTGGCAAAAAGACCCATCGATCACCATATGAGTTCCCCTGGGGCCCAGATAGTCTCCTAGAATGCTTCTCAACAGTCATAATCACTGGGTTAGGGCTAGCATGACAGAGAAAATCTAATTGTCATCCCTGAATTGGGCTTTCCCATGAAGTGAAAAGAGAATCTAGCAAGCCAAATATGGGAGCCATTTAATACTTCAGATCAGGAACTGTCCATAACAGAAAAGAGCAATTAGCAAAACTATTCATTATACTTTCATGTTCATGTCTAGTCTCACGGCTAATTATTTGTATAATTAACATGTTACCAAATGCAAATAATTGATGAGCCTGATTTCTTGGAATGAAACACGAGTCTTGTGAAGTGTAAATAGCTGTGAATTATCAACAGCTTTCCTTTACTTAGGCTTTCTAATAGGGCAATGCCTGTAAATTAAAGAAACAATGTAAGTGTAATTCTCATTTATGTTAAAACAAACTGACAAAGACAATACAATGTGTTTAAATGCATAGAAAAAAGACACGCTTTAAGTCTCTACCACTTTCCAACTGGGTGACCTGGGCAAGTTACTTAATCTCCGCTTACTCATGTTAACTTGTAAGTCTTAGTTTCTGTAGTTACTGAATGGGTGTCCTATGGAGCCCCTAGTTCACAGGGTTGTTGTGAGAATTAGAGGAGAGTTGTGAGAATTAGAGGAGAGTTCATTTGTACAAAGCACATGGTAAATGTGAGCCATTGTTTTCATTATTACACTTACCTTGCTTAGATTTTTTTACATCGTGCCTAAGAAACACTGGAGGGAAAGGGACACAAAGGTCTCTGCTGTCACACCATCTATTTGTTCCTGAAAAAGCTCCCATAGTCTACAAAGTGGGCTGGTGTGGACAAAATTAGGTTGGGGCAGACCACTCAAAACCTATACAACTTTGTAACTAGAGGGCTAGCAAAACCTGTCAAAACTAATAAAATGTGAGCTCCGCTAAACCTCAACTTGCACGGTCATCTGCACATTGCATCCTGGCCTTGAAGTGGGGGCTCCTGGTGGTGCTTTTGAGATAAAAGTCCTGGAGGACAGGAGCACCTGGGTGGCTCAGTTGGTTAAGCATCCTACTCTTGATCTCAGCTCAGGTCTTAGAGTTGTGGATTTAAGCCCTGCACTAGGCATGAAGCCTACTTAAAACACACACACACACACACACACACACACACACACACACCTGGAAGACATTAATTTGTAATAGGGACCAGTTGAATCACAATTAGGCATTGGATTTAAGGAATGGTGTTCACTAATCAATCCTGGTTGAAAGTTAGGAAATATCTTGCCAGCTTCATTTGAAAGCTTGCTATGAGGGTAACATGGGGATTCTTAAAATCAGTCAGTCCTTTTCTGCAGGTAAAGAGGGCAGCTCTATGTATTCTCAACTTTTCCTAAAGGCCTTCATAGAATGTTAAGTTTCCTCTTATTAAAGAGGCAGGTACTGTGGAAGGCTTACCTCTGGTTGCTTCAAACATTAAGAGGCTAGAAAAAACATAAGAACTAACATGACTTCATGTTATACCAATTCCCCATTTACCTATAGCATGTGAGGCCATTCACTTAAGGGACACATAGTGTAGCAAAAGAGCATGTATTGAATATCTCCTATCATTTGCTGTGGTAAGAGCTAAATATAAACCATGTGATTTAATATGCACATTAACCTAATGTGGTATGTGTCCTTGTCCCTGAGACCCAGGGACATTAAATAACTTGCCTGAGATCACAAGTTTTGTTTTGTTTAGCAGAATACTTTTAATTTTTTTTAAATATTTATTTTTGGGAGAGAGAGAGCATGAGAAGGTGGGGGTGGGGACACAGAATCTGAAGCAGGCTCCAGGCTCTGAGCTGTCAGCACACAGCTGATGTGGGGCTCTAACTCACGGACTGTGAGATCATGACCTGAGCTGAAGTCAGATACTTAACCAACTGAGCCACCCAGGGGCCCCTGAGATCACAAATTTTTAAGTAGCAAAGCCAGGATTCTTAGCTAGAGTCCAAATGACACCAAAACTCATGCTCTTTGAGACCACAATACCCCGTTAAAAGTGGATGGAGGCAGGAAAGAAAAGACCCTCCCCCCCCCAACCTCCCACTGTTGACTGGAAATAAGGGCAGGCCTGACTCCTAACCACAAGCCACTAACATTTAATCTCATTTTTAAAAAAGTTTTTGTTTTTAAGTAATCTCTACACCCAACACAGGGCTCGAACTTACAACCCTGAGATCAAGAGTCACATGCTTCACCAACAGAGGTAGCTAGTTGCCCACATTTAATCATCACAACAACCTTGTTACTTAGGGATGCATTCCACTACTTTATAATGAGGAAAGTGAAGCTCAGAGGAGTTATAATTGGCTGATAGGGGAGCCAGGATTCAGACCTAGACCCGCTGTTTCCTAAACTGGGATCTTTCTCCCTAGTTCCTATTTATGTTCATGCCTTCATGTTTAAAGACACCATTTCTTGAACATCTTGGTCAATCTGCTAGTTTTCAAAAAGCTACAAGTTGGACACCCCCATTCCCCCATTTTCTTTTTTAAAAAAAATTTTTTTTTTCAACGTTTATTTTATTTTTGGGACAGAGAGAGACAGAGCATGAACGGGGGAGGGACAGAGAGAGAGGGAGACACAGAATCGGAAACAGGCTCCAGGCTCCGAGCCATCAGCCCAGAGCCCGACGCGGGGCTCGAACTCACGGACCGTGAGATCGTGACCTGGCTGAAGTCGGACGCTTAACCGACTGCGCCACCCAGGCGCCCCCCCCCCCCCATTTTCTTATGTGGCAAGTTTCAGTATATGAAACACACACACTCATACAACTGGCAATTCTTATGGGTGCAGCTTATCAAGCATGTTTCATAGCACAGCCATAAAGTAATAGGCTCTCACTTTGTCAGTGTTTTTGAATATTTTCTTTTTGCTATTTCTGTTCACTTTTAAACATCCCAAAAAAGAATTCATCACCGGAAAAATACTACCTACTTAGGATCCAAAAGAAGGAATTTGTCATATCATTTATTGATTCTGTTAAAAATTAAGTAAAAAAATATATTAAGGTGACCATGCATTTGATTTTTACCAAATTATAAAATTTTATTGCCATAATACTGTTCCTCATGTGGAAATGTGTTCTCTACTGATCAGACAACTAAACAAAATTAGATAAATGATGCATGAGCAAAGAGTTCAAAGAAATAAAAACCATCAAAACACCCCCAAATAGAAATTATAGAACTGGGGAAAACAAAACAAAACAATGACTGTACTGAAGAATTCAATAGAGAGCTTTAAAACTGGACTCAACCATGCAGAAGAAAGAATCAGTGACCTAGAACACAGAAAATGTGATACTATCCAGTCAGAGAGCAAAAAGAAAGTGAAAAAGAATGAAGAAACCTTACAGGATTTCTGGGATACAAAAGAAACAATATCCACATTATGGGAATGCCAGGAAAAGAAGAGAAAGAGAAAGGGACAGAAAGTAGTATATTTAAAGGAATAATGGCTGAAAACTTCCCAAACCTGGAGAGAGAAATGGACGTCAAGATTTGTGAGGCCCAAAGGACTCCAAATAGGTTGAGCCTGAGTAGGGCACAAGAAGATACATTAAATGGTCAAAAGTCAAAGACAGAATTTTGAAAGCAGCAAGAGAAAAGAGAAGTTACATGCAAGGGTACCCTCATAAGCCTCTTGGCAGATTTCTTGACAAACATTTTAGCTCAGATGAGAATGGGATGATATGTTCAAAATATTGAAAGAAAAAAAACCTGTCAACCAAGAATTCTATACCCAGAAACACTGTCCTTTGGAAAGGAAAGAGAAAGACTCCCCAAACAAATAAAAGCTGAGGGAGTTCATAATCACTAGAACAGCCTTACAAGAAGTGCTAAAGTTCTTTGAGTGGAAGTAAAAGGATGCTAATTAACATTATAAAAACAAAGTATTTAAACTCACTGGTAATGGTGTGTGTGTGTGTGTGTGTGTGTGTGTGTGTATATATGTATATACATACAAAGTTAGATTCTGTATTGTAACAGTAGTGTGTAATTAGCTTGTAACTCTGGTTTAAAAGTTAAACAGGTGGGACACCTGGGTGACTCAGTTGATTAAACATCCAACTTCTCAGGTCATGATTTCAAAGTTTGTGAGTTCGAGCCCCGCATCAGGGTTTGTGCTGACAGCTTGGAACCTGAAGCCTGCTTCCTATTCTGTGTCTCTCTCAGCCCCTCCCCCACTTGTGCTGTCTCTCTAAAATAAAATATTTAAACAAAACAAAACAAAAAACAACAAGGGGTTCTTGGTAGGTTAAGTGTCTGACACTTGATTTTGGCTCAAGTCATGATCTCATGGTTTGTGAGTTTGAACCCAGAGTCATACTCTGCGCTGGCATCAAGGAGCCTGCTTGGGATTCTCTCTGCCCCTCCCCCCACTCTCTCAAAAATAAACATTAAAAAAATAAAAGTTAAATAAATGTAAAAATAACCATTACTACAATAATCTGTTACTAGTTACACAATATAAAAAATTTGTGAACTGTATCAATAAGCTAAAATGTGAGGGGGAGAAGTAAAAGTATAATGTTTAGGCTTGCTATTGAAGTTATAACTTTAAAATAGGGCATCACAATTTTAAGATATTTTATGTAAGCCTCATAGTAACAAGAAAAAAGCCTATAGTAATTATACAAAAGAACATAATAAGAGAGGTCAAAACTTATAACAAAAGGCATCAAAATACAAAAAATAAAAATTAAAAAAGACAACTGAAACAAGAAACAATAGAGCTATAAAACCAGAAAACAACAAATTGGTAACAGTAAGTCCTGACCTATTAATAATTACTTTAAGTGTAAATAGATTAAATTCTCCAATAAAAAAAACACAGCATGGCTGAATGGATTAAAAAAATAAGATCCAATGAAAGCTGCCTATGAGACTCACTTTAGACTTAAAGATACACATAGACTGAGAGTGAAGGAATGGAAAAAGATATTTCAAACAAATGGTAACCCAGAAAAAGTCAGGGGTAGCTATACTTAGACAAAATAGACTTTAAAAATACTAAAAAGAGACAAGGTCATTATACAGTGATAAAAGGATGAATCCAACAAAAAGATATAACAATTGTAAATCTTTATGCAGTCAATATCAGAGTACCTAAATATACAAAGCAAAAAATAGCAGAGCTAAAAGGAGAAATAAATAGCAATATAAGAATAGTCAGGGACCCTAATATTTCACTCACAGCAATGGGTAGATATTCACACAGAAAAAAATAAGGAGACAGATTTGAGCAATACTATTGACCAAATGGACCTAACAAAGATATACGGAACATTATGTCTGTATTAGCAGAATACATATTCTTCTCAAGTACATATGAAACATTTTCTATGATAAACCATATGTTAGGCCACAAAAACAGTCTTAGCACAATCAAGAAGACTGAAATCATATCAAGTATCTTCTCTGACCACATGGTATGAAACTAGAAATCAGTAACAGGAAAGCTGGAAAACTCACAAATACATGGAAGTTAACACTCTCCTGAGCAACCAATGGATCAAAGAAATTAAAGGGAAAATGAAGGAGACAAATGAAAATGGAAACACACCATACCAAAACTTATGGGATACAACAAAAGCAGTTCTAAGAGGGAATTCTGTAGTAATAAACATGAAGATAAAGAAACAAGATCTCAATCTATGCCTTTAGGAACTAGAAAAAGAAGAACTGAACCCAAAGGTAGCAGAAGGAAGGAAATAATAAAGATTAGAGGATAAATAAGTGAAACTGGAAAGCAATAGAAAAACATTAAGTTGTTTTTGAAAAGACAAAATTGACAAACCTTTAGCTAGACTAATCAAGGGAAAAAGAGGACTCAAATCAACAAATCATAAATGCAACTAATCCTACAGAAATGCAAAGGACCATAAGAGGCCACTATCAATGACTATATTTAAATAAACTAAACAACCTAGGAGAAATGGAAAAATTCTTAGTAATGTACAACCTACTAAGACCAAATCAGAAGTAAATAGAAATTATGAATGGACCAATTACTAGTAAGGAGATTCAATAAAAAAAAATCTCCCAATGAAGAAAAGCCCAGGATCAGATGGTTTTACTAGTGCATTTTACCAAGCATTTAAAGAAGAAATACCAATCCTTACCCAACTCTTCCAAAAAAATCAAAGAGGAGGGAACACTCCTCAACTCATTTTATGAGGTATTACCATGATACCAAAGCCAGAAAAGGACACTACAAGAAAATTATAGGTCAATATCCCTAATGAATATGGATGCAAAAATTCTCAATACTAGCAAACCAAATTTAGCTGCATGTTCAAGGGATCATTCACCATCAACAAGCGGGATTCATCCCTGGGATGCAAGGCTGGTTCAACATATGCAAAGTCAATATGATACAGCAGATTAATAGAATGAAAGAGAAAAATATTATGACTATCCAATAGACACAGAAAAAACATTTGGCAAAATTAAATATCCATTCATGATTTAAAAAAAAAAAAACCTCTCAATAAATTAGGTATAGAAAGATTGTACCTCAACACAGTCAGGCCATTTCTAACAGCAATGGTGAATGTTTGAAAGCTTTTTCTCTACCGTCAGGAAAAAGACAAGGGGGGGCCCACTCTCACCACTCCTATTCAACATAGTACTGGAAGTCATAGCCAGAGTGATTTGCCAGGAAAAAGAAATAAAGAGCATCTGAATAGAAAGAAGTAAAATTGTCTCTATTTGCAGATGACATGATTTTATATAGAGAAAATCCTAAAGACTAAAACAAAACTCTACCCACCCCCCAAAACCCCACAAAGAACCTCTTAGACCTAATCAATGAATTGAGTAAAGTTTCAGTGTACAAAACATACAAAATCAGTAGCATTTTTATACGCTAAAAAATCATCTGAAAAAGGAAAATTCTATTTACAATAGCATCAAAAATAAAATGCATAGGGATAAATTTAATCAATAATGTGAAAGAAGTCTACATTGAAGATGTCTATAAAACACTGGTGAAAGAAATCAAAGATGACAGAAATGGAAAGGTATTCCATGTCCATAGGTTGGAAGACTTAATATTGTTAAAATATCCATCCTACCCAAAGTCATTTATAGGCACAACGCAATTCCTATCAACATCCCAAGGGCATTTTTTACAGAAGTACATAAAAAGCAATCCTCAAGTTTACATGGAACCACAAAAGACCCTGATAGCCAAAGCAATCATGAGAAAGAAGACCCAAGTGAGAGGTATCACCTTTCCTGATTTAACCTATATTATAAAGTTATAGCAATAAAAAGTATGGTATTGGCATAAAAACACATAGACCAATGAAACAGAATCAAGAGTCCAGAAATAAACCCATATATGTGTGTGTGTGTGTGTGTGTGTGTGTGTGTGTGTGTGTGTGTGTGGTCAATATTGACAAGGGAGACTAGAATACTCAATAGAGAAAAGATAGTCTCTTCAATAAAGGGAAGAAAATTGGATATTCACATGTAAAAGAGTGAAACTAGAGCCAGAAAATAGATTAGTGGCTGCCTAGGGCTGGGGGGGGGGGGGATAGAGGGATTGTGGGGAGTACATGGTTAGGGAGTAAGGTTTTTTGTTTTTTGGGTTTTGGAGTGAAGAAAATGTTCTAAAATTGTGCTGAATGCACAACTCTGAATATCCTAAAAGCCACTGAATTATAAACTTTAAGTAGATGCATTGTATGGTATGTGAATTGTATTTCAATAAAGCCATTTTTTAAAAAGATCTGAATGACCCTAAAGACTTCACAAAAAAACTGAGAATAAATGATTCAGTGAAGTTGCAGCATACACAATTTTTTAAATGTTTATTTAATTTATATTTTGAGAGAGAATGAGTGAGTGAGCAGGGGAGGGACAGAGAGAGAGGGAGACAGAGAATCCCAAATGTGCACTAATAGTGCAGAGCCTGATGAGGGGCTCGAACTCACAAACCATGAGATCATGACCTAAGCCGAAATCAAGAGTCCAACACAACCGACTGAGCCACCCAGGTGCCCCAGGATACAAAATTAATATACAGAAATCTGTTGCATTTCTATACACTAATAATGAAGTAGCAGAAAGAGAAATAAAATATCTCATTTACTACATGAAAAAGAATAAAATATCTAGGAATAAACTTAACCAAGGTGAAAGACCTGTATTCAGAAAACTATAAAACACTGATGAAAAAAATTGAAGACCACGCAAATGGAGAGACATACCATGCTCATAGACTGGAAAAAATATTATTAAAATGTCCACACTACCCAAAGTAATCTACAGATTAAGTGCAAATCCCTATCAAAATACCAATAGTATTTTTCACAGAACTAGAACAAATAATCCTAAAACTTTCATGGAACCACAGAAAACCCCGTAATAGTCAAAACAACATTGAGGAAGAACAAAGCTGGACGTATCATAAACCCAGATTTCAAGAGATACTACACAGCTATAGTAAGTACAGTACTGGTACAAAAACAGAAACATAGGTCAAAGGAACAGAATAGACAGCCCAGGAACAAACCCATGCTTTATGGTCAATCTATGACAAAAGAGGCAAGAATATATAATGGGGGAAAGACAGTCTTTTCAATAAATGGTGCTAGAAAAACTGTACAGCTACCTGCATAAGAAACTGAAAACTTTGTTATACCACACACAAAAATGAACTCAAATGGATTAAAGAGACCTGAGACCTGAAACCATAAAACTCCTAGAAGAAAACATAGGCAGTAATTTCTTTGACATCAGTTTTAGCAACATTTTTGTAGATATATCTCTTCAAGTAAAAATAAACTATTAGGACTGTATCAAAATAAAAACCTTTTGTACAGTGAAGGATACCATCAACAAAACAAAAAGGCAACCTACTGAATGGTAGAAGATATTTGCAAATAATGTATCTGATACTTAACTCCTACAACACCAAGAAAACCCAAATAATCCAATTAAAAACGGGCAGAGGACCAGAATAGACATTTTTCTAAAGACCACATGCAGAGGGCCAGACACATGAAAAGATGCTCAACATCACTAATTATCTGGGAAATGCAAATCAAAATCACAAGGAGATATCTCCTTACACCTGTCAAAATGGCTAGTATCAAAGACAAGAAATAACAAGTGTTGGGGAGGACACTTGTGCACTGTTAGTGGGAATGTAATTTGGTACAGCCACTGTGGAAAACCATACAGATGTTTCTCAAAAAATTAAAAGTAGAAATATATGATCCAGTAATTCCTCTACTATGTATCTCCCAAAACAAAAACAGTAATCTGAAAAGATACATGCACCCTATGTTCATTTGCGGCATTATTTACAATAGCCAAGAAATGGAGGCAATCCAAGTGTCCATCAATAGGTGAGTGGAATATTACTCAGACATAAAAAAGAATGAGATCTTGCCATTTGCCAACAACATGGATGGAGCTGGAGGGTATTATGGTAAGTGAAATAAGAGAAAGTCAAGTGCCATTGTGCTTATATACGGAAAATGGAAAAAAAAAGACCAAACAAAAACAGAAACAGACCCATAAATACATAGAATAAACTGGTGGTTGCCAGAAGGGAAGGAATGGGGGCATGGGCAAAATGGGTGAAGAGGAATGGGAGATATAGGCTTCCAGTTATGGAATGAATACATCGCCAGGATGAAAGGTAGCATAGGAAATATAGTCAAAGGTATTGTAACAGCCCTGTATGGTGACGGATGGTAGCTATACTTGTGGTGAGCATAGCATAATGTATAGAATTGTCGTCATTATGTTGTACACCTGAAACCTTTTAACACTGTATCTTAACACTGCTATACTTCAATTTTACAAAGTCATTGATAAAAGGTTTGAATGGACACTTTCCAATGGAAGATACCCAGATGGCTAAACATATAAAATGTTCAACATAATATTTATCAGGGAAACACAAATAAAAGTCACAGGGAGATAGCTGTCTCTACATGCCTACTAGGATGGCTAAAATTATGAACACTGATGACACAAAACTTTGGCAAGGATTTTGAGCAAATGGAATGCTCATACATTGTTGATAGAAGCATAAAATTGTAAAACCATCCTGGAAAACAGTTTGTAGTTTCTTACAAATTTGAAGTTATATATATCCTATGATTTTGAGCATTCCACATCTAGGTATTTACCCAAGAGAAATGAAACTGTAGGTCCATAAAAAGCAGTTTTATTCAAAATAGAAAACTGTAACCAGTCCAAGTATCCATCAATTGGAGAATGGTATATTCTCCAATATATATATATGATATATATATATATATATATATATATATATATATATATATCATATATATCATATATCATACCATATATATATCATACCATATATATCAATTGGAGAATGGTAGAACTTTGGTATATTCATGCAATAGAAGAATACTCAGCAATAAGATGGAACTACTGATAATATACAAAAACATGGAGGAATCTTTTAGGCATTATGCTGGGTATAATAATCCTGACACAAAAGAGTACATACTGTATGTTTCTACTTATATGAAACTCTAGAGCAGGCACAAGTAATCAATGGTGAAAAAATCAGAAAGTAGTAGCCTGAAAGAGTGTAGGATGGATTGAGAAGAACCACAACAGAACTTCCAAGGTGATGGAAATAATCTAGATCTTATTGATGTATGTATTTGTCAAATCACAAATTTGTATACTTGTATACTTAAGATCTGTGCATTTCACTTTACTTGTAAATTTGACCTTACAGGAGAAACAATCTTGAACTCTAGTAGGTTTGCTTTTCACAGTGGTACCAGTTAGCAATTCTGAAGCTTTATTCTGCTTATGGCAAATAAGTAAAAATATTCAGGATAATGAGATCCAGCCTTCTCACTATAGAGAATAGAGTTAGTATGGAAAAGATGTTAAAAAGAAAAAAAAAAAAAAACCTCTTAAATACAGAGAACAGATTGGTGGTTACAGAGGCAGCAGAGGGTGAGGGGTAAAAGAGAGGTCAAAAGGTTGGAAGTTTTGATTTATTCCAGTTATAACTAAGTCCTGTGGATGTAATGTACAGCATGGTGACTATCATTAAAACTATATTCTATATTTGAAAGTTGCTAAGAGTAGATTTTAAAAGTTATCTTAAGAAAAAAAAAAAACCTTGTAGCTATGTGGTGACGGATGTTAACAATGCTAATTTTGGTAATAATTTCCCGAAATATAATCAAATCATTATATTGTACATAAAACGAATACCATGTTATATGTCAATTATGTCTCAAAGGAAAACAAAGGATGTATCCTGCAGTGTTGGTTTGGAATTTGGAATTGGATATCAATATGAACTCATGATTGTGTGTGTGCGCGTGTGTCTGCTTCCTGTCAGAGCCTAGAAATAATATCACATCAGTAGAAATGAACACATCAAGAGTGAAGATCTTAGTTTCAAAGTATTTCCCACTGAAAGGAACCACTGGGGAAAAGATTAATTCCAGGGTTGAAATAGGGAAAGCACAAGATAAGCCTAGATCTTGTTGCACCAGAGAGTGTCTGAAGGAGCTCCTACTGTCCAAATCCCAGACAATTGGAGCATCATAGTAAATAATGATAGTGATAGGTTATAACTTTTCAATAAAATAGAATTCTGAGTCCATAGTTGATGTAAATAAATGAAAAAAATGCAGAACAGAAAGCTCCTTATAGTAGCAAGGCAACTGATGTACATAGAAGATATGATGGTGTTAGGTAATCTATGGATGCTAAAACCAGTAGGCAATTTTTTTATGGGAAACAGCATATTTACATAATCTCAAAGTATTTCTCCCCAAAATTACTAATCATAAATGGAAAGGTAGTAACTTTACAGTGGAGAAACTGAGCAGACACCATCTAATCAAGTGATCATATTTGATACCATCAACATTGGGACACACATCTATCATGTGACATGTTTCCAACTTATTCTCAAGTTGCTCTGAAAATTAGATACACACAGGAAAGAAAGGAAGGGGGGGTGGGAAAGAGAGGCAAAATGTAATCAGCAACCACAGGGGTATAAGAGAGTTCCTTGCACTATTGCAACTTCTCTGTGTCACCCAGAACGTTGGAAAAGATATTGGAGACAATTCTCCATAATCTCCCACGTTTCTCCTGGTCTTGTGGCAGGTGCACTGATAGCTTTTGTCCCAGGCTAATTTTATGAGGATATTTATTTAGTGAAAGAGCCTTAGAAGATAAAGATTGTATCCCTCTTGTAGAACGAAGAGCAGGTTTGTTTACTGTCAAATATAATGTCTCCCACCAGGGCAAAGTTTGGGCAGTTTCTCTTGTAGTCCATTATAAAAGATTCAGATTCCCTAAACTCAGGGTCCTCAGCTTTGAAGCAAATCTGTGTGCACAGCATCTACCTGCGCCCCTGTGTGTTACCCTTTATGATTTGGGGGACAAGAGGAACAGGTGGAATTGTGAAACTAATACTGCTTGATATGCCATGAGTAATACAGTTTTTTTGGTCTCTGACCCAGTAGTCTTATGCCTTCTGTCAGCATTTATGAAACAGTGATAGGTTAACCTCTTAATTTGCAAGTACAGGAAAATCTCAGACCCTTCACCATTCTTGGCAAAAGGAAATGTAAAAACGAGCACTGTCAACCAATTTGATAAATGTGGATATGTGTTGTTTTACATTCACAGGCACACAGTGGAAGTCATGGGGAGCTATATATGTGTTTGGGAAAAGTGTGGCTTGAGAGGAGTCTGGAGAGAATGGATGTCAAACAGGGAAAGGAGGAGGGAACAAAGACAGCAGAACAGTGGTGGGGGAGCAGTGATTAAGATCAGAATTCCAAGGTATACAATACAGAAGCAAGTGTCCCGCAGCAGTAACAGCAGTGAAAAATTGATTTTGGGGGGATCCTGGGGGATTATTTAGTTCCCATCTCTCATGTACACACAAAGTAGAGACTCCGGAGGAATTCTTCATTTGGGTTTTTAAGCTAATTGAGGCCAGAGAAAGTGACCTATGTTCCTTTATTTTGCCCCTACTAGCGTGTAACTCAGTGGTTAGCCCAATAAATGACTTTTTTTTTTTTACAAGTTTTTATTTACGTTCCAGTTAGCATAGAGTATAATATTAATTTCAGGTATAAAATATAGTGATTCACCACTTACATACATCATCCGGTGCTCATCACAAGTGCACTGCTTAATCCCCATCACCTATGTCACCTATTGCCACACCTTCCCCCTCTGGTAACCATCAATTTGTTCTCTATAGTTGAATCTGTTTCTTGGTTTGCCGCTTTTTCTCCCTATGATTTTTTGCTTTGGTTCTTAAATTCCACACGTAAATTAAATCATATGGCACTTGTCTTTCTCTGATTGACTTATTTTGCATAGCCTAATACCCTCTAGCTCCACCCACATTGTTGCAAATGGCAAGATTTCATTCTTTTTTATGGCTGAGTGATATTATGTGTGTGTGTGTGTGTGTGTGTGTGTGTGTGTGTGTGTGTGTGTGTGTGAGTGTGTGTGTGACATCTTTATCCATTCATCAGTCGATGGACATTTGGGCTCTTTCCACAATTTGGCTATTATTGATAATAAATGACTTTTAATTGATCAATTCTATAAGAAATAGCCCTATTTTTGTGCTGGTAAAGAAACAAAACAAATTTTCATGAATTCCCCTCATACTATTTCACTTAAAAAATGCGTTTTAAATCCTCCTTATGGAAGCAATAAATGTTTATTATAATAAACATAGAAAATTAAAAGAAAAACAATTAGATCTTCCTCATTCCACTATTTAGAAAAAAATCATTAATATTTAACTTCTTTTCATTTTGTACAAAATTAAAATTCTATTGTATAATTTTGTATCTTGCTTTTTAACCTAATGTTATACTAAAATAATGTTTACATCATGAAAATTTTTTTGAAAGCATGACTTTAATAGCTACATAATATTATACCTAATGAATCTACCATGATACATTTAATTATTTTTCTGGTCTGGGTCATTTTTATATTGTTTCCAATTTTTTCCTTTTGCATGATAAACTGATTATTTGTTTAGGATTTACTTCCATGGGTAGGACTCCTGGTTGAAGTCATTGTCAAGTAGCTTCCTAGAAAAGTTCTACAACTTTGCCATTCCATATAGAAACACACTGGGATGCATGTATTGCCTGGGAAAACCTTAATAAAATGTAATAACCAAATTTAAGTTAAAATATTTGTTTTATTTTCTGATTATTTAAAAAGATTTTTTTTAAATGTCTGCTTATTTTTGAGAGAGACAGACCGAGTGCAAGCAGGGGAAGTGTCAGAGAAAGAGGAAGACACAGAATCTAAAGCAGGCTCCAGGCTCTGAGCTGTCACCACAGAGCCCAACACGGGGCTCAAACTCACAAACCATGAGATCATGATCTGAGCCGAAGTCAGACACTTAAGTGAATGAGCCACCCAGGTACCCCTCCTTGTGATTAATTATCAATGAGGTTTATACTTTAAAATTATTAATAAGACACTATGGTATTGGCTTAAAAACAGACACATAGATCAGTGGAACACAATAGAGAGTCCAGGAATAAACCCATGCATATATGGTTAATTAATTTATGACAAAGGAGCCAAGAACATATGGTGGGGAAAGGGAAAGGGTCTCTTCAACAAATAGTACAGGGAAAACTGGACAGCCACATGTGAAAGAATGGAACTGGACCACAGTCTTACACCACAAATTAACTCAAAATGGATTAAAGACTTGAATGCAACACCTGAAAACCATAAAACTCCTAGAAGAAAACATAGAAGAAAACATGAAATCTTAAAACTTGAAAGGGAGAAAATTTTTGCAAATCATATCTGTCAAGGGGTGAATATATTCAAAATATATAAAGAACTCATACAGCTCAATAGCAAAAACACAATATCATTTTAAAAATGGGGAGGAGATCTCATAGACATTTTTCCAAAGACATACAGATGGCCAACAGACACATGAAAATATGCTCAACATCACTCACCACCAGGGAAATGCAAATCAAAACTCCAATGAGGTATCACCTCACTTGTGAGGATGGCTTTTATCAAAAAGATAAGAAATAAGTATGAGGAGAATGTGGATAAAGGGAGCCCTTTGCACCATTGGTGGGAATGTAATTGGGACAGCCCCTAAGGAAAACAGTATGGAGCTTCCTCAAAAAGATTAAAAATAGAATTACCATATGAACCAGCAATTCTACTTCCAGGTATTTATCCAAAGAAAGTGAAAACTCTAAGGGTATAGAAAACTATACAGGATAGAAAACTCTAAGAAGGTATATGTTCATAATAGCACTATTTACAATATCTAAAACATAGAAGCAACTTAAGTGTCCATTGATGGATGAATAAAGAAAATGTGGTGTCTATACACACAATGGCATATTATTCAGCTATAAAAAGGGAAATCTTGCCATTTGTGACAACCTGGATGGATCTTGAGGGCATCATGCTAAGTGAAATAAGTCAGATAAAGACAAATACTACATGATCTTAATGATATATGGAATCTAAAAAAACAATCAAAAAACAAAACAAAACAAAACAAAAGAAACAAAACCCAAACCCATAGATACAGAGAACAAATTGGTGGCTATCAGAGGTCAGGGGTGGGAAGTGAATGAAACAGTGAAGTGAAGGGGGTCAAAAGGTACAAACGTCCAGTTATAAAATATATTTTATTTTTTAGAGAAAGAGGCAGGAGTGGGGGGAGGGGGAGGGGGGGAGAGGGAGGGAGGGGAAAAGAGAGAGAGAGAGAGAGAGAGAGAGAGAGAGAGAGAGAGAAAGAGAGAGATCTTAAGCAGGCTCCATGCTCAGTATGGAGCCCGACACAGGGCTAGATCCCTCAACCCTGGGATCATGACTTGAGCCGAGATCAAGAGCCTGGGCAACCCAGGCGCTATCTCCAGCTGTTATAAAATTAAGTCATGGGAATATAATGTATAGCATGGTGACTGTAGTTATTATCGTATTTCGCATTTGAAAGCTGCTAAGAGAACAGATCTTAAAAAAAGTTATCACAAGATGGGGCACCTGGGTGGCTCAGTCGGTTGAGCGTCCGACTTCGGCTCAAGTCATGATCTCGCGGTCTGCGAGTTCGAGCCCCGCATCAGGCTCTGTGCTGACAGCTCAGAGCCTGGAGCCTGCTTTGGATTCTGTGTCTCCCTCTCTCTCTGCCCCTCCCCCACTCATGCTTTGTCTCTCTGTCAAAAATAAAATTAAAAAAAAAAAGTTATCACAAGAAAAAAATTCTAGTAACTACGTATGGTGGCAGATATGAACTAGACTCTGTGGGCTATAAAGGAATACAGAGGGAGGAGCTCAAGCTTAGGAGGCAGAAACCCTGGGGTTTAATAATTCCTCAGTGTTGTGAAATTAAACTCGATAACATTTATGAAATATATACTGTATACAAAGTACCTAAAATAATGTCTGACACTCAGAAAATGTTGGTTTTCTTCTCCTATCTGGTTTTCTGGGACTGCAAAAAGGAAATTCTTTGATAACAAGCACGGATAGGAACCTTTTTTTAAATTTTTTTATTTTTTAACTTCAGAAAGGCAAAGGAATGAAAAAAATGTGCCTTTCTGTTGATAGACTGATTGCCCATATCCCAAATGAACTGGAATTTCCAAAAGGTAAACCTGATTTTGGAACATTTTTAATCCAATTTTCTATGTACTTCATGAGAATTGTTTTCTCGTTGCCTATACCTTTATTGTCAAACTGTCAAAATAGCCACT